>NW_026593286.1:7644610-7705603 GCF_907164565.1 Psammomys obesus
TCTATTCTATTCTATTCTATTCTATTCTATTCTATTCTATTCTATTCCTATTCTTTTCAGTAGAGTTTCATGCTTTTCATGTAGTATTTTTTAAACCAAGTTAAGCTATAGGAAAAAAATTAATTAAAAAGTTAGTAATGATAGAGCCTTAACTTGGAATGTGGGCCTGGCTGCACACTTTTGTCACAATCCACAGTGGTTAGAGCTGCCTTTCCGGGTCATGGGCGTGATTACAGCCATTACCTCATGTGTGTGCATCACAGCCAGTGTCTCCTCTGGTCATACCCTCTCTCTCACACATGAATGGCTAATAGGTCACTCTGCAGCTCATCTGGGGGGTGGGTTGTGACTTACACAGTCATCTGACCCTGCCACTGGCAGAGTTAGGATGCCATTTCCAGACAGAGCCGCTCTAGATCTCACAGACTCAGGAAGTGTTCACCCGTTTTCCTCCCCACTGCATCCCTTCCCTCTGTTCATGTCTCACCACAATCCTGCCCACTCTTCACCCAGTATTCTCACACCTGCATCCCCAGAGGAACAAGCAATATACTGTATTTGCCGTATGTTCAAATCCTGGAGGAAGGGTGTTCAGTGCATAACCATGACTTCAAAAGTCACTGTGGAAAGGATTGGTTTGAGTTTTTGTGTAAGGTTTGTGGTAGTGGCTCACAAGATGGCACAGTGGTCAAAAGCACTTGCTGCCATGCAGGGGACCTGGGTATGGTTTTCGACACCACAGGGTGGCTTATAACTTATCTGACACCTTTTCATGGCTACTTAAGGAACCAGAACACACATAGTTCATGTACATAATGCAGACACACACACACACACACACACACACACACACACACACACAACCAAAATAAATAAATCTGTTAAAACATTTAAAAATGAAGCATTAATTTCAAGAAATCTCTTCTACAATGACACATCTCACCTGGAACCTACACATACGTTTCCAAAAAATGAGTCATGCAATAAAGAAATGAATACTGTGGCCTGCATTACCAGTGCGATTGTGGGGCTCAGAGGGTTGATGGTTCTCAGTTTGAATCCCCCGGATGAGAGTGGTAGCTCCTCTAGCATCCCTTCTCCCGCCTGAGGAATAAAGGATTTCTTAGTGAATCCCCATGTTAGAAACAGACAGAAGAAAATTCCCATTCAATGCCATGGTGAGAAGCTGAGATTCTAGGAGCCTGATGACATCGACGAGTGAATCAGTAACAACAAGAAGAAGAAATGCATGCCACACTGATGAAGTACCAAGCATGGCTATGAATGCTTTTCATGGTATCACTCGACAGTCATCTGGACAAAGTACCACTGTCATATCGCTTTTATAAGAGATGACACTGGGGTCCAGAGAGATCAGGTAAGCAGTCTAGGCTCACAGAGGGAGAATCTCAGCTCAGACCTTCCCACTCTGCCAGGAACTTAGGGCACTGAATCCCAATACTTGTTTGGGTCCGAGATGAAATCCTCTTTGCAGCCTCTGAAAAATGAGATGATACAGCATCATTTTAAAGTTACTGAGAAGATAAAGGCAAGAATACCTGCATCGCTATGTCAGAGAACAAAACCACAACAATCAATGCCTTGAGTGTAGACTATTCCACATGAGTAATAGTTTAAATATTTATAAAACTAAGGAAGGTCAAGGGTTTAAATAGAACATCAAAAGGAACTGGGTGGTGGCAGCACACACCTTTAATCACAGTGTTTCTGGAGGCAGAGGCAGGTGGATCTCTGTGAGCTAGAGGCCAGCCTGCTCTACAGCTCCATACAGCACAGCAAGGGATACACAGGGAAAGCTGGTTTCAAGCATGTAATGAAGCCAACAAACAAACAACATAAAAAGTCACAGGGTTTTTCTTTTTTGTTTGTGAGTTTGGGTTTTGGTTTTCTGTGACAGGTTTCTTTGAGAAGCCTTGACTCTCCTGGACTAACTTTGTAGACCAGGCTGCTGACCTTGGCTCACAGAGATCTGGTTGCCAATGCCTCCCAGAGTTCTGGGTTTATAGGAATATGCCATCAAGCCCAGCTTCAAAGGGGCCTTTTGCCTAATTGATCTTATCTGTAGAGGGATTGGCAACCTGTTACCCCAGTGAGAACAAGTGGAGCTCTCATATGAGAGTTTCAGGTGAGTCATGATCTGATGAGCTAAACCCAGAGGGCAAAATCTGCAGCCTCACAGAAGGAGTGTGTCTATTTCAACCCTCTAACCACCACTGGACAGAAGAGCAGAGCATGTAGGCCATATTGAGTCATAGTCAACAAGGCAGAGGCAGACAACTGAATCCAGGAATATGGGCAAGGCATCCAGAAGATGAATCCTTTCTAGGCAACCCATAGGACCAAGATGATGGTTTATAAATCCTAAACTTGGAGAAATTATAGATGTGTCTGATGTTCTATAAAAACAAGGGAAGAGCGTTTTCCATACTCATGGTGTGTGTGTTAACTTGTTTTGTCTACAAAACAAACTAGGATTATCTAGAAAGAGGAACTCTCAATTTTTTGGAGTGGGAAGAAATCCTCTATCTAATTGGCCTATAGGCAGGTCTGTGAGGGCATATTGAGTAATGATTGATGAAGGAGGGACCAGGCCACAGGGGGTGGTAGCAGCCCTATGTAGGTTGGTCCTCAGGTACATATAAGAATTCAGGCAACACAGTGAACAATGTTAGTAAGCGACATTCTTCCATGGCCTGTGTTTCAGGCCCTGTCCTGATGGCCCTTCATAATAGAATATAAGCTGAAAGATAAGCCAAACACTTTCCTCCCAAAGTTGCTCTTGGTCATCGTGTTTCATCACAGCAACAGAGAGCAAACTAGGACACATGGGATAAGATAATGATATTGATAGTATCAACAAGAACAGACCATCAGATGAGGAGGAATTCATGGGTGACCAGGTCAGGCTTCCTTGAGAACAGCTCTCACCAGGTCCTAAGAGAAGAAATCAGATGTTATGTCAGGAGCTGAAGCAGGGGTTCTCTTTTGTCTTCATGATGTAAGGTCTAAATAGCCCCTTGAAGTGTCAATCCAGAGTTCATCTGGAGCTGAGTTTCCCCTGATTCTTGAGGTCACACATGGGGTCATGACTCTGTGAACACTACAAAGACAGTCTCTCTCAATTTTAGCTTCCTCAACTATAACCTGGGGCATCTAAATGATACCAATCTTTGATGGCAGCTGGGCTAGACAGTATCTAAGATAGATGCTAATCAAAGCAAAAAACTATCAACATAGTTCCTTCTGTCGTTGTCCTTTACTCTTTCTGCTCTTGTTCACAGTCTTTGCTCTTTTTGTGTCTGTCTCTCAAAGAATCCATGTGCTCTTTTCACACTTCCACCAGTTTCTCACTAGAGAGACAGAGAGAGAGAGAGAGAGAGAGAGAGAGAGAGAGAGAGAGTATGTGTGTTCCTTTATATATCTTTCATCTGGGATATTTTTGCTCTCAAACAACCTTTTTCATGTTTGAATCTATCTCTTCTGACATCAAGTGTGACACAGAAGCATAGGAAGAATGACAGTTTTGGTCTTTATCCCCTGTTCCTGGCCAGACTTCTCAAATCCCGAGGGAGGTCCCAAGTGATTAAGGTGAGAAGGGCATCAATGTACTCTAGCTCACAGCCAGCCTTCCTCAGTAACACCCCAGTGTGTGTTAAAGAGGTGAGGTCTGGAAATTCCTGAGGAATGGAGGGCTGGTGGCCAGGGGAATAAAATCAAGAGTTGACCCCTGACCTCCATGGTGAGAAGAGCTAAAAGTTGCTTTGATCATACGGCTAACGATTTCATTGATCATCCCTGTGTAACACAACTTTTATTAAAATCCTAAGTGACTCTGTTCAGAGGGATTTAGAGTTGACAAACTCCATAGTGCTGGAAGGGTGCTGTGCCCAGGGATGGTCCTCTCCCATATGGTGATTCTCCGTGTGCACACATGTGTGTGGAGGACAGAGAGCAGCCTTGGGTGTCATTCCTTAGGTGGTGTCAGCTTCCTGCTTTAGAGATGGGTTTTTCTTTTTTTTTTTTAAATTCTTTATTAATTACACTTTATTCACTTTATATCCCCCCTGTGTTTCCCTCCCTCCTCCTGTCCCAATCCCTCCCTTCCTCCACCCTCTGCATGCAAGCCCCTCCCCAAGTCCACTGATGGGGATGTCTTCTTTTCCTTCCTTCTGATCCTAGTCAATTAGGGTATCATCAGGAGTGGCTGCATTGTCTTCTTCTGTGGCCTGGTAATGCTGCTTCCCCCTCAGGGGGAGGTGATTAAAGAGCAGGCCAATCAGTTCATGTCAGAGACAGTCCCTGTTCCTATGACAATGGAACCCACTTGGGAAGTGAACTGCCATGGGCTACATCTGTGCAGGGGTCCTAGGTTATCTCCATGCATAGTCCTTGTTTGGAGTATCAGTCTCAGGAAAGACCCCTGTGCTCAGATTTTTTGGTTCTGTTGCTTTCCTTCTGGAGTTCCTGTCCTCTCCAGATCTTACTGTTTCCCACTTCTTTCATAAGATTCCCTGCACTCTGCCCAAAGGTTGCCCATAAGTGTCAGCATCTGCTATGATAGTCTGTAGGGCAGAGATTTTCAGAGGTCCTCTGTGTCAGGCTCCTGACTTGTTCCCTTTTTTCTCCTTCTTCTGATGTCCAGCCTCTTTGCATTTCTAGATAGGAATTGAGCATTTTAGCAAGAGTCCTCCCTCTTGATTAGTTTCTTTAGGTGTACAGATTTTAGTAGGTTTATCCTATATTATATGTCTATATGAGTGAGTATATACTGTGTGTATCTTTCTGCTTCTGGGATAGCTCACTCAGGATGATCTTTTCCAGATCCCACCATTTACCTGCAAATTTCATGATTTCCTTGTTTTTTTATTGCTGAGTAACATTCTGCAGAGGAATATTGAATGGCAGACAAACACTTAAAGAAATGTTCAACCTCATTAGCCATCAGGGAAATGCAAATCAAAACGACCCTAAGATTTCACCTTACACCCATCAGAATGGCTAAGATAAAAAACTCAAGAGACAACACATGCTGGAGAGGATGTGGAGAAAGGGGAACCTTCCTCCACCAGTGGTGGGAATGTAAACTTGTACAACCACTGTGGAAAGCAATCTGGCGCTTTCTCAGACAACTAGGAATAGCGCTTCCTCAAGATCCAGCTACACCACTCCTTGGAATATATCCAAAAGATTCTCAAGTACACACTAAGGACATTTGCTCAATCATGTTTGCAGCAGCCTTATTTGTAATAGCCAGAAGTTGGAAACTGCCCAGATGCCCCTCAGTGGAAGAATGGATGCACAAATTGTGAGATGGGGTTTTCACTAGCCTAGAATTCACCAACTTGCCTGGGCAGTGAGCCCAAGGCATATGCCTGTCTCTGCCTCCCTGTACAGGATTACAGCATGTGCCCCGTGCATGGGCTGTTTTCCACAGGAGGTCAGGGGATGAAACGCAAGTCCTTGTGCTTATACGAACATTGCCAAATGTGGCATCTTCTCCCCTCCCCTCGCCCAATCTGGCTTTTGTTTGTTTTTCTAGACAGGGTTTCTCTGTGTAGCCTTGATTATTTTGGACTTGCTTTGTAGACCAGGCTGGTTTTGCACTAACAGAGATCCACCTGTCTCTCCCTTCCAAATGCTGGGATTACAGGCATGTGTCACTGTACCCAGCAAGCTGTCCTTTTTTGAGCTATAACTTTCATAATAAATTGTAAGTTAGTGTTTCCTTGAGTTTCATGAGCTGTGCTAACCCCTTCTGTAGGCTGATGGCGTATGGAAACCTCTGATTTATGGGCAACTGGTCAGAAGCACAGGTCACACCCTGAAACTTGTAACCAGCATCTGAAGTGGGAGGCAGTCTTAATCACACTGAGCCCTTTATCTGAATTTAACTAATTATAAGATACCCTACTGTAGTCTGGAGAATTGGTTGTGTGGGAAACCCCACGCATCACACCTCTGGTGTCGGAGGTCAGATAATGTACGGGCTCAGGCAAAACAAGGGCATTTCTCTTACAGAGCGTTTCCACTTTGGTGCCACCATGGACCACACTGCTTCACCCTTCACAGTTTCACACTGGTCGTCTGCTCTAGGGGCTTTTCTAAACCACAGCTCCTTGTGAGCAGTCAGTCTCTTTCATCTGGATTGCTGACACTGGGTTCATATTCTTCATCATTGGTCCAGGGTGACCATCTGTTGTCATGGTTGCTCTGCCAGGACCCCACACCCCATTAGAGGCAGGTGACAGTTTGGATCTCCAGTGCCCCACCTTCCCAGGCTCGTGTATTAGAGGTCTGGCCCTCAGAATGGCGCCCATGGATGCTGGTGCCACCTTTCACAGGCAGAGCCTAGTGGAAGGAAGTTAGATCACTAGGGTGTACCCTTGACGGACCACAGGCACCTCATCTCTTTCCTTGCTTCCAGGTCCCCATGAGGTAAACATCTTTGCTTCACTTGACCCCTTTCTTTGATGTTCTGTACCACCATAGGCATAAATAGTGAGGACAAACCATCTGGGCAGAAGTCTCTAAAACCGTGTATTCAAATAAATTGACTTGTCTGATTCTGTTTTGTTTTACTATGTAAGTTGGTGGGCCTCAAACTCACTTCAAACTCAAACTCAAACTCTTGACTCAGAATTTTGAGTGCCCAGCTTCTTCTGGGTAATTAATCACAGTACAGGAAAGCTAACACCAGGCTCATACCAACTCCCCTCCTTGCTGACTCTTTCCTGACTCACATTTGTCTAACGATCACCTTTATATCCTATTCTCAGAGGCAGTAAGAAGCTTTCTCCAATTTAAATTACCTTGTTCGAGACTTAGGTGGGAGTTCAGGCCTCCTCTATCACTTCCTTGGAAACACAATGCATTCGGGAAGACTGAAACAGGAGAGGGAGGGAGAGGGAAGAGGAGAAGCTATTAGAGATCTCCAGAAGAGACAAGGAGCAACATTTCAAAATTACACATTTAGGAATTTGTAGTTCTCTAATCATTTCAAGTTAAATGGGTCCCTCATGACAAAGTTCACCCATCATGCTCTGGGACAGGGAAGATTCCCACAAGGAAACCTTTATGCTTCTCATACAAAAAAGAGACACTCAAGGTCCAGAATAAAATAGTAGAAGGCACACAGTGAGCTGTGTTACTTTTTTAATGCTCAGATAGCAGGGAAGGTATATTTCCAAACAAGAAAAATAGAAGCAAAAGATGGCTTCTGGGTTGTCCCAGGGGTAAGAATAAATGAGGGAGGGGCTTTTCTGGGTGGAAAAGGATCTAGGAAGGTCTAGGATCTGGCACATACCTAAGGGAAGCCCCCTGCAGCTTTAAAGGTGGGTGAGATGGAGTTGAAGACTGGCTCACACATTGTTGATTTCTATGAGCAGGTGGTGCTAAAGTAAGATGGATCCTGCACCCCCAGCTGCGCTGTCACTCAAGGTGGGTGCTAGCCAACCTGATGGACTGTGACATATGTCAGTATAAGGGCTCGCGCTCAAGAGACACAACAGTGATACCATACTGGGACTCAGCACTTCTAATCCTATCCTTCTCTACATAGCCTGATGCTGGTGTGGCTCTCACTGCCTGGAGAGGCTAAGTGCCCAGCTGAGCAGACCTCTGGAGGTTGTACACTGTAGCCATTAAACATGCATTTTAGGATGATATATAGCACGTTAGTTTTGTTAACTCTTATATCACCAAATGCACTGAACACTATGTGCAAATGGTAAAACTTAATAAACAGTTGTTGGGAAAAAAAAACAGACTGTGATTTCAAAGGGTGATACTAAGCCCAATTACCATTATTAAAGCTTGTGGAAATGGGTTCCAAATGAGGGTAATTCTCCATGTTGACCTCACAGAACAATTCCTGCAGAACTGTCATGTTAAAATTCTTCTCCAGTTCTTCCAGGGCTTTGTAGATCACTTCGTGTAGAGGGACCAGGCTTCTACAAGAGTCTTGAAAATCCTTAAAAACAATGAGTGGAGAAAATGTAAGTACAGGCTTCCAAGTCCCAGAAGAACCCTAGAAATAATTATGGTTAGTATACCCCAACCCCCTCCAAACATATCTTCTAGTGGGAAGTTTTGTATTTCCATGACTGCTTCATGAAACAAGAAAATATTTTCTCTGTGAAAATAATCACTGGTGATGTCCAACTACCACTCTCATTTACATGACATTTAAGAGGGGCCACCTTTGAAGGGGAAACATGAGTTAGAGGTCAGCATGGGGCTGGTGAGATTGTTCATGGGGTATAGCCACTTGTTGTCCCTGCTCCTGAAAGTCTGAGTGCAATCCCTGGGATTCAGATGGTGGAAGCAGAGAACCAGCTAGCCACAGGTTGTCCTCCTACCTGCCCGTATGCACAGCAGCTGGCCCATACACAGATACCCACACACCACAAACACACACATGTAGTCATAAGTAAATAAATAATAAAGGTAATAATGTTTCTAAAGGTGTGGAGGGCTAGAGAGGTGGATGGCTCAGGGGTCGAGAGTGCTTGCTGCTCCGGCAGAGGACCCAAGTTTGGGTCCCAGCACCTTCACGCCAGCTCACAAACATCTGTACCTCCAGTTCCAAGTGATTCAGTGTTCTTTTCTGGCCTCCGTGGGCACCACACACACAAGTGGCATGCACACATAGATGCAGGCAAAATACTTGTACATGTGAAAAGAAAAAGAAATACATCCTTGAAAAAAAAAAACCAAAAACATGGCTAATGTGTAGTTAAAAGACAAGATACTTTAGAATGGGCTTGGCAGGTTGTCAGTGGTATTCTGTTAACTGGACCTCTTCCACAGGTCCTGGGTTCAGTCCCCAGCACCCACCTGGTGGCTCACAATCATTTGCTTGACTCCAATTCTGTGGAATCTCGGGGCCTCTCTCAACCTCCAACGGTGCCAGGAACACAGGCTGTGCACAGACATACATGCAGAGAAAACACTTGTGCACGGAAAACAATATAAATAATTTTAAAATGTGTCCTAATAAGACACTCTGTACATTTTAATATTCTCAAATCTAGGTTTTTAAAATAGGCATTTGTTAAAATAAGATGTGCTAACTGAAATTTCATGGAGTCAGTTTGATAAATACTTGAAGTTAATTACAATCACTTTTTTTTTTTTTTTTACTTTAGTTTAGTTTAAATTACATGAATCGAACAGTGTCAAGTGCAGAAGACGCTGCACATCTATGGAGAACCTCCATTCTGATCTAGCTTATCTTCAACAATACTCACTGAGCCCAGAAGGTGCACGGAACACCATTTCCGCAGATGGAAGCAGGACCATCTCCTGAAGCCTCTGCTTCACCTCTCCCTTAATACCTGGAGAGAACACTTCTAGAAATATCTGCCTAATGGGTGTCACTCACAGGAAACCGAGATTTCAAATCTGAGGCCATAATTCTGATTCATAATTGATTAACTTATTATCATAATTCATGTCTCTACAAAATGCTGTGAAAATCCAAGAGCTTTCTTTGTCAAAATGAAGTCTAGGGGCTGGAGAGACGCCTAAGTGGTTAAGAGAATGTATAGCTTTTGCAGAGGAACTAGGTGCCATTCCCAGAACCCACATCAGGCAGCTCACAACTTCAGTTCTAAGAAATCTAGGCCCTTTTCTGAATTCTCTGGGCACAAGCATCTATGTGAACACATACATACATACACACACACACACAGAAACACACATATACACATGCAAACACAGGAAAACATGAACATATGCATGCAAGTAAGAAATGAAATCTTTAAAAAAAAATTAAATCCAAACTGAAAAACCTGTCAGCCAACCAGTCTGAAGTTTGGTTCCACGATATCAAAGTGTAATTTAATTTGGAGTTTGTTTACCAGGTTATGCTGTAATAAACCTCACTTACATGATACATTTTGTCAGTGATGAGTTCGTGATCACGAAGGCCCTCAAGGAAAGGAAACGGCTTTTTTATTGCATATGAAATCACCAATTTCTGTTTTTTGAAGTACTGAAGTATAGCATTATTGGAAAACATCTCTGTGTTCTCATGATTTGTGGACATCCTGGAGGGGGAAAGACCATAGGAAAATTATCATTACAGCTATAGACGTTTGTGCAAACCATAAAGTTTTATATATGAAAGAAAGACTTTGAAGAACCAACATACATAAGACAGAGGGTCTTGAGTTTACCCTATAAATGAACTAGCTGGGCTGGATCCTCTGAGTTCAAGTGCGACCGACCCCGCTTCAGTACATAAGGAAGGACCCCAGCATCAGCCTATGGCTTCCCCACACACTTGTGCACACACGCACGTGTACACACACAAGCTCTCACACATGTGAATGTTTGTACATGCATGTACGCACACTGCATACCACACTGCACACAAAACAAAGCGGAGCAGAACGTTAATTACGATTCAAAAATTCTACTACGAGGTGTGCTTTTATAGGATTGGTAAGAAGGAATAGTCCCACTAACTTATTTGCAAATATTTCTGGTGGTTTTATTGATAGCCAAAAGATAGAGATAATCAAAATGCCCTTTAATTGGTGAGTAGAAAATAAAACTGAGATTTTACCTTACACCCATCAGAATGGTTAAGATGAAAAACTCAAGTGACAACACATGCTGGAGAGGATGTGCAGAAAGGGGAACCCTCCTACATTGATGGTGGGAATGTAATCTTGTACAACCACTTTGGAAATCAATCTGGCACTTTCTCAGACAATTAGGAATAGCACTTCCTCAAGATCCAGCTATACCACTCCTAGGCATATACCCAAAAGATGCTCAAGTACACAACAAGGACATTTGCTCAGCCATGTTTGTAGCAGCTCCATTCATAACAGCTAGAAGCTGGAAACAACCTAGATGTCCCTCAACAGAGGAATGGATATAGAAATTGTGGTACATTTACACAATGGAATACTACCCAGCAACTAAAAACAAGGAAATCACGAAATTTGCAGGCAAATGGTGGGAACTAGAAAAGATCATCCTGCACGAGCTAACCCAGAAGCAGAAAGACACACATAGTATATACCGACTTGGATATTAAACATATAATATAGAATAAACATACTAAAATCTGTACACATAAAGAAGTTAAACACGAAGGTAGACCTTGGGTAAGATGATCAATCCTCACTCAGAAGGACAAATGCAATAGACAGCAGATGCAGAAGAAGACAGGGAACAGGATAGGAGCCTACCACAGAGGGCCTCTGAAAGACTCTACTGATCAAAGTATTTAAGTGGATGCTGAGATTAATAGTCAAACTTTGGGCAGAGTGCAGGGAATCTTATGAAAGAAGGGGGAGTAAAAAGACCTGGAGGGGACAGGAGCTCCAAAAGAGACCAACACACACACACATATACATACACAAAACAAACAAACAAAACAGAGCCCTAGGGCCCTTGAAGAGAAAGATACACCAACCAAGGAAAATGAATGGAGAGGACTTAAACCCTGGTCAGATGTAGCCCATAAATTCAGTCTCCAAGTGGGGTTCCCTAGTTAGGGGAGCAGGGGCTTTCTCTGGCTTGAACTCAGTGGCAGGCTCTCTGTTCACCTCCCCCTGTGAGGTGCAGCCTTACCAAGCCACAGAGAAAGACATTGTGACCAGTCCTGATGACACATGATAGCCTAGGGTCAAACAAGAGGAGGAGGACTCCCCTCTACTAGTGGACTGGTGGAGGGGCATAGGGGGAGAAGAGGGAGGGAAGATGGGATAATTTTCTTGACTGATGATTGATGCGGGAGGGGCCAGCTCACTGTGGGCATTGCCACCCCTGGGGACATTGTTCTGGGGCACAGAATAAAGGAAACTAACCAAGTCAGTATGGCCATAGATTCTTCCTTAGAATACTGCCATAGAGTCTGCTTCAATTGCTGCCTCCAGGTTCTGCCTGAGCTCCTGCCCTGACTTCTTGCAGTGATGGACTGGGATGTGGAACTGTAAGCCAAATAAACTTTGTTTTTCACCAAGTTATATTTAGCCATGGTGTTTTATCCCTGCAACAGAAGCCCAAGAGACTGCAAGATTGGATGTTTCTACAGTCTGAATAGGAACAACAGGAGGTGACAGACAGCACTTAGGTTAAAAAGACATCTTATTGGTGTCAGGGTCTCTAGGACAGTTCCCAGCAGCTCAGTGGCAGGGAACACAGTAAGACAGCCATGCCCTGGGACAACCCAGGCCAGCACTGGAAAAACAAAGTGCATTGTCTTTCCCTCCAAACAAGCCATTGGGTAGCATATATGAGTCCACTGTCTCAGCAGTTCCTCTTTTGTTTGATTTTGGTACAAATACTTGCTTTTGACACAAAATACTTGTCGGTTAGCATAATGAAGCATATGGCCACTGTTCTTACAGCTTGTTGGTGACAGTGAACAAAGTAGTGACCTAAATCCATCAAAAGAAGAGTGGTTTAAAGCTCCTGGAAAGGACTGTCCAGATGGCTCAGCTGGTAAAGGAGACAGAATCCAAGTCTGATGACTTGAGTTGGATCCCAGAAACCACATGTGTAAATGCTGTTTTTATTTCCTCAGATGTAATGATGAGAGCCATCATCAAGCTTTATGAGTACAGGGCTTGAGCTGATCCAAGAGCATTTCTAACTGTCCCTAGGTATAGCCCTGGAAGCTTCTAGCCTTCCTCAAATCTAATCTTCTGCAAGCCCAGACCTTGAAGGATTCAGTATCTACCCTCTATCTGTTAACATGGGCCTAGAATATTTTCAGCCTCTGAGACTTACTGCTGAATAAACTCACTGTTTCTAGATCTTTCTGAATTCTAGATGGCTGGTTCAACTCAGCTGTCTGGCTCAAAACTCCTCTACAAGCTTACTAGTTCAAACTGGCCTCTCTCCACTTCTCACTGGGTTGCTGTGCTTGGAAATACTGCCTCTGCGCACCATAAACTGACTTATACAAACTAAACTATACTCAACTGTACTGAATCAAACTGTACTGTACTCTGAAACTATTGTACTGTTTCCATGAACAATCTTCCTTGCTCTCTCTTTCTCTGCAATCTCTTGAGCAGCTTCTCTTTCTTGTCTGTTTTCATGAGATTTGGGTGTATACTATCTCTGACTCATTCTGTCAAATCTTTCTCTGATTCATCACTTTGTCTGCCCCTCAGTTACACATCATCGTTTGGGATAAAGGTGTGCACTAAATTCCATCCAGAGGGATTAAGTATGTGTATTTTAGCCAGAGGGGTTAAAAGTGTGTACTAAGGACATATTAGTCTTCCAGTCAGATCACACAGACCTAGTTCTTTAGATATCATCCCTTGCCAGGATAGCCATGTTCCTGGATTAAAATTCATTTACATACAAACAAGAAGGAAAGAACTAACTTCTCTACTTTGTCCCCTGACTCCACTGCACATGCACAGATGCACACAGGTAAAAACATGAGTAAACATAACACAGAATTATAAATCTCTGGGTTCATACACCAGTGCTCTGAATGGCAGGGAACTGTCAGAAAGAATAAAGTAAATGTACATGTGTTATAGTGAGGACGTTGCCAACGTTTTCACTTTTTAAATAAGCTAAGGCTCAAAACACAGGACAATATAACAAAATGAAAATATGTATTACATATTTATGAAAACAAGTTATACACAGCAAGGCACAGAAAAAGAGAAGGGGCTGGAGAGAAAGATCAACAGTTAAGAGGAATGACTGCTCTTCCAAAGGCCCGGAGTTCAGTTCCCAGCACCCATGTCTGGCAGCTCATAACCATCTATAGCTGCTACTACAGGGGACATCCTCTTCTGTCCTCCAAAGCTACCTGCCCTAATCTGTCTCTTGTATACACACACACACATCAATAAGTTATTTTTTAGAGGGTAAGGAATATCTAAGCATGGTCATACACATCTTTAATCCCAGTTCTTTTGAGACAGAGGCAGGTGGATCTCTGTTGTGAGTCTGAGGCTAGCCTTGTCTACATCATTTCAGGTCAGCCCAGATTACATAATAAAAAGATCAAGAAATCTTGAGGTGAGATTTAAAAAAAATACGGAAGCTGGCACCCAAGGAGTGGGTGAGCTACGGGGATTTAAATTTTTTTTAATATTTCCACAGGACTTGAAAGTTTATAAACCACATTTTATTGTGAAACAGTCCTGGTGGTACAGGCGTGTAACCCCAACCTATATAAGACTAACAACACGGACGAACCCATAAAATAACAGGACCACAAGTTCAAGGCCAGCCTGGGCTGTAGAAGGAGTTCAAGACCATCACGAGTAACTTAGCAAAACCTTGAGTCAAAAATTTTAAAAATAAATCGAGAGATACATAGTCAAGCATATTCAAGCACTTAGGTTCAACTGTGATACTGAAAAAAAAATTACTTCCTTTGCACTAATAAAAACACAGACTACTATTACTTATAAGTAGCATATTTGAATCACTACTGCTAGAGTAAACAATTCTACCATTTCTTGTCAGAAGTACCATCCACCTGGAATAGAAAACTCAAGTGAAAATAGAAACATGCAGCTTGCCCTGGCCTTTGCTTTCAGAGGTCTTTTCTTTTCCTTTGTCTTCCTTGAATGGGATTTGACAGTGAGAGCTCAGACTAGGAGTGAGCCTGGGGGCAGCTTTCTAGGTGATAATTTCAGGTTCAAGTTCAAGGTAGGAGATCAAAATGCGGAGAGGGAGGAACAGCTATTTACAATGAAGCCTCTGCTATTTGGCCTTCTTCCCGTGAGGTAACCTAGTGAAAGCAGGGACAGGCAGAGAGACTGAGAGCGCCCAGAAGTTGTAAGATAATCACAGCCATGCCACAGAGGACAGCAGCAGGAGTCCCTGTCAGCTGTGGCCAGTGTCTCCTCTGACAGCTGAGCAGTGGTTGCAAACAAGAGAGTTAGGACTTGTGTACAATAGGGCAAGCTGGGTTTGCCAGAAGTTATCTTACAGTTAAAAACTCCAGATGTTCTCTCTCTCTTTCTCTCTCTCCCCATTCTTCCTTCTCTCCCCCCTCTCTCTTCATTTTGTCTCAATCTGCCCCACAATCTCTCCTCTCATACTATAGTGCAAAGCTTCTTCAGGTCAGGTGGTTTGGACTGACTGAAGCTGCAGCCAGTAACTCAAGACATAAACTCACCCATGCTGTCAGAGGGAAAAGTCACAGAGCAGAAAGAAGACCCACCTGGTGCTCATGCTGCTCCCTTCCATCTACCAGCACCTGCCTGGAGCCTGGAACAGTGAGCTGTGCTCCCTTGGTCTCTGCACAGGCTTCCTGGCTGCTGTGGCCCACAGCTGAGAGCAGGAAGTCAGCCTGAGTAGAAACTCAGCAGGAAGGGCTCCGCCCTAACTGGGAAAAGAAAAATGAAAGTATTTCTCTAACCTCAAATGTGCTGTTGTGAGAGATTGCCCCTCCTTATTTGGAATGTGGTGTCAGGGAGGAGGAGAAAGGGGAACCTAGAGGATTGCAAAGGGGTACACCAGGGAAAAGCAGAGCCAGGTCCTGGGAGAGTTTTATTTATGAAAGACAATAACAGAATATCTCCACTCAAAGCAAACTGTTCTCAGTTACTCCTGTGTCTGGGAGGGTAGCAGAGTTTCCTTGGGGTTAGTTGTAATTCCATTTTCTGTCATGTCCCTGGTTGAAGGGACTTGGGTAGCAAGAGAGATGGAGAAAGAGTGCCAAACACTTTCAAGTTAGCTCTCAGGCTAGCAGGAGAACCAGGAGCCGGATCCTGACTGAGAGAAGATGTCACATAGATCTAGTGGGTGAAAGGTGACCCACCAAACTGACAGACACTTTGGGTCAGAGCCCTCTGTCTGCAGAGTCGTCACCCCAGCCTAAAACTCAAGGGTGGGAGGAAGCTGCAACCGTGGCCACCAGGGCAAGAGGATGAAGAACTGGTCACCCTTCTGGTGCAGATGTGATAATTCCTGATGGGCAGTCACCTCCAGTGAGCTCCTCTTGGAGGTCCCTGACGGGTCCTCAGCATCTACCAGGTCTCTGCTCCTCCTTCTGGGAAGACTTTCTCTGAGGGACTTGGCAGACTGAGGTGAGCCTGCCCCTTGTCAGGTCTCCCAGGAGTCTTTTCTCCTGCACGGACACTGGCTGTGTTCTCCATTCTCTCAAGTGCACAGGGATAGGCTGGTATGGGGCAGGAGTGGGTATGACTCACAGGAACAGCCTGAGGTCATGCTTGGGGTTAGACTTCAGGGGACTTTTTGTTGCCCCACAGTGTAGCCAGCTCTCCAATTCTACTCTGTCAGGAACAAAACTTTTCTATGATCTTATCTTACTATAAATCTTGTGTCTGTATGAGCGTATGTGCACATGAGTGGTGGACTAGGCCAGAAGACACTGTGGGATCCCCTAGAGCTGGAGTTATAGGCAGTTGTGAGTTACCTGGTGTGGGTGCTGGGAACCATATCCAGGTCCTCTGGAAGAGCAGAAGGCCCTCTTAATCGTTGAGCCATCTGTAGCCCCAAACAGTATTTTCACCCTCATTCTGTCTGTCACGTGCTCTGGAGACAAGGTTAGGAAATGTGATAAACTTGGGGCTCTGAGCCCCTAAACTTGTTTAAGCCTAAGCCTGTCTTTTCATCAAGTTCCCCTCTACTTGTGTACCCGGTGAGCAAAGATGCCAGAAGGCCAGGCAATTCTACTATCATCATCCAGGCCCAGTGGGCACTGGGTGGCAACATTTCAGCTCTTACACACTGAGTTGAGACTGAGTCAAGCCGCTAACAGCCAGATCTCTGCTTAGAACCCCAGGGAGTAGGCTAAGGCTGAGAAGCTTTGGATATTATGGGCTTTGTGAGATGTCGAGGGGATAGAGCAGGAAACATGGCTAATCTTCTTGGGAGAGACTGGAAGAGATCCCAAGCAGAAAAGGAAAAGTTACTGGACAGAGGAACACAAGAGGTCCACTTGTTCATCTTCTAAAGTTCTGAGAAACTCTCCATGAGACCAGGGTCCTGATAAGGTAGCAGGAGGAGGTGGGATGGTGGGCCAAGAGCCTCATGTCAGGGAAGTCCCTACCTCTCATCTCTGTCATTACCCAGAGCCTTTCAGTTTAGCTTCTGTATCATCAAGTGGTCAGGCCCAGAGATTCCCTGTGTTCTGGGTATACAGATGGGAGGCCCAGACACTCCTCAGACCATTGATGTCACACATGCTGTCCTTCCACAGATGCCCTGCCACTGAGACTGGCCGTGCCCACACCATTCAGCAAGGAAAGAGCTAGCGACTTTCCTCTCTTGTTTTCTTTTCTGTAGTTTTTTTTTTTTTCATCCTCCTCCTTCTCTTCAAATTCTTTTTTTCTTTTCTATGCGTTGATGTTTTGCCAGTATTTATATATGTATGAGTCCTCAGACCCCTGGGACTGGAGTGACAGACAGTTGTGAGCTGCCAGTGGTGCTGGGATTCGAACCTCCTCTGGAAGAGCAGGCAGTGTTCTCACTACTGAGCTATCAACATTATCAGAGGACTGTATCCACTCTCTGTCCAGAGTAGGCTCCAGAATACTCCGCCTAGTGGTTGTTATAGGTAGTAGTCTCCTTAGATGTGTATTCTACCACCATTGATGGGACCCAAAAGTCCTTTTCAAGAGCTATGGAAACATCTTGGGAATGGTGGTAGAAGTTCTAAGTTATGACACGATCTTAATATTTGATAGTCTATGAGCATATGTGAGCTTTTGGCCTATACAGAGACTTTTGGTGCAAACTGTCAGGGAGGCACTGTGAATCTGGCTAAACCAAACTTGCTGGAAAAGTCCATTCATCCTTCTTTCCAGACAGCTACATTCTGCTTGTGTGTACCAGGGAGGGGCCTACTCACTGGAAGCCAAGGCACTCAAATTTGCCTGTGCCCCTCACCTCAATGTCTCATGGGGTGACCAAAAATCTCTTCCAAGTGCATAGCACTTGATGGTGCTTTAAAACATTCCAAAGCATGAAGCAGTTTCCAAAAAAACAAAACAAAACAAAACAAACAAACAAACAACAACAACAACAAAAAAAACGGAGAGATATCTTAAGAGAAAGAACAGGGCTTGAATGTGAAAACATCAAAAGATACCCTGCTTCCCATGTCCTACACTCTAGCGTCCCTTTACCATGTTCTAACTTCAGGGCCCTCGTGAGTGCAACCAGCACTCTCCCCTTAGACTCAACAGAGACCTCTCTGGATTCCCTAGACATTTATCCTGTTGCCTGTGGCTCCCTCATCCAGCAACCCTCCCACGATGGTCACTGCATTAATTGCGGAGCCATGCTGAATGAAGGGCTGCGCGTACCCGTGGTATCTTTTAACCTTGCCTGCAAGAACCAAGTATTGGAAGTTTGGTCTTTTTCAGTTGAGGTGATTGGTTGAGTTTAGCCTGAATTTAGCATGTGTCACTGAGATAATGGTGTAGGGTAAGAACCCTGCACCATTTTTATATTTCCACAGTAAACTCAGCAAAATCAACCAGCCAGCCTCTGTATAGGAGTCTCAGTAACAAGACTTTGCAAAAGTTAATGTGTCTATGGGGATTCAATGTATACATGTTGCTGGTTTAGTCCTATTCTTGGAGACCTATAGGAGTGGCTCCAGGGAGAGCCAGAAGTATCATTGTACAATCTGGTCACTGATGGTTACTCCTTGACCTCAGGGTCAAGCCTCAGAATGCCTAGTCTCAGTCGGGTGTCAGTTGTGGGAGATGAGGAGCACAGGGAACAGAATGTGACACAAACTACTTGCCCCAAGGCAGCTCTGGAAGGATCTTCACCCCTTCCCTGAAGATCCTATACCCTAGTTTCTGTCTAAAATCTTGGCAGAAATGTTGATAAAAGAACCTACAACATTTTGGCCTTGTGTTAATCCACCCCAGTGAGAATAAGAGCAGTGCCACAATTTTGAACCAAATTTGAAGCAAGCTTTAACTTAATACTGGCAAAGGGGAAGGACTCTGGCCAGGTCCACTTCTCAGTTCACAGAAAAATGGCAACAAGTCACATTTTGCAGAGGCTTAAAAAGTCTGTGCCTATCATAAGGCCACCATCAAGTCCGATTGGGGCAAGTATATATTCTGACGTACTTCCTGCCTGAAGCCAGGTAGAGGCAAGCATACATCCTGACCTATGTCCCGCCTACCTACCTCCTTCCTACAAGAGATCAAGCACAACCTGTGCAGTTCAGTCAAGCGAACCCGTTTAGGGAAGTGAAAACATGTGCCTTGTTATCTCCGGTAAACAGTAGCTTCTAGCAAGGGTTAGAGGCTTTCTTGTTTCACAGATCTCTGTGGCATGGTAACTAAACCTGAAAGCATACCTTTGACTCTCACACACTTGCCTAAACCAGCAAATGCTTCTTCAGTCAAACACACAACGGGGCTTAGAAAGAGGGTGGGATGAAGGTTTCAGGAGAGGAAACTCCAGTTTCCAGACAATCCTGATAGAGGTTTCACGTCAGATGGAAGACTGCAGATATGAACAGAAGCACCATGGGGAGATCTGGCAGGTACTGGATGGGTAAAAGTGTTGTTGGGTCTGAGGGCCTATTCTGAGTCAAAACTGACTGGATTATCAGCTATTTACCACCTCCTGCTTGAGGCAGAACTGGAAACCTTTGATGCAGCAGATGGTCATTTCATTCTAATGGATCAGATTTTGAGCAGTCTGTGTAGGAAGGACAAGGCCCAGCTCTCAGCTCAGACAGAGCTCTGTTTTCATGGACACAACAAAGGAATCTCTTTTCTGAGATTTCCTCTTCACTCTTTAAAAACCTTGGCCTGTTTTCGAGTTTGTTGTTTGTTTGTTTGATTGATTTTCCATGATGCTATCCACCAGAAAGCCTCCTACCAAAGTTTTCTCTTCCCTGAACAAGACTGTGGCTGCCTCTCAAGGTCAGGCAAAGGGAAGCAGGAAGTTCATTCTAAGCTACCTGCCTTCCAAATTTTAGCTTCTCTCCCAAGCCCTGTCTGAGTCTTTTTATTTGCAGAACAGGCTATTCGGGTTTTTGCACAGCTTCCAAAGTCACCACCTGAGTTACAGCCTAGTCGGCAGGTGCTTCTACATGGACACTCAATCCAAGTTTTGTCCCTACTCAGTCACTGATAGGCTTTTATCTGTCCATGAAATGAACTAATCCAAGTGAGATTAAAAATATGAAAACAGCAGGTTTATTTGGGAAGAGGGGCTCCTGGGTGAGTTCACTAGTGTCGGGGGACAAAACCAGAAGAAGTTGCCCCCAGATTATAGTGGGCAGGGCTTTAAGGATTGTGGATGAAGGAAAGTGATATGTCTGCCACAGGCTGACCCGTGCCCAAATAAGGCCATCTGGTGTGCATGGTACTTAGGTGGCTAGCATCTTCAGGTGTGAGGGAGGTTGGGGCAGCTATCAGAAATGCCAGGAATTCAGAACCAAGGCTTGAAGGCTTTCTGTGGTGAAGGCAGGGTTAGAGAGAGAGATTTGGATTTCCCAAACCAAATTGGAGAAGAGGGACCACCCAACATCCTGACCTCTTTGGTACATGGACACCGAGTTCATATCTGGCTGGTTCCTGGTGGAAAGAGTCAGTGTGGCATGGTAGAGTCAGGAGATGGTGGGTTTGTGCCCAGTGGGAGGTTTGGGTGAAGAAGCATCTGATTGACTGTTACCTTGGAGACCTCGGGAATCTGTTTCTGCAGAAGGCAGCGAAGGCAGGTAATAAAAAGAAAAAAACTAAGCAAATGTGAATGAAGGGTCCTATGATTGGGTGAAGCCATTGAAACAGGGAAGACTGCCCCTAACTGGAGGAGGAGAGGTGCCCTGGTTTTGCCATCCTGGCCCCTCATCGGGGCTTTCCAGAGAACTGGAGAGTCAAATTGTCCAGTTGTGGTACAGACCACTCACCATTGGGCAGGTACACACTTGAGTCTGGAAAGGAGGTACCAGCACTGGTGTCCCAGGAGTTTGGCAGATGAAGGAGTGGTGAGTGGTGAGGATCACAGTGTAGGGTCCTTTCCACCATGGTTCTAGAAACCTAGGAGATAACTGTTTAAGTAGTTCTTGATCCTCCTTGGAGAGTGGGATGGACTTAGAAACAGCTGGGTCTTCTAGTGTAGGGACAGGTGTTATGCCCAGTTTGTGAGATCTGCAAAGACCACTAGGAATCAGCTCCACTGCAAAACTTGTGAGGGTTTATTCAATACAAGCTCAAGCACAGGTCACCAGCTTCCTGTGGAAACAGAGAGGAATGAGGCATGGAGGTCTAGGGGAACAAAAACTGCAAGCAAGTGGATAGGGGCTCCAAGCCTTGGCATTACACGATTGGGTAATGGAAACTGACCTTTGAAATGATTGGTTTACTTTAGGTACCAAGTCTATAAACATTTATGGCCTGGCCATCTGGTTGGGTTGCCAGGAGATGGAATCTCTTTATGTGGTTCTGGCCAGGCTACCTGGGCCTGTTTCCTAACAACTGTATCTCTAGTGGGCAGGAGAAGGATGCAGTAAGGCTGGTTCCTCCCTGCAGGTAGCTGGGCATGTCTCCACCTGGCTGGCCTTCATTCTGGCTTGTGCTTTGAACTTTAATTCAAAATGCCCCCCCAAACCCCTAATTTTTAATTCTTTTATCTTTCACAAGCAAGTAGCTGCCAGCAACAGATCCAAGAAAGCACCTTGGGAGAGAGAGGTAAGGTAGATGCCTGGCCAGTGGAGGTTGGGGGTACGGGGTGGAGCTGTCTGAGACAGGAAGTGATGACTGAGAAGAAATGGCCTTCAGTATAGGAATTCAAAAGGACTTAAGCCTGTAGGGAAATGAGGGGTGGCTTAGAGGTCAGAAAGGGCAATGTTTGTGAGGGCCAAGGTAGAGAGCATGGTGAGATGTTGACTTATGAGTCTGTTGGCTCTTTCAACCTTTACCAGGGACTGTGGAGAGTAGAGAATGTGGAGCTTCCAGGAGATGTTGAGAGCTTCAGACAGAAGCTCAGTAACGCTAGAGGTGAAGACCTGATCATTGTCTGTTTGGATGGTCTGTGCCACACCTAACCGAGGAATTATGTGTAGGAAGAGTACCTGAGCCACCACATCCCTGTTTCCCTGGAGGTGGGGAATGCCTCCATCCAAATGGTAAAAGTGTCAACAAGCGTTAGAAGGTATCAGAGCTTTCTGTAGGTTGGTGAAGTCAATCTGACAGGCTTCACCTGGTTGCTATCCTCTGAGCTAGTGCAGAGACTCACCTATCTGGAGTGTTCTGTGGCAGTGAAATGTAGCCACGTCTGCTGGGAGATGCAGAGCCTCCAAAAGTTTGACTATAAGCGGCCATTGACAATGAGAGTACCCTGTGCTGTGAGAAAGCCCCTTTCCTTCCAAAGGGCGCGGTGGGTTTGGGCGGCTAAGGAAGCATGCTTAGAAAGGGTGTAGATGTTACCCTGCTGGCCCTTGGCTATTTGGAGAGTGCTAGTTAAAGCAGTAAGCTCGGCCTTCTGTGAAGTGGTCCACACTGGGAGGTGGTTTACCAAAGCTATTTTGGTGGAGGTGACAGCAAGTATATGCTGCTTGGGGGTTTTCCCATCTGTCTCTGAGAGAGCTCCTAGAGAAAGCAAGCTTGGGGTCTCTGAGGGGTTGGCTGGGGTAAGCATAGGGCCTCCACAGCCTCTGGGCAGGAATGAAACAAGGAATTAGGGGGGAGGAGGGGAGAGAGTTGTAGGGTTTAGGGCAGGAATGGCAGTTAGGGTAATCTGAGGGGGTTTTCTAGAAACAGAATGTGAAAGCCTTGGACCCATGAGGACCCAAGGAGAAAGAGAGAGGCATGGTTCAGAAGGTCTGAGAGGTGCTGGGTAGAGTATACCATGATAGGCTGCAACAGACTGATCTTGGTTGCTTCTTGGATGAGTTCTGCCGCCACTGTTGGGGTTCTCAAACATGGCTGCCATTCCCATACTTGGGATCTAGCTATTTGTACAAGGAGGCTATGGCCTGATGGGAGGGCCCAGCAGGTAAAGAGATGTAAAAAGATGGTCAGGGTGGGTGGAGTCCAGAAGTGGACCCAGGCTAAGGATGCTAAGAGGGCATCTCAATGTTAAAAGAATTGATGGTAGACTGTGGGCCAGTGAGGGAGAGGCCCTGTTGGGATCTCTCTGGCTGCCTGGTATAGGAGTTTAGCTGTAGTAGCAAAATCAGGGATCCAGTCCCTGAAGAACCCCACCAGGCTCAGAAAAGATAAAACTCTGGTCTACTGTAGCTGGGGGCTGTAGATCCTTCAGAGTATTGAATTGGGATGCTACTTCCATTTTCTTGGGATTCCAGCAAAGGACGCTAAGTTGGGCGCCACTGGGTGTCTGTGGGAACTTTTTCACACTGCATCTGTATAGGTTTTTGGGACCTGTGCTATCACACCTCTCTCTCTCCCACATCCTGTGGCTGCCCTTCGCATATTAGGCCTCAGCTCCTGAAACACCCCCCCACCCCCTGCTATCCCACCTCCATCCTGTGGTGTCTTATGGGTGGCAGGAGCAGGCAGAACCAGCATAGCAGAGTCATGACACGATTTTAAATCACCTGCCAAGGCCTCTTACAATATGGGTCTGGTCACCAAGCTGATTTGGAGATGAAGAGAGTGCAGCCATGTCTTCTCTGCCATCTTAACTAATGGCAGTCACATGACTGGTAGCCATCTTGGTTGTGGGAGAGTTGTGGCTTCACCATCTTTATTGTGGACTGCCAGCTGTATTCAGTACCTTGCTGACTGACAAATATAACTTCTATCTTTTAAGCTTTGCATGTTTGTTCTGTAGTGATGCCATATAGTAGGTTTAGCAGGGGTGCCAGTCTCTCTATGAACTGTATCTATGACTGAAAGTTTTGCTTTGATACTAGTTCAAAAAAATATATTTGAAATCATGCTAAGAACTCATGCAGTTAGTTAAAAGATTAATTTTTTTCCTAGTCTATTTTACCTTTTTAAGATCTCCCATGCTCATGGGTTGGCAGGATTAACATAGTAAAAATGGCCATCTTACCAAAAGCAATCTACAGATTTAATGCAATTCCCATCAAATTGCCAACACAATTCTTTACAGACCTGGAAAGAAAAATTCTCAACTTCATATGGAATAACAAGAAACCGAGAATTGCTAAAACAATCCTCTACAATAAAAGATCTTCTGGAGGTATCTCCATCCCTGATCTCAAGCTGTACTATAGAGCAACAGTTATAAAAACTGCATGGTACTGGCATAGAAACAGAATGGTGGATCAATGGAACCGAACAGAAGACCCAGAAATAAACCCACACACTTATGGACACCTG
Source organism: Psammomys obesus (assembly GCF_907164565.1). Taxonomy (NCBI): domain Eukaryota; kingdom Metazoa; phylum Chordata; class Mammalia; order Rodentia; family Muridae; genus Psammomys; species Psammomys obesus. The sequence continues at coordinate 7,668,889 of NW_026593286.1, forward strand.
ATTTTTGACAAAGATGCCAAAACCATACAATGGAAAAAAGATAGCGTCTTCAACAAATGGTGCTGGTCCAACTGGATGTCTACATGTAGAAAAATGAAAATAGATCCATACTTATCACCCTGTACAAAACTGAAGTCCAAGTGGATCAAAGACCTCAACATAAAACCAGACACATTAAATCGGCTAGAAAAAAAAGTGGGGAAGACCCTAGAACTCATTGGTACAGGAGAAAACTCCCTGAACAGAACACCAACAGCACAGGCTCTAAGAGCAACAATCAATAAATGGGACCTCATGAAATTGAAAAGCTTCTGTAAAGCAAAGGACACCGTCATCAAAACAAAGCGACTGCCTACAGATTGGGAAAGAATCATCACCAACCCTTTATCTGACAGAGGACTCATATCCAATATATATAAAGAACTTAACAAGCTGAAAAGCAATAAACCAAGTAATCCACTTAAAAAATGGGGAACAGAGCTAAAGAGAGAATTCTCTGTAGAGGAATATCGAATGGCAGAGAAGCACTTAAAGAAATGCTCAACCTCATTAGCCATTAGGGAAATGCAAATCAAAATGACCCTGAGATTTCACCTTACACCCATCAGAATGGCCAAGATGAAAAACACAAGGGACAACACATGCTGGAGAGGTTGTGGAGAAAGGGGAACCCTTCTCCACTGCTGGTGGGAATGTAAACTGGTACAACCACTCTGGAAATCAATCTGGCGCTTTCTCAGACAACTAGGAATAGCGCTTCCTCAAGATCCAGCCATACCACTCCTAGGCATATACCCAAAAGAGGCGCAAGTACACAAAAAGGACATTTGCTCAACCATGTTTGTAGCAGCTTTATTTGTAATAGCCAGAAGCTGGAAACAACCCAGATGCCCCTCAACTGAAGAATGGATGCAGAAACTGTGCTACATCTATACAATGGAGTATTACTCAGAAATGAAAAATAAGGAAATCATGAAATTTGCAGGTAAATGGTGGGACCTGGAAAGGATCATCCGGAGTGAGTTGTCCCAGAAGCAAAAAGACACACACGGTATATACTCACTCATATAAACATACAACATAGAATAAACCCACTAAAATCTGTACATCTAAACCAACTAAGCAAAAAAGAGGACCCTAACTAAAATGTTCAATCCCCATCCTGAAAGGCAAAGAGGATGGACATCAGAAGAAAAAGAAAACAGGAAACAACCTTGAAACCTGCCACAGAGGGCCTCTGAAAGCTTCTGCAGTATAGACTGTCAAAGCAGATGCTGAGCCTGATGGCCAACTGATGGGCAGAGTGAATGGAATTTTATGTAAGAAGTGGGAAATAGTAAGAGCTGGAGGGGACGGGAACTCCACAAGGAGAGCAACAGAACAAGATAATTTGAACACAGGGAACTTCCCAGAAAATCATACTCCAACCAAGGATTATTCATGGAGATGACCTGGAACTCCTGCACAGGTGTAGCCCATGGCAGTTCAGTGTCCAAGTGAGTTACATAGTAATGGGAAGAGGGACTGCATCTGGCATAATCTGATTGGCCTGCTCGTTGATCACTTCCCCCTGAGGGGGGAGCAGCCCTACCAGGGCACAGTAGAGGACAATGCAGCCACTTTTGATGAGAACTGATAGACTAAGATCAGAAAGAAGAGGAGAACCTCCCCTATCAGTGGACATGGGGAGTGGCATGCATGCAGAAAGGGGAGGGAGGGTGGGATCAGGAGGGGAGGAGGAAGGGGCTTAATGGGGGGGATACAAAATGAATAAAGTGTAATTAATAAAAAAAAGAAAAAAAAAGATCAAGACTAGTTTGTGTAATCAAAAATAAGTGATGTTTTTTTAGCTCAGCTGCACTTAGCAGATCGTGGTCCTCACACCTGTCAGAGAACCTGCACATAATGGAAGTTAAAGGTTTAATCTAAAAAAGCTTAGTATGACAGAGATACCAGCTTTTAGTGGTGACCTCAAAGCCTCCAAGAAGATTTGGGCACAACAACAGATGACTCCACCTGGATTGTGATCCTGGCCAATTCTGCCCCAGTGCCTCCTCCACTGCTAAGGCCTTGCGTGAACTGTTGACAAACAGGACCCCCAGAGAGTTGACTTCCCCATTTTGCCTAGACAAAATAAAGGTGGTCGATCATTCTCCCAAGTTCCTCCTCTGCAGAAAGGCCTCTCAGATTTGCTAGCCCTAGCAGCTGAAGACTGTTGCTGTCCTAGTACCTGTGCCCACAACAAAGCCATTGACACTGCAAGGTCCTAGTGGGAAGGCAGTCTGCATAATGGGTAAAACTCTGTCATATTAATCAATACATTGGCATGTTGCATTATGCTTCCTGTGGTAGTTTTAATCTTTCTCAGGTCTTTGATGCTTTTGAAGATCAGTTTAACAGTAGAAACCAAGGCTTCAGCTGCCTTCTCAGAAAAGTGTAAAGTTTACGTAAGGTCTAAGGAACTAAGAAAGGGTTTGAGGGTCTGAGAAAGTGTTTTGGTAAATGCAAGTTATGAAGGTTGGAGGGGATGCTAGCATATTTTAAATTTGTCTCCTTTTGTAAACTTAAAAAGATTCTTGTAAGCTTCAGAGGAAATATACTTCTCACAGGACAAATGGACTGTCAGTCAGCAGCCTGGTTGGCTAATGGTGGGATCTTAGTGCCTTTTCCCTGGTCTGGGACTCACCCCCCCCCCCCAACTACCAAAACCATTGGCCTAAAAGTCTCAGATATATATTCTGTTCCTAATATGTATATATGTTCTAGCATCCTGCCAGGTTCAAGTGTTTCCTCAAAAGCTGCATATTGAACGCAGGTGCTCTGGCCTAAATCTCACAGGTTGCCTCGGCTGGGCCTCATTTTCCTAGCCACAGATAGTCTCATAGATCCTAGACAGAAACTAGAAGAGCATGTTCTTTCCAGATGTGGCCAAAATTTTAGCTTTTTGTCCCTCTACTCCCAACATTGATGGTCCCATACCCAGCAAGAAACAGCCAAAGATGGTTACTACCCCGCCTGTCCATTTCTTTTTGACAAAAGGCTGATGTTTCGTTTCAGGCATCTCTACCTGCTGCAGTGTACAGCTGACATTCCCTACCCGGTACCCCGAATTATCTTGCCCACAGGCATAGGCTTCCCTTCAGGATCTAATCCAGAATTTGGTCCCCACCTCCTCTCTTTTCTGTTGTCTTCTGTCTTTCTGTATCTCTCCTTTTCTTCTCTCAGTGTCTGAGAGCTGCTTCTCACCAATCAGCAGCAATAAGTGTCCTGATCATTCCTATACCCAGCACTTACTCTGGAGTCATGAGAGGATCCAGACATAGCCCTCTGAGCTTCCTACTCACTTGGGCAGCAGATGTGGCCCTGCCAGCAGCAGAAGAAGTAAGGCATGACTTTGAGAAGAGAGACACAGCTCAGAGCCCCCACAGCCTGGTGCTTTCATGCTGACAGGAAAGGGCCCGTTTCAGCCAAGTAAACACCCCGCTGTGGAAATGACATGGATTCTTCTAGACTTTCAGTTGGAGTTAGTGCAGGCCATTGCTGGGTTTCAGACTCAGGGGCTGAGGAGCCTATTTAACTTATCAAAGCAGACCTGGCCTCCAGGTTCTCCCAGCATTCCCCAGTCCCTTCCTGTTCCAAAGTGTGGCTGGTATACCCAGTCCTCTGTCCTGAACTCCCCAGCACATGGACCGGGCTTCTCTTCCCGAGACGCTCTTCCCTATGTATTCGGGACATTTTGGTTTCTTCTTGTCGCCACATTTCTCTCTCTTTGTGTGCCTGAGCACACTTTTCTCTTCCTTTCTTCTGTCTCCTGGTCTACATGGCTTTTCCTTGGCCGCATTCCTTGGGACCAATGAACACACCTAAGAGATGTCCCCCAATAAACCTGCCTTCATATTTTAACTTGGCCTGAATTGGCTCAAAGAATCCTATCATCCATCTTGACAGAACTGATGTAGGAGATGTTCTAGGAAGCCTGAGAATTCCTTGTCTTTCCTGAAGGAGATGGAGTGATAGCCTCGGATCTGGTTCTTGATTTAGACACTTATTAAGTAGTCTTTACTGTTTTTTGTTTGTTTGTCTTATAAGACAGGGTTTCTCTGTGTAGCCTTTACTTGGTCAAAACATAGGAGAGCTCACTCAAGGTTTCACAGAGTCTGCTGTCTGGTTACCATGGCAGCAAGGAATTTGCTATCTAGTTCTTAGGGTCAGAACCCTCTGCTGTAGAATTGCTAGGGTCAACCTCTTTGCCTCCAAGTTTTAGATAGTAACCAAGGCTGAGAGGCCGAGTTCCACTGCTCAGGTGTGCATTCCAATTTGCCATTAACTCCAAATAGGCTGCCACATCCAGGCCCCCATTTGGTGGTGGTACCTGGTACCTTTGGATGAACATTGTCTCTTCCTTTGGTATATGGGTAGAGAGATCATTGGTCAACACACCTGAGCAATCCCAGCTAATTCTCTAGGCTAGAGGGAATTCCCAGTATCTGGAGTGAAGAGTTATAAAAAAGGTTCTTTGGGTTTCTTTGTGTAGATTTCTTGTGTTTTCAGTATTTTTTTTAAATAAGATCCCAAGAGGTGTTTCATATATCAATGACTGAAGCTGTCTTCTGTCTTGCTTCCTGGGCTGTTTGCCAGCTTAGCATCCCAGATTCCCTGCCCTTTCTCTCACCACTATGGATTTCACCACTGATGCGTCTTTTTTGTCTAATATATATTAATTAAGTCTCTCTGGGTGTTAATGAATCTTGAGTCATTGAAGCATGCTTGTGCTGTGTGGATTACATACAGGGCCAGGCTCTTTATAAACACATGATTAATATAAACCCATCAATTTGCCTCACAATAACATACATATTTGAGCCCTGAACTGGTTTAGCATCTGAGGAGCTATGGATACCCCTCCAGTCACCTTTTGCTTGGACAGTGACCCAACTCTAGAATGCCACACTGAGACTTTGGTTTTAGGACATTATCTTATGCTGAGTCTTCTAGAGGAAGATCCAGAGTGGAGGCCTTTTCTCTCTTACTTGGTGAATGTTTCTTTTTTCTTCCTGAAATCATGATCTTACTTTACCAACCCAGGGTAGCTGAAGATCACCAAGTAACCCAGGCTACCATCACAATTGCAGCTACCCTCCTGCCCTAGCCTCCCAAGGACCGGAACTATAGGAATGAGCTATCACGTGATTTGAAGTCTTGGAAGGTTGTGGTTTATTGGGGATTGTTCTCAGGAGTTGGCGACAAGGAAAGAAGGGCGGGGAAGCTAATGCAGCAGCAGAGAGGTTCAAGCAGCAATGTACCACACCCTTGGTTCCAGCTGAAGGCAGGGGATGGACCCCAAGTCCAGGAGGTGTAACTACCAGCAACACCTGTCTCCATATGAGCCAGAGCAATCCTCCAGGGGATGACGGATTGGTAGCAAATAATCATTGCCAATGCAGGTGGGAAGACATGGCCAGAAGAGCAGATTGGACCAGGACACCAGCAGCATCTGTGATGGCAGTCAACTGTTTTCACTTGTTTCCTATAGCAAACACTTCCTTGAAAGTCTTCTCAAACTTGGACTCCAGTTGAAGACCCATTTGGCCAAACTTGGGTTCCTAAGTAATAATAATAATAATAATAATAATAACAACAACAACAACAACAGCAACAAAGACAAGAATGATGAGGCTCATGTCAGTGAAACAAACATTTCCTTCTTGGTACTTGTGTTCTCTGATGGATCCTGTCAACTTCATGGATTATTTATGTAAAAAGAAACCTAATCTTTGGTATTTCTGATAATCCCACCTAGGGAAAGATAAGAGTCAGAAAAATTCTCAGGCTGGGTGATGACCCTCTGGGTCAGTGTTTGTCACACAAGTGTGAGCACCTGAAATCAGATCCCCAGAATCCATGGAAAGCCACATGTGGTAGCCCACATCTGTCATCCCAGAACTCCATGGAGGCAAACAGGTGCCTTGTCTCAAAGAAGCTGAAATGTAGAGAATAACATACAAGCTTGCCCTCCAACTTGATTCTCATGTATATTACAGCACATGCGTGTGCACACACACAAACACATCTGAACACACACACAAGCATGCACACACTCATGTAAACATACACATTTCACATTCATACACACACAAAGATTTAAACCAGGATCTAGAGAGATGGCTCAGTGGTTAACAGCACCCTGTGCTCCTGCCCAGGACTCATGGCAGGCAGTTACAGCAGCAGCTTTGTGTGATCTGATGCCTCTGGACTCCAGAGACCCCTACACTCACATGTACATACAGTGTGCCTTGTGCCAAAAACACATACAGAGACACATGCATATACAGACATGGACACAAAGAGATACACATACACACACAGTCACACACACACACACACACAGTCACATACACACACACACACACACACAGTCACACACAACACACACACACTTTTTTCCAGACAGGATATCGCTGTGTACGCGCCTGGCTGTTCTTGAACTTTCTCTGTAGACCAGGCCAGCGTCAGACTCAGAGATCTGCTGCCTCTGCTTCCCATATGGTAGGATTAAAAGTCTATGCCACCGTGCCCAAATGGGACATACAAATACTTTTTAAATTATTCTCCTCTGTGGGTTGGGGTTGGCTTAATTTTCCTCTGTGTGGTCCTGTAGCCTTGTAGACCAGAAGAGAAGTGAGTTCTGTGGTGCTGGGGACCTCTCCTTTGGTGAGACACTTTTTAGAAACTAAACCAAAGGAAAATTCACTCCCATTTTTTTTTCTTTTTTGAGATATTGTCTCGTACTGTATACCAGGCAGTCTTTGAACAGAAGACAATCCTCCTGCCTCAACCTTTTGAATGTTGCCATCGCAGGCATGTACCGCTGTGTCTGGCACACTCAGATCTCTTCTTTAGGGAACGTTATTACAGGAGGATACAGGAAACTAAACTTTCCAGTAAGCAGAAAATGAGGTGTGGCGTAACCCAGAAGAGGAGATGTAGTCAGAGAGAGATGCTGACCTTGAATGTGGTTCTGTGATTGTGGAAGATGAGCCTCATGTCTTGCACAAACTGTTTCACTTTGGAATAGGCCTGCTGACTCAGCTTCTTCTTAATGATGTCCAACCACATAGGTTCCTGCACAAGCACAACCCGGTCCTTAAAGTGGTGAGAGAAATAACAATGGCAGAATGACTGGCAGGCTCAGCATTTCCCTTCCATGGGGTCCCAGAAACAACAGAGCCTGTGCTCCTTGGGGATTACAGTCACAATCCCACAAGTGCCCTTCCCAGTCACATGACATCATGGATGCAAGAGGTTCACCACCTTTACTTACATAACAATAATATGGCATCTTGGAAAAAAAGGAGCTCTCAGGACAGCAATAGACTCTCAAGAGAACAAACTCACACTTCTGCAAGAGAAAGGGACTCAGTCAAATGACTCAGAAAGGCAGAGTCTACACACACACCCAGGAGGAAGGCACTACTCACGCCCATCAGGAACTTTGCCCAACATGAGTGCTTTGGTAATGACTGAGTTATTTTTATACCACGAGGTTATGCCATGATTGCAGCATGATGGAGTGTGGCTTGGAGGCAAAGACATCCTTTGGGTGCTATTGTCCTGGCTCCCAGCCTGGTTGTCCTCTTCCAGGGGAATGGAGAAAGTGTGGGGTTCCCAGTGACTCACCAACTGTTCCTGGGGCACCATCTGCCTCTGCAGGATCTCAGACTCTGGACGACTCTCTTGGCTTCCTAAGGACTGAGTCCTACAGAAGACGCAACTCCACGGTGTTCTAAAACATTGCATGTGAAGTGAGCAGGGGACAAGATCATTGAAAACAGCTATTCTTCACATGTCTGCCGCTGGGCTTTCAGGATTGGCAGACAGTCTCATCTGGGGAAGGGGTTCCCAGGCTCTAAAGGACCCCAGGTAGGCTCTTAATATGCCAGCTTTCCTATTAGGAGCCAGTCTTTAGAAAATGGGCTTTCAAGTGAGTGCTGTGTCTATATTTCTTGACTGAGGTTGCTAGGAGCACAAGGGGACCAGGATATCATGGCTGAACACGGTAAAATGGTCTTCAAAAGATTCTGGGAACCTTGAACCTCCAAGAGTCCATTACCACGTGGTGAAATGTGGGCAGTGGTAATGCTTCTTTCTTTCACAAGTATGTAGAGAAAAAAGCAATTGGTATATAAAACGCCCAAACTTTTGGACAAGAGGCTTCATTGCACAATTGTGAGAAAATGCAGTAGCCATATGTAGGCAAAGGGCCTGGCCTTTGCATCAGGTGAGGTATCCCTAACACAAAGAACATTAGCCTTTTGATGACAGCATCTTGAAACAATTCTCTGGAGGTTCCTATTTGATACCTGTTATTAAGAGCTCTTGCTTTCCCCGGATCCACACACAGGCTTCCACGCTAAAAGGGTACTGTGTATGACAAGGAAAGGGTATCGAATCTCACTCACATCTCAGCATCCACCGCTGGGATGTGACACTCTTCATGGAAGGCTCTGGGACAAGTATCACAGCAGAAGAGCATTCCTACTTCCCGACACACCTCACACTCATCTGAGTTCTCCATCTAGAAATACAACATCTGCATCACTGGAGACACCACTGTGACACCTTCTGTACATGGCCTTTGCATGAATCTGTGAGGACCCTGAAGCTTTTCTCAGGGATATTTAAGAAAAAACATGGAAAAGGGTGTGCAAAATGAGACTTTCTGGTCTTCAGTGATGTTTGGGAGAAAGGGTCCGTGAACCAGACCCAAAACCATCTTCCTTATAAAACTAAAGATCCTGTCCCAAAAGGCTAGTGTGGGTTTTGAATAAAAATGGCCCCCATACGTATACGTCAACAGGAAAGGTACTATCAGGAGGTGTGGCCTTGTTGGAGTAGGTGTGGCCTTGTTAGAAGAAGTGTGTCACTAGATGGTCCTTGTAACTCAAACCAGTTCTAATAACCTGTAGTCACTTCCTGCTGCCTGCAGATCCAGATGTAGAACTCACAGCTGCCTCCCCAGCACCATGTCTGTCTGTATATTGCCATGTTCCCTGCCATGATCATGAACTAAACCACTGAATTATAAGCCAGCCCAATAAAATATTTCCATCTGTAAGAGTTGCCATGGATAGACTATCACCTAGAATTTCTAGTCCAGCTCTTTCTTCTCTCTCAAGTTCCCTTTGTCAGGGTATTTTTATCACAGGAGCAGGAAAGAAAACCAAGACAGAGAACAAAGCCCTGACATCATTTTCTGGAAGTATAAGGAGAACTTTGTTCTGAAAAAGGGGAAAAAAACTGCAGAGTCAGCAGAGGTGGGACTCCTTGCCAGGACTAATACAGAGAGCCTGTAGTCAAATTTAGTTTTCATTTAAAGAAGTTAAACTTTAGCATTATTTTTCCTTGCTGCTATTGAAAGTATGATCTATTTATCAAAACCAATACTTTATACAGAAATAATAAACAGACAAACACATAGCCACTGAACAGTACATAATCACATTTGTGTTCAGGGTGCAGAAGTGGGTTATGAATGAACCACTGCTGTGTGTGGGAATCCCAGCCTAAAACCAAACTTACGGTTCAATGTTACATCCTGCGTAGATATCTGGAAATGTCAGAAGGCCTAAGATGGGTGCATGGATTAAGGCACCAGACTCAGGAGATTAAGGCACTAGAATCATGAGTTTGAGGATAATGTGAAGCCTTGTAACAACAACAACAAAACCTACAAACAAATACTCAAAAATTATAAATAACTGAGAGGGTCTAGAATGTCTATTAGTTTCTTCCCTGTGTCTGTCCCTGTAGGAAGCCCCTAACCAACAACACCTATGACCCTTGATTGGCAGGTTTCTGTTTCCTGTCACTCACAATGTATCCCAACAAGTTCCTCATTATATTTCTTGGGATGCTGGTGGGATATTTTTATGATCACCTTTAACACAGGAAGCAGGATATATCTGAGTGACATCTGGACAGGAACACATGCATTCCTGGTCCTAACTTCAGGTTGAATGGTAACAGTTTGAGAAATGAGAGGTGGGTCTATATGCATATGGAAAAATCCCAGTTCAGGTATGGTGGCACACACTAGGAATCTTTGCCCTGGAAAGTTGAGACAGGAGGAACGGGGGTTCATGGACATTCTTGGCTACATAGTAAGCTTGAGGTTATTTTGATAGGACTGCATGAGAACCTATCTCAAAAAAATCAAGGAAGGAAGAGAAAGATGTAGTCCATGGGCTGTTGGGAAATTTTCTGCCTTCCTGAGACCATCTGGGGAACAGACATGAGCCTAGCTTGAGGACTGGTCCACCACTGGATGAGCACGTGGGAAATGGGAAGTTGGAAAGGTGATAGACTCAAACATTCTGTGCCCCGGGCCATCTCTGACTTCAAGAGAAGCATGCCCTTCAGCATCATTTGTTGTGATTTTCTCTATCACTTAACTGCTGGCCATTTTCCTTCCTGGATCTTTCTCCTCCTCCAGATGCAAAGGACGGAATTCCTCAGGATTCCATCCTTAGTTGTAGTCTGTCCATATGGTCAGAGTCACTCTCCAGCTGCAGGTTTCTACCTGTGTCCTCAGCTTCAGGTGTCTCACCTCTCCTCAGCTCTCCTGCATGTTCTAATATTCAGCAGTGTCTGCTCTAGGGCTCCTTAGGTGTACCTCAAACTCACCCTATTAAGCTGTATCCCATCTTCCTACTGCACCCTGATCTTTCTTTTTTACCACCATTTTATCTAACATGCTCCATGCACCACACCTGGCTTCTCTCCTATCTTTCACCTCCCATCCAATTCCTTGTCCTCTGAACACTAATTTTTAGGCTAATTTAAATTTTTTCTTCATTCTAACAAAATCGACAAATACAAAAAGTCAGGTGAGCAGGGAAGGCACACAGCCTTAAGTATTAGGAAGGTTTGCCTATGACTGAACACCAGTCACACTGATACAGAGAAACAGTGATGGTTTTGCTGGCTCCCCTCAGCCTGACCCGAGGACATCTGTGAGAACTCAGTGACTCTGCAGGCAACTTTCTGCAGGACAAGAAGCAGTCCAGACCTAACACTTGCACACGAGGCCTCATCTGCTCCTTCTGGGCTCTAGCTGCACATGGGATGCAGGCTGGGATGTTTCCTTTCCACACACTGCCTGTTACAAATGGCGGCTCCCGTGTTTTCTTCTCATCCTTCATTCCTTCAGGGACCCCAGAGAGCTAGAGATGTCTCCCACCTTTACCTTGAGAGTAAATGAGGATATGAGACCCCCATGGTAAAACCCGTGTTAGGAAACTTCTGACCCAAACGCCCAGACTGGCTCCTCCTGCTTTGCTTGTGGGTCAGATTTAGTAAGGATGGCTCTTCAGGGAAGCATGTGCAAAATGACAGCAAGTGCCTTCAAGGGAGAGGCAACCAAGACACAGGCAATACACCAAGGAGACGAGATGGCTGGGTTTTTCAGGGATTGTAGCCAGGAGTTTGTACTTACACACGGGTCAGCTTGGGAATGATACAAATTCTGTGTTCCCTGCTGAAGGAGAAAATTTGTGTCAAAATATTAAGAGTAATATTTAATTTTTGTCATTCCTTCCTTCATTCATTCATGTAGTCAAATTTTTGTTTATCAGTCTCAGAAAAGACCCCTGTGCCCAGATTTTTTGGTTCTGTTGCTCTCCTTGTAGAGCTCCTCTCCTCTCCAGGTCTTACTATCTCCCCCTTCCTTCATAAGATTTCCTGACCTCCACCCAAAGTTTGGCTATAAGTCTCAGCATCTGCTCTGATACCTTGCAGGGTAGAGCCTTTCAGAGGCCCTCTGTGATAGGCTCCTGTCCTGTTCCTTGTTTTCTCCCTCTTCTGATGTCTATCCTCTTTGCCTTCCTGAATGGGGATTGAACATCTTAGCCAGAGTCCTCCTTCTTGATTAGTTTATTTATGCATACAAAATTTAGTATGTTTATCATATATTATATATCTAATATCTACTTAAAAGTGAGTATATACACTGTGTGTCTTAGTGCCTCTTGGATGCCTCACACAGGATGATCTTTTCCAGTTCCCACCATTTGCCTGAAAATTTTATTATTTCCTTGTTTTTTATTGCTGAGTAATATTCCATTGTGTAGATATCCCATAATTTCTGTATCCATTCCTCACCTGAGAGACATCTGGTTTGTTTTTTTAGATTCTGGCTATTACAAATAAAGCTGCTACAAACATAGTTGAGCAAATGTCCTTGTTGTATTCTTGAGTATCTTTTGGATAAAATCTTAGGAGAGGTATAGCTGGATCTTGAGGAAGCACTATTCCTAAATGTCTCAGAAAGTGCCAGATTGATTTCTGAACCAAGAACCATTCATGGAGATAACCTAGAACCCCTGCACAGATGTAGCCCATGGCAGTTCACTGTCCAAGTGGTTTCCATAGTGATGGGAACAGGGACTGTCTCTGACATAATCTGATTGGCCTGCTCTTTGATTATCTCCCACTGAGGAAGGCGCACCCTTTCCAAGCTACAGAGGAAGACAGTGCAGCCATTCCTGATGAGACCTGTAGACTAGGATCAGAAGGAAGGGGAGGAGGACCTCCCCTATCAGAGAGGCTGCCATGAGAATGAGGCTGAAGATGGACCAATTGTATTCAAGAACCCATAAGGCTCAGAGTTCTAGAGTCCACATGATCCTAGAGAGGAAATCCATACCTTTTGTAGCTCTCCCTAAAAATCAAGTGAACCCAAGGGGCCCAGGGCTCCAGCTTTTCCTCTCCATGGCCTCCCTCTTCTCTATTCAAAGCTCAAAGGGATGCCATGCTGGCTGCAATGTTCAAAGGCAAGCATGGAATTCACACTGCTTTTGCACATCAGTTTAATGACTTTTTATCCTTGCCTTCTGTGAGGCAGGCAGACACAGCCTTTAACTCCAGTCCAGGGCCGAGAGCTGGAGAAAAGCATGATCTAGGATACACTCACCTGAGAGACAGTCCTGCCACTGTCCACGACTCTAGAATCCCCTACTTCACCCCACTGGTTATTCTTTAATGTGGACAGTGACTTTCACAAAATACCGGAGGTCAGTCAGAGCTACTTTTACTATCTTCTCTACCAGTCCCTGGACATTCTTCGCATACTTTGTAATTGTGCATTACACAGAGGAGTAAATGTGGCTTTGCTTGGGAAAGAGACTCTGGGTATCTCAATGCAGATGTCATCATACAGAAATACGGTTATAGAAAGTATCCAGGACTTCCTGACACAAAACAATCAAAACAGGGAGTTTAAACAATCCTGTCATGAGCTAGGAAGCTGTCATGTGATGCTTTCTTTTTTTTTTTAATTTTATTTTTTTCTTATCAGTTACGTTTTATTAACTCTGTATTCCAGCCGTGTCCCGATCCCTCATTCCCTCCCAGTCCCTCCCTCCCTCCCTCATCTCCACCGTGCCCCTTGCCAAGTCCACTGATAGGGGGGACCTCCTCCCCATTCATCTGATCCTGTTTTATCAGGTATCTTCAGGACTGGCTGCAAAGCTCTCCTTTGTGGCCTAACAGGACTGCTCCTCCCTTGGGGGGTGGGGTGACCAAAGATCCAGTCATTGAGTTCCTGTTAGAAATAGTCCTTGTTCCCCTCACTATGGGAAACCAATTGGTTACTGAGCTACCACAGGCTACATCTGAGCAGAGGTTCTAGGTTACATTCATACATGGTCCTTGGTTGCATGTCAGTCTCAGAAAAGACCCTGTGCCCAGATATATTTGGTCCTTGTGGAGCTCCTATCCTCCTTCATCAGACTAACTCCCCTTCTTTCTTATGATTCCCTGTACTCTGCCAAAGGTTTGGTCATGAGTCTTTGCTTTGAAAACACTGCTAGTTAGAGTTTTTCAAATGCGCTCAGTAGACTCCTGTCAATGTTCAATGCGCATCCCATCTGTCTTTCAAAACGAGAATTGATAATCTTACCCCATGTCTGCTCTCTTGATTATCTTTTTTAGGTGTATAGATTTCATTATGTTTATCATATCTTATAGGTCTATATAAGTGAGTATATACCGTGTTTGTGTTTCTCCTTCTGGGATATTTCACTCAGGATGATCTTTTCTAGATCCCACCATTTGCCTGCAAATTTCATGATTTCCTCCTTTTTGATTGCTGAGTAGTATTCCATTGTGTAAAAATACCACAATTTCTGTACCCATTCCTCCGTTGATGGACATCTGGGTTGTTTCCAGGTTCTGGCTATTACAAATAAAGCTGCTATAAACATGGTTGAGCAAATATCCCTTTTGTGTACTTGAGCAAATTTTGGGTATATACCTAGCAGTGGTATAGCTGGGTCTTGAGGAAGCACTATTCCTAATTGTCTTAGAAAGCGCCAGATAGATTTCCAGAGTGGTTATGCCAGTTTACATTCCCACCAGAGGTTGTGGAGGGTTCCCCTTTCTCCACAACCTCTCCAGCATGTGTTGTCCCTTGAGTTTTTCATCTTGGCCATTCTGATGGGTGTAAGGTGATATCTCAGGGTCGTTTTGATTTGCATTTCCCTGATGGCTAATGAGGATGAGCATTTCTTTAAGTGTTTCTCTGCCATTCAATATCCTCTGTCGAGAATTCTCTGTTTAGCTCTGTTCCCCATTTTTTAATTGGATTACTTGGTTTGCTGCTTTTCAGCTTCTTTAGTTCTTTGTATATACTCGATATTAGTCCTCTGTCAGATAAAGGGTTAGTGAAGATTCTTTCCCAATCTGTAGGCAGGCGTTTTGTTTTGATGACAGTGTCTTTTGCTTTACAGAAGCTTTTCAGTTTCATGAGGTCCCATTTATTGATTGTTGCTCTTAGAGCCTGTGCTGTTGGTGTTCTGTTCAGGAAGTTGTCTCCTGTGCCAATGAGTTCTAGGCTGTTCCCAACTTTTTCTTCGAACAGATTTAGAGTATCTGGTTTTATGTTGAGGTCTTTGATCCACTTGGACTTTAGTTTTGTGCACGGTGATAAATATAGATCTATTTTCATTTTTCTGCATGTGGACATCCAGTTGGACCAGCACCATTTGTTGAAGATGCTGTCTTTTTTCCATTGAATGGTTTTGGCTTCTTTGTCAAAAATCGAGTATTCATAGGTGTGTGGGTTTATTTCTGGGTCTTCTATGCAGTTCCATTGATCCTCCTTTCTGTTTTTATGCCAATACCATGCAGTTTTTATTACTATTGCTCTGTAGTACAACTTGAGATCGGGGATGGAGATACCTCCAGATGATCTGTTGTTGTACAGGATTGTTTTGGAGATTCCGGGTTTTTTGTTTCTCCATATGAAGCTGAGAACCTTTTTTTCAAGGTCTGTAAAGAATTGAGTTGGTATTTTGATGGGAATTGCATTGAATCTGTTGATTGCTTTTGGCAGGATGGCCATTTTCACAATGTTAATCCTACCAATCCATGAGCACGGGAGATCTTTCCATCTTCTGAGATCTTCTTCAATTTCTTTCTTCAGAGACTTGAAGTTTTTCTCAAACAGGTCTTTCACTTGCTTGGTTAGTGTCAACCCAAGGTACTTTATGTGGTTAGTGGCTATTGTGAAGGGTGTTGTTTCCCTAATTTCTTTCTCGGCCATTTTGTCTTTGGTATACAGGAGGGCTTCTGATTTTTTTGAGTTGATTTTGTATCCTGCCACTTTGCTGAAGGTGTTTATCAACTGGAGGAGTTCTCTGGTTGAATTCTTGGGGTCACTCATATATACTATCATATCATCTGCGAATAGTGACACTTTGACCTCTTCCTTTCCGATTTGTATCCCCTTGATCTCCTTTAGTTGTCTTATTGCTCTGGCTAGGACTTCAAGTACTATGTTGAAGAGGTAGGGAGAGAGTGGGCAGCCTTGTCTTGTCCCTGATTTCAGTGGGATTGATTTAAGTTTCTCTCCATTGAGTTTGATGTTGGCTATAGGCTTGCTGTATATTGCCTTTACTATGTTTAGATATGTGCCTTGTATTCCTGATCTCTCCAAGACTTTATACATGAATGGGTGTTGGACTTTGTCAAATGCTTTTTCAGCATCTAAGGAGATGATCATGTGGTTTTTCTCCTTCAGTTTGTTTATGTGGTGGATTACATTGATGGATTTCCATATGTTGAACCACCCTTGCATGCCTGGGATGAAGCCTACTTGGTCACTGTGGATGATATCTTTGATGTGTTCTTGGATTCAGTTTGCAAGTATTTTATTGAGTATTTTTGCGTCAATGTTCGTAAGAGAGATAGGTCTGAAGTTCTCTTTTTTTGTTGGGTCTTTGTGTGGTTTAGGTATCAGGGTGACTGTTGCTTCATAGAATGAGTTTGGTAATGTACCTTCTGTTTCTATTTTGTGGAATAGTTTGAGGAGAATTGGTGTGAGCACTTCTTTGAAGGTCTGGTAGAATTCCGCGCTGAAACCATCTGGCCCAGGGCTTTTTTTGGAGGGGAGATTGTGAATGACTGCTTCAATTTCCTTGGGGGATATAGGGCTGTTCAGTCTTTCTATCTGATCTTGACTTAATGTTGGAAGATGGAATCTATCAAGAAAATTGTCCATTTCATTTAGATTTTCAAATTTAGTGGCATATAGGCTTTTGTAGTATGACCTAATGATTGTTTGAATTGCCTCTGTGTCTGTAGTTATGTCACCCTTTTCATCTCTGATTTTGTTGATTTGGATAGATTCTCTCTGCTTTTTAGTTAGTTTGGCTAAGGGTTTGTCTATCTTGTTGATTTTCTCAAAGAACCAGCTTTTTGTTTCATTGATTCTTTGAATAGTTTTATTTGTTTCTAATTGATTGATTTCAGCCCTGAGTTTGATTATTTCCAGCCTTCTGCTCCTCTTGGGTGTATCTGCTTCTTTTTTTTTCTAGGGTTTTCAGTTGGGCCATTAAGTTGTTTGTATGTGATGTTACAAATTTCTTCTTGCAGGCACTTAGTGCTATAAAATTTCCCCTGAGCACTGCTTTCAATGTGTCCCATAAATTTGGGTATGTTGTGCCTTCATTTTCATTGAATTCTAGGAAGTCTTTAATTTCTTTCTTTATTTCTTCCTTAACCCAGCTGTCGTTGAGTAACAGGTTGTTCAGTTTCCATGTGTGTGTAGGCTGTTTGTTATTTCTGTTGTTGTTGAGGTCCAGCTTAAGTCCATGGTGGTCAGATAGAATACAAGGGATTATTTCAATCTTTTTGTATCTGTTGAGGCTTTCTTTATGACCAACTATATGGTCTATTTTGGAGAAGGTTCCATGCGGTGCTGAAAAGAAGGTATACTCTTTTGAGTTTGGATGAAAAGATCTGTAGACATCTATTAGGTCCTCATGTGATGCTTTCAATGACATGGAAGTTTCCAGAATCCCAACCCCTGAGTAGATGAAGAGGCCCTGAGGAACTTATGAAAGTGAAAGTAGATCTTGGATTCTGTTTCTCTGGAAATTCTGTTCTTACAAAGAGAGACAAAACAAAATAAGAGACAAACACCTCTCTTGTTACACAGGAGCGCTGCACTTAGAAACAAGGATGAATTACATGGGCTGGGCACTTCTAGCTCATTTGATTGACCCAGACTGAGACACTCTTGGCACATGGGGAAACGTAGAGGCACTGGCCTTTAAAAACATTCATTGGACAAGTGAAATGGTAGCTTTTTTCTAGGAAGCTGCGTGGATGAAACATCCCAGCAGTTTAGAGTTCAAACAAGCTGGATGATAATGGAAATGACAAACAATATGCAAGCCTGAAGTTCAAATTCTCAGCGAGCCATGAAGCTCGTGTCTAGGGTCTCCTGGCTCACTGAAGTCTATGTTGGTAGCTCTCTCACATCTCCAGCTCAAAGGAGTCAATGTTCAAGGAAGATCTAGCTATACCATCCACACTGCAGTGTGGGTGGAGACTCCGGCTCAAAACAAGAAAAGAGAAAGGTAGAGGAGACAATGAGAAGTGACTTAGGTATATAACAACCTAACTGAGACACCATGAAGTAACATGCTGTGTGTATAAAACCACATGGTGAGAACTCACCTTTTTTTTCCTGGCATATTTTCGTGGAGGACTGGGTAGAAAGTTTCTCTGCAAGATAAAAGGACCTGAGGATGTTGGTATCTGTATTTCAGTGGTGTGAGACTGGCATTTCCAACCTTCTTCCAAAACTTTCTGCCTGGATGTTCTATGGCCTCTTCAGATCTGAGTTGTTTGACTCCTCCCTCTCCTCACTACAACTGAAAGACTGTACCCGTGGCACATAGAATGACCTCCTGACATCCCTTTCTCTGGTGCATCTTCCTGAGGCCCTGAGAATTTCCCCCTGAATCACTGATTCAACCATTCATCCTCTCTGGTCCTACCCGACCCACTTCAGCTTGACTTTCTGTACCAGGACTAGCCAGCCAGCACCCACTTGTTGCATGAATACAGGGTGTCACATTCTCTGATGAGTGTGGACACAAAAGGATAGAAAAACTGGCAAGGGAGGAAGGTTGAGGAGAGAAAGCTCATAGAAAAAAAACAATCTCCCTCTTTCTCTGTCTCTCCTCCCTCTCCCCAATCTCCTTTTCGAGACAGGATTTCTCTGTTTAACCCTTGGCCATATTGCTTGCACTATGGAGGCCTTGAACTCAGAGACTCACCTGCTTCTGCCTAAGAATTTCTTGGCTTAAAGGTGTGTGCTATGACTGCCCCCCCTCCCCGGAGAACCAATCTCACACAATTAATGAAGGATCTCTGGAAGCTGATGGTCCAGGACTAGCCGGGACAAATACAGGCTTGCTGGATAGAGAGATGATGGAATCATATCTGAGAGAAACTGTTTCTAATAGCATAGTCCTTGTTAGTATGTTGTCAGCTTGACATGCTTTAAGAAGAGCAAACATCAGTTGAAGAATTGTTTATCTTAGATAGCCTATAGGCAATTCTGTGAGGGCATTTTCTTTTTTTCTTTTCTTCCTTTTCTTTTCTTTCTTTCTTTTTCTTTTAAAATCTTTCTTTCTTTTTTCAGACAGGGGTTCTCTGTATAGCCTTGGCTGTCCTGGAGACACTTGGTAGACCAGACTGTGCTTGCACTCACAGAGCTCTGCCTGCCTCTACCTCCCTAAGTGCTGGGATTACAGGCATGCGTCTTGCCCAGCAAGGAAATTTTCTGGACCGTGGATTGATATAGGAAGTTTAATCCCTCGCTGGGTGATTTCATCCCTAGAAAGGTGTACTTAGCCTGAGTAAGAAAGGCAGCTAAACAGGAGCCAAGGATCAAGCCAGTAAGCAGTGTTCTTCTGTAGTGTTCACATCCGTTCCTGACTCCATATTTCTGCCTTAAATTCCTGCCTGGGCTTCCCGCCACAATGGACTTATGCTCTATAAGTAAAATGATCCATTTCCTTCAACAAGTTGTTTTTGGTTATGGTATTTATCATAGCAGCACAGGAAGCAAAGTAGAACAAGAATGCTGAGATCAGCTTAAAACTGAAGTTTAGTTTTCTTTAGCTCATTTGAAGTCTTGGGCCCTTCCCTGTACACCAGATAATGATGGTGGAATGATCATATATTTCAAATGTCTCTCTTTCTTTCTTTCTCTCTCTCTCTCTCTCTCTCTCTCTCTCTCTCTCTCTCTTTCACTTTCTCTCTTTCTTTGTTTCTTTCTTTCTTTCTCATTATTTTGAAGCAGAGTCTCTATGAAGTGCTGGTTATCTTGGAACTTGCTATTCAGAAATCCTCTCATCTCTGCATCCTAAGTGCTGAGATTAAAGTTTCCACCACTATGCCTACTCTTTACTGTCATCTCTAACTTCAAGGACATCACTGCTTTCTTGTGTAAATTTTGGGTTTGGGCTGTTTAGGGTAGTATTAAAGTCCTGAACCAACAACCTCAAAAGATAGTTTATGCCAAACACACAACACATCTTCCTATATCCACACAGGAGCCCTAGTCAGAACTCTGCATGCCCTTCTTTCTCTAGCCTGTCTTCCATTCGTTTGTCAGCTCTTTCTTTGGCTTCAATGCAGAAATCTATTTGCAATAACCTTATTCAGAATGGCCATTCCCTCCTCAGAGGTTCTGTATCTGTGGTCTGCAACACCGCCAAGGGTGTACCTGCCAGCAATGAGGCTATGAGTGTAGGGTGCCTTCTCCTGACTGACAGGGAAACCTAACTGATATTAGGGCTTTCCTCTAACTCAATACCTATTTGATCTGTAACTGATGCAATAAGAAGCGCTGACCCCTCTCCCTTCCATTACAATACCTTGATCAGAAATTTCAGGGGCCAGTTATAACAGCGCAGACTCAATTTCCAGTTCTTTGCTCTTCCATGGCCTCCCATAATTTCAAATTCTTGGGGCGTGAACCAGTTTCCATCCTCACATTGTATGGACATCACAGAGGTCCCTGTAAGACCACAGTTGGTTAACTCTGACTCTGCTGTGCCCGTAGAGCTCAGATGTGTATCCTCCCACCATGCTAGAGCTAGAGCCACCCAAACCGTGCTGGATGCCAATAGCAGAGGAGTCAGGTGTCCTCTCAGGCTTCAGGAATCCCCAGCTCAGACCTCAGATTCCCTGATAGGGCTTTCATGAAGCCATGTGTATTTTTTTGACTGTCATGCATGAAAAAATAATCATCACCGTCAAACACCTGGTAAAACGACTTCAGGGTCACCTGGAAATGGAAAAGTCAGGCAAGTGAGTGACTCCACAGCCTGAGTGGATTCAACCTGATGCTGGGGGTCTCAGGATGGAGAACAACCAGAGGCTCAGGTGCCCCAGGCATGATCAAGGTGGAATCCTCAGCTTGGAGCCGAGACTGCAGCTTGTTCCTGCAACTAAGGATTGTATGGCATCATAAATTGGATAAATTTCATGAAAATATCGAACAGAAGTTTGCCCATCCCTGTAGTCACAGTAGACATTATCAAACATAAGTGAAATATCATTCAGTGGAAATATACTTTATGTTAAAAAGCCAATTATATGTTCGACTTCTTCATTATTATGAAAATACAAACAAAATTCCAACTACACAGTTTCACACCCACCAGGATGACCAAAAAGAAAAAAAGAAAAAGAAAAGAAATAACGGCTTTTGATTCGGGGAAGTTGGAGGCCTGCGGCATTGCTGCTGGAAATATAACACAGTGTAGCCACCACCAAAAACATTTTGGTGTTTCCTTATGGGTTTAATATATAATTATATATTATATGTTATATATAATTATTACATATATAATTAATATATTAATATTTAACATATAATCACCATATGACCCAGCAATTCCACTTCTGGGTATTTCTGCCCCCAAACTGAGTGTATATATTCTCACAAATGTTTTCCTCAAATTCTCAACAGTACTAACTCATTAAGGCCACAGTTAGAAATAATCCAAACTGATGAATGAATAAAGAAATGTAATATGTAGTATATACAATGAAATATCATGTTATTTGGCCATAAAGGGTTAGTGTGGAGAAAAACAGCACGTGGGTCGAGAGGAAGGATTGCAATAATGGCATGAAAAGGCCCAGATGAATATATGCAAGTACCATGGGATTATGCATGGAGGGCAGACCAGATGAGGATGGTAAGGTCAATGGCACTGGATGGGGGCTGAAAGATGGATGGTGAGGTTATTGAGATAGTGTAAGTGAAATATCTGCCTGGCCCAAGGTAAATAGGGCAATTATAAAACTAACAGGTGTCTGTGTCTTAATATTTTGTGATAGCAGGTTAAATAATGCCGCCGTGATAACTTAGAACTAATAATAAACATTTCATAACCCAGCATTCATTCATTTAATTACTACAAGTCATGAGACCTACCTTGCTTGAATTTATCCTTGTATAATGTTCCTTTCAAGTTACCACATGTCACAGGAAGCAACTCAGCACTGAAATCTGCAGTTTCATTTCTGCGCCTTCTTAGAACTGAAAAAGAGGATTTATTCTTCTCTCTTCACTTTGTAGTTTTCATTTCCCCTCCTCCCTTTAGAATTTTTCCTTTAAAACTTGGGACATTTTGCTCCTATCTTTAGTTTCTAAGTCATTCTTCCAAGTGGCATGTTGGATACATAATAACAAAACACGATACCCCTGATTCATAAAAAACAGAAGAATTAGCAAAGAAATTTGGCTTTATAAAATTGTCCTAACTCCTTTGCTAGTTAGTACACTGATTGCTACATGACCATGAAACATGGCTGTTGTCAGGTTATGACTGGAGTTGTTTAACTGTGCTGTTTGACTAAAGATGGTGGCCAGAGATGCTCCTCTTTTCTCTCCATTTGAGCACTGACTGGGTGAGCAGGGAGCGGAGATGAGCAGCAACCTAGCAGAATTGGGTGAGATCACTTCTACATCCTCTTTTTGTCTGCCCTGCTTCATTTCTCACTCACAACAGTGTTTTTTTGTATCTGCAGCTGATACAGAAACCCAGAATCTTCTAGACTAATCTAAGAACTATACAGGAAGGGAAGAGATTCAATTCCACAGATGTAGAGATGAAAATTCCTCAAGCAAATTCCTGGAAGGTGAGAAGCTAAGTTTTCCCTGCCTGTAATCAAGGCAGACACCTGGATGTGCTGTGGGTGGAGGTGGGTGGGATCGAGACTGCAGTGGACTGAGAATGGTTGACATATTGCCCTCTTATATTAGAAATAAAGAAATTGAGGTAAGAGACAAGGAACAGGTCCAAGTCCATGAGGTCAAAGGAAGAAAAAGATTAAACCTAGGTCTGTTCACCACTCTGTACACCTGAGTGTACAGTCACTGCTGGGTGACACCCTGTGTGCCAGAGACTGTTTCCACTCTTCAGAGTTTCAGGTCAGTGGAGCCAGTACTGTAGTTGTCTACAGCTCTTGTGGAGAGCCGCTTGTTTATCAGGATACTTTCTTATTGAGCTCTCAGCAAAAAAACATGTTTTCATCCTAGCCTTCACCTGGAGACAGGGACAGACAGGATGTTTTTGCCAAGTTCACTTCCTTTTGTTTCTGTGAGGATAGCACAGACTTCATGGAGAAGCTTCTCCATGAACTTCATTGTATCAAAGTGCTTTGCTCTGACTATAAAAATGGACAGTGGAATAAACTGAGTGCCTAGTTTTCTATTAGAAGCCTTCTCTAACAAATACCATGTGTAGTGTCTTGATTTTTTTTTCTTTCAATCCTCACTCCCCACTCAAGAACTGTTTGAATCTGCCAGTGCTCTCCAGCAGTTTGGTGCCTGAACAGGGACCTGAGATATGGGGAAGTAGTGAAGGACACCGTGAGTGTTGGCCAGCTTGGATCATGAAGTGAAAAGGGCACAGTGAATAAAATTCGAGAGTAAAAATGGACAAGGCAGTAGCCTCGTGTTTTTTTGAATGGAATTTACTTAGAAATAGTCTGTCTATATGGCACCAGACTGAAAGTACAACCTTCAGGGTAAAAGAGAAAGAGGAAAGAAATATGGGAGACTTTTGGACATAATGAGTTTAAACCATCAGTTCTTCCAGAAGAGTTATATGTCCCTCCTAATGATAATTCTTTTTTAGAAGAAGACTTTGAGAATAACTTAGATCCTGATGAGATTGCAGAGTTAGAGGAAGAACAAGGTAGGCAGAAAGAAGAAGATATAACTGAGTTTTATGGCTTTCCAGTTATAGAGCACCCTGATGGACAGGGTAATATGGTGAGAGTCCATTCTCCTATATCATTTAAGCAATTAAAAGCTTTAAAAACTGCATGCTCTCCAAATGGTCCTACAGCACCTTTTACTCAAGCTTAGAGTAAAGTTAGTGTTAGAGTCCTTGTCTACTGAGGTTCTCTGTCCAGGGGAGTGGAAGCAATTAACGAGAGAATGTTTGACAGGAGAAGGTCATTTGTTCTGTCTTGAATGTATAAATTTACTAAGTTCACTCTGTCTTGGTTATAGATTATTGGTCATTGGGTATTTTTAAAATCTGTAACATATAGTTAACTTACTTAAAACCTAGGGTTGGAACCATTCTAAACAACAAATAGTTGTTACTCACATCCCAAAATTTGAAAAGCTAAAATATGTTCATGTAACAATTGATACTTTTTCAGGATTTATAATGGCAACTCCCTTAGCAGGAGAAGCCACCAAACTCACTATGAGTCATTGGTTACAACTGGTATTCCTCCCATTATAAATACTGATAATGGTACTGAATATATTAGTCAAGCTTTTCAGCATTTTTGTGCACAAATCATAAATCATAAATCATAAAAAGGTATTCCATATAATCCTCAAGGTCAAGGAATTGTGGAGCATGCCCATAGATCTCTTAAGAACCAATTGCAAAAAATAAAAAAGAGGGAATCATATCCCCAAATCTTAATCATGTTTTATCTTAAATTTTTTTTAATGTGGATATACAGGGCTGTTCTGTGGCTGATTGATTGTAGCATCCTAATACCAAAGATTATTATGCCCAAGTGAAATGGAAAGCTCCGATTACTAGAAGATGGCAGGGTTCCAACCCTGCATTAATTTGGGGAGAAGGAATGTTTGTGTTTTTCTGCAGGATGCTGAAGGAGCCAGGTGGATCCCAGAAAGATTGGTTCGATTTGCAGGAGATGTTCCCTGGAAGGAGGATGTTCCTACTGCTGTGGACTTGTGGTCCTTACACACCCTTGTTTCATTCTGCTCCTAAGAGAAGATATTGTGCAGAGAAACTTCTTAGATATAATGTGACTGGACTTGATTGATCTGGTAATCAGGATAATTCTCAACAAAATCTGGAAGAATGGGAAAATGAGGACTGACTATGGGACTTCGGTCTGATTCTAGTTTTCAACAAACACATATTTGGAAGCTTGCTTCAGAAACCCTTAGGAAGCCCTGTAACTGCCTATGTATGTTCTCCTTATGCTTTGTTGTTTAGCAAATGATAACATTTTTATATAAGATTCAAACATTAATTTTTCTTGCCAGGAATGTACACTAAGACTGTATTTCTAAGCTTTCAAATGGACAATAAGTTCTGGTTGTTTGACAGTCATTTATTATGATTCTGGTGAATGTTTCTCATGCTTGGTATTCTGATAAGGGGTCATCTTTTAAGTCACTTTTATGGAATGTTATAGCACTTGGCTTATTACTCATATTAGGAACATGTCTCCTACCAGTGATAATTAAAACCTTCATCAATGCCTTTTAGAATGTGAAAGCTGATCTGCATAAGATTAAACTCCAGAGTCTACCCTAGTGGAGGTTGGTAGTCAAATATGGGTCAGATCTCCCTGAAGAAGACTGAACCTAAGAAAGAGCATGAAGGATGGAATTCATGTACCAATGACAAAAAAAAATATACTTTGGGGCTAGAGAGATGGCTCAGTGGTTAAGAGCACTGTCCTCCCAAAGGATTGGGGTTCAATTTCCAGCAGCCACATGGCAGCTCAAAACTGTGTTGACCTACAATTCCAAACTATGAAAAAACAAAACAAAACAAAAGAATATATCTTTCAAGAGAGAAAACCTAAGACAGGCACAATCTTCTTCTACATAGCTCTTAAGTTATGGTCAATTTTTAAAATATAAAAAAGGGAGACCTGTGGAGAGACACTTATTTGTCAGGATGCTTTGTTGTTGAGCTCTCAGAAAAACAAACAAACATGTTTCCAGCCTGGCCTTCACCTGGAGATAGAGATAGACAGGATGTTTTTGACAAGTTCATTTCCTTTTGTTTGAGACAGTAGGCAGGATGTTTTTGCCAAAGTCACTTCCTTTTGTTTGTGTGAGGATAACACAGACAGGTGGTGGAGGTAAAGAACTTTGACTTCTTGATGAACTTTATTGTATCAAAGTGCTTTCCTCTGACTATAAAAAGGGACTGTGGAATAATCCAGGTGCCTAGTTTTCTTCTAGAAGCCCTCTCAAACAGATCCCATGTATGATTTCTTGGTTTTGTTTTGTTTTGAGTAAACAAGAAGTGTCTCCATGGTTAATTCAGCTACATAAAGCTGTGATGAAAACTTACACTCTTGCTTACTCTCTCTGGATGGTGGGATTACCAGTCAACAGAAGGTCTTCCACTCAGGAGTGGCTTTCCTACGGACTCTTCCCCTCCACCCTCAAGATGCCACCCAGTCTTTGAGTCATGCTTGGGAATACCCCATGCCTCCTACTTCTTCTGAGGCCTCAGACTCATTGCCCATTGGGAAGATTTTCACCTGACTCATTCCTGCAACTGTCCCTCCTCTACTCCAGCCTGACTTTGGGCCAAAACTCTGGCAACAGGCTCAGCAGAATACAGAGATCTTTTTCTCTCTAATTCTGTGTGGATTTTTTTTCTTTGTGGGACTAGAAGGTTTGGTGGATTATCTTTTATTGAACATGGTTAGGCCTCACATTTTGAAGTGAAAAAGGAAACACTGATGTCTATTCTAGCCCATGGAGAAGAAGTTGGTATAGAGAGATTTGGATTTTAGATCTAGATACATTTCATTTCCTACTACATTTTATCTCCAAGCAGAAGAAATGAGCAGGGAAACTGAGTTCTTGTCATATCCAGGGGCATTTTGCCAGTGTAATATCTTAAACACCATCAAAAAACCCATAAATATAATTGTGGTAAGAATATGATTTAAACTTATTTTAAAATAGTTATTATGGTCAGTCTTAAACTTTACAAGTAAGACGGATTTGTCAATTCCTTGCTTTGTATTCAAAACTTTTATAGAAGGTTCAGTAGTTGGCCTCAATTTAGTACATGCCAAATAAAGTGACCTGTTAGTCTGCTCATATAATGACATATAGTTCCAGTGGGGTAAAAATACTGTAAAGTCTTATTTTTTTCCATTTGAGTGGGTTGAGTTGGTCCCCCAGGGTCCTGCACATCCTAAGGCAAAGTGGCAAAGCCCCTTTGTGACCACAGAACACATTAGTGGGATTGGATTATAGCAGCATGGCCCCTTACACCAGGCCCAAGTAAAAAAGCTGTATTTCTTTTAATGAGGTCACCCTGGTGTCTGGCCCCTCCCCTTTTCCTACTGTGGAAGTGATGGAAGCATTTCATGGGAGAGAGAGAGAGCATGCTCTACCTCCAGCATCTTCCACAGCTAAGCCCATCAGACAAGAAACCTGCACAAGCACCAGTCACCTCACTTCTCTTCAACCCAACTTGGCTCGGCCCACATCAGCTGCTAGGGAATAGAGGCTGAGTCTCGAGGAACCTTGAAATGAGATGGTGCTAGCCCTGCTTTTCATATCCTGATCTAGGTCTTGTCCAGGCTGAAGGAGAGGAGGTGCTTTAAATTAGAGAAAGCATCAAGGTTTATTCCTTTGCTGTTTGTTCTTTCAGACATTTCCTATCTCAAAAATTGGATATCGGTCAGAAAGGGCTCTCAGCTTCTGCTGTGAAATGCTGTCACTGCTGAAAAGGAACTGGAAAGCTACAGGGCCTGCCCAAGATGAGAAAGAACTCAACAAAAGGAAGGAAGAAAAGGAGTGTGAGAGAGGAGATCTGGTGTTTGCTTACAAGTCACCAAATGTAGCCATTTTAATATCCAACATGAGAGAAAAGCATTTCCATAAAAGTCAGGTTCAACTCTGAGGGAAGGAAGAAATTAGGACAGATAAGATTGATAAAAAAAATTCAGTTCACACACCCTTGCTCCAAACAACTTTGCTCTTTGATTTTGCTGCTCTGTTGATATAATGTTCTTGTGGAATGTATACAATTTACTCTTGTTCATTCAAATGCTGATTTCTCTACCCCAGTATCTAGCTTCAATCTGGACATTGCATTGTGATGCTTATTCTAAGCTTCACCTGTCTCAAGATTGTGTAAACATGCCATCATTTGTTCTCTGTGTTGCCAATGAAAACAACCGGGCAATGCTGAGCAATGGAGAGAATAGGGTGGGACATCCTCGTCTGGAGGGGAGGATAAAGAGGAGGTAGGAAGAAAGATCCATGAGCAGAAACCTGAAAATATGAGGGAAATGAACTGGACCTAAGATATGACTAAAAAGCAAGTATAATTTGGGAAATCTGAATGGGAGGCAGCTATGTGGGCTTGGAGGTTTAGAATGGATGGAGTAATTATTGCCCATCATTGTGCTCTAGGTTAATTAAATAAATCCTAGTCTCTGTATGGTAATTTGGGTATACAGCTGGTTTACGAATAACCATTGTTTAACTATAAGATAAATCAATATTAAATATTAATAATCATCAACACTGCTCTCAATTGACAAGTTAGTTTAAATAGGTTATTTGTTTGTTTCTTTTAAGGCTTTAGATTCCCCCAAACTTTACCAAATCTGTGTGCGCTCAGAGGGTGAAGAGAAAGAACCACAGAAGCCATCTTACCCCTGGTCTGGACAGAGCATCCTGGAGTCCTTTTCCTTTTCTTTCTCCTGGTAGCTGCCTGGCCACCAGCTCTGCTGCCACCTGGGAGGGACACAGCCAAATGCAGAGTTGAGCAGAGTACAGGTGAAAATGGAAAGGAGCAAGGGAGGCATTAAGCCACATCAGGCCACTTTCTCCATGCCCTGTGGAAGAGAGCTCATGACAAGGAGCCATGTTCTTCCAGGCAGAAGTCAGAGTTAAAGCATGTGCAGGATTCATTTGTGTTGACACTTTGGAAAGAAATCTATTTGTCTACACACAAGGAGACATGCATGAAAATGTTTTCAAAAACTACCCAAATGATGCGGTGTGAAAATATGCATTTAAAAAAATGCAACCACTCTTTTTTCTCTTTTCTGAACAAAAATATACACATCATTCAACAGCACAGGAGGATCATTGTCAAGACCATAAGACTCTTAGTTTTGTGAAATTAATATTGAGTGGGTTTTCAAAACCTACTAATGGACCTGATGCAAAGTGATAGTCATTTAGAAAATGGCATTTAGTTTTTCTCTAGAAAGAAGAAATCCCTTAGATCATTCCTAAAATCAAGCATCAGGGTCTGTTTGTAAATATATCTATCTTATAGGAATAAGATTGTATGAAACATGGCAACATCACCATGTAGATATGTTTATGACAGGTTTGTTCAAGTTGGTCTCTCTCCCCACCCTTCTCTCTTTCCCCCTCCCTCTCCCGCTCTCCCCACCATGTGTATCTTCCTAGCTGTGTGTATCTCTCTAAAGAATGCCTTTAGTGACAAAGGCTGAGCATGTTCAATATTGTGAAAAACAAATAAAAATATAGACATCGCCTCAATTCTAATAACCAATGCATGCATTTTTGCATATGTGTGTATAAGAGTGAGTTTCTTTGTATATGTGTGGGTGTGCCTGAATGTGTGGAGGCCAGAGATCCAAGTTTGCTGTCTTCTCTGATAGATCCCCACCTTAACTGTTGACACAAGCCTGACACTAAAGCTGGAGCTCATGATACGGCTAGACTCATTAGTCAACAAGTTTGAGGAATCTGCCTGCACATGTCTCTCCATTGGGGGGGGATTACAGATGTGTGCATTATGCCCAAAATTTCATGTGGGTGTTGGGGATCTGTACTCAGGCCCTCATGCTTGTACAGCAAGTGCTTTAGCTGCTGAGGTTCTCCCTGGCCCTTCAATGAACACATTTGCAGACATGGATTATCATCTATGTTTCCATGTCTAAGTACACCTTTCTCTCTCCAGACAGATACATACTTCTATTAAAAGAGATGAATTTATGGACAAAAAAAGAATGTTTTCATAGGTACATATGTCCAAAAAAAGAAAATTTTTTATCACACACACACACACACACACACACACACACACACACTCGCACACACACACACGCACACACACTCGCACGCACACACACACGCACACACACACACATACACACACACACACACACACGCACACACACTCGCACGCACACACACACGCACACACACACATACACACACACACTCACACTCGCACATGTGCACACGTGACCGGGTTGCTTCATTCATCCTTCTTTGAAACATTTTTCCAGGTCAATAAATATTTCATACTGAGGATGACAGCACTTTCCTTCCAGCTCTGGGCCACTCGCTCTGGACCACCACGTGTACAAGAATCAAACCATTTGTCAAAGACATTGTAGTGTCAGGATCCTTTGGTACAGCATCTGAACCCACATCTTACTGTAGCTGTAAAATTTTTGTGGGACGGTGGAGATTGCTCACTGCTTAAGAGCATAAATTTGCAAGCATGAGGTCTTGTGTTTAGACACCAATGTCCATGTAAAAAATGCTTAGGTATGTGCCTATAATGCTAGTGTTAAGGGACTGGAGATAATAGGCTCACTGTGGTTGCTGACTGGCAATTATCAGGGGAATATGGGAGAGAGAGAGAGACAGAGAGACACAGAGAGAAACAGAGAGAGAGACAGAGAGAGCACGTGCACGAGAGAGAACAGGAGAGTCTCCACCCTCCTCAGGCTATACATGTGGGGGCGAGTATGTGTAGCCATATGCACCTGTGTCAGTACAGCACACACATGTGCACACGCTATCATGGCTCAGAAACTCAAGGCCCCCAAGTGTGCAGTGGCAAGACTTTCATAAACTCGACAGCTCTAACTCTGTCGCTCTGTTTGCTTACTTTGTGGGCCTAGAGTTAGTGGCCTCCTCCGTTTTCGTGTTGATTGGTTGTGGCCTTTCTTTCTTCCTTTAAAACAAACAAACAAAAAGGCTAAAATTACTTGTTCAGAGCTATAAACATAATTCTCTGGGCCTTATATGTCAGCAGTGCTCAGATACTGTTGTCAAACTTCAGTTCCTAGAAATGAGGCAAAATTCTTAACAGTTTAGTTGTGTGAAGGTTGATGGCACAGTTAAATTTCAGTTCTTTCTGTGACCTGGGCTCTGGTCATGGGATGCTGTAGGAGATCACTTTCCCTTGAACACCTTTGAAGAATAGAAAGCTCATTCCTGCTCGTGCCTTAGGTTGATTGAATGACAAGTGTTGGAGCATTTATCTTCCATGCAAATTCAAGCTGGAGACCATGCTACACTGTGAGGCGAAGAATGCTCTCAACTGCCATGTGGAACCTTTTTCTTTAGTTAGTCTCCACTTTCTTAGAGTTGTAACATGAGACCCTCATGTGTTTCATCTAGCACCTGAAGGGCTGGAGTGGGGGTGGGGAAACTTTAGGAAGCCTCATAGGATCTTTCTGTTGCAGTTTTGTTTTCTCTTGAATTATGCAAATGCGTGTGACCACAGGTCTGGAGGATTGGAGAGTCTGTCTAATGATGACGATGAGGGATGATTATTATTTCTTAATCTGTATGTTTGCTGAAATAGAGGATGTGCTTACTGCGTGCTCATGTGTTTGAATGAGTGCAAGCATGGTCGTGCCAGTGCACACGTGTGAAGGTCAGAGGGCAACTCTACACGTCAGTCCTTGACTTGCACTTTCTTTGGAACAGGGTCTCTGTGGTTGTTCACTGATTGTGGCTGGCTGCCCATCTTGGGTGAGTCAACAGCAACTCCAGGACTGACAAGGGCAGAAGCACCAAATCTGTCGTGGTCTTCCAAGGAAGGTGACGTACTAAGAACATTCCACCCGGCAGAACTTCTGCTGTCCAGTCTACGGCAAGCTAGAGACCAGTTTCTGAAAACTTCCATCAAGACTCACCTGGGTATAGCTGGCGAGCTCAGCTGAGCATCAGGTCATGTCTGCTGATGCCAAAGCTGCTCTGCCCAAGTGGGTTACACAGAACTGAGAGCAGATGTGGCCACTCCACAGCTGGCAGAACACAACTAACTGGGCTGAATATTTGTTCAGTCCTGTGAGAAGCCATGACTGGCGGGGGCTGTGGAAATGCTATGACTGAGTAGCACTGGTCTCTGGAAATGGAGGCCGAACCTGCATTTCTCCTGCAGAGGCCATTGCTTGCATAATAGCCTTACGCTCAAGCCGGACCGTCTCTCAGGGGCTAAGCCCTACCACAAAGTGGTTCACCCTGGCACACTGCCTAGAACTTCCAAACCCTCTTGACGGACAGGTGGTGCCTTCATTTGGCTTGTGGATCAGCTGAATCTGGCTGCCCCATTGTGACCCTAGAAGTCCTTGGATCTCACCCTTGGCTGTTGGGACCATTTGCAGTCTGATAATAACACCCCTATCTCTTTTATGGGAAACATATGCCAGTGCTGATTCTTTGACCTTCATGCCCTGCACACACTCCTGGTTAGGGCAGCTTGCTCACTGCAGGGAATAGGCCCCAGAAAGGAACTCTACCCTTCCTGGATGATGGTCAGGACTCAAGTAGGTAGGAGGCTGCTGGTGACACATGGACCTATTCTGAGACTCTCACTTCTGTTCTGGTACCCACGGCTTCCAGTGTAATTCTGTCTCCTTCTATGAATATTTTCTGCCTTGCTTTCTGGCCCTTGGATGGCCTGGGTTTAGGTGAGAAAAGAGATGGTCTGAACCGAGAGGTGCAGGTGCAGCCCACGGAATGACATGTGCAGTCTTGTGGCAGGAACCAGAGCAGAGCTCCAGGCACCTGAGGGGATGCCTCACACTCAGTAGGTCTGGGGACAAGAGCAGCATTGATGACACCTGCCTTTCAGAATTGCCAGAACCACACTCTGGAGTGTGCTCCCCCACTGAGAATGCTGAGATGATGCCACTCGGTTAAGGTCAAGGGCAGAGAGCAGATAGGATGTGTGACCCACAGTCAGAGCCCTTCCTCACCCAAGGGCATGGTTCACGGAGCTGGGACCGGGATCCACAGCTGTCCCCAGACCATGGGACAGCCGTCCACCTTCTCAGTGACTAAAGAATGTTCTGTTCAGGGGAGCACAACTATTATCAACGCTTATTTTCTAGGGATGTGTTTTCTGAGAACTCGTGTGGAAGCCAGGCATTTACATATGTCCCTCATGCAAACACAGTGAGTTGCACTTTAGTGATGTCAGGGACAATCAGGATTTTTACTTTATAGACTCAGTTAAATTTCGAAGGGAAAAGGTCACATTTGCCACCGTTGCACAGTGCTCTTTAGTCCCTCCATAGACCTGTGTGTGCAGCATCTATCCGGCTTGGTCCACAGCACAGTTGTTGGGTATGTTGGTGGAGGGACTTCCCACTTCTTGACACCCATAAGATCAGGTCACTTGTACACTAACAGTCAAAAGCAACACCCCCTTCAAGGTTCTTAGCTTAATCATATGTGTAGAGTGCCTTTGTCATTAATATAACAGGCTCCAAGAATGAGGAGGACCTTAGGGGAGGTCACCATAGCCTACTCCTTTATCACAGCAGCAAACTTAGCAACAAATGACTTCTCTGTTACATCAAAAGCATGGAAACACCCCTTGTTTCCTTACCTCTCCTCTTCCTGGATTCTCCTACAGTAATGTTGTTCCTAGTGTCCATAGCTTCTAGAAAACAATAAATGGCGATTAGGAAAGAAATAATGAAGAGAAGTTACAAACCTTAGGACCATCCACACTGCAAGCGCCTTGCTTACATCAGTGTTTGGATTGTCATTTCTTTCTTCCTCCTAGAAGAATCCAAGGCTACTGAACTGACAACTAGGAATCCAAGCAGGGTCCTGGCCATTTTTGGACCCCCACCTCCCAAAGAAACATTTTAAATGTTAACAAGTTTTTGCACAAATAAAATAAGAATTTTGTAGGTAATTTTCTGGGCAAGCCCTGATTAGTTCTTTGACACTCTTGAGGACTTTGGTTGGAAATATACTCTGGATTGAGACTAACTGACCTAAACTCTTTCCTCTTCACAGGCTGCAAGCTCATACCCGACAGGGACCCTTGTCATGGCTTCTATGACAAAGCAACTTTATTATCTAGCTGCAAGAGTTTACTCAGCCAACTTGGGTGGCAGGAAAGAATGGGTGTGACCCAGTACATCAAGGCATCAGGCAAGCAAGTGCCAGTTTTAAGGGTATGTTTCTTCTGTATCACCCAAATGTGACCAACTGACTCCATCCTGTGGTACACGGCTCTGTGAAGGGTTCTTGCTTCTCTCCAGCTCCCAGCAGGCAGGTACAGAGGACTGGATTCAGGGCTGGCCTGGACAAGCTAGTACTGTAGCTGGAGCTGTGGGACTCACAGAGTTATCCCCAACCCATGACCCCTGGGCAGCCTTATCTATTCCTTACCTTCTTGGCTGCTTCCCATACTTGCTTCCTGGTCTTCTGCCACATATGTTGGGGAACACATGACACAGGAACAAGTCTTTTCACTTGTGGATGGTGCTGCTCCTGGAACAAAATTGTGGGTGTTGATTTGTTTGTCATTTAATTTTGCAATGCTGGAGGCTCATTCGTGCTAGGCAAGCATTCTACCACTGAGCCATACCCTCAGACTTTTTTATGTTTCATTTTCAGACAAGGTATCAACTCATTTTCCTAGACAGCCTTAAACTCAGGCTAGCCCAAGCTAGCCTTGAACTGTGGTCTTCTAATTGTCATACTAAGGATTTGACAACCTTTTTACAAGTTTTTTAGTCCCACCCCACTTCTTGTTCCTTTAAAATATTTTTACATTCTCCCTCTATCTTTCTGTTCCTCTTTTTAAGTTTTTCCTGTCCTGTCTTGCCCCCTTTGTCAGAACTCCATCTGTTTGATTATTTCAGGGCATGGTCTCCTTGTCTCTCATAGAGCAGCAGGAGAGAAGCAAGCTCTTTCTGACCCCTTCCTTTGTTCAGTTGGTGATCTAACATCCCGGATACTAATCCTAACCAAAAACTGCAGTCCATGGATTCTGAAACAGAGACAGAGAAGAGCCCCCACTGTTGTTGAATGGCACAGCAAGCTACAGTCTGAACTACAGAGGAGTGCTTTCTGGAAAAATGAACTAAGAAACAAAACACCTGCTCTGGCAATCCCACCAAGATCCAATGGAGCCATTCTCTTTCCACCATCTACATTATTTTCCATCTTTAATTTTCTATGTGTAGCTGTAAAGAAAAATTTAAAGTTCTTATATTTTATTATGAAGAACAAACCTGTTCTTTAAAACCAGTAAAAGGTAACCTTTGCTACTTTTACCAGTTTCAAATCCTTCCCACTTAACCAATGCCTATCTACTTACTAACTATGCTCCCGAAATCTAGCCAATCAAAGACAGTGATACAAATTTGAAATTCATCCAGTCAGCATCTGCCAACCTCCAAATGCTTGGGTGATAATTCTGTGGCAGCCTATTCATAATCACTTCTGTTTTGCAAAGTCTACAATGCCTGAACTACCTGCTTCTCAAAGCTCCAAGCGAAACCAACTGTGGCCTTTTTTGTAGAAGCCCTGTGCTTTGAGCACAGTGCCTTCTCCCACTCCCTCCTGGGTCTTCACTTAGCTTCAGATATGGGAATGATGGTCTCTAGCTTCCATGTATGGTGTTCCCATCTGAGGACTTGCTAGGAGTGTCCTGCAGATGTAAATTCTAGACCTCCTGTGCACAGCACAGACAGTGTTCTTGAACACACCAAGTGACTCAGTATGGACAGCAACTTGTCTCATTGTGCTCTTATTTCTGTGTCATGCTAGTTAAAGAAGCACACACAGATCAATGTCAAGAAACTGCCATCTTAATTTGTAGATACAGTAGTTAACAAATATGCTGTCAGTTTATTCTTGCTTCATTTAGTATCAACAACGCTTAATAAGTCTTTTTCCTTGTGTCTGTTCTTGATTCTCTCAGTCTTTCTGAATATTAAAAGATATGACACAAAACAAACAGATGGAAGCAGAGGTCCCAAGCCAAGCCAGCTTCTAAAACTAATGAATGTGGACCTACCAGCCCATAGCCAACTTGTGCAAAGAAGCTTGACCTTACTCTAGCTTAGAACAGTCACAAAGATACATGGCGGCTTGTCAGTCTAGAAATAAGTTCTTTTTCTCACTGTGTATGTAATCTTGAGTCAACTACTGTCATGTAATTGATTACACATCCCCCTTTTAGCCCCTGCATCTCTTGAGAGCCTAGTACTTCACACATGGCAACACACTGTTCACATTTATAGCCAAGCATCCTCTTTCCATGCGTCATGGGGATCTTCTCTCAAAGCCACAATCTCCCATGACAGAACTTGCACTTCCTCCTTGTGCTCTCACAATGATTCTAGCTCTTCCACTTAATGAACAGCAGAATTTCACAAATGATTCCAGTTCACAAGGAGGTGGGGAAACCCAGGGAGATGTGGAGACCAGATAACTTCACCAGTTTGACAGCTAGCTCTATAGAACAAGA
This sequence comes from Psammomys obesus, assembly GCF_907164565.1. NCBI lineage: Eukaryota > Metazoa > Chordata > Mammalia > Rodentia > Muridae > Psammomys > Psammomys obesus. The sequence goes on from NW_026593286.1 coordinate 7,705,038, forward strand.
GAGGAGTCTCCAGTGTTCCCATGCCCCTCCAGTCATTGTAACTCTGGACCATTCTCTGGGGAACATTGCTTTCTTTGACAAACACCATTAATCTTGAGGCTGAGATTTTTCTGCAAATGGAACTGCCAGACTGTGTGAACACAGATGTGTTTAAGAGGTCTTGAGAGGTTCACCTGTGTATGTCTCTGTATAATCAGACTAAGCCAACAGCATTTGACTAGATGTGATGACACTGTGTAGGCAACAGCTCTATTGTGAGTTGGAAACACTGGACAATTTTCTAACATCTGAGTGAAATATTCAGCATCCTAACTTTTCTCCCAACACTGAGAAGAAGTGGGCACAAGTCCCACCCCAACTGAGAATCTATGAGCAACTGATACCTGCTGGAAGAGGGAACATCGTTTTTCTCCAGCAGAGTGCCACTGGGTATGCCAACCACATCCAGGGCAGCCCCATGCCCAGGAGTAGGTGACCAACACAAACTTCATAGTTTTGTGTCTGTGTGTGCCTTTTTTGTTCTTTCTTTCTTTCTTTCTTTCTTTCTTTCTTTCTTTCTTTCTTTC
>NW_026593286.1:7705613-7777489 GCF_907164565.1 Psammomys obesus
TTCTTTCTTTCTTTCTTTCTTTCTTTCTTTCTTTCTTTCTTTCTTTCTTTCTTTTTTTTCACTTTTCTTTTTTCTTTTTGTCATATTGGTTTGTTGGTTTTGATTTTTTGAAAGAGAACAAGACAGGAGAGAGAGAGAGAACATAAGATGTCTGAGTAGGCCTATAGAGAGGATCTGGGATGAATTGGGGAATCAAAAAAAATACTGTCAAAAGATAATGTCTAAAAATATTTAAGCCAGGCATGGTGGCACACGCCTGTAATCCCAGGACTACTGGAGGCAGAGGCAACCAGATCTCTGAGTTTGAGGCCAGCCTGGTCTACAATGAGAGTTCAGGACAGCCAAGATTACACAGAGAAACCCTGTCTTGAAAAAAACAAAAACAAAATGAAAATCATTTGAGAAAATTTTATAAATGTATATATAAATATATATGCATATATGGTCTCTTTTCTATCTCTATCCATAGACACAATTCTCTCAAACCTTTGATCTGTAACTTAATGAAGTAGACTTAGGATTTGGGTTTAGTGTCCTCTTCTAGAAAAAATATTTTCAATACGGACAATGCTTAATTGTCTCTTACAAACTTTGAATGATGGACTTCCTACAAGAGAAGCTAAGAATGAAAAGTTCTTATGCTGTAGCTACAATGATGGCCCAGCAGTGAGGAGCTCAAACTGATTTTCCAGAAGATCTTAGTTCGCTGCTTTGGATAAAGACCCTTAAACTTCCACTTTGGGTTCAGACCACAGGAACCTAACCACCTGCCTTGGAAAACCTATATCCCATGGGGAACCATCTGGAAATTTGACCTCTGATCTCCCATCTTGGTCAATTTTGAAACATACCAGAATCTTAATCACTTCTGTATATCCAGAGCCTTAAAATTATAAAAATTCCCCTTGACAAAGACTTAGGAATAAAGGGATGACATATTTACCAAAAGATGTGGAGAAAATATATGGCCCAAGTAATATGAAGTATATTGAACTTGCAGCTTGGGGTTTCATTGAATTTCATCAGTCAGATGATACAAAACTTCTTCTTGGTGGACAAACTTGGAGAAGTTTGAGAAAAAGAAATAATAAAAATGATAAACTGGCATAGAAATGCTAAGTCTTGGTTTCCATGGAGACTGAGAATTTAGAAAAAAAAATATCCTATGGATTCTATATATTGTGGCCTTAGCAGCTGTGAAAAGACAACAGCAAAGAATGGTGTCCGGCCAACCAGATTTCTTCTAAAGTGAGATTCCTTCATGATGTTTCTCAAGACATTTTACCTCAAAGATACTATCCAGAATTCCATGAGAAAAAAAAAAAACAGTAACCAGGGCATGATCATCTCTTCATCATGATGGGTGTACAGAGCAAACACAGCAGGAAACAGCAGCTCAGAATTCAGCCTCCAGACCCCTGCAGAGCACACAGTGCCTGCTCCCATCACTCACCTGCTTCAAGTCTTGGTGGTGAGGACAAGTCATGCTGGGGCTCTTGCCCATCAGACATTTTCTCACAAGATGATCTACTTTCTTCTGTAGAAAAGAATGAAAGACTCAGTGGACTCAGAATGGCTGAGGAAACCCAGCAGCAGAGCCACCTGAGACAACTAGGAAGGTCAAGGTGGCTTAGGGTCTCCTGGAGTGAACATCGTGGTTGTGGGACTCTGAGGTGGAGGCTGACATGGCTCCTTCTCTGTCACCAGAGGCAGAGGGCTGGCCACTCATCTGTTCCTCCCTGCACATTGCATTCCCCATCATTTCTGACCCTTGGTGCTGCCTCTAGGATCCTTCTCTCTGAGTATGTGAAGAGGAGAGCAGGATGGGGAATGTGTGGGGTCTTTCTCTCTTACAGATCCATTAGCTGACTGGCAAATGGAGTCTCACCCACCTCCTCTGCTGCATTGTGGCAGTCTGGCCAACTCCTCTGCTTGTTCATCATTGATCTGATACTTTCCATTGCTACAGGATGCTGATGAGGAACAAAGATACAATAAACCACACAGAGGGAACCAAAAATACCCCAAATTGCTCAGGTAGAATGATGAAGCTCAGAGAATATAAGAAAATAAGAGTACAAGGAATCAAATTGACACTGAGGAAATCCAAATAATCATTAGGTCTTACTACAAAAGCCTATACGTCATAAAATTTGAAAATCTAAAAGAAACTAACAATTTTCTTGATAGATTCCAGTTACCAAAATTAAATCAAGATCACGTAGAAAGATTGAATAGTCCTATATACCCCAAGGTAATAGAAGCAGTCATCAAAAGTATCCCTTAAAAAAAAAAAAGCTGAACGTATGACAGGAGTCTACTGAGCGCATTTGAAAGACTCTAACTAGCAGTGTTTTCAAAGCAAAGTCTCATGACCAAACCTTTGGCAGAGTACAGGGAATCATAAGAAAGAAGGGGAATTAGTCTGATGAGGAAAGGATAGGAGCTCCACAAGGACCAAATATATCTGGGCACAGGGTCTTTTCTGAGACTGACATTCAACCAAGGACCATGTATGGATATAACCTAGAACCTCTGCTCAGATGTAGCCTGTGGTAGCTCAGCAACCAATTGGTTTCCCATAGTGAGGGGAACAAGGACTATTTCTAACAGGAACTCAATGACTGGCTCTTTGGCCTCCCCACCCCCCAAGGGAGGAGCAGTCCTGTTAGGCCACAGAGGAGAGCTTTGCAGCCAGTCCTGAAGATACCTGATAAAACAGGATCAGATGAATGGGGAGGAGGTCCCCCCTATCAGTGGACTTGGCAAGGGGCACGGTGGAGATGAGGGAGGGAGGGAGGGACTGGGAAGGAATGAGGGATCAGGACATGGCTGGCGTACAGAGTTAATAAAACGTAACTGATAAGAAAAAAATAAAAATTAAAATTAAAAAAAGCCCATGGCCAGATGGTTTCAGCACAGAATTCTACCAGACCTTCAAAGAAATGCTAACTCCAATTCTCTTCAAACTATTCCACAAAATGGAAACAGAAGGAACATTACTAAAGTCATTCTATTAAGACACAGTCACCTTGATACCTAAAGCACACAGAGACCCAACCAAAATAGAGAACTTCAGATCTATCTTTCTTATAAACATTCATGCAAAAATACGCAATAAAATACTGGAAACATGAATCCAAGAACATAAAAGATATCATCCACAGTGACCAAGTAGGCTTCCATCCCAGGCATGCAGGGGTGGTTCAATATGTGGAAATCCATCAATGTAATCCACTATGTAAACAAACTGAAGGAGAAAACCACATGATCATCTCCCTAGATGCTGAAAAAGCATTTGACAAAGTCCAACACCCATTCATGTTTAAAGTCTTGGAGAGATCAGGGATACAAGGCACATACCTAAACATAGTAAAGACAATATACAGCAAGCCTATAGCCAACATCAAACTCAATGGAGAAAACTTAAATCAATCCCACTGAAATCAGGGACAAGGCAAGGCTTCTCACTCTCTCCATATCTCTTCAACACAGTATTTGAAGTCCTAGCTAGAGCAATAAGACAACTAAAGGAGATCAAGGGGATACAAATCAGAAAGGAAGAAGTCAAAGTATCACTATTTGCAGATAATATGATAGTATACATGAGTGACCCCAAAAATTCAACCAGAGAACTTCTTTAGCTGATAAACAACTTCAACAAAGTGGCTGGATACAAAATTAACTAAAAAAAAAAAAATCAGAAGCCCTCCTGTATAGCAAAGACAAAAGGGCCAAGACAGAAATTAGGGAAGCAATACCCTTCACAATAGCCACAAAGGACATAAAGTACCTTGGGGTGACTCTAACCAAGCAAGTGAAAGACCTGTTCAAAAAAAAAAGACAAAAAACAAAAAACTCAAATCTCTAAAGAAGGAAATTGAAGAAGATATCAGAAAATGGAATGATCTCCCTTGCTCATGGGATCGGTAGGATTAAAATAGTGAAAATGGCCATCCTGCCAAAAGCAATCTACAGATTTAGTGCAATTCCCATCAAAGTACCAACACAATTCTTTACAGAACTTGAAAGACAATTTCTAAACTTCATTTGGAAAAACCAAAAGCCCAAAATTGCCAAAATTATCCTTTAAAACAACCAATCATCTGGAGGTATCTCCATCCCTGATCTCAAGCTGTACTACAGAGCAATAGTAATAAAAACTGCATGGTACTGGCATAGAAACAGAATGGTGGATCAATGGAATCGAATTGAAGACCCAGAAATAAATCCACACACTTATAGACACCTGATTTGTGACAAGAATGCCAAAACCATACAGTGGAAAAAAAGATAGCATCTTCAACAAATGGTGCTGGTCTAACTGGGTGTCTACATGCAGAAAAATGCAAATAGACCAATACTTATCACCCTGCACAACACTAAAAGACAAGTGGATCAAAGACCTCAATATAAAAACAGACACACTAAACCTGTTAGAAGAAAAAGTGGGAAAGAGCCTGGAACTCATTGTCACAAGAGACAGCTTCCTGAACAGAACACCAACAGCACAGGCTCTAAGAGCAACAATCAATATCATGAAACTGAAAAGCTTCTATAAAGCAAAGGACACTGTCGTCAGAACAAAATGACAGCCTACAGATTGGAAAAGGATCTTCACCAACCCTATATCTGACAGAGGGCTAATATCCAGAATATATAAAGAATTTAAGAAGTTAAACAGCAGCAAATCAAGTAACCCAATTAAAAAATGGGGTACAGAGCTAAACAAAGAATTCTCAATAGAAGAACTTCGAATGGCAGAGAAACACTTAAAGAAATGCTCAACATCCTTAGTCATTAGGGAAATGCAAATCAAAACGACCCTGAAATTTCACCTTACACCCATCAGATTGGCTAAGATCAAACACTCAAGTAGCAACACATGATGAAGAGGATGTGGAGAAAGGAGAAACTGCCTCCATTGATGGTGGGAATGTAACCTTGTACAACCACTTTGGAAATCAATCCGGCGCTTTCTCAGAAAATTAGAAATAGTGCTACCTCAAGTTCCAGCTATACCACTCCTAAGCATATATCCAAAAGATGCTCAAGTATACAACAAGGACATTTGCTCAACCATGTTCATAGCAGTTTTATTTGTAATACCAAGAATCTGGAAATAACCCAGATGTCCCTCAGTGGAGGAATGGAGACAGAAATTAGGACACATTATATAATGGAATACTACTCAGCAATTAAAAACAAAGAAATCAGGAAATTTGCAGGCAAATGGTAGGATCTAGAAAAGATCATTCTGAGTGAGGTATCCAGACGCAGAAAGACACACACGGTATATACTCACTTATAAGTGGATACTAGACATATAATATGGGATAACCATACTAAAATCTGTACACCTAAGGAAGCTAATCAAGAAGGAGGACCCTGGTAAGATGCTCAATCTTCATTCAGAAAGCCAAAGGAGATAGACATCAGAAGAGGGAGAAAACGGAACAGGATGGGAGCCTGCCACAGAGGGCCTCTGAAACACTCTATCCAGCAGGCTATCAAAACATATCCTGAGATTCGTAGCCAAATGTTTTGCAGAATGCAGGGAATCTTATGAAAAAAGGGGGAGATAGAAAGACCTGGAGGGAACAGGAGCTCCACAAGGGGAGCAACAGAACCAAAAAAAATCTGGGCACAGGGTTCTTTTCTGAGACTGATACTCCAAACAAGGACCATGCATGCATAGAGATAACTTAGAACTGCTGCACAGAAGTAGCCCATGGCAGCTCAGTGACCAAGAGGGTTCTCCAATAATAGGAACAGGGACCATCTCTGACATGAAGTCATGGGCTGGCTCTTTGATCACCTCCCCCTGAGTGGGGAGCAGCCTTGCCAGTCCACAGAGGAAGACAAAGAAGCCAGTCCTGAGGAGACCTGATAGACTAGGGTCAGATGGAAGGGGAGAAGGACCTCCCTTATCATTTGACTGGGAGGGGGCATAGGAGAAAAAGAAGGGGGGAGTGGGAAGGAATGGGGAGGGTCTACAGCTGGAATACAAAGTAAATAAACTGTAATTAATAAAATTAAAATTAAAAAAGAATTTAAAAAATATTCAACCTGAGAAAACACAACAAATCAAGTAATCCAATTTAAAAAATGGAGTTAAGAGCTAAACAGAATTCTCAATAGAGGAATATAAAATGGCAGAGAAACACTTAAACAAATGCTCAGTGTCCTTAGTCATCAGGGAAATGCAAATCAAAACGACCCTGAGATTTCACTTCACACCCATCAGAATGGCCAAGATGAAAAACTCAAGTGACAACACATGCTGGAGAGGCTGTGGAGAAAGGGGAACCCTCCTCCACTGCTGGTGGGAATGTAACCTTGTACAACCACTCTGGAAATCAATCTGGCACATTCTCAGACAACTAGGAATAGCGCTTTCTCAAGATCCAACCATACCACTCCTAGGCATATATCCTAAAAAGGCTCAAGTACACAATAAGGACATTTGCTCAACCATGTTTGTAGCAGCTTTATTTGTAATAGCCAGAAGCTGGAAACAGCCCAGATGCTCCTCAACTGAAGAATGGATGCAGAAATTGTGGTACATCAACACAATGGAGTATTACTCTGCAATGAAAAATAAGGAAATAATGAAATTTGCAGGTAAATGGTGGGAGCTGGAAAGGATCATCCTGAGTGAGCTGTCCCAGAAGCAGAAAGACACAAAAGGTAGATACTCACTCATATAGACATATAACATAGGATAAACCTACTAAAATCTGTACATCTAAAGAAACTAATCAAGAGAGAGGACCCTGACTAAAACGCTCAATCCCCATCCCAAAAGGCAAAGAAGATGGACATCATATGAAGAAGAAAACAGGAAACAACCTAGGAACCTGCCACCGAGGGCCTCTGAAAGGCTCTGCCCTGTAGACTATCAAAGCAGACTTATGGCCAACTGTTGGGCAGAGTGCATGAAATCTTATGTAAGAAGTGGGACATAGTAAGACCTGTAGAAGACAGGAACCCCACAAGGAGAGGAACAGAACCAGAAAATTTGAACACAGGGGTCTTCCCAGAGACTCATACTCCAACCAAGTACCAGGCATGGAGATAACCTAGAACCTTTTCACAGATGTAGCCCATGGCAGTTTAGTGTCCAAGTGGGTTACATAGTAAGGGGAAGAGGGACTGCCTCTGGCATAATCTGATTGGCCTGCTCTTTGATCACCTCCCCCTGAGTGGGGAGCAGCCTTACCAGGCCACAGAAGATGACAATGCAGCCACTCCTGCTGTGATCTGATAGACTAAGATCAGAAGGAAGGAGAGGAGGACCTCCCCTATCAGTGGACTTGGGGAGGGGCATGCATGAAGAAGGGGGAAGGAGGGTGGGACCGGGAGGGGAGGAGTGAAGGGCTTATGGGGGGATACAAAGTGAATAAAGTGTAATTAATAAAAAAAAAACTCAAGTGACAGCACATGCTGGAAAGCATGTGGAGGAGGAACCCTTGTCCATTGCTGGTGGGAATGTAAACTTGTACAACTACTTTGGAAATAAATTCGGTGCTTTCTCAGACAATTAGAATAGTGCTACCTCAAGATCCAGCTATACCACTCCTAGGCATATATCCAAAAGATGCTCAAGTACACAACAAGGACATTTGTTCAACCATATTCGTAGCAGCTTTACTCGTAATAGCCAGATTCTGGAAACAACCCAGATGTCCCTCAGTTGAAAAATAGATACAAAAATGGTGGTACATTTACCCAATGGAATACTATTTAGTAATTAAAAATAAGGAAATCATGAAATTTGCAGGCAAATGGTGTGACCTAGAAAAGATCATCCTAAGTGAGGTATCCCAGAAACAGAAAGACACACATGGTATATACTCACTTATAAGTGGATAGAGACACATAATATAGGATAAACCTACAAAAATCTCTACACCTAAAGAAGCTGACCTAAAAGGAGGACCCTGGTTAAGATGATCAATCCTCACTCAGAAAGGCAAATGGGATGGACATTGGAAAAAGTAGAAAACAGGAAACAGGACAGGAGCATACCACAGAGGGCCTCTGAAAAACTCTACCCAGCATTATATCAAAGCAGATACTGATACTCATAAACAAACTTTGGGCAGAGTGGAGGAAATCTTAGGAAAGAAGGGGAGACAGTAAGACCTGGAGAGAACAGGATCTCCACAAGGATAACAACAGAAATAAAATATCTGGGCACAGGGGTCTTTTCTGAGACTGATACTCAAACCAAGGACCATTCGTGGATATAACCTAGATAACCTAGATCCCCTGTTCAGATGTAGCCCATGGCAGCTCAGTCTCCATGTGGGTTCCCTAGCAAGGGGAACAGGGACTGTCCCTGACATGAACTCAGTGTCTATCTTTGACTGCTTCCCCCTGATGGGGAGCAGCATTGCCAGGCCACAGAGGAGGACAATGCAGCCAGTTCTGATGAGACCTGGGTAAGGTAGGGTCACATGGAAGGGGAGGAGGACCTCCCCTATCAGTGGGCTTGGAGAGGGGCATAGGAGGAGATGAGGGAGGGAGGGAGGGTAGCAGTGGGAGGGGAAGAGAGAGAGGACTACAGCAGGGATACAAAGTGAATAAATTGTAATTAGTATAAAAAAATAAAAATTTAATTAAAAAACCACAGCATAGTGTGTGTAATACAAACATGGAGAAGATCAAGGCACTGTCTGAGCCAACAGCATCTGACTAGGTAGGTGTCATGCAAGTCCTCATCACTTCCCCAAAGTGCCTTGTCTCTCCTAAAGGCTCATTCTTAGGGTAGTATATTCATGGTCCACTTTCGTTTGATGACCCATGTCATGTTTCTTCCTTGAGAACATCAGTGTCTCATCCAGACATTTATTTTTAGTCATTGTTGAGCTCTGTGGTACTACATAGAATTCTAAGATGGCTTCCTAAGATCTTCGTTCATAATCCTGGAAACTGTGGACATGATGAGATATTACCTCTGTGTTGACCTCAGATTGTGTGACAGAGCTGGCCTTAAGAGAGCAGTCATCAGGGTAAGCCTGGTCTAACCAAATAAGCCCTTTCCAAGCAGATAAGCTTTGCCAGCTGGCAGCACAAGAGGAAAACAGAGACTAGAAGCTTGAAGAAGGTTCCCTACCCTCCTGTTTCCTTCAAGATGGAGAGTGACTCCTGTCAGAGAAAATGAGTAGCTCTGGGGAGCTGAGCGATCCCTGGCAAGAAACAGAAACAAAGCTGTGACCTCAGTACTACAACCACAAGGAGCTGGATTTTACAAAAACTTGGATGAAATGGGGTACAAGAATTCCCCCAGAGCCTTCAGAGAAGAGCTCAGCCTTGCTGACATGGTGATTTCAGTCTGGAAAGCCAGAGAGAAGAGCTAAACTGAGCATGCCCAGAAATCTCACCTGTGGTGCTCTGATAATACATGGATGTCTAGTTAAACGTGTTTGCAGCATAATTTGTTAAATCATAAATAAGACTTGCACATCTTCTCTGTTCTAATACAGACATCACTTCCTTCTAGCTGTTCTCAATCTGGCAGGAAACTTTTAAGAGTGAATTCTAATTTTGTGAAAAGGTTGAGCAATAATGTGTTTTATTTTTCTCAATCATAGTCTATTGGACAAAGAAAGTATATTATCCAAAATTACTCAAGTCCAATGATTACAAGGCAAAGAGGATTTCTACACTTCACTGGTCCTTCAAGAAAGTGGGGACCAATCCTTTCTACATGGTTTCTTTCAATAGTTGATTTCATTGAATCTTTGGAGCCATTCTCCAGGAGTACAGAAATTGAGAAGACCTTACTAATTAAAAAAAAAAAACAAAAACAAAAACTCTTTTTTTTGTCTTGTTTGATTTTGGGGTTCTTAATTAATTAATTATTTACTTTACATCTCTTTTGCAACCTCCCCTCCCTTCCCTTCTTCCAGTCCCTCTTTCTCTCCATTCCCCTCCCCCATATCCAACTCTCCTCCCCTTTTACTTGCACAGGATTATCACACATTATCATAACACCTGAATTCTGTTTGGACATTAAAAGTATCGGCCATGCTCTAGGGGTATAAGTTCAAGACATGAAAGACATCAAGGGCCTGCTGCTCAAGCTCACAACTTGTCCAGGTGCCTCAAAGTGATGGAAGATGACCCCTTAGCCAGGCTTTGTGCTGGGACCACTTTTAATGATGATACTGTGTAGTCAACAGCTCTATTGTGAGTTGGAAACACTGGACAATTTTCTAACATCTGAGTGAAATATTCAGCATCCTAACTTTTCTCCCAACACTGAGAAGAAGTGGGCACAAGTCCCACCCCAACTGAGAATCTATGAGCAACTGATACCTGCTGGAAGAGGGAACATCGTTTTTCTCCAGCAGAGTGCCACTGGGTATGCCAACCACATCCAGGGCAGCCTCATGCCCAGGAGTAGGTGACCAACACAAACTTCATGGTTTCGTGTGTGTGTGCCTTTTTCTTTCTTACTTTCTTGTCTTTTCTTTTTCTTTTTTGTCTGTTTGTTTTTTTTGGTTTTTTGAAAGAAAGTGAAACAGGAGAGAGAAAGATAGAGATAGAGAGAGAACTTAAGTTCTCTGAGTAGGTCTGTGGAGAGGATATGGGATGATTTGAGGAATCAGAAAGAATGTTATCAAAAGGTATTGTATAAAAATATTTCCAAGTGGATCAAAGACCTCAACATAAAACCAGACACATCAAATCGGTTAGAAAAAAAAAGTGGGGAATACCCTTGAACTCATTGGCACAGGAGACAACTTCCTGAACAGAACACCAAGAGCAACAATCAATAAATGGGACCTCATGAAACTGAAAAGCTTCTGTAAAGCAAAGGACACCGTCATCAAAACAAAATGACTGCCTACAGATTGGGAAAGAATCTTCACCAATCCTTTATCTGACAGAGGACTCATATCCAGTATATATAAAGAACTAATGAAGCTGAAAAACAGCAAACCAAGTAATCCAATTAAAAAAAATGGAGTTAAGAGCTAAACAGAGAATTCTCTGTAGAGAAATATGGAATGGCAGAGAAACACTTAAAGAAATGCTCAACCTCATTAGCCATTAGGGAAATGTAAATCAAAACGACCCTGAGATTTCACCTCACACCCATCAGAATGGCCAAGATGAAAAACTCAAGTGACAACACATGCTGGAGAGGCTGTGGAGAAAGGGGAACCCTCCTCCATTGCTGGTGGGAATGTAACCTTGTACAACCACTCTGGAAATCAATCTGGTGCTTTCTCAGACAACTAGGAATAGCGCTCCCTCAAGATCCAGCCATACCACTCCTAGGCATATATCCAAAAGGGGCTCAAGTACACAATAAAGACATTTGCTCAACCATGTTTGTAGCATCTTTATTTGTAATAGCCAGAAGCTGGAAACAGCCCAGATGCCCCTCAACTGAAGAATGGATGCAGAAATTGTGGTACATCTACACAATGGAGTATTACTCTGCAATGAAAAATAAAGAAATAATGAAATTTGCAGGTAAATGGTGGGAGCTGGAAAGGATCATCCTGAGTGAGCTGTCCCAGAAGCAGAAAGACACAAAAGGTATATACTCACTCATATAGACATATAACATAGGATAAACCTACTAAAATCTGTACATCTAAAGAAACTAATCAAGAGAGAGGACCCTGACTAAAACAGGGAACTTCCCAGAGACTCATACTCCAACCAAGGACTATTCATGGAGATAACCTAGAACCCCTGCACAGATGTAGCCCATGGCAGTTTAGTGTCCAAGTGGGTTACATAGTAATGGGAAGACATAGTATGCCTGTCTTTGACATAATCTGATTGGCCTGCTCTTTGATCACCTCCCCCTGAGTGGGGAGCAGCCTTACCAGGCCACAGTAGATGACAATGCAGCCAATCCTGATGTGATCTGATAGACTAAGATTAGAAGGCAGGAGAAGAGGACCTCCCCTATCAGTGGACTTGGGGAGGGGCATCGGTGAAGAAGGAGGAGGGAGGGTGAGATCGGGAGGGAAGGAGTGAGGGGCTTATGGGGGGATACAAAGTGAATAAAGTGTAATTAATAAAAAAAATATTTAAGCCAGGCATGGTGGCACACGCCTGTAATCCCATCACTCCAGGAGGCAGAGGCCAGCAGATCTCTGTGAGTTTGAGGACATCCTGGTCTACAATGCAAGTTCAGGACAGCCAAGGCTACACAGAGAAACCCTGTCTTGAAAAAACAAAAATGGAACAAAAATATTTTGAGCAAATTATAACACATAAGTACATATATGTGTTTACACACATACACACACATATATGTGGTCTCTTTTCTTTCTCTATCCTTAGACACAATTCTCTCAAACATTTGATCTGTAACTTAATGAAGTAGACTTAGGATTTTGGGTTCACTATCCTCTTATAGAAAACGTGTTTTTTATACTGACATTACCTAATTGTCTCTTACAGGCTTTGAATGATGGAATTTCTGAAGGAGAAACTAATGGAAAGTTCCTGTACTGTAGCTACAGTGATGGCCCAACAGGGAAGAGCACAAACTCAGACCCTCAGAAGAGGATAGTTCCCTGCTTTGGATAAAGACCCTTAAAATTCCACTTTGGGTTCAGACCACAGGAACCTAACCACCAGCCTCTGAGAACCTACAACCCATGGGGAACCATCTGGAAATTTGACCTCTGATCTCCTTGTCTTTGTCAAGTTCTGAAATATACCAGAATCTTAATCACTTCTGTATATCCAGAGCCTTAAAACTGGAACAATTTCCCCTGACAAAGGCTTAGCAATAAAGGGATGACATATGTACCAAAGGATGGGGGGAAAGTATATGGCCCAAATAACAGGAAGTATATTGATCTTACAGCTTGGGGTTTCACTGATTTTCATCAGTCAGATGATACAAATCTTCCTCTTGGAGCACAAACTTTGACAAAAAAAAAAAAAAGATAAATCGGCATAGGAATACAAAGCCTACAAAGCCTTGGTTTCCATGGAGACTGAGAAGTTAGAAAAAAATATCCTATGGATTCAATATATTATGGCCTTAGCAGCTGTGAAACGACAACAGCAAAGATTGTTGTCCTGTCACCAGATTTTTTCTAAAGTGATATGTGAGAACCTAATATCAAAGGATACTCCTTCATGATGTTTCTCAAGACATTTTACCGCCCAGAAATTACCCTGAATGCCATGAGAAAAAAAACAGTAACCAGGGCATGACCATCTCTTCATCATGATGGGTGTACAGAGCAAACACAGCAGGAAACAGCAGCTCAGAATTCAGCCTCCAGCACACAGTGCCTGCTCCCATCACTCACCTGCTTCAAGTCTTGGTGGTGAGGACAAGTCATGCTGGGGCCCTTGCCCATCAGACATTTTCTCACAAGATGATCTACTTTTTTCTGTAGAAAAGAATGAAAGACTCAGTGGACTCAGAATGGCTGAGGACAACCCCAGCAGGAGAGCCACCTGAGACAACTAGGAAGGTCAAGGTGGCTTAGGGTCTCCTGGAGTGAACATCGTGGTTGTGGGACTCTGAGGTGGAGGCTGACATGGCTCCTTCTCTGTCACCAGAGGCAGAGGGCTGGCCACTCATCTGTTCCTCCCTGCACATTGCACTCCCCATCATTTCTGACCCTTGGTGCTGCCTCTAGGATCCTTCTCTCTGAGTATGTGAAGAGGAGAGCAGGATGGGGAATGTGTGGGGTCTTTCTCTCTTACAGATCCATTAGCTGACTGGCAAATGGAGTCTCACCCACCTCCTCTGCTGCATTGTGGCAATCTGGCCAACACCTCTGCTTGTTCATCATTGATCTGATACTTTCCAATGCTACAGGATGCTGAAGAGAAACAAAAATAGAATAAACCACACAGAGGGAATAAGAAATACCTCATATTGCTCAGGTATAAAGATGAACCTCAGAGAATATAAGAAATAGGAGTACAAGGAGTCAAAATGACAACATTGTGTGTCTAATACAAACATGGAGAAGAGCAAGACACTTTCTCTGTCATTATACTTCATTCTGAATAAAGAATGCACATATTCTACCCATAAGGGTTAGGTTGTTCCAAACAGGAGTCACAAGTATTTCTTCATTTCCCAACAAAGGCAAAGGACAGAAGGAGAACCAGGGAATCAAAGTACTAAGAAAAGCTTACACACCCTTGTCTCATGAACAAGAGAGGCAGAGAGGAAGTTGGGAACTTCAGAGAGGAAAGGACTCAGTCCTTGTGACAAGAGAATTTGTTGAACCAAGGGAGAGAGGAAGCCATGCCTACTGCATTTTCCTGAGTGTGTCCTTGAGTTACAGAGAATGAGTCTGATGGAATAAGACTGACTGAGAAAAGGCATCTGCTATTACAAGCTGTTTCTGTAGTCTTAAGGTGAGACAAGAGATGTGATTTGGGGGTCAGGAAAGGTGGCTCAGTGGTTACAATTGTCCAGCCATTCAAATGCTGCATCCTAAAGATCTTGGAAAGCATCCAGATGTAAAACTCAGTGGAGAGCTACATGCAGATATTCAGGCCTGCAGATGAGGAAGCTGTCTGAAGTTTCATGTTTAGGGATCATTAACTTAGAGGTGGGCACAGATATGAAAGCCTGGGAGAGACAGAGGCATGTTTTCCAATGCCACTTTGAAGTCTGCGGACATCACAATGTGAAAACTCACAGCTAATGTTTTCACCTTGGGCCAGAAGTTGATTTGGCTAGAAAGTCAGTCCCTCCAATGTCTCAAACTTTTTCTCTTCTCTGAAGATCATTTTTTGCTCTCAATAGTATTAAACTTTTACTGATACCCCTTTCGTTGGTCTCATATCAGAAGGCATCTTAGAGGGATCAGCTCTCTCTGCCCATGTGAGTCCCAAGAATTTAACTCAGGTCATCCGGCTTGGTAGCAATGCCGTTTAACTGGCCTCCTGCTGGTTTTCCATTTATTCTCCTTTTTTTTTCTGTGTTTGGGCTGATGACTCTTGGACACAATTAGCACCCCCTCTTTATTTAATTTTCTTCATATTTTAAACTCTGTACCTTGTTTCATAATTGAGATTAACTCTTTTTTTTTCACTATTTTTTTTTTCATTTTCCCAGATCAATCTGTTCTTTAGTTAGCTTGCTGTTTCTGATTTTTCCCACAAAGTTGAATCTAAACATTTAGGTTTACATAAACTCAGGTCTGCTTACTCTCTGGTGCCTGCCTCTGATCTTCATTTTTATTATGTAGTACCCTTTTAGTTCTTCTGCTAAGAGACTCATTCCTCTTCTCTTCTTGTTTCCCAGTGTGTACAGCAACCACAAGCTGAACAAAAGTGTGTGTGTGTGTGTGTGTGTGTGTGTGTGTGTGTGTGTGTGTTTGTATGTGCATGCACACATACACGCAGGGAATGATCAGAAGAAAAGGCTAAAGACAGCAAAACAGTGTCAGTGAATTAATTAGTAATCTAAAAACATAATCACCTTCCCTAAAGGCTGCCAGCAGTCTGTGCCTCTCTTCAGCATCTCTTCCATTTATCCTCTGAAAAGTCCTGTGATTGTCAGATACTAAGGAGAAACATGACAATGACCAAATTGAACAGCGACAGGGCAGAAAGACACCCAAGTAATGCAGAAACAGGCTTCACAGGAAGTTCTGATGCAATGCACCTTCTGCAAGGGAGAGTCCTCTAGAGGGGGAGCTGGAAAGGTGAAGCTACAGGCCACCAGTGGGAACAACAGAGACTGTTCTCTACCTAGGACCTGCCAACTTCATGTTCACGCAACATGCCAGAGCCTTGGTTCTAAAGGCCCATCCTCATTTCACACTCTAGGCTGACACATGCTGCCCTCTCTGGTGCCTTGACCCAAACTGGCCTTCTCTTGTGATTTCTCTACTTTTCAAAAAAGGAAGTTGATGTAGGACTCTACTGAATGATAAATTTTCTGATAAAAGGAACGTATTTTAATCACTGGGCATGTCTGCAAGTAGCAGAGAGCTGGCTTCTTTCCAAGGAAAGCCATCCTTCATAGCATGTTTTATAGCATGAAAATCAGGTTCTGGGTGAGCAGTTATCTCAGTGTTAGTTGGTCTATGTGTAAGCTCCTGACTACACTGACCGTGTGTGTTTCCTACATACCCCCATGCTTGGCATGTCATAGTGTCTCAGTAAATTAGATGTCAACTATCAATGAGAAAAATGAATGGGTCAATGAATGAATGAATGAATGAAGTAGTCTTGCATTTCCTGAAGCAGGTGAGAGCTATAGTTACCATTTGGGAAGAAGTTTCGTAGAGTCTCCTCTAGTTCTGGGTAGGCCTTCAGGTGTGTTTTGCTGAATATCACTCTCAGAAGCTCCAGGCTGAACCGCTCTTGTACATCATGGAGGATGTCGTACACCACACTGTCCACTGAGATCAGGTTCTTACAACGTTTTTGACAATCCTTAAAAACAGGAAATGTGTCACAATGGATTTATGGGTTACAAGAGAGGCTTAGACAGGTTCAAACCCCATTTGTTTTCTTGTGAAGTGTCTGAGTTTTGCATACACAGAGGGGACTTTTTACATGTCCTCTCTGTACCAACAGAGCCCTGCTCATCTAAAAGCAGCTCTGATGCTGACACACAGTTGACACAAAAGAGTAGCTTCGAAGAATAATCAGATGATGGGTGTAAGAGTCAAGCAAAGATGCTCTACTGTGGCTCTAACAGGCCATGAGAGGCTGTCCTGAGGACCATACAGTAACTCCCCCCAAGGAATGACCTGGTATGAAAGATTCAAGGCAACTAAGCGGGCATCCTGGTCGCAGGACAAAGAAAAAAGGCATAAAGAAGAGAAAGTCTCTGTTATCCCAGAGGTCCCCATCACTGCCCTCAGCTACATTCTAGGGCCTCAGAAGTGCCTGAAGAGCAAGGAACAATTTGGAAAGAGAGAAGCAAGCAAGACTCCCAGTTTTGTCTTCACATGACCCAACTCCTTGTGACTCTCAGGCAATTAGTTCAAAACTCTCAGGCTCTGGGATCTGGAATAAGTAGGCCCTGCTTGGACTTGTCCATTTGCATTCTAGTTTCTGTTGATACACTGCAAAAGTGAACCTAGGATGCTCAGCACCTTAGAGCCTTTCCACTTCCTGTCCATCCACTTCCTGTCCATCCGCTGTCACCATGTAGCTCAACCTCAGTTACTGCAGAGGTAGGTGTGAAGGTCCTGTGATGCCTTCTCCTGTCACCTCTACCTTACAAGAAGTGAAGGTCCCTATTCCCTAGAGCCCTTCAGCCTATTGGCTGCATCCAAAGGTTCAGCATGATACAGCATGGGGCAAGCTTACTGTCAGAACTGAGTCCCTTCTCCTCACTCACCTGAAACATCTCCTCAGAAATGAAGCCATGGTCTCGGAGGCTCATAAAAAAAGGATATGGCTTTGTAATGGCGCTTGCAATTTCCACCTTATTTTCTTTGAAGTGTTTGTACATGAGCTGATAGCTAGCTGATTCCTCTTCATTCTGGTCCTCTGTGATTGTCCTAAGAGAGAGAGATTCCATGTGGAAGGAGAAACTGGTTTACAAAAGGCTACCAATGGCAGGATAATTGCTGACATGAAAAATGGTCCACTAAAAA
Organism: Psammomys obesus; assembly: GCF_907164565.1. NCBI lineage: Eukaryota > Metazoa > Chordata > Mammalia > Rodentia > Muridae > Psammomys > Psammomys obesus. Next base: position 7,723,196 of record NW_026593286.1, read on the forward strand.
GACAAATTTAAAGTGAAACTGAAGCTTCAAACATCTAAAAGAGTGATGCCAGTTGTGAGGCTTTGGGTTTTGTTTGCTTGAGAGAGGGTATCACCTGTAAGTCTGGCTTGCCTGGAACCTGTTGTGTAGACCAGGCTATCCTCAATCAGAGAGTTAACCTGCCTCTGCCTCTTGAGTGCTGGGATTCAAATCATGCCCCACAATGGCCAACATGATGATTCGTTTTAATTGTCAACCTGACACAATCTATAACAACCCAGGATCGTGTGAGTCTTAATAAAGAATCGTGCAGATTAGGATGGTCTCTGGGAATGTCTGCCTGGGGTTGTCCTCATTATTCTAATTGATGTGGAAAGATCCAGCCCACTGTGGACAGCACCAGTTCCTACATAGGGGAACCTGGGCAGCATTAAGTGTAGGGAAGAAGTTAGGCACTGGCAGGCACACTTGCATTCATTTCTCTCTTCTCTGGACTGTGGATGTTACCAGTGGCTTCAAGTTCCTGCCTAGACTTCCCTGCAATGATGCCCTGTAACCTGGACCTGTGTGCTGGTGAGTTCTTTCTCCCCCAGATTGCTTTATTTCAGGGTATGTTATCACAGCAACAGAAATGAACCTAAATACAATCTACAGACTTCTGGAAAAAGGAAATGACAAAAAAAAATGCACACCCTCTTCTTCCAGTTCATGTGTGAAGGCAAAATGGATAAGCAGCTAATCCAGGACTGAGAAAACATACTCGCTGTGTGGCTCACCCATTGCTCCACATGCTTTCTTCTCTGCTTGTTTCCCACCTCCTTGAAGTGATGTGTGGGGGTGGGGCGAGGGGGGTGAGGGGGGTGAGGGTGGGGAAAGCTCTCTAGCAGATCAGAACCAGCACTTGTTAATCATGCTGTCCCCTACAATAGTGTGTGACATTTCAGGTGGCCACCGCTCTCTGATCAGAGTCCGGAGAGAGGACTCTCTGACGAAGAAAAGCCCAGAAGCCCAATGAAATATGGGAGTTGCTTATTCATGTTATTGACTCCATTCTGGCTGACAAATGAAAACAAATTATGATGTACAGTACAATGATAGCAGCAAGAAATCAGCTGGGCTTGGTACAAGGGCCTGTAGTCACAGTATCTTACAAGGCAAATCAGGAGGACCATCATGGGCTACATAGTGATTTCTTTTCTTTTTCATTTTACCTGGTATTAGTACTGTTACAGTATTAGCACATGTCAGAGGACAACTTTGTAGAGTTTGTTCTCTCTTTTCACTCTTTTATGGGTTCAAACTCAGGTTACCTGACTTGTCTAGTAAGCAAAGATGCCCACTGGGGCATCTTATCTTGTGGCATCAAGGCTAGACTGGGTTATTGTAGAAGGACTCTCTTATGTATTGTATGGACATAACACCTGTCAATTTAAAAAAAAAAAATCTATGTCCCTATGGCTGAGGCAGGAAATAGGTGGCACATCCAGCAGGCAGAAAGGATTCTGGGACAGAGCCAGGTGTATGAAATTCAGCCAGCAAGATGTGAGGTGGACAATATGCATGGTACCTGAACATAGGTAACCAGCCAAGTAGCAGAATGTAAATTAGTATAGAAGAGCCTAGCTATATAGCCTAGGTATTTGTGTGATATTTAATGAGTCTCATGAGTAGTTATTTCCAGGGAGCTATGACAGGAAGAAAAACACCACAGAAAAATACCACTACATGCTATAAAGCAAGACCCTGTCTCAAATAATTAAGAAAGAAATCACTACTAGCAAATCCCTACTACACACACACACACACACACACACACACACACACACACACACACAGTGGTAGGAGGGCTTGTGAGAAGTTCAGTGGATGAAAGTGCTTGTCCTCTACTGTAATGACCTGAGTTCAATCCTGGGACCCACAGAGTAGAAGGGAAAACCAACTCCTGCAAATCAGGGAGGAGGTGAGTAAAAATATGATACTTTTAAATCATATTTTATCATATCAACAAAAAAAGTAAAAAGGATCCAGGCAGGGTGGCACATGCTTTTAATCTCATCAGTCAGGGAGGTAGAGGCAGGTGGACCTCTGTGAGTTTGAGACCAGCCTGGTCTACACAGCCAGTTCAGGACAGCCAAGTCTACACAGCGACACCCTGTTTTCAAAAAAACCAAAAACCGAAACAAAACAAAAGTATAAAGATGCCATGCTGAGACCCATTATTTTGTACGCTAACCAAATAATCAATTAAAATATAAAATAAGTTAGGGTACTTCTTTGCCTTTTTCATACTTTAGAATTTTATCATTTTTTTGAAATTTTCATAAATACTGTTTCATACATGAATCACTGTAGTTACATGATTTCTCCTGCTCTCTTTTTTTTCTCAATTCCTCCCATGTCTTCCTTTCCCACTTCTCAAAACCATCTTTAATAATTGTTTTATAAATATATATATATACACACACAGATACATACATACATATATACATACAGGCAATCTGCTGACTTCATTTAGTGTTGCTCCTATGAACACATGTTTAGGGCTGACCACTAGAGACCAGATAACCTAACAGAGGATTTTTTTTTCTGGAGAATACTGCTTGATTTCCCCTTTCTTAGCAGCCATTAATTGCCTGGAGCTCTTCATCTAAGGGTGGAACCTTGTGAGATTCCCTCATCCACATCACCTGGTGCTGTCATTAAAGGTACATCTATTTTTTAATTTTTAATTTTATTTTTATTAATTACAGTTTATTCACTTTGTATCCCAGCTGTACCTCTTCCTCCATCCCCTCCGAATCTCACCCTCCCTCCTTCTTCTCCTATGCCTCTCCCCCAGTCCAATGATAGGGGAGTTCCTACTCCCCTTCCATCTGACCCTAGTCTATCAGGATTGGTTTCTTTGTCTTCCTCTGTGGACTGGTAAGGCTGCTCCCCCTCAGGGGGAGGTGATCAAAGAGCCTTCCCATAAGTTCATGTCAGAGACGGTCCCTGTTCCCTTTACTAGGGAACCTTTTTGGACACTGAGCTGCCATGGGCTACATCTGTGCAGGGGTTCTAGGTTATCTCCATGCATCTTCCTTGTTTGGAGTATCAATCCCAGAAAAGACCCCTGTGTCAAGATTTTTTAGTTCTGTTGCTCTCCTTGTGGAGCTCCTGTCCCCTCCAGGTCTTTCTATCTCCCCCTTCTTTCATAAGATTCCCTGCACTCTGCCCAAAGTTTGGCTATGAGTCTCAGGATATGTTTTGATATCCTACTGGGTAGAGTCTTTCAGAGGCCCTCTGTGGTGGGCTCCTGTCCTGTTTCCTGTTTTCCCCCTTTGCTCCTTCTTGATTAGCTTAAAGGTACATCTTTTTAAGCACGTGAATGCCAATACCTAAATGTTAGATAATTGAGAATGGTGGGACCCCTGACACTGCTCATGACTTTTTCAGATGTCACCAAAGACAAACTATTCTTAGAATAATCCTGAAATACCGTTTGCCCTTTATCTCTTTCCTCCTCCTAACAGTGTTCAGTCAGGTTCACAGATGTGCACGGGCTGCAGTATCACAGCAGACGGAACAGACAGGGGTCTGAGGGGGCCTGCTGACCTTGACTAAGCAGGAGAGCAAAGGCATTTGCAGGAAGGTAAAGCAAGATTAAATCTTCTCCTTTATTTTCATTAAAAAAAAAATATTTTCCATAAGAATGTATCACTTGTGATAGTGATGAAGTCATTGCCTCTACACTTAATGGATAAATATTCAAATATCTGAAACTGTAATTTATAATTAATGATAACTCACATTAGATTTAACCCAAAAAGCTAGCTTTTGGGGTTCTCCATAATTTTTAAGAAAAAAAAATGGGATGGTTTATGCACACCTTTAATCATGGCAAAACCTGATCTACAAGTGAATTTCAGGATAGTCAGGGCTACACAACAAACACAACGAATATCAAAGCTATCTGATTCCAAAAAACTTGAGAATTGTGTTTTAAAAAGAGCATATTATGTGTGTTCCATATGTAATAATATAACAAAACTATATAATAATTTTTAATAATTATTTCTATTTTATTAATTACAGTTTATTCACTTTGTATCCCCCCTGTACCTCCCTCCCTCCTCCCCTCCCAATCCCACCCTCCCTCTTCCCCACCCATGTCCCTCTCCCAGTCCACTGATAGGGGAGGTCCTCCTCCCTTTCCCTCTGATCCTATCAGGTCTCATCAGGAGTGGCTGCATTGTCTTCTTCTGTGGCCTGATAAAGCTGCTTCCCACTCAGGGGGAGGTGATCAAAGAGCAGGTCAATCAGTTCATGTCAGAGACAGCCCCTGTCCCCATTACTATGGAACCCACTTGGACACTGAACTGCCACAGGCTACCTCTGTGCAGGGGTTCCAGGCCATCTCCATGAGTGGTCCTTGGCTGGAGTATCAGTTTCAGAAAAGACCCTTGTGCCCAGAATTTTAGGATCTGTCACTGTACTTGTGGAGCTGCTGTCCTCTCCAGGTCTTACTATCTCCCACTTCTTTCCTAAGATTCCCTGCACTCTACTTAAGGAGGGTATGTATGTGTATGTGCCTGGGGGGAGGGGGTGGAGTCCAATTGCTCTCCACCTTATTTTTTGAGACAAGTCTCCCACTGAATTTGAATATCATTAATGCAGCCAGATTAGCTGGCCAGTGAGCTCTAAATACCCAACTGTCTCCCTACCCCTAATTCTGGAGTTAGAAAACACATACTACTGCTGGATAACTTCTTTGTGGGTTCTAGAGTCGGAAGTTAGCTCCTCATAAGATAATTCAAGTGAAAACTGGAGTTAGAGTTGAATTATTTCACAGAAGGTAAATTCAAACAGCACAGTTTCACATTTGATGCTAAGAACCAACTAGAGAAATACAGAAAATTGATTTAAAAAAAAAAACCCAAGGCGTCAAAACTAAACTACAAATGCCACAAAATAATGAGCAGTGAGGGGGGGAAAAAACCACACTGTTTAGCAGAAAGAAAGAGACATAAGATATGAAAGTTTCACCAAACATCATCCTCAAGAGGATCCCCAGAACCAATCCCCAGTGGGGTGCAGGGGGGAATATATATATATAGTCAAGAAAAAAAGTCATAAAATGCTTGACTAAAACCAAAAAGGCATAAAAAGAAAGGAACACCAACAAGAAAAACGATAAAATGAAACTACAAACATGGTAGGTATTGCTCATAATCAGTCTAGATTCAAATGGTTCAGTTGTGCCAGTTAAAAAACAGAGTCCGGGACATGAGAGCAGGGGAGATGCCTCCTGCCGACGGCAGCACTGGGTGCCCAGGGCAGTGCTGGACAGCTCGCATTGGCGGTGCAGATAAGGGAGCGCGGGTGGGCCGACCAGCTAGCTACTACCCAGACGCAGATCCAGGCCTTTGGGCTGCCCCCCCCCCAAATCTATACCATCTTCAAACAGTTGGGACTCATAGAAGGGCTGGTTCTACTGACCCAAAACTGCAGGAACTTCATGACACAGGGCAGCAACAGGATAATAGGGAGGAATCCTGATGAGGATCCAATATCGACAGCATCACAGAAGCCAGAGATCTCAAAACAGACCAATGACTCACTGCAATGAACATTTGCAAATGAAGATGTGTGGACAGAGGGATATACTGAGGGGACACACTGTGACATGCTAGCTTCCACAATGAGATATTTTCTATGCTTTGTTTTTGTTTTGTTTGTGAGTATGCATTATTTATTTTGCAGGGAAGGTTGCTAGGGCCAAGGACAGATATGAGAGGACAGGGAGATGAGCAGGACTGGGGTGCATGATGTGAACCTCACAAGGAATCAATAAATTTTTTAATGGCAAAAACAACAACAACAACAACAGTGTAACCACAACTAATGCTGTAAATAAAAGAGAGCTACGTTAGGGGCCCCTGAGATAGCTCCATAAAGAAGCACCCTGCCACCAAGTCTGTGTGAGGACCTGAGTTTAATCCCTAAGACCTACAGGATAGAAGGGGAGAACCAGTTCCTGAAAGTTGTCCTCTGACCTTAACACTGTGGCATTTGCACACATACAATAAATGAATGTAATTTAAAAAACAACAACAATGCGGGTAGTCAAGCAAAAGTTTGGCCCTTTCTCCCGCACCAAAAAAAAAAAAAAAAAAGCCACGAAGTTAAAAAAAAAAAATTAAATCTGAGACATAGGGAAACGTACAGCATTAAATGTATATGTCAGAAAATACGAGAGGCCTACACGAACAATCTTCTAAGGAATCAGAAAAATAAGATGAACAATTTCATCCCAACGAAAACAAAAAAATGCATTAATTTTAATTTTAAAAAAATGAAGCAGAAATCCATAAAATTAAAATAAGTAAATAGTCACACCAAAAAGCTACTTCTTTGGAAAGATCAATAAAGCTTTTAAATCTCTAGTCAGGCTAACAAAGTAGAGACAGGCACACACTATGAACTCTACGACACTGAAAGAATATCAAAGGCTAAGGCAGCCATCCCTATACCTGTAGACTGGATAACCACCGCAACAAAACATGACCAAACATCTTAAAAGACAGAAACTGCTAAAACTCATGCTCTGAGAGCCAGGTCAGGCCAGTAGTTAACCATCCATCCCACTCCCAACAGAGACAGCGGGCTGTCGGCATCGCTAGCGGATAAGACCAAATGCCACTGGAGAAATGATGCTTCCTTTGGATTTCTGCAGGACAGAAGTAGCCCCGGCTGGCCCTGTTAGAGGGCAGTGAGCTCCACACACTTCGGTCTTACCTTTTCTGTTTTTACTTTTAAATTATGTATACATGTGTCTGTCTCCGTGGTTTCCTGCATGTAAGTGCAGAGCCTGAGGAATGGAGGGAAGCGTGTCTGAACTCCTGGAGTAGGAGATAGTTGGAAGCCCCAGGATGGGTACTGGGGACCCTAGCCCATGCCCACCTCTAGAGCAACAGGAGCTCTTAACCACTGGGCCTTCTCTCCATTTGTGTATGTATGTGTGTGTAAGATAATTTCAATCCATTTCTAATCATCTATGTGTCCAGCACAGAATAAAGAAGGTTAAAAGCAACACCCACTCCCCACCTGCTCAAATTTTACTCCCTCCATTTGAGTGATCAGGCTCCTGAACGGGCCTATGCAGGACAAGTGGGCTCAGAGCAGAGCTATCCTCAACCACAGAATGGGAAAGGGTTGGCAATGGACAGAGTCAGGTTTGAACTTCTAAATGATCATTTTTGGACAGGCTTGTCTTGGACAGTGATGATTAGAGACAGAGATCAGAGATCAGAAGTCACAATGAACCAGCCACTCCTACAGAAATTCCCAGGAAGTCCACACAGTGCCAGGCCAGCTGTGTGACAGGAGCAAGAAAATGAAGTGGGTTGAGTCTGGGTGACCATAGGTCTCTGAGACAGCTAGCCTACTGCAGTGAAGACTGCTTTTCCTAGTTCTTAATTTTCATATGATCTTACTGTCTCAAATTCCTGTGGACCGTGCAGCCAGCCTGGGTAGCCCTAGTAACACATGTAAACACTGATCTTAGCAGAAACGAGGGACAAACTGAGGGGAAGGACTTACCTGTTGCCGAGTCCACTGTCTCCTCCTGCCATCCCCTACACAGGCTAAGGCGCCTTGAACTTGGCTCTGGGCAGGGTGAACCCTCTCTGAGCCTCTGGGAAACCCAGAGAGAACCTCTTCAGGAGAAAAAAAGAAAGTGAAACTTCTCGGCTCTGAGGTGTCTGCACTCACACCCAGTCGCAGTCTCTGTCCCAGAGGGGAACAGCAAAGACAGCCCAAGTCCCCAAAAACCTGGAACCCCTGCTGCCCTCCAAGGAAAGAAGGCAGAAGGGTCTGCCTCAGCTAACGACTCAGGGCTGTCCAAGGCCAGCTTGCTGCTTAGCATGGGAAGGGAGTGGCTCCTTTGTCCTTAGCTGGGGTGGTGCCTTGAAGGACAAGGGAGAGTAGGCTGTCTTCTGCAACCTCTCAGAACTCTGGCTGTCCTGGAACCCTAGTGGGCCAGGACTAGAGGACCTGGACATGGTATTTGAGCACCAGAGTAGGAGAAGTCAGAAGCTGTGGCCTCATAAAGTGCTTGGAGCTTGGGAAAGTAGCTAGAGGAGGCGACCTCCCCCAGCCCTGCCCACACACCTCCACCAAGCAAGGGCAAGTTCGGAGAATCCAGGGAGAGCAGGTTGCTTCGCTGTGCAACCAAGGGCTTCAGCAGTTTCACAGTGGTCTTGCGAACAAGAGACATCTTGTAGGGAGGGGAGGTGGGTGACACCTGAGGCTGTTCCTCATCAAGGGCAGCACAGTGCTGAAGGGTGTGTGCATTGCATTTATTCTCACACCTAACCCTCATGCTGTAAGTGAGAAAACTAGTTTGAAGTGGAAAGGTAAAGAAACAGGAGTAAAGATGCAAAACAAACAAACAAACAGAAGACTGGAAATGCAGGCAGAACAGAGTCAAAGACAAGGGGGATGGGTTGAGGGCCTGTGTGGAGTTCAAGGCTCAGACCTCTGCTAAAGAGGAACAAATTACTGAGATATAGCAACAGGTTTCAAGAGTACAGTGATGAGCACAATCACATGCCAGAAAGTGCATTTTACACATCTTCATTTACATGAAATTTTCACACCTGCCATATTTAGTTGTGTAACAGCCAATCTGTGGTTTTGGGGGCTGGTGTCCAGGAGGGGGTTTTCTGCCAAGAACAGGAGTATTTTAGGGGATGGGGGGGTGGGGGAGACTTGGCCTGTGTGTTCATTGAGGCATGATTTGGTAAAATTCACCAAAGCCATCACTTTAGATGAATGCATTTTACACATCTGTAAAACTGTATTAAAATGTATAATCTTAGTAGGCTCTCGCTTGGTGTGAATTACCAGGTGGGGTTTCTGGAGTATGTGAGGATAAGAATAAAATCTTTGCGTTATTCGTATCTGTCTGATCTAATAATTTTCCCTGCTCTAAAGGTTTCTCTGGGGAAGGTTATTTTTCTGGCACACACACACCCTGTGTTAACATAGACTTGCCTTCTTCCCGTTCTCCCTGGGTCCCCATCCCTGGGACAGTGTGGGCCAACCCTGAATGCTACTGATTGGTGCCTCTATAGAAGTACAGAAGGGCTCTCTCCTGTGTGGGCTAGCCTTGGTTCAAATTTAAAGCCCCAGAGGCCTCATAGGTGTCCTGGGAGGGGGTTCTTGTGGGTCATGAACATTCAGGAAATATTGGGCTTGGCTACACAGAACTCTCAGCTGAAGACTTCTCAGTACGAGAGCTTCCCAAACGAGTTTAGGCTCATTGGGGATCTTTAAAAGGGTGTGCAGGACCTGTTTGCTAGTCTTAGGGTGGAGTCATCTGGTTGCCTTTTATTTTATTTCAATTTTATCACTTATTTATCCTGACAAATACTAGGCATTTCAAACATGTGAGCTCTGGTTATTGTTTAGCTCTAAGATTTTGTTTGGTTTGGTTTGGTTTTTGAGACAGGGTTTCTCTGTGTAGCTTTGGCTGTCCTGGAACTCTCTCTGTAGATCAGGCTGGCTTCAAACTCACAAAGATCTACCTGGCTCTGCTGGGATTACAGGCGTATGCCACCACTGCCCGGCTAGCTCTTATTACTGTTTTCAATTTAAGGATTTTTAGCAAATTTATTCAGTGTAACCTTCACCACAATCCAGTTTGAGCACATACCATTCCTCCAAAACGGTTGGAATGAGGCCACTGGAGAGACAGAGACGGTTGAGAAGAGATGAGTGGAAGCCCCTTCCCATGTTCTTCAGTGCTGGTCCTTAGCCTCCCACCTGTGTCACTAAACTCCAGGCAGATGTGGCTGGATCCGAAGCAGCCTCTGCAACCCTAAAGGCTAACCCTGCTGGGGAGCCTCACCGGGACGGGCGGGGTGGAGCACAGAAGCTGCAGCGGCGAGCTGGGCTTCCTGCTCCATGTGCTGAGATCACTTTCAGTTTTGTTTTCTTCTCTGAAGCTCCTCGTCCAGGCGGCATCCAAGGCAGCAGGACTTCTAGTCCTGACCGGGCTGGCAGGCTTTTCCCCGGCAGGTTCCACAATCTCCTAAAGGTAATCTGCGCCGCTTTAGGGAACCCGGGAGACCGGTGGCTGCATTCTTCCTTCTTGGGAAACAGCTTTCATCTACTGAACCTTAGAACCCCTCCCCCACCACAGAGATTGCTGGGGTGGCGGGTGCCTAGGACCTACAGGGCATGGATAATGGGGATGGAGGCGAGTGCAGTGGACGCTGACAACTCTTTTTCCGAAAGTTAGAGGTTTTGGGGACAGTGTCCAGTGCATGTTCCCGAGGCTGGACCTTGAATATACCCGTGGTGAGCAGTGCCTGCATCATCTACCAGACACTTGGCTAATTATGAAGCTACTGGGAAAAGAGAACATAAAGAGACCCCTTACTTCTCTCTAGCATGTTATGGTCTTTTTGTTTTTTTGTTTGTTTTTGTCTTTTTTTTTTTTTTTAACTCATGGACATTTCCTTGAAATACGTTCCTTTCTGTGCATGAAAATTCAAGGGAATTCCTACTTTAGGGCTCCTGAAACGGATTTCCAAATGAACCACAGAATGCTTGAACTGGGTTTACATTTCTACTGAATCAGGGGTTGTGGCTATTGTCTTCTCTCTTGGTTATTTTGATAAGCACACGCACTGTCCTTTCCACTTTTCTCACGGCTTCCAACTTAATTATGTATTCATTTTACATGAGGCTCATTTTATTGATTGCTCATGTTTGGATGTCTTTCCTAATGGGTGTCTGCCTTTTCCCAATTTATTTGCAAGGCCCCTTCGCAAAATAAAAACCTGAATGCAGGCATCTGAGATACAGTGTTTGTTTGTTTGTTTGTTTGTTTCCCAAGACAGAGTTTAACTATGTCACTCTGGTATACAAAGTGAGTCCAGGACAGCCAGAGTGACATAGTTAAACTCTGCCTGCCTCTGCCCCCAGTGCTGGGATTAAAGGCTGGGCCAGTTCCTGGGGCATGAGATACAGTATTTTACACAGTGAGAAACAAACCACTGGAGTCAGACACAATCTAGTGTGAACTGGTTTCCTTGCTTCACCTTTCTTAGTCTGACTTTCCTTCTTCAGAAACTATGGCAGGTACAGATAAGAAAGCTGTCCCTATCTCACTCTGAGGGCTGCTATACAGTAAGGCATCCTGAGCAGAGCCCAGAGTATGGGTTCATGTTGGCCTACCCCCCACACACACACTCAGTGTCACCAGCTTTCTCCCCGACCCTATTCTCTCTTCATCAGGACTGAAGACTGTCCATGCACGCCTTCCTGTTTTACACTACTGCTGTGAATTCTTCCTCCTTCTCCTCTTCATCCTCCACCTCTTCTTCTTCCTTCTCTTTTCTTACTCTTCCTCTTCTTCCTCCTCTTCTTCCTTTTCCTCCTCTTCTTTCCTAAAGTTCCCCCCCCCCCATTGGAAATAAGAAAGGGACAGGACTTCTTAACTTGCCTCTGGGATTAAATTTCTGGAAATACTCACTAATTACTGTTAAATACTCTATAAACAGTAATACTAATTACTGTTAAATACTGTTAAGTACTCAACAAAAAAAAATGAGAGGGGAATCTTCTTTGTATATAAAACAGACAAACAAAAGCTTTAGTGTTAGCTGGGGATGTAGCTCAATGATAGGGCACTTGGCTAAGATGCACAGGTCCTGGGCTCAATTCCCAGTGGTGCCAACTAACAGTAAAAGCACCCTTAGATGATTGCACCATTTACTGGGGCTTTCCTTCCTCCAACAGTTTGTCACCAGGAGGTTTTCTTCCTGTTATAACCAACTGGTTAACCCCTCGTGGTCTGGAAGTGGTCAGTTTTCATGAACACCCACAGGAAGACACGGGTCTGTCCTGAAGAATGAAATGGGTCCCTAAACCCAAGTGGTCACTTTGACCAAGGCTATTTTTCACCTCCTTCCTGATTTTATTTATGTGTCGTCTGCTTGTGTCAAATGTTGTGAGTGATTTCTCGGTGCCTACATAGTACCAGGTTTCCAGCTCCCCATGTCTGGTGGTCTCGTTCTTGTGAGCATGGGCACTAGACGGGCTCAGCAGCAGCGTAGATGATCTGTTCTAACCCAGCTCGGTGTGGCCAAGCACTCACTCAGCTGTGAACCAGCAACCAGAAAGTTGGGATTTGATTCCTGCTCTGCCCCCTCCACATTGCATAATCTAGCACGAGGGTTGCTTACCGCACCTCTGTCTGCTGGAACGTTCCACAGTTGTGTGGTTGCGATGCCAGTGGCCATCGTGTAATACTTGTTGAACTCAAGTCACTATCTATGAAACCCTCAGAACAACAGCTGGACACAGGATGCACTCAGTGAATGACAGATATTTTCTTTTTCATTCGTTATTAATGACACTTTATTCACTTTGTATCCCCCCTGTGGTTCCCTCCCTCCTCCAGTCCCAATCCCTCCCTTCCTCCACCCTCTGCATGCATGCCCCTCCCCAAGTCCTCTGATAGGGGACGTCTTCTTTTCCTTCCTTCGGATCCTAGGCAATTAGATCACATCAGGAGTGGCTGCATTGTCTTCTTCTGTGGCCTGGTAATGCTGCTTCCCCCTCAGGGGGAGGTAATTAAAGAGCAGGCCAATCAGTTCATGTCAGAGACAGTCCCTGTTCCTATTACAATGGGAATTCAGTATTCCCACTTGGATACTGAACTGCCATGGGCTACATCTGTGCAGGGGTCTTAGGTTATCTCCATGCATAGCCCTTGGTTGAAGTATCAGTCTCAGGAAAGACCCCTGTGCTCAGATTTTTTGGTTCTGTTGCTCTCCTTGTGGAGTTCCTGTCCTCTCCAGATCTTACTGTTTCCCACTTCTTTCATAAGACTCCCTGCACTCTGCCCAAAGGTTGGAATGACAGATATTTTCAAAATCCACTTTATGATTTAAAATTCCTTTCAGGATGGTGGTATGCTGCTGTCTGTCCCTCTCAGGCTCTGTTGTTGCTGGATACTGCCTTTATTTCCTGTGTCCACAGATCTTTAAGCCCGACTTTGTTCTGTAGATGGCTCACTGATGCCTGAGGACCAGAATGTCTACCTTTGAGATCCCATTTCATGCAGAGAGCAGTTCCCCATGCTCCGGACAGCCTTTGCCTCTGTCTCCTCAGCCTACCTCTTTCCCTAGGATGTTCACTGTGACCAAGGCCCTGGAAGAGGCTCTTCTCCGGCACTTCATATACACAAAGCTAGACATTGCCTATGCCATCAACAAGCCGTTTCCTTTCTTTGAAGCTCTCCGAGACAACTCCTTCATCACTGAGAAAATGTACCAGGTGAGACCTGTGGACCTTCCACAAGGCGGCCAAATCCTCCCTAAGTACATTCCATTATTGAGATCTCTGACCACAGCCCACCTTCTAGAAAATGGAAGGCCCGTCTTGACCATGATCATTATTGCAGGAGGGAACCGTTGGGAGAAAGGGTCTCATGGCGCTTTATTGGTGACATGGTATATTGTAGGGGCTACCATAGCAAAGGACCACAAACTAGAAAGTTCAGTCTCTTGCAGTTCTGGAGGCCAGAAGGCCCAAATAAAGGTGTTGATGGATTGCCTTTTTCTAGAAGTTCAAAGATGGATCTCTTTCTTGGTTCTGTTTAGCTTCTGGTGACTGCTGGCAGCTTTTGGAGTTTTTGGACTAACAGTCCCTTGCAGTCTCTTTTCCATCTCCGCATAGTCTCCTCTCTTCTGTCTTTTCCCCTTCCTTCCTTTGGTAAGAACACTTGTGTTTAGAGACTGCTCTAATCACGGTAGTCTCGGCATCCTCAGTTCCATCTGCAAAGACCTTTTTCCAAGTAGGTTCACGCTCACAGGCTCCAAAAGTTCTATCTTGTTAGGCACGAAGGTACCACTCAGCCCATCACAGGGATTGTCCCAGTGTATAAGAATAGGTGGCTCCCTGGTCATGCTGCCATGTGGGTCCCAAAGATTGGGATTATCACTTGGGTTACCAAGCTTGTCAGCAGGCGCCTTTACCTGATGCGTCATCTTGCAGACTCCCCTGTTCGTTCCATGTAGGGCGGGCACTGGAGGACGTGGCCGTATGGACAAATGTAGTGCTTTCTCTACAGGGTTACTGTTGGTTGGTTTGTTTGTTAGTATTTGGAATTCCAGGTTCAGGAAAATCGCAGCAGCCTTTTCCAAGTCTTGACACAGCTCAAGCTCCTTCATCAGATCACAGCCCACAGGGCACTGCTCACAGGGCACCCACTCATCTCACGGAGACGCTCCTGTTTTCCTCACGACAAGCTATGCTTTCCCTTATGACCCTGTTCTCAGTTGCAACTGGCTATTTATTGACTTTCTTTTCAGGGATGGATGCCCTCCTCCTCCAGCTGGGCAGGCCCTCTACCTTGGCAGGGTCCCACCTGGGCAGGGCCCGCCTGTTCCGTTACCGTGTCTATCTGGTGATAGGCACCCAAGGACTAGCTAACAGGCCTCGCAGATACTCACTGGAAGGCTTTTGCAGTCAGTCCTCTTCTCCTGCTTCTTCTGCTTTGCAGATTTAACTCCATATTTTATACTAAATTTCCTCTTAAATTTAAAAAAAGATTTCTTAAATTGTGTTTTTTGTTTTATTTTGTTTTCTTTGATACGGGATTTCTCTGTGCAGCCCTGTCTGTCCTGGAACTCGCTTTGTAGACCAGGATGGCCTCAAATTAAAAAAAAAAAATACATTAGAGAGCAGACTGCTTGTCTCCTGAATGCTGGAATTAAAGGACTGTGCCACCAAGCCTGGCTTCCTCATTTTTAAATTACAGTCACTTATTTATTTGGAGTGGAGGAGTGCATGTTTCACGGTGCAGGTAGAGGTCAAAGGACAGCTTGGAGAACATATTCTCCCCTTCCTCCCTATGGATCCTGGGATCAAACTCATGTCGTCAGTCTTGACGGCCAACACCTTCACCCATTTTGCCATGCTCAGCAGCCTAAGAGTAGCGTTCTTACACTCTAGAGAGCCACAAATAGAGCTCTGAGCTCCATGAATACTCATTCAAACCAACCCTCTGCTCTGCCCTTTGAAGGAATCTCTGGAAGCCTGTCAAAATCTGGTCCCTCTGTCCAAAGTCGTGCACAAGGTTCTCACCAGTCTGGAGCAGACTTTCCACGCGTCACTGCTGCTGACCTTGTTCAGCCAGGTCAACCTACTCGAATACCCGAGCATGGTGGCGATCTTCAGAAGCTTCAGAAATGGTAACGTGGACTCCTTTTCTCCAGTGTTTAACATGTGTACTGTTGCTGCAGTAAGGGCCTGGGTTTGTTTCCAATGTGGAATGGGTGTTCCAGTGTGTGCTTTTCCTGTGTAAAGATGTAGACCACACACGCACAAAAGCAGCTGGAGGGCCAGCCCTTGCTGACTGTGACCTCAGTTTCCCCAAGGTGAATGTCTATAGGACACAAATGTTTTTGTTGCCACTACTCAATGAATTTTAGTGCAGATACAACTTTGTTTATGTGCTTGCAACAGAGTGTCCTGATGTAGCCCAGGCAGGCCTGAAATGGAATGATCCTGCCTCAGCCTTCTTTCCAAGCTCTGGCATTACAGACATGATCCATCATACCTAGGTTGAAAGTCTAAGGCACTGGACAAACTCTAGGAAACATTACGGTAACAGAAATGTCGGGGATCTAATGTGAAAGAAAGATAGGGAGCTCTAGAGAGGGAGGGAGAGAGAGAAGATGGGTTCAGTGTATATCTCTGTGACAGTGTGGCTGTTCCATACATTTTATATCATCTTGTATCATCTCGTGCGTCCTTTAAACAACCTGCTGACATCATTAGCTGTTCTTGACAGAAAAAGTAAAGGCCAGAGGCAACTGCCCCAGTCATTTGCTTTAGAACTGAGGACTCCCATATGGATTTTCCAATGCCAGAGCCCAAGACAGTAAGAGAGATAGCCAGCACAAATGTAGCTTGTAAGGCTAGATGAGAGATGGGAGGCTCACAGAGTTGGGGGAGACAGACACAGACATGGAAGGAGAGGGAGGAACGGTGAAACAGGAAGAGGCTGTCTGTTCCTCAGCTCTCTATCTCTGCCGAAAATTGCCAGAGATAATTAACTTATAATGAGAAGAAGGTTTTGGGGGATTCTTGCCTGTGACATAGTTTGAGCCTGGAGCAAGGCAGTGTGTCATAGCAGGAATGGGTGACAAGGTAAAATTGTTCTGTGTGTCCTGAAAATGGGGAAAAGGGAGTCTTGAATCCAATAATCCCCTTCGAGAGATGCCCCCAGTGACCTAACACCTCGACGCCCCACCTCTTCAAGCCATCCCCATCACCCTGTAGTGTCACCCCGGAAGCCTAAGTTTTGAGGGGACATCCAACATCTAAACTATAGCCAACTGAATAAGTAAAGGAAGACAGGGAGGTCAGCAGGTCTGAGTAGTTGAAGTGAGAGTGAAGAACCGGGCAATAAAGCTACTTGAGAGTGGAAAAAAGATAATCGGCAGATGGTCCACCCAGGCACACTGACGGAAGGAACCCCAGTCACACTGCCGCGTGACGTTGCCATTGGTGGGGTCCTATTGTGGACGCTGCACCATCAGAAGAGTCCTCCTTAGGGGAGAGACCGTTCCCTAACTAAGAGAGCAGCAGAGGGAAACCTTCACCTGTAAGCCTGGCAGCAGGGCCAGGAGAACATGGCCTTGGCTGGGCTCAAGGATCTCCCTGGCTGGACTGTTGTGTGGTTTGCTGAGGCTTTTCTTAGCATCCGTGACGCTGTCTGTTCACAGGTCAAGGTATCTTTACCTCAGAAGTAAATGACAAAGAACCGTATTGATAGAAACCATTCCCAATCTATCCAAAGAGACAGCATGCGGAAAGCCTCATGCGGTTGTGGGGGTGGGGAGGGAGATCATAGCGTGTTCACATTGATGTGGCCGGATCCTAAGGTGCAGTGGATCCTGCAGGAGCGAGCAGAAACCAGAAGATCAAGGTCCCAATACACACTTTCAAGAAAGTTTGGGTTTTTTTCGTTTGGTCCAGGGAGATAACTTTATTTATTAAAATAATAATAAAAACAAATAAATTATAAAGCAATAATAAAAATATAGGGACCTTTGTTAAAATTATACCTTTCACACAACTGACTAAGTTTTATGAAACCAAAATTATAGAAAATTGAATCCCTGGTTACAATGTATCCAATTTTATGTGTTAAAACCCATTTTTTGCTTAACTTTTTTCCCATTTAATTATTTACTTTTGTTGTCATTTTTTTTTCCAAAAACATTTCCACATATTTGGTTATATTCTCTCCGCTCCTTCAACTCCTCCTTTCAGATCCTCCCACACTGTTACCCCCCCAACACTTCATAGCCTGTCTCTCTTAAAAAACCCAAATCAAACCAAACAAACAAGAGACACGTGTGAACACAAGTAAAACTGAAAACAAACAGAAAACATGGAGTCTGTTTTGTGTTGGCCAACTGTTCTTGCTGTGTGGGCCCTGGGTATCAGTGTCACTCCACTGGAGAAAACGGATTTAATTAGGAATGGCTTCTTCGTTAGGAGGAAGCAGGCTGCTAGCAGAAGGCATGGCCCAGATTAAAGGTGGATCTTCCCACCTCAGAAGAGCTAGGTTCAGGGTGGGCCTTCCCACTTCAATTAAGGAAAATCTCTCACAGGTGTACCCAGCCACTTGAGTTTTAGTTAATTCCAGGTGTCGTCAAGGTGACAACTGAGAGTAACCGTCACAGTGGGCAAAGCAAAACATCATTAGGAGCCTTGTTGTTGTTGTTGTTGTTGTTGCTACAGTCATTTAGAAGATTCATTGTAGTAGGTTTTACTCCAGAGCTCATGGCCTAGTTCGTCTCAGATCCTTGGTCGCATTAAGTGTTGAGTGTGGGTCCCACTTCACAGAACAGTCCTCATACTCAGTCAGCAGGTGGTTGGCCACTCTCGTGTGTGCCACATTCTGTTGTGATATACTGCCACTCGACAGTGAGTATGTCAAGGAAGCGGGTCCCTATTGGAGTTCACAGCGCTCCTAGCTGGGGGAGACTGATGATAACCTTTCACCTCCGCTAGTGTGCAGAGAGCCTTCCATCACTAGGAATGCCAGTCAGCAGGGGTGAAGTTTCTAGTTGAGCAACAGTTTGATGCCATGAACATATGGTACCTCTAGCAATAGGGTTCTATCAGCAGGTTATCATAACCTGTCTAATAACACTGGCAATAGCCTGTAATGTGTGGGGACAGGGGAACCTCTGGTACCCCTTTGGCCAGTGACTCAAAAAGATGCAATCTATTCCTCAGACTTGATAACTCCATTTAAATTCTATGTATGTATGTATGTATATATATATATATATATATAATTTTTTAGGGCACTGCTACAGGAGCTGGTTTCTATCCGGTCAACCCATTTTTGGTGGTAGATTGGGGATTAGACGGCACCAAGTGTCCAAATGACATAAAAGTTGATAGGGACACTTGTGATGAACCTGTTCTCTGCACCAGGAGAAAATCAAGAACTCCTCTGGTCCTGTGGGGTGCGCTAGGCATCCTGTCTGCCAGATAACCTCTGAATCTCCAGGGTCCTGATGTGTGCTCCTTTGCTGATTCCAGTTGCTACTGCCTATGAAGGGAAGAACAGAACCACGCAGACCCTAATTGAAATCCCAGCTGACCCAGCAGAAGGGCGCCCCCCCATGGCTCTGCCTCCCCCGCCCCCACTCCAGCCATCTCCTCTGAGTCATCTGTGTTCTGCAACAAGAGCCTGTGAGCCCAGAGCCCCCTCCCAGCAACCCACTGAGATCCTGAAGGAGCAGCCCAGCCTTTCTCGCCCAGCTGTGCCTGTTCCTGGCTTTGTTCAGGAAGAAAAGAACACACCAGGTAAGAAACAGATCCTGCCCTCCAACTTGTAACCTTACCTAGGATGCTTGCTCCCTGTCAGTTAGAACTCCAGATTGCTGTCTTTTGTTGATTTACTCCTTCCTATGCACCGGCTTAGCTACCCATCCGCCTACCTACACACAACCCTGTCTAAGAAAATCACAAGCATTGCCGGTGGTCAGGGAGGTCCAGGTCTCAGAATACCTTCCTGCACCCCAACCTCTGTTTTTGGCCTTGGTGCTTCACCGTCCCTGAGCCTTTAGGCCAGTGGTTCGTTCACTCTCTCCCCTTATAGGCCTTATAGCCCCTTCTCCTTTAGCCGCCAGGAGCAATTTAACAGCTACAACTGATAAGGAGACTCGAAAAGGCTGCCCAGTCCTTCCCCTGGTACTGTGCAGACTAACCCTGATGGGGCTGCGGGGGGGGGAGACTGTGCACATGCTGAGGGAAAGGCTGTGCTTGGAACCTTGGGAGAAAGAAATGGGCTTGACAAGGGGAAGAGAAGCAGAGGGGCCCATTATAGACTCTGCGCAAAGGAAGCCAACCACCAAAATTTTGTGTGAGGCTGGGGTAGAGCTCAGTGGAAGATGACTTCCCTGCTAGGTGCCAGGCTTCTGGGTCAGTTCACAGTATATAGAGTCCTCCCTTCCCTCTCCCTCTCTTCCTCCCAGCTCCCACTCCCTGCTCCAAATTGACATCCAGCTTTTCGCATGCTTCCCGAGGAGGTGATTCTTCTGACTACGGAAGCCTTTGAGTCTCAGCCTTTTTTCATTCCTTTTTATTTCACAGTGTGTTAAGAGAACACAGGGCCCCTTGTATGCTGGACAAGTACTCTACCACTGAGCAACACCACCAACCCCTTTACCCTTAGATGAATTAGACTGTAAGACATGCGTATGTTATTAACATTATTAGAAAATGGAAAATTTTTCATGATCTATTGGACCTAATTGAGCGTCTAGATTTATGCCACTTGGCTTCCCCAAACCACTGTCATAATAAAGTTTAGTTATAATATAGCAGGATGTATTACCAAAGATACACATTACAGGTTCCTCGCTCTGCAGGACTGAGAACAAAGGAGCCCTGTTTGAGCTCGGCAACATTTCCTCCACTTCTCGGATACATGTCATTTAACATAATCAGAAAGCTCATGACAATAGAAGGTCTCATCATCTACATTAAAAAAAAGAAATCCTGTTATTTAACTAATGAGTTGCTAATTAGAAGTAACTGACTGTTTACTGTCCGCCCTTCACTACCTACCTTACCCTGGTCCCCTGACTTCCTTACCTGTTAGAATCACGTTTGTTCTTTACCACTCTGGCCCCTACCTGCTCATCCTGAAAGCCTCAGTTCTTTTTCTTCCCTTTACTCAGTGTCCTCCAGGGGTCACCAGAGAAAAGATAAGGAAGACTCTCAAGAGATGCCCCACAGTACCTCAGGCCCCGTGTCAGGTAATCTGCCTTTGGCCTTATCGTTCCTCCTTTTCTGGGCATTTACACCATCCATTCTCCTCTGCCAGCCAGACCGGTAACCCAAGATTTTCCTTCCTCCTGCAGTGATCAAAGACAACTTAATATCCAAGAGGAACAAGGAAGACCGCTCAGGGGCAAGTCCTCCCGGTTCCCCTGGCATTGTGGATGGTAAGGCTGGTTAAGGCTGACTTAACTCTTGGCAGTCTTGATTGGAATAGGTTAAACTCGCCTCTGCTTTCCTACCAAGAAGAAAGTCATTCAAAGGCATCCTCTTTGTCCCTGCTCTCACCGCCATCTCAACCCAGCTACCTGGGGCTCACCCAAGCTTGGAAGGTAGAGTTGTGGGAGAGTAAGGAGGCAAGACTGGGAAGGTAGATTTATAGAAACCACCAATCACAAAGTCCCCCCGAATACCTGCTAGACTTAGACTCTAAATGATTAAGGTGTCAACAGAGACGACTCCTCAGCCGTAGGGAAGTGTGGTGGGCGCCAGGAGGGAAGGGGGCAAGGCAGGGCTGGACTGGGTGCCCTCACTGCTGTGAAGTCATTGCAATAGGTAATGCTCAAAACGGCCCCAACAAAACGCAAGACAGGCAAACAGAAAGCCTGTGTGTCCCCCCGGTGGGTGATGCAGCTGGTGTGGCTGGCCCTCCTTCCTTGACCCTACCCTGACTGTGGGAACTGTGTCTCAATGCTAGTCAATTCTTCGTTGTGTGGAGCTCTAAGAATATATGTTATTAAAAATGATACGAAGAGAAAGAATTGACTTCAAAAGTCTGAAGACGGTTTGTAACGTGCCTCAGTTACCTGACCCTAAAGAAGCCAGAATTTAAGACAATTTTCATGGTGTTGTGTAAACAACAGACAATCTTAAGGAGATGAAACTTTTTTATCTGTTATGGTTTCCAGTCCCTCTGCTTTTCTTATTGCACCAAAGCTAGCAGAATTTCATAATGCATTTGCTATTAGCAGACAAATAGGTAATAATAACAGGGTGGTCAGGGAAGGAGAGGCAGTTCCGTGCCTAAGAATGTTCTTCCTAAGGCTGTTCTTCCAGAGGACCTGAGTTCAACTCCCAGCAACCACATGGTCACTCATAACCACCTGTAACTCCAGTCCCAAGGGCCCTCTTCTGGGCTTTGCATGAACCAGTCTTGCACGTGGTACCAAGACACGCATGCAGGCAAAACGCTCATACATGTAAAATTTTTACACTAATAACAAGGTGGTCAGATCAGGGCAGAACCAGTGGGCTGGCGGATCCCTGCCTTCACTCCCTACAGTTTGAGTTCCCAGACTGACTTCCCATCACACCTTCTGCTCAGTCCATTCTGAGCTCTGACTTGGTTTCTGTTTCTTTTGTTAGTGGGAAAAGACGACTCTCCAGCACCAAATGACCTGGAAATGCCCCCGGAAGCATCCAGACCTCCTACAAACAAGAAAGGTACAGACATCCTCTCCCCTGCAATGTTTCCTGTTCTTCCAGCTGTATCGCATCCTAGCTCCACAATGCAACCAGTGTCTGCAACCGCGGTGTTCCTGCGTTTTCTTTCCATTACACCTTCCTTGTCACAGGCCTTGTGAAAATTACCGGCAACGAGACATACTGAACCAAGCCTTCCTCTAAATCGCCAGTCTCCCATTCCACAGCTGCTTGGTGTGCCTGCTACCCTAGCTGCAGTTAGTCTGCCAGGAGGACACTGCTTCCTGTTAAGTCATGTCCAGGCAACATCAGTCATCCTTGACTTCCACCTCACAGTGGCAAACGGGATGAAGGGCCACCTGACCACCAACTTCCTAACCCGCCTTTCGCTCGCCCGTCTTTTCCTGTGAGGTGTCACCATTCAATTGAACATGTGTTCTTGGTCCGGCAAGATGGCTCATTGGCTAGAGATGCCTGCCACCAAACCTGATGGTCTGAATTTGATCCCTGACACCCACATGGTGGAGGGACAGAACCAACTCAAGCAAGTTGTTCCCTGACCTCTGCATGTGTGCATGGCCCATGTGTCCAACCTCCACATATCAATAAATGTAATCGTTATAATAATGATGATAATGACGACGACACTGTCATCCACCGCTTCCCAGAAGCCTCCTGAGCCTTTTTTCTCCCACTTCAGATCCTGCCGTGGTCCTGGATGCCTTCAAGGCATCATGGGTAGCAGACAGCCCGCCCAATACTCCAGCTGCTCAAGTCTTTATCTCCTCACATCTGATTTTTTTTTTCCTTCACAAATTCTTGGTTTCTCATGTCCAGAAACCATTCATAGGTCCTTCCATTATCCAAGCCTCATTTAACTCCCAAATAACTAATTCAAAGAATTCTTATTTTAACACTTGACCTTGAAATTTGTTTCTTCTAGTTCCACCTCTGATCTCTCCTTCCCAGCTGATCCTTTAAAAAGGTTAGGGGTGAGGTTGGAGAGATGGCTCAGGATTAACACACACACATGCATACACACAATTAATGATCAAAAATATAATTTATAAATAAAAAAGACTGACAGATCTATATGACTATAAAAGACTTTGTATTCTTTCTTTTCTTTTTTAATTCTAAACTGTATTCTTTCTTCGTAGCCAAAAAGAGAAAAAGAGGCATCTCTTCAAACTCCAAAAGAAGACAGCAGAAAAAAAGGGCCTCACAAGGTGAGACGAGGGCTGTAAGAGGCTGGAGCTCCTGCAGGCCATAGACCCAGAGGAGAAGGGACGGACATTGCTCGGAACCCAACGGGAAGGCACCCAGGGGCATTGGGCAGTGCAGTGGTCTGGTTTTAAATTCTGCCAGACCAGTTTTGCCTCTGAGGAAACAGTGAACTGGAGCATGCTGGAATCCTTCTGTTCTAATGGCAGGTGACAGTCTGAGGTGAAGGGTAGAGAGTGTCAGGGTTCCTCTTTATAGGCACACAAGGGTGACAACCATCCTTCGAAACTCAAGGGGAAGGATATAAAGCTTGCTGCTTTCACATAAAATACAAAAGAGCCCTGGGTCCTAGCCCTGAGGGGCAGTTCATAGGACAGGCCCGAGAAGAGCTCTGGAGAGGCATCCTCTTGCTCGTGGAGTGTGGCTGTCCTGTGGGCAGCAGCTCCCAAAGTCCCAGCAGCATAAAGTGCTGCTCCCTCTGCTCAGTGAAGCTTCCCAGTCTACAAGTCCTGACACTGCCTAAGTCTCTGGGCCCCAGCCACCCCCTCCAGTGACACTCCGGGGAGCTGCCATTCAAGGCAGACACTATGCCTGTCCATTCTGTGCTTCTGTACACGTTACCCACAAGAGGAGCCTGGCAGCCTTTGGATGTTGTCTGTCTGCACATGGGTGCTACATGGAAGACCCTCCTCCCTGCCTAAAGAATCCCAGGCCTGTGCCATTCTGCTCCCATAGGGTCAACTCGTGGTTCAGGAGTCTTAAAAACAGGAATGAGAAAGCGAGCTCCTCCCATTTTACCTACAACTCTTCCATATTTATCTGGTTATTTTTTTTTTCCATGACAGGATTTCTCTGTGTAGCTTTAACTGTCCTGTAACTAGCTCAGTAGTCCAGGCTGGCCTCAAACTCACACAGATCCTCCTGCCTCTGCCTCCCAAGAGCTGAGGTTAAGGGGCTACACGAGCACTGCCCAGATATCTGGTTAGTTCTTATAAGAGCTCCTGGGGTGAGAACATATAGTGATCTGGGGGAGAAAGCATGGTGCACATAAGAAAGAGCAATAAAGAAAAGTGAGGGGCAGGGGTACAGAGATCTGGAAGGGAGGGTGGAACGGGAGCCTGTGAAGGAAGGAAAAAGGCACTGAGGACCTCCACTTAAACCATTCATGAGCCTGTCTGGCCCAGGGGTGGCCTCACCTGGACATGAAGTCCAAGAGAAGCTCAAGGTGGTGCATCAGAGGACTCCGAGGAAGAATGACTCAACCGGGAGCTTGAAGATGGTGACCAGGTCTCAGAAGGCAAGGACTGGATGTGCCCAGACATCCAAATCACAAGGTAAAGCTGAGGGTAGGACCTGCCACTGGACAGGCTCAGCGTGGGAGGGTCTGTTAGAGCTGGCACAGGGGTGGGGAGATTCAGGACCTCAGGACCAGGAGAGGGAAGTTCAGAGAATGAGGGTGGGGTGTGAGAAGAGCAGCAGTGTCTGCCGCAGCTGAGGAGTTCTGTTACAGGACTGACACGCTCACAGCCGCAGGTCACCTCAGCTCAGACCTAAGGCAGACGGTCTCAACACTTCAGATTTTACAGCCTTAGGGACTGCTTCCTAAAGCCGATGTCTGTGTTGTTTGTGTCTCCCTCTTGGCATATTGTCTGTAATTAAAACGAGTAATTTTTAAATCTTTCTTTAAAGTGAAATAACTTGTTTTGGCCATGTAAGTGTATAAAAATGTACTTCTGAAGCACAGACAAAATCAGAAGATTGGTGTCAATCCATGTTCCTGTAGGTCTCGGTAATGTTGGGCTTCATCAGCCTGGCCTCGAATTCATCCACCTGCCTCTGCCCCCCAAGTCCTGCCTCCCCATCTGAGGGGAATCTTCCACTCATACAAGATTTTATAGTGCCTCAGACATTTGGAAAGTGTTGAACTGTCTAGTGAGAGAGTTCACAGGCACACACATGTTCATGGAACAACTGGGCAATTCTGGGATGTGACACAAGTATTTGGTATTTACTTCCCACTTTCTCACCCTTGTGAGAGGAGGTGACCTGGAGCCCCGCAGTCCTCAGCTCTGAAGTATGTAAGCCCATTCCAGGGTCAGGAGACCCCTCACGAAGCTGCCACATGCAGGAATAGTGTTTCTTTCTTCTTTTTTCTTCTAGAGCTCAACAATGAAGTTTCAAAAACAAACGATAGAAAGAGGCCTCAGAGGAGGTGCAGCATTCCACCGAGAACCACAGGAGGTGAGGATGGGGTGCTTTGGGTCTCAGAATGCAGCCAGCCAGCAGGAGCCCACAGTCAGAGCTGCACTCTCTAAGCCAGGCTCCACTGCCCTTTATTTTTCATGACCACTTCCCTAAGGAGCCCATCAGGTATTTATTCCCTCACCACAACCTTCCCATGAGAGCTAAAGAGTACTAATGTATACCCATGCACGGGCCCTTTGTGTGTGTGTGTGTGTGTGTGTGTGTGTGCTTTTTTTTATATTCAGGTTTTTTGTTTGTTTGTTTGTTTGTTTGTTTTAGTTTTTTTGAGACAGGTATCTCTATGTAACAGTCCTGGCTGTCCTGCAATTCACTCTGCAGACCAGGCTGGCTTTGAACTCACAGAACTCTGCCTGCCTCTACCTGCAGCGTGCACCACCAAGCGTGGCTTTTTTCAGGGTGGGTTGCTTTTTGGTTTCGGTTTGGTTTTGCCTTTTTTGGTTTTGTATTTATGTGTATGTGATGTGATCACCTTTTCCCCTCCTGAATGAATCAATGTCTGCCCCACTGGGGGCCAGTGTCACTACTGCTGAGAATCTGTCTGAGAGCACTGCTTGCTCTACACTGAAAATGTCCAGCTGTGAGTCAGGGTTGTTTCTAGAAATCCAGTCTCTGGAGAGACACCCCAGAGTGCAGAGCACTGGCTGCTCTTCCAGAGGACCCTGGTTCGATGCCCAGCACCCACATGGTGGCTCACAACCATCTTTAACTCCAGTTCTAGGGGATGCGATGACCTTTTCTGGCCTCCAGGGGCACCAAGCATGATCATGGTACACAGCTCTACATGCAAGCAAAACAAAACAAACCCACACATACAAACATAGCACTGTGCGTGGGCAGCCTGCTCCATTGTGAAAGGACTTGTGTGCCAAAAAGTGTGCGTGTGGAGGTGAGAGAATGACTTTTGTGGAGTCGTTCTCCCCTTGCACGTCTGTTTGGTCTCTGGGCATCAGAAGGGTTGCCAGATATGTGGCCCCATCACACATCTCTGGTGCACAAAAAAAAAAGTACTGCCCACGGTAAGAAATGAGCACCTACAGAAGTGTGGCTTCTTCTGTTTCTCCTCCGTGCCCTCCCCCATTTCCCCATCCTCTGTCCTTGTCTTTCTTTTCTTTTTTTTTATTTTATTCTTTTACTCAGAACCCAGGTCGTTCAAGTAACTCTTTTATGGTCCGTCCCTCCATGGCGTGCAGGCGCTCTAGCTCCCCGTAGCAGCCAGCATCTCACTGCTTTGCAAAGCCCTGTTCTTCAGGTTGGTTTTCCTTACTGCGCTATAACTGCCCTTTTATTAGATAGGCTGCAGACTAATCTGCTATGGAGGGCAGAGTGCTGTGTGCGTCCCACTTCTCCTGCTCCTCCTCCCTCCCCAGGGCCTCCTCCCTCATACACACCCAAAACAAATCCCATCTTCCTGTCCCGTCTCTGCTCCGCACCCACAAAAACCACCATAAATAAATATCACCTCCACAGGAAAATACCCTCTGTCCAGGGTCAGGGGCATAGATCCTCCAAATGTGACCTGCCCCAGGGAGCCCTGGCACTCTATGCCTCGTGGCTCTTCCAGAGTTTTGGTTAGTTGTCTGTGTGCCTCCTGTTTACTGTGTGAGTGGCGCTTGAGGTCACTGAGTCTTTCTTTCTGAATCAATCAGTCTTCTTTTCTGTCCTGTGTCCGGCTCAGGCTCCTTGGTGCCTCTGTTTATGATTAAACAACTAACAAATCAGAACACAAAGGAGGCTAAGGCCACATGAATGCTCGCATTGCGGCCTATGCTGCCCTCTGCTGGACCTTATGCAGAGGCCTTGGACAAGATAAGTAGTTATGTTGACAAAGCACTTTCCTGTCATCATCATGATGAAACTCAATGAAAAAGGTAAAAGATTCAAGTGAGCTAAAATCCACTTAGGTGCTTGTGGACGCTTTGGTCTTTACAGTTGAAAAAGCAAATAATCCCAGATGCTTCTTTAGTCTTTTCTACGCAACACTTGAGGAAGGAAGCAGGAACCCAGACCCATGCTGACCTTTGTCCCTCAGCTTAACTTCTACCCTGGGCTGCAACTTCTGGGTTGGGCCTAGGGTGCTTCTGCTATGAGGAGCACTCCTGAGCCATTTTGGCTCTTTAAAAATAATGCTTTTCCTTTAGAAATGTCCTACAAGCAGAGGGAGACAGATCTCTGTGAGTTTGAGGCCAACCTGGCGTATGTCGTAAGTTCCAGGACAGGCAGGGCTGCTACACAGAGGGACCCTGTCCCAAAAAGAAACAGAAAAAACCCAACAACAACACAAAAATAACACATGTACACGGCGTGCCTACCTCTTTCTTCCTACAGCTTCCCCTGACCTCCAGCCCCTCCCACCTTCACACCTCACTGAGTTCAACTAGTACGTATGTGGGGTCACCCACTAGAGCTTGGATGACAAAGGGCAAGCTCTGGCCCACCTGTCTCCCAGGGTCATGAGCCTCCGCCCATCTATTAAGTGGGTGAGCCTTGCCTTCTTTTTGTGAGGATGAATGATGCAATTCTTGATGTCCTCCATCTGTCTAGAGCGTCCCCAGCCACCCCACCTCCACCCTTCACCCTCACCCAGGCCCTTGGTTCACAGGTCACTCGGTGCTCTTGTCTTCGCTGGGTGGTTCACCTTCTCCTGTTTGACCATTACCTGTGTTCTGGAAGTATCCAGGAGCTGGTCCTTGGGTTGCTAATTAGGTTTTTTTTTTCCATCCCACTGCCCCGCTTCCCTATCAGGCTTCCTCCTTAGATGCTCTTCACTTCAGGAAATTGTTTCTTATCTTTAATTGCTTACTTGCAGGCTCCTGGTTGTTTGCTCACACTAATGAGGGTCTAAACCAGCTGCTACACCTCCCTTAGAATAGGGCTGGCTGATGCTGACACACAGGCTGTCCCTTAGGCTCCATCATTAAGGTCCTTTTGCTGAAACGGGCAAATGAGGCTAAGCCAAACTCAGTACAAATGAGAACTCACCGGAAGTCTGCCTTTAGTGTTAAGGTCCACGGCTTTACAAGTCCTCAGACCTAAAGGCCCACCACATTTGGGGTACAAGGGGTACCTGCAACAGGGGAAAGAGGGAGTGATGCTTGTGGCCTGACCCTCTGTTGTTAGCTTACCGCTTACAGCACCCCCAAGCCCCCACTGCCCCTTCATCTGTTGCAAGTATATTCAGGAGCAGCTGTCTTCTTTAGAGCTATGCTTTCCATAGGGAATTAGCAAAGATGTTTCCATGGAGATAGAGAGCTGTGGAAGATCCATCCCCACACTCTGCTAATGTGCCACCCTCCAGAGTTTTATAATGGTAATTCAGTGTTACCTGTAAACTCTGCTTCTCATTCAAAGGACCCAATAGCACCAAACTGGGTAACAGCAACTTCCGTGGTCCTTCCAGGAAACTGCAGAGCCAAGAGTCGGCCTCTGGCTCCAGATTCCCATCTACTTCCATACCTGAGAGGATCCTGGAGACAGGTGGTGGGGCAAGTCAGTGACACCCTTATCTACATGCTAGCCCGGATGCCAGCGTGGCTCCTAAGCTGGACATCCTTAGGGGCTCGTTGAAATAACCCCTCAGTTCCAGTGAGCCCCTCCTTCCACTGTGCAACACTCATGACTCCATCTTTCCAAAGTAATTAATGGTAATTAACATCTTCCCATCAACATTATTCTTTCCTTTTCCCAATAACTGTCTTTTGTTCATGTACATTTTTCTTTTACTCTTTTGATGTTAGAGGCAAGAGAGAGGTCCAACGTTGTTATCTTACATCAGCCTCTGACTCAACTCAGACATTTACAGCACTTTCCTCCATCCTCAAGAGACAGCCCTGCATGAACTCTCCCCAAGTGAGGTCGGAGGAGAAGAAAGCAGGAACTACCAACAGCTGTTTTAAACCTTTTCACAAATGTTCCTCTTGGTTCTTAACCTGAGGTCCCTGCTCGGAGGTTCTGGGTCACCAGATCTTTCCAGGTGCAATTTGCAGATCCCACCCTGC
The DNA here is from genome assembly GCF_907164565.1 of Psammomys obesus. Taxonomy (NCBI): domain Eukaryota; kingdom Metazoa; phylum Chordata; class Mammalia; order Rodentia; family Muridae; genus Psammomys; species Psammomys obesus. The sequence continues at coordinate 7,752,454 of NW_026593286.1, forward strand.
CTGACCCAGAGTTGTAACTCGTCAGCTGGCGATGACCGTGGCCATTATCTTTCGGTGCTGACCACTTCTCTGTCTGTTCTCACGCTTCCAGGAAAGTCCAGGGACGACACTGTGGATTTTCTTTCTCCTACACTGCCTGTGACCTGTGGTGAGGCCAAAGGGATATTCTTCAAGGAGAAACGGAAGCAAGGTGAGTGAGTGCCTGCTCTGCTGATGTCTGGTCCCTGGATGATGGCTGAGATGGAAGAGAAGAGAGTGCGGGGGACACACCCTGCTAACCAGGCTGCAGGGGAGAAACAAAAGCAACAAGAGCAAAAATGCTTCCCAAGGAGTTTGCAGACTTTTCCATAGGAGATGTGTCTGGAAGCCAAGAGTCATCTATGAGCACCGTGATGTGGACACTGTCCTTGCTACAAATAGAGTCACAGCCCTGCAGATTCTGTCCCCTCCCCCACTGTAGCCTGTAGGGATTACGGTCCCCTGAAGCTGAGGGAGGAACCCAGATTCCCCAGCTTCTGCTCCCACCCCTGAGGAATCACCTCTTGACCTGGGAAGGTAGAAAGCCATAATGGGGAGGGTTCATGGTGAGTTCACGGAGGATCCATGTGGGTCCTGGAATGGCCTGTCCTTTTCTTACAGGAGCCTCAGAGAAGTGCATTCAGAATGAGGCAGGTGCTTGGTTCACGCCAAAGGAATTTTTAATTGAAGGAAAGAAGGCCAAGTCAAAAGACTGGAAGAAGTCCATACTTTGCCAGGGGAAGACATTAAGATTCCTGGAGCAGGTATTATAACGACCAAAGGTGATGGGTTCAAATCCTGGAAGAGTGAGTAGAATATCAGTAGCAAAAACGTAGACAAATTCCTAGTGTGGCTCAACAGCATGGCTTACGAAAAGCCAGATGTACAAACAGAAAAAGGTGTAGTTGACAAGGTTAGAAACACAGATAGATGCACATGAGAGAGAGAGAGAGAGAGACACAAGTGGAATGGGCTGAGAATTTCAACGCAGAACAAGGTCTTTGTGATCGAGTGAGAAGCTTAGCCTGGTAAGGTTGAGGAGGTAGATTGGAAGGAAACTAGCTGCAGGCAAAGAATTCCCTGTGTCCCCAGTCTGACAAGCCTTTACCGAAGGCCCAGTTCCTGTGGACCCTTTGAGACGTGTCCAGCCACCTCAGCTGTGGCGGTCTCTCCTCCACGAAAGGGCCCTCTATGTGGTCCTCTCTTCCCAGCCTGTAACAGTTGCAGAAGGCGTGAGTTGTTGTGACTCCTGGACGTAGCCTTCCGGTGATCTGTGAACCATTATCACAGGGTGCCGCCCCACCTCTACGTCCTCCTGGGGCATCCAGGCTCGTTGCACACTGAGCTGGACTGGAGGGAAGCTTAGCCGGGGCGGGTGGTAGGATCTCCGTTGGCAGTGAGTGCTTGAGAAACAGCCTTCTTGGGAGACAGTTCATTTAATTGGGGAGTGGGTAGAGGCTTTCAGGGTGAGCATGCATCATTGGTTGGGGCCAGGATGCTGGGAAGGCCTTGTTTGCACAAAGAGGAATTCCAGTTGCTTGCTGGACGTGACCTTATAGAGGTGGGCTGAGTAAGGTTGTACGTACCAGGACATACAGGCCCAGAGGAAGGAGGGAGCAGTCCTACTCCTGCCCTTCTCAAAACAAGATTTTTGGAGTTTGGACATGACACAACCTTACTCTTGCTCTGTGCCAGCTCCCCTAATTGAATGTCTCCGAAGCCTCACAACAGGGTGGGGCCAGTGAAATGACACAGTGCGTTCTGTGCAAGCCTTACACACAACCTGAGTTTGATTCCCCCAAACCCAAGTAAATGTGGAAGGAGAGAACTGATTGCACGAAGTTGACCTCTGACCTCTGACATGTGCACTATGGCATATGCTCACCCCCATAATAATAAATAAAGTTTTGGGGTTTTTTTTTTTCCTAAATAAATGTCAGACATCACAGGGATGAACATGTAATGATTTTTACCTGGAGAGGAAGAATGAAAAGAGAAAGTGGAGGAGGGACTAAGAAAGGAGAGCTTGGGCCTTGGGTTTAAATAAAGAGGAAAATTACTCTATCACTAAGGGAAATTAAAAAAAAAAAAAAAGCAGTTAGGGGAAGCTCATTTCTCTCCCCACACTGTCGGTTTTATAGCTAGTCTGATAGCTAAGTATTTCCTAAAAAGGGGAAAAACATCGAAATCTACAAAAGCAGAGCTCCCAGAAAAATGTCACTTGTCAACCTCTTCTCTTTCAGAAAGGACTTTTTCTCTGAACCTCCAAGAGCAAACCTCAAGAAAAGGGTGACTCGTGGATGAACTATTGACTCATGCTCTGCCGCTGTCACAGGCTCTCGGTGTCTAAGCTTTACCTTTGAGCCCCTGAGTGTCCCAGCTCTGAGACCCGTCATGTTTGGGCAAGGTGACTTATCACAGCTAGCCTAGCACTGGGGTACATGCTCACAGTGATGCCTTTGTTCACAGCTGATTTGCAATGGAAAAAGTGTATGAATCCTGGAAAGTAAAGATAAAGCTTTTGTTGTCTATGTGCCTTAAAAAAGATGTTGCTATTAGGATGAGTACAAACTAAAGGTGTCAGGAGGAGAAGCCTTTAGTGAAAGAAGCAAACAGGACACCAAGAATTGCTCAATGGCTCACACTTATTGCCTGTGAGGAAGGTGGCCAAACCCAGCTTTGTCTGCAGAGACCCCCTTCCCCTCCAGGGCAAATGGCCACTACCTGTCAGCTCCACTAACTGTCAGCCTTCCTTGTGTCCTTGATGTACTCTCCAGGCTTGGTCCCACCTGTGAGCTTCTTTCAAATGAGAACTTCCAGGAGAGGTAATGCTGTGTCTCCTCCTAGGATACTGGCCTGGCCTTTGGCCAATTTCATTCAAAGTTTAAAACAAAGACTCCCCCTGTGTCAGTTATAACATAAACCATCCTTTTTTATGCTGTTCGGAAGACACTGGGATCAAGGATACTTAATGTGTGGTTGATATCCGATTCTATTGATATTATAAAATATGTTGATAGGCACTGGGTAAATTTTTAAAACAAATATGTATAAAATTCCACAGGCATTGCCATGGTATTAATGTTGAAACTGAATCTCTTTCATCAGTTAGTAGGAGAGTGTTGTTCTGGAACCCAGGTCCTGCCTCTTCTCTTTGGGGTATCCAGGCACCAATGTGGTGAGAACAAATGTTGGACTCAAAGGAACGAAGCTCAGCCAGACAGGTGGGTTAGCAGGATCTGGGTTTGGGGGTGAGTGCCTGGAAGGGAGAAAGCCTTCTCTAACACAGCTTTCAGTGATACGTTTTTTTCAGTGACATAGCTCTTCCAGTGATGTGGCTCTTGTTACTGGGGAGAATAAGGGTGCTATTATAAACCTTGGGGAAATGGGTCGGGGTTTTCAGGGCAAGTGTACACTGTTGGCTGAGGCTGAGGTGCTGGGAATGCTCCTTTTGCATGGAGAGGAATTCCGGGTGCTGGCTGGACATGTCCTTGTGGGGAAACCTGAAACCTGGTCACCAGGTTGCTGCATGCACCAACCAGGCCATGCAGGCTGAGAATGGGAAGAGAGGGATTCCTCTCCTTCCAGTCTCAAGATGAGATTTTTCAGCATTTGGACATGTCTCTACCTCTTGCTTGCTTGGACATGTCTCTACCTCACTCTTGCTCTAGACTGAGTCCCCAGGTCACACAGTTCATGTGCCCCATAGGAGAGAAGCTTAATCTATGTATGACAGTGTTTCTCAGCCTGTGGGTCATGACCCCTTTGTGGGTCAAATGACTGTTTGTCAGGGGTCGCCCAAAATCATCAGAAATATCAGATACTTACATCATGATTCATAACAGTGGCAAAATTACAGTTACAAAGTAGCAACAAAAATAATTTTATGGCTGGGTCACCGCAACATGAGAACCATATTAAAGGGTCGCAGCTTTCGGAAGGTTGAGAACCACTGACTCATGGTACTCAGAGGTGAGACTTTTAGGAGGTAACTGAGGATAATGAATTCTCATCCGTTAGGATTATGCCTGTACAAGAAGAAAGGGCAAAGCTAGGTTGGTGGCTCACGCCTGCATTCCCAGCATTTAGGGAGCTACAGCCGCTGACTTAGACCTTCATTAGTAAGTGTGAGCAAACAACTGGAAACCTGCAAAGAATCAATTAAAGAAAAAAGTGATTTGCTGACGTGAAGAGCATCCATGGAGGAAATGAAGAGGGAGTCTGATAGGGAAGAGGAGAGATGGAATGGGAAACAATTTAATTAGCAATTCAAAACCAGCTCCTGGATACTTCCAGAACACAGGAAGAGACACAGGTAATGGTCACACATGAGAAGGTGAACCACCCAGGGAAGATAGGAGCACTGAGTGACCTGTGGACCAAGGGCCTGAGTGAGGGTGAAGGGTGGAAGTGGGGTGGTTAGAGACATTCTAGACAGATCAAGAACACCAAGAGGTGCATCATTCATCCTCACAAAGAAGGCAAGGATCACCTGCTTAATAGATAGGTGGAGGCTCACACATGGGTGAGCCACAGTGAGAGTGTGTGAAGGAGCTTCATGATCCTACCCTCTCCTCTGCGTGCACACACACGCACACGCACACACACACAGGGGGGAAGGAACTCAAAGGCAACAAAGTAATCCCCCCTCCTCCCACCACCGCAGGTAAGGTCTGCCAGACAGGTTGTGCACTCCCCTTCAAAGATGGTCCTGCACACCCTGTTAAAGAGCCATAATGAGCCTGAAGTAGGGTCTCTGAGAAGTCTTCAGCTGAGAGTTCTGTATAACCATGTCTAATATTTCACAAGACCCCCCCCCAGGATATCCATGAGGTCTCAGGGGCTTTAAATTTGAACCAAAGCTAGCCCACACAGGAGAGCGCCCCCCTCTGGACTGCCTATGGATGCACCAACTGTAGTGTTCACAGTGAGCTACAGTCGGAGCAGCACACTTGGCCCGGACTGTCCCAGGGATGGGGGACCAAGGGAGAGAAGGGGAACAAGGCAAGTCCACGTTGATGCAGGATGTGTGTGTGCTGTGTGTGTGCTCACATGTGCGTGCATGCATATGTGCATGCAAGAGGCAGCATAATGCCTCAACACACCCTAATGCAACACTGTAAGACACAGAGGACAACATGCTAATGGGGAGGGGACTGTTTTATGAAAATGTTACATTGTCTTCTGAAGCTGCTCCACTAAATCTGGCACACGCTTCCTGGGCATCCTAAGAATACAGCAGCAAGGACTTCCTTTAGCCCTTTACATAACTGAATCAGAAAATCTCTCTCACACACACCCACACACACAAATCCTTTAGAGCAGGAAAAAATACTATATCAAACAGATGTGAATTGGTTGAAAATTTTTATTCTAACCCATACATATGTTATGCCAGGTTCACGGGACCCTCAGAGACCACCAGGAGATGACTCAATGCAATTGTAAGAGAACTTTATTACAAGAGCGATCAAACTCGGGACCCAAGTCTCACTGATGCAGCAGTAGAGAAGTGGGACCCCGAGCTCTGAGTGAATAGGATTTTTAAAGGGAAAGTCTGTGAGCAGGAGGTTTCCATGGCAGCAAGCAGGGCAGCACAAGTCTTGGCATTACAGAATTGGATGAAGTTTCAATATGGGATCTTTAGTTGGAACTCCTGTAGTGTCTGGGATAATACATCCCCACTCCTTGTGGTAAACAAGACCTGTAAAAGCTGCTAGCAATCGTCCCAGGTAGGTTGGTGGGTATAAAGGAGCAGGAGTTGGTTGAGGAGTGGGAGGAAGAGGAGGTGGAAAAATTATTTCCATGGGAGTTCTATCCTGCAAAACAGATTAAGGGGGGGGGGCAAGGGAGCCAGGGCAGTGGCCTCTGGTTTTGGAGAACCTGTGGAAGGAAGATTGTTAGTGGGGGTCAGAAAAGGCTTAATCTATGGAAGTAGATGAATAACTAGATCCTTCCAAACTACAATATAGGGCACTTTGTCTCGGTGCCCACATGCTTTCTGAAAGTCTCTATCTTCCACTGCTAAGACGGTGGGAAGGTGGAAGGTTTCTTCTGGTGGCCAACCCACATTGAAGGTGGGCTGCAGAAAGTCATCATTTTTCCTTTCCTCGCATCAACTAAAAGACCGTGAGCTCTAGTCTTACCTTCTCCAAAATGAGTCAGAACCAAGGCAAGAGGTTTGGAAGTAGTCCGTCCCATATCATCAGTCTATTCATCAAGGGAATTCATGAGAACACAAAAGAAGTAAGGAGAACAATTTCAACAAATAGTAAATCACTCATACACAAAAATGAACTGGCCGTCTCAGACAAAAACGAAAGTGAAGGCAACAACTCATAGCCTATACCTGGGCTAATATCTTTGGACAAAACTGAAATCACAGAAACAAAAACAGCCACAGTTTTGAACAAAAGTAGAATCAAGCACTCTCAAGTAGATGCAAAACCACAAACAATCACAGAAATTAAACAGTAACTCCAGGCATAACACCAAGAAAAAAAACAATTAATCACACACAGAAACCAAGTAAAACCAAAAACCTGGACTTCTCTGCCACAGAAGTTCCTGAAAACTGATCCTCACTCCAGTTCCCCTATCCCAGGAGTTCTTTTGAAGCCCCCACAGCCTAGGCCCCGACACGTCTGTCATACCTAATCTGGCTGTTCCCATAAGCACCTCGAGGCTTTTCAGGATAAGAAACAAAGAATAAAGGCAAACAAACATTTAAAGCAGACAGACAACATAGAAGACGTTTACCCGCGGGACTAAGCTCTCCAGGCTGGGAGTCCTAGAGGTCTTGAGGCATCCCAGACGAGCCCCCAAATGTTATGCCAGGTTCACAGGACCCTCAGAGACCACCAGGAGACAACTCGATGCAATAGCAAGACAGCTTTATTATGAGAGCGATCAAACTTGGGACCCAAGTCTCACTGACACAGCAGTGGAGAAGTGGAGCCCTGAGCTCTGAGTGAACAGGATTTTTAAAGGGAAAGTCTGTGAGCCGGGGGTTTCCATGGCAGCAAGCAGGGGGGCACAAGCCTTGGCATTACAGAATTGGGTGAAGTTTAGCAGGGTGGGGTGACCTTTTCTGAGGCACACAATCACAATGGCTAAGGCATATAATCACAATGGCTATTTTTCTAAACCATATCTGAAACACTGGGGAGAATTTTCCCACCCGATTCTCAACCGATTCCCATTGATTATTGCCTTGGAGTTTGTCTCTATTTTCTATGAAGCATTTATTCTGTTATATTTCCTGGAGGCTGTTGCTAGGAGAGTTAACTTTGTTTTCTGCCAGGTGTACATTCTGTGATATTTCCTGGTACCTGAATTCAGTTCCCAGTCAAAATCTTTATTTCAAAATGGAGTTATATTCTGGTAACTTACACTCTTCACATACTCAAGCATATAGTAATAATGGTAAAACCTCACCTGATATTTCACATTCAAATGATCTGTATGATAAGAGCCTATTAAAATTATACATTTCAGCACAGTTTTACAGATGTGTGAAATGCATTCATTTAAAGTGGTCATTTGATGCATTTGACTAAATATAATAACCTAACCGCCCCAGGTCATGTCCTACACCCCTGAAAAACTGTCCTATTCTTTATAGGAAATCCTCTTCTTTATCCCAGAGACCTGTGTACTGAGAAACTGGGGAAAACAGAACAGTAGGAGACAGGAGCTGAAATTCCTAGCTGTGGATCTCTGGGTCAGAACATGGTGTTACGAAGCAGGGCTTGCTTGAAAGGCAGCGGTAACATCTCTGAAGTCCCACTCTCACTGTGGGTCAGCTGAGGTGCATCAAAGGCCTTATGCTTATGAACCCAAGAAGCTGGCAGCTCAAAAATGCCTAGCTCAGCAGTGCCTTCCTTTCTCTTCCTTTCTTCCTTTCTCTCTTCCTTTCTTCTCTTTCCCAGAGGCAGAGAAGAAAGAACGAGGACATTAGGCCGGCTGAGTATTGTTTCTGTCAGGCTTTTGTGGCCACCATGACCCATAGAGACCATGAGCAGAGTACGGTGGTGCCAACAGAGGCAGCCCTCTTTCTGGCAATATTTTCAAGGGAAGAGGAAGAACGAGGGAAAGAGAAGAGAAGGAAAGGAGAGAGATCCTGTATGTATGCTGCACCATGAAGGGACAGAGTTGGTCACTGGAGATGTCCTCATGTCCCCACTGGAGTTCTGGAATCTGTCTAGCTCGTGCTGAGGTTTGCTCTGTGGAGAGAAAGAAGTCAGAGAGGACTTAGCCTAGCTCATCTCTGATGAGCCGAGGCACTGGGATTCATGGTACTTGTTCCACAAAAACAAGTCTTCTCTGATTCCTGTTCTTCACCTGTGCCAGCCAGCTGCTCCATCTGAGCCTTGAGCTGCGCACACACCCAGGATCTCATTCATCCTACCTTTGACTCAGTGCTCTGCCTGTGTTTTCTGTCCTCTGACTTTATTTCCTTTATTTGCTTTGCTTCTGTTTCTTTACCTTTTAACTTCATATTAGTTTTCTAATTCACAGAATGAGCCTTAGGTGTAAGTGAAGAAGTTAAATATATAAGAAATGTAACATATCCATCCTCTGGGATTGTGTTGTCTTTGACAGTTGATATTCTCTCAGTTCTGAACCTTTTCAACTATTGTTCCAACTGACACTGGGATGCCAGCTTCAGTATGTACATTTTCAGCACAACAAAGGCTCAGGGAACATGAAGGAAGAAGAGGAAGAGGAAGAGGTGGAGGAAGAAGACTGTAGCAACAAAATGACTTCTAATGGTGTTTTGCTATATCCATTGTGATGGTTATTTTTGGTTGTCAACCTGACTACATCAGAAATTAACTAAAATTTACATGGCTGGGTACACCTGTGAGGAATTTTTCTTAACTGAATCATTTGCAGTGGGAAGACCCACTCTAAGTCTAGATCTTTTCAGGTGGAAGGACCCACCTTTAATCTGTATCCTATAGACATTCACCTTGGGGAAACTGAGGTCACAGTCAGCAAGGGCTGGCCCTCCAGCTGCTTTTGTGAGTGTGTGTGGTCTACATCTTTACACAGGAAAAGCACACACTGGAACACCCATTCCACATTGGAAACAAACCCAGGCCCTTACTGCAGCAACAGTACACATGTTAAACACTGGAGAAAAGGAGTCCACGTTACCATTTCTGAAGCTTCTGAAGATCGCCACCATGCTCGGGTATTCGAGTAGGTTGACCTGGCTGAACAAGGTCAGCAGCAGTGACGCGTGGAAAGTCTGCTCCAGACTGGTGAGAACCTTGTGCACGACTTTGGACAGAGGGACCAGATTTTGACAGGCTTCCAGAGATTCCTTCAAAGGGCAGAGCAGAGGGTTGGTTTGAATGAGTATTCATGGAGCTCAGAGCTCTATCTGTGGCTCTCTAGAGTGTAAGAACGCTAGCTACTCTTAGGCTGCTGAGCATGGCAAAATGGGTGAAGGTGTTGGCCGTCAAGACTGACGACATGAGTTTGATCCCAGGATCCATAGGGAGGAAGAGGAGAATATGTTCTCCAAGCTGTCCTTTGACCTCTACCTGCACCATGAAACATGCACTCCTCCACTCCAAATAAATAAGTGACTGTAATTTAAAAATGAGGAAGCCAGGCTTGGTGGCACAGTCCTTTAATTCCAGCATTCAGGAGACAGGCAGCCTGTTCCCTAATGTTTATAATAATAATAATAATAATTATTATTATTATTATTATTATTATTATTATTATTATTATTATTATTATTTGAGGCCACGCTGGTCTACACGGCAAGTTCCAGCACAGCCAGGGCTACACAGAGAAATACCATCTCAAACAAAACAAAACAAACAAGACACCAAAATTTAAGACATCTTTTTTTTTAATTCAAAAGAAAATTTGCTGTAGGATGTAGAGTCAAATCCTCAATAGAAGGCATGGGAGGAGAAGACTGAGTGCTAAATTCCTCCAGTGAGGGTCTGAGAGGCTTGGTGAGTCAGGCCTTGGGAGCCTGTCACCAGAGAGACATGATGACGTGGCAGGTGAGGATGCTGCCCAGGTGGGTCACTGCCCAGGTGAAGCACTGGCCAGGTGAGACCTTGCCCAGGTGGGGCCTTGACCAGGTAGGAGCACTGCCCAGGTACAGGTCCTGCCCAGATAAAGGAAGAGGGCATCCATCTCTGAAAAAGCCAGTAAACAGCCAATTGCAACTGAGAACAGTGCCAAAAGAGAAAATACAACTATTGTGAAGAAAACACAAGAGTCTCAGTGAGATGAGTGCATACCCTCTGAGCAGTGCAGTGTGGGCTGTGCCAAGACTCAGAAAAGGAGCTGGAGCTGTGTCAAGATTTGGAAAAGGCTGCTGGAATTTTCCTGAACCTGGAATTCAAAAATACTAAAAAAAAAAAAAAAAAAAAAAAAAAAAAAAACCACAAGAACTGTATAAAAAGCATTACATATATGTACATATATTTGTACATATTGCCACACCCTACAATGCCTGCCTTACATCAGAGTGAACTGGGGACTCTGCAAGATGACAGATCAGGTAAAGATGCTTGCTGTGAAGTTTGATAACCTGAGTTCAGTCTCCAGGACCCGCAGGGCAGAAACAGAGAACCAACTCCTACAATTTATTGTCAGACCTTCACACACACATACCACACCACACGTACACACACACTCATACTCACACACATGCACCACAACAAACATGTGTTTTGTTTGATGATGATCTGGGAGTCACAATGGCACAATGCCTGTGACGGGTTGAGTGGTGTCTCTGTGTCAAACAAGATACAACATTTGGAGCCTGTGTGTGTGAACTTGGAAGAATTTGAGATGCCGAGACTCTCCTGGATTAGAGCGTTCCCTAAATGGAAGTTTTATTATCAAAGGAAGAGGGGGAGACTATGTAGAGATGGAAAGACATTGCAGTGGGCTGTTAGACTAAGTACTCCAAAAGCTGCTGCTAAAAGCTAAACAGAAACAAGAGACAGAGCCATCTCAAAACCTCTAGAAAAAGACAATCTGTCAACACTTCAGTCTGGGCCTTCTGGCCTCCAGAACTGCAGGAAACTAAACTTCTGAATTCTGGTTTGTGGTCTTTTGTTATGGTAGCGCCTAAAGTACACACTGTCACTAATACAACCCTATGAGACCCTTTCTCTCAACCATCCTCTCTTGTAATAATGATCATAGTCAAGTTGGGCCTTCCATATTCTAGAAGGTGAGTTGTGGTCAGAGATCTCAAGGATGGAACATAGTTAGTGATGACTGGGCTGCCTTGTGGAGGGCCCACAGGCCTCACTTTGTACATTGTCTCAGTAATGAAGGAGTTGTCTCAAAGGGCTTCAGATAATAGGAACACCTTGTTGCATAGGCGATGTCCAGCTTCATGTATATGAAGTGCTGGAGAAGAGCCTATTTCAAGATGTTGGTAACAGTGAACATTCTATGGAAAGAGACAGAAGAGACAGAGGCAAAAGCTATCAGGAGCATGGGGAGTTGATCTTTGCATTGTAGAAGGAATATCTTTTATATTGTGGCCTATAAGAAAAGAATAGAAAGAGGGACATCTGGTAGGCAGAGAGGATTCTGAGAAAGTATCAGGTGCAAGAAGAGCACACCAGGAAGATATGAAGAGGAGTCTGTCCATAAGTCTTTATGGTGCCTGAGCACAGGTAACCAGCCAAGTGGCAGACATAGGTTAGAATAAATAGGTTATTAAGTTATGAGCTAATCAGGAAACAAACCTAGCTGTGAGGCCCAGATGTTGTAGATATATTTTGTGTCTCAGAGTCTTATTTCTGCAAGCATGGGGTTGGGAGAAAGCACAAACTACAAGACTACATAAACTTGAAGGTAAACATTATTTTCTTCATGCATCCCTCAATGATCTACAGAGAAAAGTCTGGCTTAAAGATCTGTGGGTACAGGAAATAAAGGCAGTGTCCAGCAACAACAGAGGCTAAGAGGAACAGACAACAGCATAGCACCATCCTGGAAGGAATTTTAAATCATAAAGTGGATTTTGGAAATATCTGTGAGCAGATTTTTTGGTTCTCTCCTTGTGGAGCTCCTGTTCCTTCAGGTCTTTCTATCTCCCCCTTCTTTCATAAGATTCTCTGTACTCTGCAAAAAGTTTGGCTATGAATCTCAGCACATGTTTTTGATACCCTGCTGGGTAGAGTCTTTCAGAGGCCTTTTGTGATAGGCTCCTGTCCTGTTCCTTGTTTTCTCCCTCTCCTGATGTCCATCTTGTTTGCCTTTCTGTATGAAGATTGGGCTTCTTACCAGGGTCCTTTTTCTTGATTAGCTTCCTTAGTGTACAGGTTTTAATATGATTGTCCTATATTATATATTTAATATCCACCTATAAGTGAGTATATACCATGTGTGTCTTTCTGCTTCTGGGATACTTCTGGTCACAGGGGTCTTTTCTGAGACTGATACTACAAACAAGGACCATGTGTGGAGATAACTTAGAACCCCTGCACAGAAGTAGCTCATGGCAGCTCAGTGTCCAAGAGGGTTCCCCAATAATAGGGACAGGGACCGTCTCTGACATGAACTTATGGGCTAGCGCTTTGATCATCTCCCTCTGAGTCAGCAGCAGCCTTACCAGGCCACAGAGGAAGACAAAGAAGCCAGTCCTGATGAGACCTGATAGACTAGGGTCAGATGGAAAAGGAGGAGGACCTCCCCTATCATTTGACTGGGGAAGGGGCATAGGAGAAGAAGAGGGGAGGAAGGGTGGAATTAGGAAGGGATGGGGGAGGGGGCTACAGCTGGGATTCAAAGTGAATAAACTGTAATTAATAATAAAAAATTAAAAATAAATATAAATAAATAGATAGTAAATATTTATTTAAAAAAAAGAAAGAAAGAAAATATCTGTCATTCACTGAGTGCATCCTATGTCCAGCCGTTGTTCTGAAGGTTTCATAGATAGTGACGAGTTCAACAAGTATTACACGATGGCCACTGGCATCGCAACCACACAACTGTGGAACGTTCCAGCAGACAGAGGTGCGGTAAGCAACCCTCATGCTAGATTATGCAATGTGGAGGGGGCAGAGCAGGAATCAAATCCCAACTTTCTGGTTGCTGGTTCACAGCTGAGTGAGTGCTTGGCCACACCGAGCTGGGTTAGAACAGATCACCTACGCTGCTGCTGAGCCCGTCTAGTGCCCATGCTCACAAGAACGAGACCACCAGACACGGGGAGCTGGAAACCTGGTACTATGTAGGCACCGAGAAATCACTCACAACATTTGACACAAGCAGATGACACATAAATAAAATCAGGAAGGAGGTGAAAAATAGCCTTGGTCAAAGTGACCACTTGGGTTTAGGGACCCATTTCATTCTTCAGGACAGACCCGTGTCTTCCTGTGGGTGTTCATGAAAACTGACCACTTCCAGACCAGTTGGTTATAACAGAAAGAAAACCTCCTGGTGATGGTCTTGGCAACCTGTTGGAGGAAGGAAAGCCCCAGTAAACGGTGCAATCATCTAAGGGTGCTTTTACTGTTAGTTGGCACCACTGGGAATTGAGCCCAGGACCTGTGCATCTTAGCCAAGTGCCCTATCACTGAGCTATATCCCCAGAGATAACATCAAAGTTTTGTGTGTGTGTGTCTTTTGTTTATTTTTTTTAAACACAAAGTAGACAAGGATCTCCCCTTTCATCTTTTGTTAAATAGAACATTAAACTGTAATTAGTATTTTCAGGAATTTAATTCCAGTGGCAAATTAAGCAGTCCTGTCCCTTTTGTCAAGGAATTTTAATTCATGGCTGGTATGGCGAGAGACCACAGCAAACATCTTCCAGGTTTGTGTGACAAGCATTTAATCCCAGGAGACAGAGGCAAGCAGATCTCTGAGTTCAAGGCCAGACTGGTACAGAGCAAATTTCAGGTAAAGAAAAGCTAATGTCCAGGAGTGGTGGTACATGCCCTTAATACCAGCACTCAGGAGACAGAGGCATGCAGATCTCTGAGTTCTAGTCAGTTCTGTTCAGTCAGTTCAGTTGAGCCAGTGAGTTGAGAAGCAGTGCAGTGGAGTGGAGATTGTGGCAATTCAGTTTGTGGAATTCAGAGACAGGTTTACAGGAGAGTTTTACAGAGGCAGGTTGAAGACATAAGTGAGGACGGAATGAGCCAGAGAATGATGAGAAGCCAGAGAATTAGAACAGATTGCTAGAGTTAGTTTGAGCCCAACCAGTGCAATTCAGTCAGAGACTCAGAGAGCAGCAAGATTGAATCAGTCACTTTGGAGAGGACTTTGAGCTAGTACAACTGAATTTAACCAGCTGACAAGAGTTCAAAAAGAGAAAGAACGGGTGAGCTTATTCAGCAGTGAGTCTCAGAGGCTGAAAACATTCTAGGCCTAGATAAGACTGTGTGAAGGCTAGAAGGTTCAAGGACTAGGTTAGCATATGGAGGCAGTAAGCCTCCAAGATGACACTCAAACAAATAAAAGTCGCATTTACATTCTTTCTTCTTATTTCCAAATTTCGTAAAGTTGACAGGAAAAACTTGAGGGGAGAAGAAGAAATTTTTAATTCAGCTGAGATCAAAAATTATTTTCAGGGAGGAAAGAAGAAAAGCTTGAAACATTGGAGAAACTAAGTTACTAGCTAAACCCCACTTCTTGCCTAGGGTAAATACATCATTTGCGTTTTTTCAGATTGTAGTGTCCTCGACTTTCAAAGTGTCATTGGAAGACGTACAAGGGTAATCTGTCTCTCCCAGGAATTCTTTGCTGCTCCCCTCTGTATATAATAATCTCAAAACATGAACCTTCAGACTTCCTGTCAGCTTCCTCACCTGTAGGCCTAAACGTCTTCACAAAGCTCTACCAAGGACTTCCCCAGCTTGATGCTTGCTTTTCAAAATCTTCAGGATGAAGCATTTGCCGAGCTGCACATGATATCTGTCTTGGATCTGCTTCTTTGGCTGATGTCTCTGTCCCAGCATAGGACAGTATGTCTCCACGCTCAAGCAGAGTTGTTACTCAATGCCCCTCCCTAATGTAAACCAGTTTTCCACACATCACCCCTATTTTTTTTCCCTTTTCCAACAGAAAACCCAAATTGGATCCTTCTGCTATGCATTTTCTTTAATGTATTTAATGTAGGAGTGTTTTGTCTGCATGCATACATGCACCTCTTCTGTCCAAAGATGTCATAAGAGGGTGTCAAATCCCCTGGAAGTGGAATTGCAGACACTTGTAAGTTGTCATGTGGTGCTGGGAATTGAACCAGGGTTCCCTAGAAGAACAGCAAGTGCTCTTAACCACTGAAGCATCCTTCCAGCCATTAAGCAGATTTCTTGTTTTACCTTAAGACTACAGAAATAGCTCGTAGTAGCAGATGCCTTCTCTCATCCAGTCGTGCTCCAACTAACTCATTCTCTCCAACCCAAGGGCACACTCAGAGAAATACAGTAGGCATACCTCCCTCTCTCCATTAGTTCAACAACGTCTCTTGTCATAGGATTGAGTCCTTTCTTTCCTGGGGTTTCCAGCTTCCTGTCTGCCTCTCTTTAAACCTTGTGGAGTTACTTTGATTCCCTGGTTCTCCTTTGAGCCTTTTTCTTTTGTAGGAAAAAGGGAGAAATACTTGTGACTCCTGTTTGGAACAACTTGAGCCTTATGGGTAGAATGTATATGTTCTTTATCCATGATGCTCATCATCTTCTTTTAAGTCAAAAAGGGGTGCTGCCAGGAGCTGGCATGTCTCATTGCCAAAGGATTTTTTAAATTAATAAAACAACTTTAAATGCCATATTCTGTAGATCTCTGAGGTTTTTGAAGACCATTTCTTTATCTCTAGCATATCTGAATTGTTTGTTTTTAGTTATAGAAAACACCTGTGATTAACTAAATTATTACCTAATAAAATCATAAGTTTGATTGACTATTAATTTGTAATTCTTTTTTTTCCTAAATAGTTCATGATAATAGTTTTCAGAAGGACTAGAACTACATACAGCATTTTTAAGAATTACATAGGTACAATATCTTAAAAAGGGTTGATACATGATATGCTGTAACCAAAATGTAACCTTCATTTTGTATCAGTATGCAAATATCTATAGAGTAGATTCAATAATCTACCTTTTCTTTATTGTAACTTTGAATGTTAAATGTTTAACATTTTATTATGCAAGGCCTAGACATCAATAACATTCTTATATGTTAGTTTCTTGAAACTAATCTTTCCTACTTCATTCTTAACCACCAGGCATCTGATTGCCTGATAGGGCTGACCATCAACTTGCATCTCCTACTTATCTTCAATAATCTGCAATAATTTATTTACCATTGCTCAACTTTGAGAACAAATATAGAAGACCAAATAAAGGCCTTTCTGACAATCAATCATGATCATAAACACAGTCATAGATATTTTAAAGAATACAATTAAGAGCCCATAATAAAATGACAACAATTGAACTAAAGCTCCTTCAGCATCAGGAGCTCTAAATATAGAGATTGGGAGATTCCTGATACCTCATACGGCATATCGCTATAGAACATAATAGTTCCTGGTATGACCCAGTTTACAAAAAAAAAGTTATCTAATAATACTGCCAGTAAAAACAAGAAGGTTAAATATATATCTTTAAATCTGTCTTTGTTGGCCTGAATAGACCTTATGAGCCAGTGATTTTCATTTTATAAAGAAATTATTTGGTCAATGTATTCACAGCCTTTTTTAATCTTTATTTTCACTGGGGATATATTTCATATAATAGTTAACAGTGACTTGAACCTATCATCAGTAAAATCCTGGAATCAGATGGGGCTGCGGTCTCCCTCCTCACCCCCACCTTTAAAGGGTGTGACCCTATTTTTAATGCAAACATTTTGCAGTGAAAAAAAAATCATCAGCTTTTTAAATTAAGAAAACCAACCAAAATTAACCTAATTTGGTCAAATTTTTAACATATTTCACAGTTTCTTTTAAAAATAGTATTTTGCAGGTGTGAGAAGCCAAAGCAAATACATTTCATATCCCCTTTGGCTTTCTACAACTTCCTACATAACCTCAGGTCAGGCTTTTCCTATCTCCACTCCTCTGGTTCAACCAGACATTTTTACTTTAGACAAGTTATTCTTTCCTCTCTTTCTCTTTACTATCCCAGCCTCCTGCTTCCTCTCTTGCTTTTTAGACAATGCACACACAAAAACAAAACAAACAAACAAAAAAAACCCACTGTTTTTCAAACAACAAAAAAACTTCCATCAAAAGCCTTCTTGTGGTTTTGTTTAGTAATCTAGAATGTACTAAATCATTTCATGGGTCTTTACTATTCTGACATGATACAATGTAAAAACTGCAGTTTTCTTAATTGGATCAAACAGCATGGCTTGGTTTCATTTGGTAAATTTAATAAAATAAATATCTGATTTGCAGGCAATCCTAGGTTATTCTATTTAAAAAAAATCTTTTGACCTCCCTTAAAGGGTTGAGAAAGTATTCTAAGTTTTTTGTTAGACTGTCAAAGGTCACTGTTTTAAAACACCTAATAAACTTTAACATGTTTCATAGCCTCATATACGTAAACATTTTTTCAAAAACCTATTTTTGCAATATCAAAATAAAATACTGTTTTAAAGAGTGAAGTCACAAAGCATAACCATAGTTTTTAGAAGTAAAAACAAAATTTTATCAGTGTAAACAATTTAGTAGCTCTAAAATCAATACCAAGTGCATTATTTTGATATTATAAACTTTGGCTGCCAGCAAGAAAAGTTCTTGTATATAAACACATGGAGATATAGCTATAATACCTCATTTTAAAACCTGGCGTTTAAGACAGATTAGGTAAAATCTTATCTCAATTTAAAAGTACCTTTGGAGACCTGTTTCCCTATGATCATTGTTAACACAGGAACCAGAAAGTATCTGAGTGACATGTGGACAGGAACACATGCATTCCTGGTCCAACTTCAGGGAGAATGAGGAATGGGAGGCGGGTCTATACGCACATAGAGAAACTCCAGTTCAGCTATGGTGGCACACACTAGGAATCTCGGCACTGGAACGTTGAGACAGGAGGATCAGGATTCAGGACCATTATTGGCTACACAGTGAGTTTGAGGTTATTTTGGCCTACATAAGATCCTACCTCACAAAAAAATCAAGGAAGGAAGAGAGGGAGAAAAAGAAGGAGGAATGAAGTAAAAGAAAAAATATTCTTTTGGTCTGTTGGGAATTGTCTACCTTCTTGTGACCATCTGGGGAACTAACACGAGCCTGGCTTGAGGACTGGTCCACCACTGGATGAGTGCGTGGGAGAACAGAAGTAGGCGAGGTGATAGGGTCAAACATTCTGTAAGAAACTTGTTTGAACAACTTTCTAAGTGACAGGAAACAGAAACCTGCCAATCAAGGGTCATAGGTGTTGTTAGTTAGGGGCTTCCCACAGGAACAGAGTGGGGGAGGAAACTAATAGACCATTCTAGGCCCTCCCAATTATTTATGGTTTTCGTTTATTTGAGGGTTGTTTTTGTTGTTGTTACAAGGCTTCAAGCTGTCTTTGAACTCATGATTCTACTGCCTTAATCTCATGAGTGGGGTGCCTTATCCATGTACCCCACCTAGGCCTTCTATTTTTCCAGATATCCAGGTAGTATATAATAAACATTGAGCCTTAACTTTAGTTTCATGCCAGGCTTCCCACACACAGCAGTTCACTCAAAAACCACTTCTGCACCCTGAACGCACATGTATCTGTATACCGTACAGCAGGTATGTATTGGTCTCTTTATTATTGTTCTATATAGTCTCCTGGTTTTGATAAATAGATCTTATTCTATAGCAACAAGGATAGATGAAAACTAACTTTGACTACAGGCACTCTGTATTGGGCTTGGCAAGAAGTCCAAACTGTTGACTAGAGGATTTGTCCGTTACATAGAACAAAGTTCTCTTTTATGCTTACAGAAAATAATGGCGGATCTTTGGTCTCTGTCTTGGTCTTTTTTCCTGATGTTGTGTTAAAAATACCCTGACAAAGGCAGCTTGAGAGATGAAGAGCTTGACTCCTAAATCTAAGTTACAATCCATCCTTACAGGAAAGTCAAGGTCGTAGGACATGCACAGAACATAAAAGTGGTCATATCCTTTCCGCCATCAAAAGCAGAGAGCAATGGGTTCATGCGTGTTTGTTTATGGTCACCTCACTTTCTTCACTCACACACTCCAGGAGTCCACAGTGGGCATGTCTAACTGTGATTGACATAATCTCTAACACACATTCACAAAGGTTCCTTTCACAGATGATTCTAGATTGTAACAAGTTCACAAACAAAACTAACCATTCCAATCTCCAACCCTGGGTGGTTGCCATGACTACAATCCTTGGAATTTAGGGATGGTGACTCCATGCCTCACATGCCCATTTTCTTGGGTCGCTTGGGATCTTCTACAAGGTACCAATAGCCACAGAGATTTTGCCTCCTTGTGCTTACTTGGCTGGTCATCTGTACTCATACTGCCATCTCAGAGGCCCTCCACAGGCCCAGGGTCCTCTAGGCACAGAAGGCACTATCCAAAAACTCCTCTCCATACCTTTTCTTCAATTTATGGCATGCTCATGGCTTAATTACAGGATCTAGTATTCTCTTGTTTTATTCCACCAAATTAAATTCCTAGTATATCTCTGTTTGGTGGCTCAATATCGTCATTGCTATAGAGGCAGATGGACTTAATATTTTATTCCAAGAACTTTTTTTTTCTACATGCTAGAAACATTAGTCAGATAATGTTAAATCTTGTTTTGTTGTTAGTTGTCTTAGTTAGGGTTTTATTGCTGTGAAGAGATACCATGACCACAGCAATTCTTATAAAAAAAAAACATTTAATTGAGGCTGGCTTATAGTTCAGAGGTTTAATCCATTATCATGGCAGGAAGAATGGCTGCATGCAGGTAGACATGGTGCCAGAGAGGTAGCTGAGAGTTCTACATGTGGATCTACAGGTATCAGGAAGTGACTATAGGTTATTAGGCCTGGTTTGAGCAACCAAGAACTCAAAGGCTTGACACACTTCCTCCAACAAAGCCATACCTACTCCAACAAGGCCACATCTCCTAATAGTGCCTTTCCTGTTGACCTACCTATGGGGCAATTTTTATTCAAACCACCAGTCTGTCTGTGTCAGGATCTTTGCTTTACAAGGAAGATGGTTTTGGAGTCTAGGTCCAGAAAGTGTTTTGTGCCAATGTCAGGGTCCTGAGACTCAGAATGAGGCTCTGTGTGAGGACTTTTAACTTGTTTCCCCTAAACATATTTGTCTATGAGACAATCCCTTGGTCCTTTCTTGGAAGAAAGAGCCACTCATGCCCCCTATCTTGCTTGAATGAAGACTATAGAGGGGCTTTCCAGTATGGCTCAATGAGACAAACCAAGGGTAGGGCTAGAAGATGTGAGAGGGGCTACACACCAAAGGAGTGACAAACCAACATGCAGGAGGGGCAAGAAGGTGATGTTTGAGGGGTGGATATTGGATAAGGAAAGCTGAAATGCTAAACTGGCTAACAGAGTTTTCAAGAATTATAAAAAGTTCTTTTTATTGAGTCTTCATGAATTTCACATCATGGACTCCAATCCCACTCATCTTCTAGTCTCTTCCTATCCATCCCCCTCCCTTACAACCCCCCCCAAACAACAACAACAACAACAACAAATCCTTCTGGCCTTGAAAGTTGCAGTAGGTCCCTGTGTGTCCCACACTGCACCCTTTTGTTCAAACATCTTTTCTCACAAATGTCCATTGCAATGAGTCATTGGTATGGTTTGAGGCCTCCGGCTTCTGCTACATTGTCTGTCAGTACTGGATCCTCACCAGGACTCATCTGGGAAATTCTGTTATTGCCTTGTGTCATGGAGATCTTTTGGATCTGTAGCATTGGTCCCTTCCCGTGCTCCAGCAGTTCATAGATGGAGTAGATATTGGGATGGATCTACTCAAAGCCCTGGATACCGGCCTAGGTGGTAGCCAAGCTGGTGAGCCCAACAACTCTCCTGCACCCATGAGTCATCGACACTTAAATGTTATTCTGTGTCGTAGAATCTAATCAATATGGTGATGGCCAAGGGTCATGGTTCTAGGATGTCTCTGCACATTTTTCATAGCTTCGGCACCCACTAAAGAAATGGAAGGAGTGCTGATGGAACTATGGTCTCAGACTCGGGTAAAAACCTAACTGAGAGGTGAGAGAGCCCAGCTCGTTAGCTCTAACCTTAACCCTCAAAATGGGTCCATGAGATGACTGTGGTCCTCAGGGCCACTCAGAGACATGAACTTAATGAGGTGACAGAGAACATACTGCTAGGGTCATGAGCATCCTGGATCAGCTCAGCGGTGGCTGCTCTCTGTCGGATGAAATAATGGTGGGATCATCTTCCAGTTCCTACTTCCATAGGTGCAAGAGAATCATTAGATTACAGATAACCAGAAACACACAACTGTTGGAGACAGATAAAGTAGTTTCCTTGAGAAACAGCTGGAGACCTGTAGGTGTCTGTGGATACAGCTAATAGGATACAATGTTTCTTCAGTCAGGACTGCTAAGCAGCCCATAAAGATACTGTTTCATACATATCACCGGAAGAGTGGTGGAAACAGATGGGCACACGGTGGAAGTCAGCTATCCCAATGAAAGCCTAGATCCTTTTCCCAATTTCCAGTTTGATCCAGTTCTCAGTGGGACTCAGAACACATCAAGGAACAAAGGCCTGTTTCCCAGTAGAATGAACCTTGGAAATGCATATACAGTGATTCTCAGATCTTCTCCCAAAGGGATCTGAGGCCATCTGTTCACATTGATTCACACCAGGGAAAGGAATCTGTGACGCTTTCATGGGATGTTGGTCACAGCGTCTGAGCTGATGCTGATATTTGGAAACCTGAGGCTCAATCATTGTCTCCCAGTAGAGGAGTCTATTTAGAGGCCAGGTCATGTCCCTATCACAATGAGTCCAGTGGATCTCCAGAGCCACCCAGCACCCATTTGCCTGGTTCATAAGTGTATGGTTGGGGTACGTAAAGAGTTAGCTGAAATGGCTTTTTCAACTATGAAATGACAAAGACTGTCTCAGAAAGACCAAGCAGAGGGAGGCGGGCACTGAAATTTCCCACGGGACAAATCGTGGAAAGCAGTATCCCAGCACAGTGCAGGTGATGACAGGGGTGGTGTCACTTGGTTGCACGCTTTGTCCTCCCCACTGCATCTCCTGTCAGCTCAGCAGTCCACAGTCCACAAAAGCTAAGCCGTTCTTGGATGCTAGCCCACTGATTGACACTTACCCAATAAAGAAAATCCCTCACTGTAGTTTTACCAAATGTGCTGCGTTCTTGCTTTGTATGTATGTATTCGGGTTTTGCCTTACATATGCCTGCGCACCACATTCGTGCCTAATGCCCTGAAGAGGCCAGAAGAGAGTGTTGGATCCTAGAACTAGAGTTAGAGATAGATGTGAGCCACTGAGTGGATGCTGAGACGCAACCTCAGGTCAACAACAGCCAGAGTTCTCAAACTCTAAGCTATCTCTCCTGTCCCCAGATGGGGTGCCTTTATTTTAGCTCCTGGAAAGTGATATGTTACTATTAACATGGAAAATCTACCAGAAAGTGCTAAGTTATATAGAATTGATAGCTACATGGATTGGACAACAGCACATACATGTATATAGTCTTACCTTAGCACAAAGCGAATTCTCCTGGTTTCTGTTAAGATATAGCTTGTCTCCTAAGCCTCGTGATACAAGGCCTTTGATCCCAGCACCCAGGAGAATCTCTGTGAGTTCAGGGCCAGTTTCTCTATTTCTCTCTCTCTCTCTCACACACACACACACACACACAGAGAGACAAAGAGGAAGAGAACTCATCTGAATACCATATATTATTGTATTATTGTTTATGTAATAATATGTACAATATTATTGTTATTGTAGCCCACTGTATTATTAGCTATATGTTCAATGAATCTGATGAGCAAGTAGTCTGAGTATTCTGAGTATCTTGATAAGTCACAGGCAATCCAGGTGTTGAGAGATAAACCTGATTCAGGTTTATCTGATTCACATGATTCAGATGTCTGCTATATAGTAAGTGTCCAGGGGTGCAGTTTTTGGGAGCCTGTCAGGACCTCCCTTTCACAGTTCCAAGCCTTTGTACTGTGTGTACATCTCCTACAACTAAGAAGCACACATTTTAAAAGACTCCTCGTCCCAGCAGTGGGATGAGGCAACACCAGTCCACTCAGAAGGGCAAAGAGCCAGGAGCTCAGCATCTTGAGTCAGCTGGAACAGATGAGAAAAATGTCCATGGTTGGCACTCCAGTGAAAACCATTCAAGGCTCTGTGAATCATGTGTGTATTGGCTGGTTTTATGTGTCAAGTTGACACAAGCTCATCAAAGAGAAAAGAGGAAATGCCTTCATGAGATCCAGCTGTAGGGAATTTTCTTAATTAGCTCAATGGGAGAGGGCCCAGCCCATGGTGGGTGAAGCCATCCTTGGGCTGGTGATCTTAGAGTTCTAGAAGAAAGCAAGCTGAACAAGCCAGTAAGCAGCACCCCATCATGGCCTCTACATCAACTTCTGCCTCCAGGTTCCAGCCCTATTTGAGTTCTTGTCATGAGTTTCTTCAAGAATGAACAGCAAATGTCCTTATTGTGTACTTGAGCCTCTTTTTGATATATGTCTAGGAGTGGTATAGCTGGATCTTGAGGAGCTCCACAAGGAGAGCAACAGAACCAAAAAATCTGAGCACAGGGGTCTTTCCTGAGACTGATACTCCAACCAAGTACCATGCATGGAGATAACCTAGAACCCCTGACAGATGTAGCCCATGGCAGTTTAGTGTCCAAGTGGGTTCCATAGTAATGCATACAGGGACTGCCTTTGACATGAACTGATTGACCTGCTCTTTGATCACCTACCCCTGAAGGGGGAGAAGTCTTACCAGGCCACAGAGGAAGACAATGCAGCCACTTGTGATGAGACCTAATAGACTAGGATCAGAAGGAAGGAAAAGAAAAACTCCCCTATCAGTGGACTTTGGAAGGGACATTCGTGAAGAAGGGGGAAGAAGGAAAGGATTGGGAGGGGTGGAGGGAGGGAACTACAGTGGGGATACAAAATGAATAAAATGTAATAAATAAAAAAAATTTTTTTTAATGAACAGCAATTGGAAGTATAAGCTATATTAAACCCTTTCATCATTAACTGGCTTTCTGGTCATATTGTTTTGTCTCAGCAATAAAAACCCCAACTAAGACAATGTTTGTTTGATTGGGAGTGGCGGTAGGAGGTGTGCTATCTTAACTAATAAAATGTGCTAATCAGGGCTAGAGAGATGGCTCAGAGGTTAAGAGCACTGGCTGCTCTTCCAGAGGTCCTGAGTTCAATTCCCAGCAACCACATGGTGGCTCACAACCATCTATAATAAGATCCAGTGTCTTCTTCTAGCGTGCAAGTGTATATGTAGATAGAACATTGTATACATAATAAATAAAATATATATTTTTAAAAAATGTGCTAATCAATGTTTTCTACCTGAGAGTGGATAACACATATTATCTCCAGTAAGCAAAGCACTGTTGTGCAGATGAGGGCTTTTGCCTTTCATTGAGCCTTGATTGCAGTTGGCCTTTTTAATTACTGTTGCTGGGGTGGGCAAGAGTTGATTCTACTGAAAGCAGGACAAGCAGAGACTCTGAAGTCAGCCCTGTCGAGTGAGACCCAGGGTCTATGCCACTGGCAGTGTGTCCTTGGTAAGTTACTTGTCTTTGCCCTTGTCTCGTCTGTGTCATAAAGATGTTACATGTATGTTATTGTGAGGCAAATTGATGGGTTTATATTAATCATGTGTTTATAAAGAGCCTGGCCCTGTATGTAATCCTCACAGCACAAGCATCCTTCAATGACTCAAGATTCATTAGGACCCAGAGAGACCTAATTAATATATATATATATATATATATATATATATATATATATATATATAT
>NW_026593286.1:7777589-7823019 GCF_907164565.1 Psammomys obesus
TTTTTTTTTTTTTTTTAACAAAAAAGACGCATCAGTGGTGAAATCCATAGTGGTGCAGAGAAAGGGCAGGGAACCTGGGATGCTGAGCTGGCAAACAGCCCAGGAACCAAGACAGCTCTGACCATTGACATCAGAAACACCACTTGAGATTTCTTCTTAAAGGGCCTAATGATCAGCTAAAAGCTGTTTAAACACACACACACACACACACACACAAACACACACACACACATGACACCTCCCACCCCCCAAAAAAAAACAATGTTTTTATAACTCTTCACTCCAGTGTCTGGTAATTTCCCCTCTCCTCCACCCCAAAACTGTAGATTTATCTGGGATT
The DNA here is from genome assembly GCF_907164565.1 of Psammomys obesus. NCBI lineage: Eukaryota > Metazoa > Chordata > Mammalia > Rodentia > Muridae > Psammomys > Psammomys obesus. The sequence continues at coordinate 7,777,930 of NW_026593286.1, forward strand.
GTTTAAATATATTAGTCAATGATCCCTCTATTCATATAAAAGAGGAGACAATGTTCATCCAAAGGTACCAGGTACCACTAGGAAATGGGGGCCTGGGAGGCTGAGCAGCTGAGGAGAACATGGCTGATGGATAGAACCAGCCTGGAGAACATCCAGGGTGGACCACAGCTGTCCGGTGGAGGAGTGGGCAACTCCAGGCCAGTCTGAAGAGTGAAGAGCGAGCAGCTAAGCTGAGTCTGCAGGAACAGAATCACTGTTTCCACTGTGCTGTGGTGTGGAGGCAAAGGCTGAGTTGTTTTTTGTTCTAGAAGGGAAGATATCCAACTCCACCATATTGGAGAGCCAAGTGCAATGAAGGAGACTAAAGCTGTCAATCATCTGTCCTAAACTCAGGGTGCAGGTGTTTGCTGCAAGGTTGAAGAGCCCAGCAGCGCTCTTACTCTGCTGATTGTGAGGTCCTTGGAGCTGCTTGGAGCTCGGGTGTCTGTCCTGAGCTGAGAAGTCAAGGACTCTCAGTGATGACCCTCAGCCTGAATTCTCCATTGTCACTCCTCAGTGTACCAGCAGCCCAGTGGACGTGCACATTCCATCATGAGGAGAGTGGGACAGCAGTTCTCAACCTCTGGGTCGAGCAACTCTTTCAAAGGGGTTTCGTATCAGACATCCTGCATATCAAATATTTACATTATGATTCATAGATTCACAACAGTAAGAAAATCAAAATTTTGAAGTAGCAATGAGATAATTTTAAGGCTGGGGCTCACCACAACATGCGGAGTTGCAGCAGAGGCTCGCAGCATTAGGAAGGTTGAGAACCACTTTCCTACTTGCTCCCATGGAACACAGCTGTGGAGATGACCCCATGGGGTTTGCCAATACCCTGGAGCCCCAGGGCCACCAGGTGAGGCTCACCAGTCTGTTTTGTAGGCCACCATGTCTTACCTAGTTATGTGTTCAGGGAAATAGAGCAGGAAGCAGAGGGAAGGCTGTGGCCTGAATCCCTTGGAAAGACTACTTAATAAGTGTCTAAATCAAGAACCAGATCTGATGCTATCACTCCATCTCCTTCAGGAAAGACAAGGAATTCTCAGGCTTCCTAGAACATCTCCTACATCAGTTCTGTCAAAATGGATTATAGGTATTCTTCGAGCCAATTCAAGCCAAGTTAAAATACAAAGGCAAATTTATTTTGGGGGAAGCTCTCGGGCAGGTTCACTGGTCCCAAAGAATGAGGCCAGGGAAGAAGATGCCATGCAGACAGGGAGACAGAGAAGGAAGGGAGAGGAAAAGCATGTGCAAATAGAAAGAGTGAGAAATGTGGAGAGAGAGGGGAAGAGACCAAAGTGTCTGGATTATATAAGGAAGAGCTTCTGGGGGAGGCGAAGCCACACTGGGGTTTGCCAGCCACACTTTGTAACAGCTATGGACTGAGGGATGCTGGGAGAACCTGGAGGCTGGGTCTGCTTTCCTATGTTAAATAGGCTCCTCAGCTGTTTGTCTCAAGTCTGAAACCCAACAGTGTGACTTGTACTAACTCTGCTGAAAGTCTAGAATAATCCATGTCTTTTCCACAAGTGTGTTATTTACTTTGCTGAAACTGGCTTGTTCCTGCGAGTATGAAAGCACAGGGCATGTGGTTCTGAGCTGTGTCTCTCTTCTCAAAGGCATGCTTTACTTCTGCCACCTGAGTGGGTAGAAAGCTCGGAGGACTTTGAATCCTCTCCTGCCCCCAGAATCAGGCTGTGGGAATGATCGGGACACCTATTGCTGCTGTTCGCTGATGAGTAAGGAAGCTTGGCTTGAACGTCCATGAAGAAGCTCCTGCCCACTAGGCTGTAACTCAGGTGGTGACTTTGGAAGCTGTGCAAAACAAAAAACTGATAGCCTGAGGCTTCTGCAAAGGGAAGGACTCAGGACCTGGGAGAGAAGCCAAAATGTGGGAGGCAGCTAGCTCAGAATGAACTAACTTCCTGCTTCCCTTTGCCTGACCTTGAGAGGCAGCCACAGTCTTGTTCAGGGCAGAGAAAACTTTGGTAGATAGTGGTGGATAGAGTCATCAAAAAAAAAAAAAAAAAACAAACAAACAAAACCAAGAACAACCAGGGTTCCTGGAGAGTGAAGAGGAAATCTCAGAAAAGAGATTCCTTTGCTAGGTCCAGGCAAACAGAGCTCTGTCCGAGCTGAGAGCTGGGCCTTGTCCTTTATCCACAGACTGCTTGCAATCTGAGTCATACAGTCATGTGACCAGCTGCTGCAATAAAAGCTTTCCAGTTCTGGCTTGAGCAGGAGTTGGTAAGTAGCTGCCAAGCCAATCAGTCTGGATCTAGAATGGGCCCTCAGAGCCCAAGAACCCTTTTACCCACCCAGTGCCTGCCAGATCTCCCCATGGTGCTTCTGTTCATATCTGCAGTCTTCTATCTGACACACAGCCACTGCCAGGATTGTCTTGAAACTGGAGTTTCCTCTCCTGAAACCTTCATCCCACCCTCTCTCTAAGTCCTGTTGTATGCTTGACTGAAGAAGCATTTGCTGGTTTGGGCAAGCATGAGAGTCAAATTTATGCTTTCAGTTTTAATTACTGTGCCACAGAGATCTTTGAAACAAGAATGCCTCTAACCCTTGCCCAAGGACAGATACTTCCTGAAATGTTAGAGGCTACTGTTGACGGGAAATAGCAAGACACATGTTTTCACTCCTCTAACCAGATTTGTTTGGCTGAACTTCGGGGTTGTGCTTGATCAGATGTAGGTGGGAGGTATGTAGGCAGGAAATACGTCAGGCTGCAGGCAGGAAGTACATCAGGATATATGCTTGCCCCTGATTGGACTTCATGGGAAATACGGTGGCCCTGTGGGGCTGCCTTTTTATGCCTCTGCAAAATATGACTTGTTGCCTGTTGTTATAATGAATGAAAAACCCAATCACTGGATTTTACCAATATAGACTAAGGAGCCAGATATTGGAGTGAAACCTACTAACTCAGAGAGGGAAAGAAAAGCACCCTACTAACCTTCCTTCTCAGCTGATGTCCCCAAAGGGAAAAACAAAAACAAAACAAAAACATTTGTACTGAGCTCACATCCCAGAAGGAAAAGGCCTTTCTACTCAGCTCACAGGTCAGAAGGAAAAAGCCAAAAGCCCCTTTGTCTTCTCCATAATGTCTTGAATACCCTTCAAGTCAAAGTCCCTCCTTTCTGTTTAATCCCTGTCAGCTAGTTTCTTGCTCTGACTCTTGAACTAGGGTTGACTTTATTTAGCTCTTGGATTAAAGGTGAATGCTAGGACTGAGCCAAGAACACAAGTACTTGTTTACAGTAAACAGAAAGCTCTTGGGTTAAAGGTGCACATTAGGGCTGAGCCATAGCAAAGAAGTAACAGGTTTTACAATTCACAATCTTACAGTTCACAATGGGATCAAATATCCTGCAACAACTTCCACTTTCTCTGAACCCAGAAATGGACCTGGCCAGAGTCCATCATCTTGCCCAGTATTAACGCTTGCTTCAAATTTGGTTCAAAAATATGGCAATGGTCTTATTCTTACCCAAGTGGATTAACACAAGGCAGGAATGTTGTAGATTCCTCTGTCAACAATTCTGCCAATACTGTAGTAGATAGAAACTAGGGCTTGAGGTTTTCAGGGAAGGGGTGACCCTTTAATATCATCTGTTTGGAGCTGCCTTGGGGTAAGTAAGTTGGGAAACATTCTGTCCCTATGCACCTCACCTCCCAGGAGTTACACCTGCCTGAGACTAGGAGAAGAGAATTCTGAAGCTTTACCTTGAAGTTCCAGGAGTGACAGTCAGGAATAGGATAGTACAATGATAGTTCTGCCTCTCCCTGGGGCCACTCCTCTGGGTCTCCAAGAATGGGACTGAATCAGCCACATTTGTACACTGAATCCCCATGGACACATTAGCTTTTCAAAGTCTTGTTACTTAGACTCCTGTATAGAAGCCAGCTAGTTGAGTTTGTCCCATGTTTATTGCAGAAATATAAATATTGTCTCTGGATATGTAAGTGTTGTCTTATAAGTATTGTCTTATAAGAAATATAAGTATTGTCTCACCCTACACCGTTATCTTCGTGACACATGGTAAATTCAGGCTAAACCCAACCAATCACCTCTATTGGAAAGGACTAAACTTCCAAAACTTAAAGGTTCTTGCAGGCAAGGTTAAAAGATACCACGGTTGTCACACCAGCTTGTCCTGGAAGCTATCATGGGTACACACAGCCCTTTATTCAGCATGGCTCCATGCTTAATGGTGTGACCATACATAGGAGGATTCCTGGATGAGGGAGCCATAGGCAATAAGTAAAATCTCTAGGGAATCTAGAGAGGTCTCCATTCAGTCCAGAGGGGAGAGTGCTGAGTGGACTTGTGAGGGCCCTGAATTTAGACCACGGTAAAGATTACTCCAAGGGAGATTGGAGCATAGAAAGTAGGAAGCAGAGTATTTTCTGATGTTCTCACATTTCTTTAAGCTCTGTTCCTTTTCTTAAATGTCATTCCATTTGTTTTGAAACTGCTTCATGGTTTGGAATGTTTTAAATCATCATCAAGTGCTGTGTGTTTGGAAGAGACTTTGAAAGAGGTGAGGGGCACAGGTAGGTTTGAGTCCTTTGGCTTCCAGTGAGATAGGTCCCTCCCTGGTGCACACAAGCAGAATGTAGCTCTCTGGATAGAAGGATGGATGGGTTTTTCCAGCATGTACTGTTATGCCCAGTATATTTCGTGAGCCCCCCCAAAGACCACCAGGAATGGACTCCACTGCAAACACATGAGGGTTTATTCAATAGCTGCTCAAACTCGGGTCACAGCAACCTCCCTGTTGAAGCAGGAGGAATGCAGCATGGAGGTCTAGGGGAACAAGGTTTTTTAAAGGCAAAAATGCAAATGGGGAGTTTCAAGCCTTGGCATTACACGATTGGGTAAGGGAAATTGACTTTTGAAATGACTGGTTTACTTTAGGCACCAAGACCATAAAATGGTTAGGGCCTGACCATCTGGGGGATAGCTGATCATGAGCAATGTATGGAATGTGCTGATTAGCTGGTGCTAAGGAAGAAGAGCAATTAGCACACACTGTAGTCACAAGCTAGGAGCCATCTGGGTGGGTTGCCAGGAGATGGTATCTCTTAAGTGCAAGAAGGAATGTGTTGAGGTCCGTTACTCCCTGCAGAGGGCTGGACAAGTCTCAATTAACCCAGGCCTTTGTTTAAACTTTTATCCAGGACCTCAGTCATGCTGCCCTAAGACTCTAATTTTAAACTTTGGACCTCTCAGTACAAATGAGCCAGATTCACAGTGCCTCCCTGACAATTTGAACCAAGAGTCTCTGAATAGGCCAAAAGCTCATATATGCTCATGGACTGTCAAGTATTAAGATTGTGTCATAACTTAGAATGTCTGTCACCATTCCCAAGGTGTTTCCATAGCTCTTGAAAAAGATTTTTTGGTTCCCATCAGTGGTGGCAGAATAGACATCTAAGGAGACTACCACCTGTAACAACCACTAGCAAGTGGTGTGGATCTAGCTGGAGTCTATTCCAGCCAAAGAGTGGGTTCTGCCCCCTGATAGTGATGATGTCTCAGGAATTAGGAACACTGCCTGCTCTTCCAGAGGACCCTGGTTCAAAATCCCAGCATCCACGGACAGCTCACAACTGTCTATAATTCTACTTCCAGGGGATCTGATACCCTCATACAGACATAAATGCTGGCAAAACACCAATGCACATAAAAGTGGAAAAAATGAATTTGAAGAGAACAGGAGAAGGAAAAAAAAGAAGAAAATGACGAAAAGAAAATGAGAGAGGGAAGTCACTAGCTCTTTCCTTGCTGTGTGGCATGCACATAGCCAGTCTTCAGTGGCAGGCTTCTGTGGAAGGAAGACACGTGTGATGTTAATGGGCTGCAGAGTGTCTGGGTCTCCCATCTGTGCCCAGCACACAGGGAAACTCTGTGCCTGTCCACTTGATGATACAGAAGCTAAACTTAAGGACTATGGGTAGTGACGCAGACTAGAGGTAGGTACTCCCCTGACATGAGGCCCTGAGCTCAGCGTTCCACCTCCTGTTGCAGGACAGCTGATCCCATTGTGAACCCTGAGATTGTGAACTATAAAAACCTGTTTTTTATTTGGCCTGGTTCAGCCCTAACACACACCTTTAACCAAAGAGCTTTCCATTTTTTGTAATCAGGTGATTGTGGTGTGGCTCAGCCCTAGCATACACCTTTAATCCAAGAGCTTTCTGAATGCAGGATTTCATAAAGGTAACCCTAGGTCAAGAGGTAGAGCATGGAAAGGATCCAAGATGGCAGCTCTGGGAGGACACTAGGTCTGACGAGCAGGATAGCAGTGACTGCACAGCGACCAACAGACCGAACTCTGGGCCCTAAAACACCAGCGATTGTGTTCCCAGGTGAGAGGAAACCCTGCAGTATGGGAAGCCCCAGAAGAATTTCTGGGTCCCGGCAGGCACTTGGTCGCCAGCCTAGAGCCACAAGCCTGTGTGATCTGATCACCATCCCAGGCTGAACTGTGAGCACCACAACTCCAGAGACTGAGATTTCCAGTCGAGAAAAAACCCTACGGTGAAGAAAGCCATCGGGACCAACCTCAGGTCACATAGAAAATCCCTGGAAAAGGACCCAGGGTCTTGCAGGCACTCAGCCACCAGCCCAGAGACCTGCCTATGGGCCAATTCACCATCCCGGACAAAATTGTGGGCCTCAGGGCACCAGAGACTGGGTTTCATTATTGAGAGAAAACCCCACAATGTGGGAAACAGGTACTCAGTCAATCCCCCCTCCCCCCCAAAAAAAGTTATTGGGAAAAGTTCCCCGGTTCCTGTGGGTGCCTAGTCGCCAGCATAGAACCACTTACCTGCGCCTGCGTGCTCTACTCACCATCCCAAACAGAACTGTGGACCCCAAAACACCACAGACTGAGTCTCCCCATTGGGACGAAACCCCACTTTGGGAGAAACATCGGGTCTGACCTCAGGACACCCAGCTCCAGAAACGATTCTGCGTTCCCTCGGGGTCCAGGCTCTAGCCTCCTGCTGCATGCATGAGTGTTGCGCTCACCTGCCAGTGATTACCGCTTATGGACTGGGGCACAGAGCTCCAACCTCAGACCTACAAAAGCCTCAGAGCTGCTGGAGAAGTCCCCAGATACTGCTCCAAGGTGCAACCAGTTATGCCTAGCTAAACTGACCAAACTGCGGGGTTCCCTGGTTCTTCAAGAGGGCTGTGCCCAGCAAACACAGTGTAAGAGCAGCAACAGCAGTTCACTAAATTCAGAGCAAGAAACCCAGCAGCAGGGCAGCTGTCTCCAGGACTTCTGGTGAGAGGATAGATGCCCCGACTACCAACGACCACACTTACCACACAGGTCCATATGCCTGAGGTGAGCTGTGGCAATTCCTGAGAAGCACCAACATTCAGTTAACCATACCCAAAAAAGGTGAGGAGATCTCCTTCAGAATCCTGCCAAGGAGATTTTTCCCACCCCAGGATTCCAGCAGGCACCAGAAACTAACAGCCAACACCTGAAACAGCCAGATGGTTAGAGGCCAGCATAAAAGCACAACCAACAAAAGGAAAAGCAATATGGCATCCCCAGAACCCAGTTATCCAGGGACAAGTAGCCCTGGACACCCTAACATAAGTGAAATTCAAAGAGATGACACTACATCTATGCTAATGGAAAGAATAATGGAGGGAACAAAGAAAATGTGTAAAAAATTGAGAAAGATAAAGTCAAACAAGATTATGGCCATCTGTAAAGAACTACAGGAAGATGAAGTCAAACAGCTTGTGGCCTTCAGAGAGGAAATGATTAAATCACTGAAAGAAATAAAAGAAATAGAGGCATGTTCAAACAAACAGGTAAAAGAATTGAAGGAAAAACAGGAAAATATACTCAGACAGGTGAAGGAAATCAACAAAACGGTTCAAGATCTGAAGATAGAATTGGAAAAATTAAAGAAAACACAAATGAAGGAAATCATGGAGAGGATGAACTTAGGGAAAAAAACTAGGGTTAGGAACTACAGAGGTAAGCATAACCAACAGACTACAAGAGATGGAAGAAAGAATCTCAGGTGTGGAAGATACAATGGAAGAAATAAATGTATCTGTCAAAGAAAATGATAAATCTAAAAAATCCCTTACACAAACCATCCAAGAAACCCAAGACAACATGAAAAGACAAAACCTAACATTAATAGGAATAGAGGAAAAAGAAGATTCCCATCTCCTCCAAGGCCCAGAAAATATTTTCAACAAAATCATAAAAGGAAAGCATACAAGAAGCCTACAGAATAATAAATTAGGCCAATACCTAATAAATTAGACCAGAAAAGAAAATCTTCCCACCATATAATAATCAAAACAGTAAGTATACAGAGCAAAGGAAAAAAAATATTAAAAGCTGCAAGGAAAAAAGGTCAAGTAACATATAATGGCAAACCCATCAGAATCATACCTGACTTCTCAACAGAGACTATGAAAGCCAGAAGAGCCTGGATGGATATCATGCAGACCCTAAGGGAACACAGATGTCAGCCCAGACTACTATACCCACCAAAACTATCAGTCATCATAGATGGAGAAAACAAGATATTCAACAACAAAAACAAATTTAAACAATACCTACCCACAAATCCACCATTACAAATGATACTAGAAGGAAAAATACAACCCAAGAAAAGTAACTGCTTTCTGGCAAACACAGGAAATAAATAACCTCACTACAGCAAAACTAAAAGTAGCCTCACACATAAACACATTACCACAACCAACATCAAATCAAAATCTAAGAGCCACTGGTCATTAACCTCTCTTAACATCGATGGACTCAATTCTCCAATAAAAAGACACAGACTAACAGAATGGATGCATAAACAAGACCCAACAATCTGTTTCATATAAGAAACACACCTAAGTCACAAAGATAGACATTACCTGAGAGTAAAGGGCTGGAAGACAGTTTTCCAAGAAAATGAAACCAAGAAGCAAGCAGGAGTATCCATTCTAATATCTAATAAAATAGACTTTCAACCAAAATTAATCAAAAGAGACAGAGAAGGACACTTCATACTCATCAAAGGAAAATTCCACCAAAGAAACATCACAGTCCTGAATATCTATGCCCCAAATACAAGGGCACCCACATTTGTAAAAGAAACATTAATAAAACTTAAACCATGCATAGATCCCCACACATTAATAGTGGGAGACTTCAACACCCCACTCTCAACAAAGGACAGGTCAACAAAACAGAAATTAAACAAAGAATCAATGACTCTAACAGAGATCATGGATGGACCTAACAGACATCTACAGAACCTTTCACTCAAACACAAAAAAATTTAACTTCTTCTCAGCACCTCATGGAATCTTCTCCAAAATAGCCCATATAGTTGGTCAAAAATCAAGCCTTGACAGATACAAAAAGATTGAAATAATCCCTTTTTTTCTATCTGACCACCATGGACTAAAGCTGGACCTCAACAACAACAGAAATAGCAAAAAGCCTACACACACATAGAAACTGAACAACTCACTACTCAATGACAGCTGGGTCGGGGAAGAAATAAAGAAAGAAATTAAAGTCTTTCTAGAATTCAGTGAAAATGAAGGTACAACATACCCAAACTTATGGGACACAATGAAAGCAGTGTTAAGTGCCTTCAAGAAGAAATTCAAAACATCTCATTCAAGCAACTTAATGACTCACCTGAAAGCCTTAGGGGGGGAAAAAAAAAGGAGACACACCCAAGGGGAGGAGACTGCTGGAAATACTCAAACTCTGGGTTGAAAGCAATAAATTAGAAACAAATAAAACAATTTGAAGAATCAATGAAATCAAGAACTGGTTCTTTGAGAAAATCAACAAGATAGACAAACTAACTAAAAGGCAGAAATCCAAATCAACAAAATCAGAAATGAAAAGGGGGACATAACAACAGACTCTGAGGAAATCCAAACAATCACTAGGACTTACTTCAAAAGCCTATAAGCCACAAAGTTTGAAAATCTAAATGAAATGGACAATTTTCTTGATCGATTCCACTTACCTACCAAAGCTGAATCAAAACCAAGTAAATAAATTAAATAGTCCTATTTCCCCTAAGGAAATAGAAGTGGTCATCAAAAGTCTCCCATCCAAAAAAAGCCCAGGGCCAGATGGTTTCAGTGCAGAATTCTACCATACCTTCAAAGAAGAGCTAACACCAATACTCTTCAAACTATTCCACAAAATAGAAACAGAAGAAACATTACCAAACTCATTCTATTAAGCCACAGTCACCCTGGTACCTAAGCCTCAAAAAGACCCAACAAAAAAAGATAATTTCAGGCCAATCTCCCTTAGGAACATTGATGCAAAAATACAAACCGAATATGAGAACACATCAAAGATATCATCCACCATGACTAAGTGGGCTTCATCCCAGGCATGCAGGGGTGGTTCAATATATGGAAATACATCAATGTGATCCGTCATATAAACAAACTGAAAGGAAAAAACCCACATGCTAATCTCCTTAGATGCCTAAAAAGCATTTGACAAAATCCAACACTCATTCATGTTTAAAGTCATGGAGAGATCAGGGATACAAGGCACTTACCTAAACATAGTAAAGGCAATATACTATAAGTTGGCTAAGTCTATAGGCAACATCAAACTAAATGGAGAGAAACTTAAATCAATCCCACTGAAATCAGGGACAAGGCAAGGCTGCCCACTCTCCATAGCTCTTCAACATTGTTCTTGATGTCCTTGCTAGAGCAATAAAACAATTAAAGGATATCAAGGGGATTCAGTTCAGAAAGGAAGAAGTCAAAGTATCACTATTTGCAGATGATATGATAGTATACCTGAGTGGCCCCAAAAACTCTACCCAGGAACTGTTACAACTGATAAACACCTTCAGCAAAGTGCCTGGATACAAAATTAACTTAAAAAAAAAATAGTAGCCCTCCTGAATACAGAAGACAAATGGGACGAGAAAGAAATTAGGAAAACAACACTCTCCACAATAGCCACTAATAACATAAAATACCTTGGGGTGATTCTACCAAGCAAGTCAAAGACTTGTATGAAGAAAAAAAATAATTCCAGTCTCTGAAGAAAGAAATAGAGGAAGATTTCAGAAGATGGAAAGATCTCCCATGCTCATGGCTTGGCAGGATTAACATAGTAAAAATGGCCATCTTACCAAAAGCAATCTACAGATTTAATGCAATTCCCATCAAATTACCAAAAATTCTTTACAGACCTTGAAAGAAAAAAATCTCAACTTCATATGAAATAACAAGAAACCCAGAATTGCTAAAACAATCTTCTACAATAAAAGATCTTCTGGAGGAATCTCCATCCCTGATCTTAAACTCTACTGTAGAGAACAGTAATAAAAACTGCATGGTACTGGCATAGAAACAGAATGGTGGATCAATGGAACCGAACAGAGGACCCAGAAATAAACCCACACACTTATGGACACCTGATCTTTGACAAAGATGCCAAAACCATACAATGGAAAAAAAGATAGCATCTTCAACAAGTGGTGCTGGTCTAACTGGATGCCTACATGCAGAAAAATGCAAATAGATCCATACTTATTATCCTGCACAAAACTGGTCCAAGTGGATAAAAGATTCAATATAAAACCGGACACACTAAAGCTGTGTGTGTGTGAAGAAAAAGTGGGAAAAAGCCTTGAGCTCATTGGCACAGGAGACAACTTCCTAAACAGAACACCAACAGCACAGGTTCTAAGAGCAACAATCAATAAATGGGACCTCATGAAACTGAAAAGCTTCTATAAAGCAAAAGACACTGTTTTCAGAACAAAACGACTGCCTACAGATTGGGAAAGGATCTTCACCAACCCTCTCTGACAGAGGGCTAATATCCAGAATATATAAAGAAATAAAGAAGTTAAAAAGCAACAAATCAGGAAATCCAATTAAAAATGGGGTACAGAGCTAAACAGAGAATTCTCTGTAGAGGAATATCAAATGGCAGAGAAACAATTAAAGAAATGCTCAACATCCTTAGTCATCAGGGAAATGCAAATCAAAATGACCCTGAGATTTCATCTTACACACATCAGAATGGCTAAGATCAAAAACTCAAGTGACAATGCTGGAGAGGATGTGGAGAAAGGGTAACTCTCCTCCATTGCTGGTGGGAATGTCAACTTGTACCACTTTGGAAATCAATCTGGTGCTTTCCCAGACAATTAGAATAGTGCTACCTCAAGATCCAGCTATACCACTCCTAGGAATTATATCCAAAAGGTGCTCAAGTGTGCAACAGGCACATTTGCTCAACGATGTTCATAGCAGCTTTATTTGTAATAGCCAAAGCTGGAAACAACGCAAATGTCCCTCAGTTGAGGAATGGATACAGAAATTGTTGTACATTTACACAATGGAATATTACTCAGCAATTAAAAACAAAGAAATCATTAAATTCGCAGGCAAATGGTGGGAATTAGAAAAGATCATCTTGAGTGAGGTATCCCAGAAGCAGAAAAAAGTAAGTACATAGTATGTACTTACTTATAAATGGATATTACACATATAATATAGGATAATCATACTAAAATCTGTACACCTAAGGAAGCTAATAAAGAAAGAAGACCCTGGTTAAGATGATCAATCCTCATTCAGAAAGGCAAAGAGGATGGTCATTGGAAGAGAAAGAAAACAGGGAACAGGACAGGACCCTACCATAGAGGGACTCTGACCCTATCCTGCATTGTATCAAAGCAGATGCTGAGGCTCATAGCCAAACTTTGGGCAGAGTGCAGGGAATCTTATGAAAGAAGGGAGTGATAGAAAGACCTGAGGGGACAGAAGCTCCACAACGAGAGAGAGAGAAAAAAATCTGGGCACAGGGGTCTTTTCTGATACTCCAAACAAGGACCATTCGTGGAAATAACCTAGAACCCCCGTACTAATGTAGCCCATGACAGCTCACTGTCCAAGTTGGTTCCCTAGTAATGCAAACAGGGACTATCTCTGACATGAACTGATTGGCCTGCTCTTTGATCACCTCCCCTTGAAGGGGTGCAGTCTTACCAGGCCACAGAGGAAGACAATGCAGCCACTCTTGATGAGACCTGATAGACTAGGATCAGTGGACTGGGGGAGGAGCATGGGTGAAAAGGAAGGGAGGATGGGATTGGGAGGGACGATGAAGGGGACTACAGCTGGGATACAAAGTGAATAAACTGTAATTAATTAAAAAATAAATTTAAATGAAATTTAAAAAAAGAAGTGGAGCAAGAAACCAGCTGACAGAAGAAAGAAGGAGCTTTGAGTTGAAGGGTATTTAAGACGGTGTAGAGACATAGAAGGAACTCTTTAGCTCTTTGGCCTTGGACCCTTGGCTTTTTGTGTTTAGCAGTATAGCTTTTTGGCTCTTGGGTTCTTTGAGCACTTGGCATTGGGCTTTTGGCTTTTTCCTTCTGGGACATCAGCTGTATGGGAAGATCAACTGGTTGTTTTATCTGCCTCTCTGAGCTAGTAGGTTTTTACCCCAGCATCTGGCTCATGAATCTTCATTGATAGAATTGAACAATTTGAGTTTTTCCATTCCTTATAACAACAACTTCTTCCTGCTGCATTATCAGGATCCAGGGCTTCTTCCAATGTGTTTCTAATGGATAGTTTCTCAGATCTCCAGAAGATGGCCAGGTGGACCTCAGGTGGACCTCTGTCCAATAATTCTTTCTTTTCTGCCTCTGGATCTCTTCCTGTTCTATTCCAACAAGATTAGCCATGTTTCCTCCTTTATCTCCTCAGCATCTCACAAAGCCCACAATATTCAAAGTTTCTAATCCTTAGCTTTTAAGCAGAGGTCTGGGTTGGCTCAGGCTCAACACAGTCTAAGAGCTGAAATGTTGCCACCAAAGCCCACTGGACCTCGGGAATAATTGCATCACAATCATAGAATTGTCAGGGCTTCTGGCCTCTTTGCTCACCTGGTACACAGGTAGAAGAAAAGTTGAGGAAAGAGACAAGCTTAGGCTTAAACAAGTGTAGAAGCTCAGAGCCCCAAGTTTATCATTTTTCCTAATCCTGGTTATAAACCATCTGACAGGCAAAAAGAAGAGACAGAATGAGGGTCAAAATACATGTTTGGGGCTAGAGATGGCTCAGTGGTTAAGAGGGCCTTCTGCTCTTCCAGAGGACCTGGGTTTGGTTCCCAGCACCCACACCTGGTAACTCGAAACTGTCTATAATTCCAGCTCTAGGGGACCCCACAATGTCAACCACTCGTGTGCACAGAGACTCATATAGACACACAAACACAAGATTTATAGTAAGATAGAATTGTCTAGAAAAGTTTTGTTCCTGACAGAGTAGAATTGGAGAGCTGGCTACACTGTGGAGCAAAAAAAGTCCCCTGAAGTCTAACCCCAAGCATGACCTCAGGCTGTTCCTGTGAGTCATACCCACTCCTGCCCCATACCAGCCTATCCCTGTGCACTTGAGAGAATGGAGAACACAGCCAATGTCTGTGCAGGAGAGAAGACTCCTGGGAGACCTGACAGGGGCAGGCTCACCTCAGTCTGCCAAGTCCCTCAGAGAAAGTCTTCCCAAAGGAGGAGCAGAGACGGACCTGATAGATGCTGAGGACCCGTCACGGACCTCCGAGAGGAGCTCACTGGAGGTGACTGCCCATCAGGAATTATCACATCTGCACCAGAAGGGTGACCAGTTCTTCATCCTCTTGCCCTGGTGACCACGGTTGCAGCTTCCTCCCACCCTTGAGTTTTAGGCTGGGGTGACAACTCTGCAGACAGAGGGCTCTGACCCAAAGTGTCTGTCAGCTTGGTGGGTCACCTTTCACCCACTAGATCTATGAGAAATCTTCTCTCAGTCAGGATCCGGCTCCTGGTTCTCCTGCTAGCCTGAGAGCTAACTTGAAAGTGTTTGGCACTTTCTCCATCTCTCTTGCTACCCAAGTCTCTTCAACCAGGGACATGACAGAAAATGGAATTACAACTAACCCCAGGGAAACTCTGCTACCTTCCCAGACACAGGAGTAACTGAGAACAGTTTGCTTTGAGTGCAGGTTTTTTGTTTGTTTGTTTGTTGTCTTTGCATGAATAAGACATTCCCAGCAACTGGATATGCTTGTTCCTGGTGTACCCCTTTGCAATCCTCTAGGTTCCCCTTTCTCCTCCTCCCTGCCACCACATTCCAAAAAAAGAGGGGCAATCCCTCACCACAGCTCAGTTGAGGTTATGGAAATACTTTCATTTTTCTTTTCCCAGTTAGGGCGGAGCCCTTCCTGCTGAGTTTCTACTCAGGCTGACTTCCTGCTCTCAACTGTGGGCCACAGAAGTCTGGAAGCCTGGGCAGAGACCAAGAGAGCACAGTTCACTGTCTCAGGCTCCAGGCAGGTGCTGGAAGGAAGGAAGCAGGTGGGTCTTCTTTCTGCTCTGTGACTTTTTCCTCTGACAGTGTGGGTGAGTTTATGTCTTGAGTTACTGGCTGCAGCTTCAGTCAGTCCAGACCACCTGACCTGCAGAAGCTTTGCACTATAGTATGAGAGGAGAGATTGTGGGGCAGATTGAGACAAAATGAAGAGAGAGGGGGGAGAGAGGGAAGAATGGGGAGAGAGAGAACATCTGGAGTTTTTAACTGTAAGATATCTGCTGGCAAACCCAGCTTGCCCTACTGTACACAAGTCCTAACTCTCCTGTTGGCAGCCACTGCTCAGCTGTCAGAGGAGACACTGGCCACGGCTAACAGGGACTCCTGCCGCTGTCCTCTGTGGCATGGCTGTGATTATCTTACAACTTCTGGGCGCTCTCAGTCTCTCTGCCTGTCCCTGCTTTCACTAGGTTACCTCATGGGAAGAAGGCCAAATAGCAGAGGCTTCATTGTAAATAGCTGTTTCTCCCTCTACCCAAATCTTGATCTCCTTCATGTGTTGGATTTGTCACCTAGAAAGCTGTCCCCAGGCTCACTCCTAGTCTGAGCTCCCACTGTCAAATCTCATTCATGGAAGACAAAGGAAAAGAAAAGACCTCTGAAAGCAAAGGCCAGGGCAAGCTTCATGTTTCTATTTTCACTTGAGTTTTCTGTTCCAGGTGGATGGTACTTCTGACAAGAAATGGTAGAATTGTTTACTCTAGCAGTAGTGATTCAAATATGCTACTTATAAGTAATAATAGTCTGTGTTTCTATTAGTGCAAAGGAAGTAATATTATTTTTCAGTCTCCCAGTTGAACCTAAGGCCTTGAATATGCTTGACTATGTATCTCTCAATTTATTTTTAAAATTGTTGACTCGAGGTTTTGCTAAGTTACTCGTGATGGTCTTGAACTCCTTCTACAGCCCAGGCTTGCCTTGAATTTGTGGTCCTGTTCTTCTATGGGTTCGTCTGCGTAGTTAGTCTTCTATAGGTTGGGGCTACAGGCCTGTACCATCAGGACTGTTTCACAATAAAATGTGTTTTATAAGTTTTCAAGTCCTGTGGAAATATAAAAAAATTTTTTTAATCCTCGTAGCTCACCCCACTCCTTGGGTGCCAGCTTCCCTAACTTTTTTTTTTAATCTCACCTTAAGATTTCTTGATCTTTTTATTATGTAATCTAGGCTGACCTGAAACAATGTAGACAAGGCTGGCCTCAGACTCACAACAGAGATCCACCTGCCTGTCTCAAAAGAACTGGGATTAAAGGTGTGCATGACCATACCTGGATATTCCTTTTCTTCTAAAAAAAAAAATAACTTATTGAGGTACGTGTGTGTGTGTGTGTGTGTGTGTGTGTGTGTGTGTGTGTGTGCATGTGTACTTGTGTGAAAGAGAGAGAGATTAAGGCAGGTACCTTTGGAGGACAGAAGAGGATGCCCCCTGTAGTAGCAGCTACAGATGGTTATAAGCTGCCAGACATGGGTGCTGGGAACTGAACTCCGGGCCTTTGGAAGAGCAGTCATTCATTAACTGTTGACCTTTATCTTTTTCTGTGCATTTCGGTGTGTTATTTGTCTTCATAAATATGCAATACATATTTTCATTTTGTTATATTGTCCTGTGTTTTGAGCCTTAACTTATTTAAAAAGCAGAAGCGTTGGCAAAGTCCTCACCATAATGCATGTTCATTTACTTTGTTCTTTCTGACAGTTTCCTGCTGTTTAGATTACTGGTGTGTGAACCCAGAGATTGATAATTCTGTGTTAGGTTTATTCACGTGTGCAGCTGTGCATGTGCCATGGAGTCAGGGGCAAAGTACAGGTACTGATTCTTTGTTTCTTCCATGTGTAGAGGAATTTTAATCCAGGAACATGGCTACCCTGGCAAGGGATCATATCCAAAGAACTAGGTCTGTGTTATCCAGCTGGAATATACACATGCCCTTAGAACACAGTTTTAGCCCCTCTGGATGGAATATACACCCTTAATCCCTCTGAGTTGAATTAGTATACACCTTTAATCCCGAAGACATCTAATTGAGGGATAGACTAGTAAGGGACAGACAGAGTGACAGAGAAAGATTTGACAGAATGAATCAGAGATAGGATACACCAAACAAGAAAGAAAATATACTTAAGAGAATGCATACAGAGCAACAAAGTTCATTCCTGGAGACAGTCCAGTCCAGTCCAGTGTAGTTTGTTGCAGTTCAGCTGAGTACAGTTACGGTCATGCAGTTCAGTTCCTAGAGTTCAAAGGCAGTTTTCCCAAACAGATCAATCCAGTGAAAAGTTGAGAGAATTCAGGTTGAATCAGTCAGCTTGCAGAGGAGTTCTGAGTCAAAACAGCCAGAACAGTTCTGAGTTGAACCAGCTAGCCAGAGTTCAGACAGAGCTAGAAAGGGTAAGCTTATTCAGCAGTAAGTCTAGAAGGCTGACAAAATTCTAGGCCTAGATTAGCAGATGGAGGCTAGAAGCTGAAGCCTTCAAGGTCTGGGCTTCAAGAAGATTAAATTGTACAGAGGCTAGTAGATTCCAGACGTAGGGGTAGTTAGATAAGAACTTACTGGGCTCTGGCCAAACCGTGTTTTCATAAAGCTTGATTATGGCTCTCATCTCATCCCATCACCTGAGGAAATAAAGACAGCATTTACACATGTGGTTGCTGAGAGCCAACTCAAGTTCTCATTCTTGTATGCTGGCTCCTTTACCAGCTGAGCCATCTTGACAGTCCTTCCCAGGAGCTTTAAACCACTCTTCCTTTGATGGACTTTAGGTCACTACTTTGTTCACTGTCACCAACAAGCTGTAAGAACAGTGGCCATATGCTTCATTATGCTAACCAAAAAGTATTTTGTCTAGTATCAAAAATGAACAAAAGAGGAACTACTGAGACAACAGACATTAATGACAACTTGCTCATAGATGCTGCCAATGGCTTGTGAGGAGGAGGCAAAGGCAATGAACTTCCCTGCCAGTAGCAAATGAGATGAGGAGTCTTCTCTCTCTCAGCCAAAGTGAGCAAAGGCACCAGAGATGTGTGCTAACTTCCACTCTCCCTGTTAAGTAGGAATCAGGTTGTTTTCCTCGTGTGCTGGCACTAAGTTTGCTCTCCTGTCACTGGTCCATTTTCCCTGACTTTAGTCAGGTGTTATCCGTTCTTCCACACATTTACTAAATGTATTCAGAATCTGTAAATATATTCTCCCTTGTCTTTTAACACCGTGTATGGTGAGTTTTGTCTTTCATAAAGTTAGAATTTGAATTTAAGTATTGATTTTGTAAGAAAGAAGTGTCCACATATAAAGTGACACTGGAAGCCTCTGAGAAAATCAAGCACTGTTGAGGTTTTGCGTTTCTGCTTGCAGTACCTGCGCTGGCACCTAGAGCTCTCAGCTTGCCAGGCAAGTTCCCTACCACTGAGCTCCACTGCCAGATCCCTTTTTATTTTATTTTTTTTATTTTGAGACAGAATCTCAATCGGTTGAGATTGAAACTGTAGTTTTCCTGCCTAACTTCCTGAGTAGCTGGGCTTATAGGCCTGCCCTGTCAGGCCTGGCATCAGTCTTTGTTTTGTTTTGACCACAGTTCTGTGTTCTTCAAATAACAGATTTAGGTCTATCTTTATTCAGAAAAAGTTTCTTCTCTAGTATGTTTCCATTTTTAGGAAAAAGGAGTCTACACTATCTCAGCCTCCCCAATGCTTTTCTCTTTCTGATGTTTAACTTTGCAGTCATAAAGCTGTCTCCAACTCTCCCTCATGACAATGACTTAAGTTCTAGTAGGTTTGTTTCTTGTCGATTCTAAATTTTAAAAAATCGTGTGTGTGTATGTGTATGAATGCAGTGAGTTTGTGTGCATTATATGAATGCTGTGTGTGTGCATAGTGAGTGTATATGTGTGTGTAAATGCAGTGTGTCTGTATGTCTCTGAATGCTGGGTATGTGTCTGTATGAATGCATTGCGTGTCTATGTGTGAATGCAGTCTGTGACTGTGCATGCTGTATGTGTCTACATGTGTGTATGTGAATGCAGTGTGTGTGTGCGTGCCCACACAGCTGACTGGACTGTCCCATAGGGTGCCACCAATAGTGGAGACAGGGCTCCATCCTTGAGTGTCATCTGCACCCCATTTGTTATTTTTCAGTGGTCTGCTGCGTCAGTCAGTGTTCTTCACTGAGCAAGATGGAGGCCTCCTGCAGGGCACTTGAGGGTTCTGGGGAGCTGTATGTTCTCCTTTGTTTCTGTTTCCCAGCTATAGAGGAACTTAGGTTCACCCCAGGCTGAGGAGGGACAATGCGGTCAAAGTGACACTGCTTCTCTTGCCCCTCGGATGTGGGTTTTGTGGCCCACGGGTAAGGTTCAGCCTCATTCTCCAGTTATTGTGTGTGAGAGGGCACGGGGGTAGTTTCGGGTTGGCCAGTCTGTGCTGGGAACTAGGTCATAGAGATCCTGACAGCAACAAGATGTCTGTTTAACCTAAATGCTGTCTGTCACCTCCTGTCATTCCTATTCAGACTATGGAAGCATCCGGTCCTGCAGTCTCTTGGGTTTCTTATTGCATTGATAAAACACCAGGGCCAAAAATAACTTGGAGGGGGGGGGAGTTTATTTGGCTTACAGTTCCACAGCACTCTCCATCATTGAAAGAAGTCAGGGCAGGAGTTGAAGCAGCCGCAACGGCGGTATGCTGTGGCAGATGCTACGGTTATACTGGCTTCGTCAGTTTTCTTTCTTGTGTGCCCCAGAACAATGTTTCCAGGGGTGGCAATGCCCACAGTGGGCTGGCCCCTCCCGCATCAACTATCGATCGAGAAAATGCTCCACAGACTTGTCCTCAGGCAATATGAATGGAGGCATTTCTTTTAATTCAAGTTCCTCTTTTCAAAAAACTTCAGCTAATATCAAGGTGGCAAAAAACAAAACTTGGAATTTTAAAAATCCAAACCAACTAGGACACAATGTGTGTTCATCATTCACAGTTTCCTCCTTTCTTTGTGCTCCGTGGGAGAAATGCGATTGTCAGCTTCCTTACTCTATTAGGTTTCTAAGTATCCTTTTTTATGTCTGACAGCAAAGTTTATTTGCAGTAAAATATATGCATTTGAATATAAATCCAGTGACATTTTACAGAGCTGGGTACCCAGCACCACAGTCTAGATGTGGAGCTTAGTCCTTCCCATATCCCTAACAGAATCCCTCACAGCTGTGCACAGTCCTTGCTTGTCTCCCCTAGTCCAAGCGACCACTGGTACATCTGTCTCTATAGACTTCATGTCTGGACATTTCATAGGAATGGAATTATACATTATGTAGCCTTCTGTGTTTGCCTTCTTTCACTAAGAAAAAATATTTTTGAGATTCATCCATGTTGTAGATTGCTAAAACTTTGTTCCTTTCTATTGCAGAATAATATTTCGTGGTATAGTTTGTCCAGTTTTATTTTTCTACTCACCAACTAAAGTCCATTTCAGTTGTTTCTATCTCTTGCCTATCAATAAAGCCACCAGAAATATGTGCATGTAAGTTGGTGAGATTTTTCTTTTCACCAGTCCTGTAGGACAACACCTAGTAGTAGAATTCTTGAATCATAATTAGCATTATGTTGGCTGCAGAGATGGCTCAGCAGTTAAGAGCACTGGCTGCTCTTCCAAAGGACCCAGGTTCAGTTCCCAGCAGCCACATGGCAGCTCGCAACTATCTGCAACACCAATTCCAAGGGATCTGACACCTTCACACTAATGCACATAAAATAAAAATTAAATAAATTAGCATTCTGTTTGGCTTTGTTTTGTGTGTGTGTGTTGTATGCAGTGTACATTCATGTTCATACAAATATTCTCATGTGTAAGAGCACATGTGTGTGGGGAAGCCATAGGCTGATGCTGGGGTTCTCCTTTGATCACTCCTTATGTACAGAGGCGGGGTCGGTCTCACTTGAACTCAGAGGATCCAGCCCAGCTAGTTCATTTATAGGGTAAACTCAAGACCCTCTATCTTATGCATGTTGGTTCTTCAAAGTCTTTCTTTCATATAAAAACTTTATGGTTTGCACAAGCATCTATAGCTGTGATGATAATTTTCCTATGATCTTTCCCTCTCCAGGATGTCCACAAAACCTGAGAACACAGAGACATTTTTCATTAAGCCTCTATTCCTGCACTTCCAAAAACAAAAAGTGACGATTTCACATGCAATTAAAAAGCCATTTCCTTTCCTTGAGGGCCTCCGTGACCAAAATCTCATCACAAATAAAATGTATCACGTAAGTGAAGTTTATTGCATCATAACCTGCTAAACAAGCCCCAAATTAAGTTACACTTTGATATCTTGGAACCAAACTTCAGACTGAATGACTGACGGTTTTTAAGGTTGGACTTAATTTTTTAAAAGAATTTATTCCTTATGTGCATGTGTATGTTTGTGTGTCCGTGTCCGTGTGTGTGTGTGTGTGTGTGTGTGTGTGTGTGTGTGTCCACATAAGTGTTGATGCCCACAGAGTTCAGAAAAGGGCTCCAGGTTCCCTGGAACTGGAATTACAGTTTTGAGCCACCTGATGTGGGTTCTGGGAATGGCACCTAGTTCCTCTGTAAAAGAAACACATTCTCTTAACCACTTAGGCATCTCGCCAGGCCCCAGGCTTCATTTTGATAAAGTAAGCTCATGGATTTTCATAGCATTTTGTAGACATATTGGTTACAATAATAAATTCATCATTTGTGAATCAGAATTATGGCCTCAGATTTAAATTCTTGGTTTCCTGTGAGTAATACCTCTTATGTAAATATTTCTGGAAGTGTTCTCTCCAGGAATAAAAGAGAGATGAAGCAGAGGCTTCAGGAGATGGTCCTACTTTTATCTGAGGAAATGGTGTTCCATGCACCTTCTGGAATCAGTGAGTGTTGTTGAAGATAAGCTAGATCAGAATGGAGGTTCTCCATGGAAGTGCAATGTGTTCTGCATTTTATACCATGTAGTTGATGCAATTTAAACTAAATTTAAAAAGTAAACAAGCTAAAATCAAAAGTGATTTTAATTAACTGTTCAATTATTTTATCAAACTGAAATTTCAGTTAGCACATTTTGTTTTAATAAGTGTCTATATTTAAAACCTAGATTTGGGGCTTCAGAGACGGCCTAGTGGTTAAGAGGAATGGCTGCTCTTCTGGAGGACCCAAGTTCAATCCCCAGCACCCACATGGCAGCCATAGCTGCCTGAAACTTCTATGCCAGAGGATCTGACTTCCTCACACTTGTAGGCAAAACAAAAATGTACATAAAATAAAAATTATTTTTTAAAAGCCACCAAGATTTGAGAACATTAAAACCTACAGAGCGTCTTATTAGGACAAATTTTTTAACTGTTCATTTATGTTGTTTTCTGGGCACGAGTGTTTTGTCTGCCTATTTGCCTGTGCACGCCTGTGTCCCTGGCGCCGTTGGAGGTCAGAAGAGAGGCCACCAGATTCCACAGAACTGGAGTCAAGCAAATGACTATGAACCACCATGTGGGGGCTGGGAATTGAACCCAGGACCTCTGGCATATCAGCCAGTGTTCTTAACCACTGAGCCATTTCTTCAGCCCCTCACGTGTTTCTTTTGCCTTATGAATACTCTGCCCTCCGGTACAGTTCGCAATCAGAGGGAATGGACACCCTGTTTTCTTTAGGTCAGATCAGTACCAGTGGGAGGACAGAATAGCACTGACAACCTGCCAAGTCTATTCCACAAGTCTCTTGGCTTTTAGCTATACATGAGCCATTTTTTTCAAGGATGTATTTCTTTTTCTTTTCACATGTACAAGTATTTTGCCTGCATCTATGTGTGCATGCCACTTGTGTGTGTGGTGCCCACGGAGGCCAGAAAAGAACCCTGAATCACTTGGAACTGGAGGTACAGATGTTTGTGAGCTGGCGTGAAGGTGCTGGGACCCAAACTTGGGTCCTCTGCAGGAGCAGCAAGCACTCTCGACCCCTGAGCCATCCACCTCTCCAGCCCTCCACACCTTTAGAAACATTATTACCTTTATTATTTATTTACTTATGAGTACATGTGTGTGTTTGTGGTGTGTGGGTATCTGTGTATGAGGCAGCTGCTGTGCATACGGGCAGGTAGGAGGACAACCTGTGGCTAGCTGGTTCTCTGCTTCCACCATCTGAATCCCAGGGATTGCACTCAGACTTCCAGGAGCAGGGACAACAAGTGGCTACACCCCATGAACAATCCCACCAGCCCCATGCTGACCTCTAACTCATGTTTCCCCTTCAAAGGAGGCCCCTCTTAAATGTCATGTAAATGAGAGTGGTAGTTTGACATCACCAGTGATTATTTTCACAGAGAAAATATTAACTTGTTTCATGAAGCAGTCATGGAAATACAAAACTTCCCACTAGAAGATATGTTTGGAGGGGGTTGGGGTATACTAACCATAATTATTTCTAGGGCTCTTCTGGGACTTGGAAGCCTGCACTTAAATTTTCTCCACTCATTGTTTTTAAGGATTTTCAAGAGTCTTTTAGAAACCTGGTCCCTCTACAAAGAGTGATCTACAGAGCCCTGGAAGAACTGGGGAAGATATTTGACATGAAGGTTCTGCAGGAATTGTTCTGTAAGGTCAACATGGAGAATTACCCTGATTTGGAACCCATTTCCAAAAGTTTTAATAATGGTAATTGGGTTTAGTATCAACCTTTGAGATCACAGCCCATTTTTTTCCCCAACAAGTGTATATTAAGCTTTTATTGTATGCCATATATTGTGCAGTGCAATTGGGGATAAAACTAACATGCCATACATCATCTTAAAGCTTATGTCTAATGGCTCTGCTAGGCACCCTTTGGAGGTCTGCTCAGCTGGGCACTTAGCCTCTCCAGGCAGTGAGAGCCACACCAGCATCAGGCTATGTAGAGGAGGATAGGATTAGAAGTGCTGAGTCCCAGTACAGTAGCACTGTTGTGTCTCTTGAGCGCGAGCCCTTATACTGACATACGTCACAGTCCATCAGGTTGGCTAGCACCCACCTTGAGTGACAGCGCAGCTGGGGGTGCAGGATCCATCTTACTTTAGCACCACCTGCTCATAGAAATCAACAATGTGTGAGCCAGTCTTCAACTCCATCTCACCCACCTTTAAAGCTGCAGGGGGCTTCCCTTAGGTATGTGCCAGATCCTAGACCTTCCACCCAGGAAAGCCCCTCCCCCATTTATTCTTACCCCTGTGACAACCCGGAAGCCATCTTTTGCTTCTATTGTTCCTGTTTGGAAGTATACCAACTTCTGAACACTGGAAGAGAAACACAGATCACTGTGTATCTTCTAATTATTAATTTTGACCTTGAGTGTCTTCTTTCTCTGTGGGAAGCATAAAGGCTTCCTTGTGGGAATCTTCTCTGTCCCAGGGCATGATAGGTGAATTTTGTCATGTGGGACCTATTGAACTTGGAATGATTAGAGGACTAGAAATTCCTAAATGTATAATGTTGAAATGTTGCTTCTTGTCTCTTCTGGAGATCTCTAATGGCTTATCCTCTTTTTCCCTCTCCTTCTCCCACTTAAGTATTACTGAATGCATTGTGTTCCCAAGGAAGTGACAAAGGAGACCTGAACCCCGAGATAAATCTCAAACAAGGTAATGTCAACTGGAGAAAGCTTCTTATTGCCTCTGAGAATAGGAAATAAAGATGATCGTTAGACAAGTGTGAGTCAGGAAAGAAATAGAGAAGGCAAGGAGGGGAGTTGGTATGAGCCTGGGGTTATCTTTCCTGTACTGTGATTACTTACCCAGAAGAAGCTAGGCACTCAAAATTCTGGGGCAGGAGGAATGTGAGTTTGAGGCCCACCAACTTACATAGTAAAACAAACAGAACCCATGTCAATTTATTTGAGTTCACAGTTTTAGAGACTTCTGCCCAGATGGTTTGTCCTCACTATTTAAACTTATGGTGTGTGGGTATTTGTGTATGAGCCAGCTGGTGTGCATACGGGCAGGTAGGAGGACAACCTGTGGCTAGCTGGTTCTCTGCTTCCACCATCTGAATCCCAGGGATTGCACTCAGACTTCCAGGAGCAGGGACAACAAGTGGCTATACCCAATGAACAATCTCACCAGCCCCATTAGTACAGAACATCAAAGCAAGGAGCTGAGTGAAGCAAAGATGTTTACCTCATGGGGACCTGGAAGCAAGGAAAGAGATGAGGTGCCTGTGGTCCGTCAAGGGTACACCCTAGTGATCTAACTTCCTTCCACTAGGCTCTGCCTGTGAAAGGTGGCACCAGCATCCATGGGCGCCATTCTGAGGGCCAGACCTCTAATACACGAGCCTGGGAAGGTGGGGCACTGGAGATCCAAACTGTCACCTGCCTCTGATGGGGTGTGGGGTCCTGGCAGAGCAACCATGACATCAGATGGTCACCCTGGACCAATGATGAAGAATATGAACCCAGTGTCAGCAATCCAGATGAAAGAGAGTGACTGCTCACAAGGAGCTGTGGTTTAGAAAAGCCCCTAGAGCAGACGACCAGTGTGAAACTGTGAAGGGTGAAGCAGTGTGGTCTCTGGTGGCACCAAAGTGGAAACGCTCTGTAAGAGAGATGCCCTTGTTTTGCCTGAGCCCATACATTATCTGACCTCCGACACCAGAGGGGTTTCCCACACAACCAATTCTCCAGACTACAGCAGGGTATCTTATAATTAGTTAAATTCAGATAAAGGGCTCAGTGTGATTAAGACTGCCTCCCACTTCAGATGCTGGTTACAAGTTTCAGGGTGTGACCTATGCTTCTGAGCAATTGCCCATAAATCATAGATCACCATACCCCATCAGCCTACAGAACTGGTTAGCACAGCTCATGAAACTCAAGGAAACATTAATTACTATTTATTGTAAAAGTTATAGAGCAAAAATCGCCAGATTGGGCGAGGGGAGGGGAGAAGATGCCGCATTTGGCAATGTGCATACAAGCACGAGGGCTTGTGTTTGATCCCCTGACCTCGTGTGGAAAACAGCCCATGCACAGGGGCACATGCTGTAATCCTGTACAGGGAGGCAGAGACAGGCGTATGCCTTGAGCTCACTGCCCAGGCAAGTTGGCAAATTCTAGGCTAGTGAAAAACCATCTCTAAAGCAGGAAGCCGACACCACCTGAGGAATGACACCCAAGGCTGCCCTCTGTCCTCCACACACATGTGTGCACACGGAGAATCACCATATGGGAGAGGACCATCCCTGGGCACAGCACCCTTCCAGCACTATGGAGTTTGTCAACTCTAAATCCCTCTGAACAGAGTCACTTAGGATTTTAATAAAAGTTGTGTTACACAGGGATGATCAATGAAATCGTTAGCGGTGTGATCAAGGCAACTTCTAGCTCTTCTCACCATGGAGGTCAGGGGTCAACTCTTGATTTTGTTCCCCTGGCCACCAGCCCTCCATTCCTCAGGACTTTCCAGACCTCACCTCTTTAACACACACTGGGGTGTTACTGAGGAAGGCTGGCTGTGAGCTAGAGTAGATTGATGCCCTTCTCACCTTAATCACTTTTCTGGCCAGGAACAGGGGATAAGGACCAAAACTGTCATTCTTCCTATGTTTCTGTGTCACACTTGATGTCAGAAGAGATAGATTCAAACATGAAAAAGGTTGTTTGAGAGCAAAAATATCCCAGAAGAAAGATATATAGAGGAACACACATACTCTCTCTCTCTCTCTCTCTCTCTCTCTCTCTCTCTCTCTGTGAGAAATTGGTGGAAGTGTGGAAAGAGCACACGGATTCTTTGAGAGACAGACACAAAAAGAGCAAAGACTATGAAAAGAGCAGAAAGAATAAAGGACAATGACAAAAGGAGCTATGTTGATAGTTTTTGTTGGTTTTTTTGTTTTGCTTTGATTAGCATTTACTCTTGTATACTGTCTAGCCCAGTGCCATCAAAGACTGGTATTATTTAGATGCCCAGTTTATGGGTGAGGAAGCTAAAATTGAGAGAGACCGTGTGTGGAATATTCAAGGGGTCAAATGAAAAAGTGAAAAGCCACGTGTTCTTAAGGCAGAGTCTGCATTCTTGAGGCTCTACTGCTAATCTGATGGGAAACATGAAACAGAAGTGGAGGGAAAATGAGAGAAATTTCAGGAAGAAATAGAAAGAATGGGGAGAAAATGGAGACTAGCCATCACTGAATCGTCATGAGAAGGCCAGCAGGGATGAGGCATCTGATATATACAAGGAAGATGTTGTATGTGTTGTATGAAAGGAGATACGGTCCATGGACTCCTAGGAAGTCCTGTAAGGCCCTTGGACAGAGAAGCTGTGGGCACACAAGCAGACATACTTTAGCCATGCATATGAGGACAAATCAATCACCGTTAGGTGCTAGAGTGGCCTGGGCAGGATTCTACTCAACCAGAGGTGACTCTGACACCACACTCATGACCTGAGTCTGACTTCCAGAACTAGCGGGAATTTATCAGCTCCAGATAAACTCTGGATTGATACTTCAAGGGGCTATTTAGACCTTACATCATAAAGACAAGAGAGAACCCCTGCTTCAGCTCCTGACATAAACATCTGATTTCTTCTCCTTAGGACCTAGTAAGAGCTGTTCTCAAGGAAGCCTGACCTGGTCACCTTTGGATCCCTCCTGGTCTGATGGTCTGTTCTTGTTTACTCTATAAACATTGCTGACTCATCCCATGTGTTTGCTTTCTGTTGCTGTGATGAAACACCATGACCAAGAGCAACTTGGAGAGGAAAGGTTTAGTTTATCTTACAGCTCATAGTCTATTATGAAGGGCCATCAGGACAGGAACTTGAGGCAGGACCTGAAGCACAGGCCATGGAAGTTACTTCCTGGTTTGTTACCCACGGCTTCCTCAGCCTACTTTCTTATGTATACATGAGGACCTACCAACACAGGATTGACACCATCCACAGTGGGCTGGGCCCTTCCATGTTAATCATTAATCAAGCTGCCCCCACAGACTTGGCTCCAAGTCAATCAGATAGAGGACATTTTCTCAGTCAAGAGTCTCTGACGATCCTCTCTTGCTTTGTTGACAAACAAACCAGCCCACACACCATGAGTATGGGGGATACCCTTTCCTTTCATTTCAGAAGCGAAGAGTTGGAAAATCCTTGCTGGGGGAAAAAGAAGCTAAACAGTCAGAGGAGTTGGCCAGGGAGTCACAAGGCACAAACCCCTTCCAGGGTAGGCGTAGCCATACGTGCAGATGGAGCCAGAAGTAGAATCAAGAGATGAGGGTGCTGGAGAGGTGGCTCAGGGGTTAAGAGCACTGGCTGCTCTTCCTAAAGGTCCTGAGTTCAATTCCCAGCAACCACATGGTAGCTCACAACCATCTATAAAGAGATCTAGCGCCCTTTTCTGACCTGTGGGCACACAGGCAGGCAGAATACTGTATAAATAATAAATAAAACTTAAAAAAAAAAAAAAAAGATGAGAAGCAGGGTGAGGAATAATGATAGAAACTGGAAAAGAACGAAGCTCTGTGGGACCTCACCGGTGGTCTGTCTGTCTTCAGATTCCTATGGACTAGAAGTCCAACTAAATAACATTTCAGATGGTCTATATGTGTTTGGTAGAGTTTTGTTTTGTTTGTTTGTTTGTTGTTTTAAAAAAAAACTTAACCATTTCAAAACTGACTATGGAAAAAGTATTATGTATATTTGGGGTTGGCAGTGTTGCTCAGTGGTAGAATGTTTGTCTAGCATGTGTGAAGTCTTTGGCTCAATCCCAGCAATTTCTCTGAAATGGCTACCATGAAGGTATGCGTATTGCCTCATATACATTTTTTTTTTTTTTTGGTGTGGTAAGAATACTTAAAATGCATCGATCTTGAGAACACAGTATGTTCTTATCATGTTGTATAGTGGACCATTTTGAAGTTATTCTTCCTGACTGAAACTTCGTGTTCGTTGTGGCCTCGGTCCCCCTCCTCACTGGCACTCTACTCTCTGAGTCGGACCCTTTCACAAGCCACCTAAAGTGAGATGGTGCAGCTTTTGCTCTTCTGTGCCTGGCTTGCTTCGTGTAATACTCTTGTTCGTCCACGTTGTCTCAGCTGATCGGCTCTCCTTCGTTTTAAGGCTAACTGCAAGTCTATCTTGTGTGGATACCACATTTTCTCCAGCTGCTGGCAGCTATTTAGGCTGAATCCGTACATGGAGACACTTGTCAAGCATCTTGTCAGGCTGTAACAAGTGCAGGCACCGCTTTAGCAAGCTGATTTTTAATTCTCGGGGTTATTTTCAACCGTAGAGAGGATTGTCAAATCACATGGTGGTTTTATTTTCAGGGTTTTTTTGTTTTTTGTTTTTTGTTTTTTTTTTTTTTGGAGAAAATTCCATGCTGTTTTGGTTTCGGGGTTTGTTTGTTGTTGTTTGTTTGTTTGTTTGTTGTTTTTGTAATGGCTATAGAGACTTACATCACCACTCCCAGCACACAGTGTCCCTCTCCTCCACAGCAACACCTCCACTTCCTCTCACTTCTCTTTTTGGTTATATCCATTCTAAAAGGTATGAGGTGGTATCTCACTGGAGTTTCTTAGTGTCATTCTTAGTCAGGGTTTCTATTGCTGCAATTTATAATGGAAGCTTTGGTTTCCTCAAAAACTCAGTTATGTTATGTAAATATCTTTTTGTCTTAATCCCAAGGGTCGGATTTTAGTTTGGGCTTTAGTTTGCCCACAGCTGATAATTGCCCCCTTCGAGGCACGGTCTTTGCCAACTGGTAGTGACCTGCCTCGTACAGCATGGGGAGGGGTATGATGTAGGTCTCTGAGGAATATAAATATGAGAGCCCAGAAAGAGAAGGTGTGGCATGTGGCAGTTTGGAGAAGCCAGAGATGGACAGCGTGGCCATTTGGAGCAGGCAGATGGGAGAAACCTTTCAACGCACTGGCTTGGAGGAGAGTGCTGGCTGTGTTTGCTGTTGATGGAGATTGGTATAGCCACAAAAGAACCCATGATCCTAATCAGCCAGGAGAAGTAATGGGGTCTGTGCTCCCTCTCCCCACTGACCTTCTCTCTCCTGCCTAGCACTAGGGGGTTAGAAAGGAGAGGCTTTAGGAACCCCAAGTAAAATTGGGTTTTAAAGACAAATGCTACTGTGATGAAATCCTTGAGATAAGTAAGCTAGAGGCAAGACCTGATGCAGAGGCCATGGAGGGCTGCTGCTCACTGGTTTGCTTCCCCTGGCTTGCTCAGCCTGCTTTCTTATAGAACCCAGAACCACCAGCCCAGGGATGGAACCATCCGCCATAGGCTGGGTCTTCTACCATTGATCACTAATTAAGAAAATGCCTGACAGCTGGATCTCATGGAGGCATTTCCATTGAGATCCTTCCTTCCTGAGGCTCCTTCCTCTTTGATGACTCTCATGTGCTAACTTGACTTTATGTTTTATTCCACTCGGGACACTGCACTTCCCTGACTATGGTGCTGGGAAATTCTTTGTGTTCCTGTTGGTCATTCATAGTTCTATTGAATAGAAGCATTGAGCATGGGTATCCTTCTGTGAAGGAAAATTGTTTCACCATTGAGTAGTGATGTTTGCTATGAGTGTCTGTACATGGCTGTGAGTTATAATTGCAATAGAGCATCTGCCTATCAGATTAGTAAGACATCTGATACTTTCCCTTTCTAATAGGTGATTATTCATATTAATTCAACCTTATTTGTTGTGGTAGATCTTAAATCAGACCGGAGACCTTCATGCTTCTACATGGACATTTACATCTTTTTCTGTAACCTTTTTCTCTAACTTTTTCTCCCTTTGTTCCTTTACAAAGGAAGTAGGCCTAGATTGTGAGGTGAGCTGTTGGCCAAGACTATGGGGTGTAGCGGGCTTGGAGGCTCATGTCACAGCACTAGCTTGGAGCTCGTAGAAGGCTGCTTAGTATCCAGTTCACTGGGGCAGCAGCAGTGTCAGGTTGAAGGCAAAGCTTGGTTCTGACTTCTCTGTCCTGCCCTCAGCTGGAAGGTATCTCTTTCCCTGCTGTCCTGCTTGGGACTAGAGAGAGTTCAAAGTTGCTTTCTCCACCCTCCTCAATATTGTCTTTTCTTATTTTCTTGCCTCAGGTAGGTGCCATGGTCACTCACTTGGTTCCCTTAGGTATTAGGAAGGAATTTTCATGCATACAGTTGTTCAGTCTGATGTAGGAGGAGGTTGGGCAGTAATTATTGGATTGCTCTTAAATTAGCTTTTTATGTCTCCTCTCATTTTTAAAATTATCCTCTGCTTTTCTTGGATAGCAAACATTTACTTTCT
Organism: Psammomys obesus; assembly: GCF_907164565.1. Lineage (NCBI taxonomy): Eukaryota > Metazoa > Chordata > Mammalia > Rodentia > Muridae > Psammomys > Psammomys obesus. Next base: position 7,809,666 of record NW_026593286.1, read on the forward strand.
TAGGAGAGCAAACATTTTATTTCTGGTGTTTTTCTGTGCTGTCTATGCCCACCCAGACACATGGGCTTTATGCTACAGACTCTGTGTGATTTTAACACTTGTAAGGAGGGGAAGGCAATAGAATATTATTCTCCTTAATGGAGGAGTACCCCTGGGTAGAGAAAGCAAGGAGAGGAAAAGGGGGATATCAACTAGAGAAAATAAGTAGCCATGGTGGGCAGGCAGGCAGATTTTAGAATAGCATGGAGCCCAACATTTACCATGTTGGCTGAGGGATGACATGACATGAACCTTCCTTCTCAGAAGTTCAAATGAAACAGGCCAATCCTGTAGAACATCTCCTATCAGCTCTCCTGGAAGGAAGCCCAGGAGAAAGACCTTCTGATAGAGGACTGAGCAGGGGGGTAGGGGAGACTTCTGGTGAAGACTGGGGATCAGGCAAGAAACATAGCAGAGAAGGATGACCTGAGACATCCAGGAAGGGCAAAAGGGCAGACACTGGGTGCAGCAAGGAGAGTCCCCCAGGGCACAAAGTGTGGTGAGGAGTGTCTCTCTCTCTCTCCTCTCCTCTCTCTTCTTCTCCTTCTCCTTCTCAGTACTCAGACTCTTTCCACCTTAGTACTCATGTTGAGTACTTATGCTCAAAATGCCACCTCTGCCTCACCCTGTTCCTGGCCCTAAAATAAAGTGAGTTTATTTTAAAATACAGAGGGAGCCAACAAGATAGTTCTCAACTCTGATGACCTGAGTTTGAGCTCCACGGCCCAGTTGTTGAGTTATTTCCTAACTGTCATACAGTGCTGTGTGTGTGTGTCTTGTATGTTCTGTGTGCACCTGTGCTAAATAAATAAAAGTTAGAAATATAGAGGGAGAACAGTACGGGCAGAGAAAAATAGAAAGGCAAACAAATATCAAGAATAAGGCAAATGGGAAAGACACAAAGCCATAACGAGTGAAAACTTGGCAGAATGGGCTATGTAAAATGAGGACATTTTAACATGTTACCTCCATTGGTAAGAGTAAGATGCCCCTGTAGCATTATGACCCTGTAATCCCCTCATCTTACAGGAGACCCCACTTTTCTTGGGCTTAATCACTGTATAAGATTTGTTGATTCCTAAACACACTTCTCTAGCCCAGGCCTGCCCTCTTGGCTCATTGTTCCAAGTGCCTAAAGACCTTCCAAAGGCCTGAAGAACATCAGGCTGTTTTGGCATCGTCTGCTCAATAATGTAACAGATGCCCCGGATTTGGTGGCTTAAAGCTTCTCTCACCTTATTTGGCACTGCTTTAATTACACTTTTCCTGGGTCTGCAGCCTGCCCTGTGTGTGCATCCCTAACCCAGCCATCCCATGTACAACCTCGTCACACTCACTTAGACTAGAGGAACAGGCTTTCATTTGGCTTTGCCCCTGCAATGTTGTTCTCTTCCTGGATAGGAATTTTAATCCAGCAACATGGCTGCTCCGACAGCGAATCACATCCAAAGACCTAGGTCATGCTGGAATGCAGACGTGCCACACACCTTTAATCCCTGTGGCAGGAATACAGTCACACCCTTAGTACACATGTTTAAGGTAAAATTAGTTTGTAGAAGGAAACAGCTGTGCTTGAAAGTGATGCCTAATTGAGGGGCAGACAAAGTAAAGAATCAGAAAAAGATTTGACAGAATGAGTCAGAGCTAGGATACACCCAACTCTCAGGAAAGCAGCACAGGAAAGAGAAGCTATTAAGAGCAGTGCAGCAAGAGGGGATTCAGTGAGTTGTGAGTCAGTGCAGTGTGTCCAGTAGAGTTCGTTTGTGAGTTCAATGCAGGTCAGCAAAGGCAGCTGACACACAGAAAAAAAAGGAACCAGAAGGTCTTATTTTGCAGACTGAAAAGCCACCATGTTGTCTTTGTGAATGTTCCAAGATAGAGTAGGGCCAAACTTCAATTTGGTTACTTCCTGGTTGGTCCACATTCGTTAGTTTTTTAGGCTGGATTAGCTCAGGAACTTGCTCAACCTTTTTCCCATCTGTTTATTTTGTGTCATTATCTTCTAGTATTCAGAAAGAATGGAAGAATCAGGACTAGACACAAGAAAAAAAGACTTTTAAAAGTTGGTGATATAGCTGGGCATGGTGGTACATGCCTTTAATCCCAGCACTTAGAGAGGCAGAGGCAATAAGATCTGAGTTTAAGGCCAACCTGGTCTACAAAGCTAGTCCAGGACAGCCAAGGCTACACAGGGAAACCCTGTCTGGGAAAAAAAAAAAAAGTTGATACTAAATGAAGCAAGAATAAACACAGACAGAATATTTGCTAAATGCTGTACCTACAAATTAAGATGGCAATTTTTTTGCATTAATTCATATGTACATCGTTAACTAACATAATTCAGAAATAAGAGCACAATGAAACAAATTGCTATCCATACTGAGTCACTCAGTGTGTTTCAGGAACAGTGTCTGAACTATGCACAGGAGGTCTAGAATTTACATCTGCAGGACAGTCCCAGCAAGTCCTCAGATGGGAACACCATACATGGAAGCTAGAGACCATCACTCCCATATCTGAAGCTAAGTGAAGGCCCTGGAGGGAGTGGGAGGAGGCACTGTGCTCAAAGCACAGGGCTTCTACAAAAAAGGCCACAATGGTTTCACTTGGAGCTTTAAGAAGCAGGTAGTTCAAGGACCGTACACTTTTCAAAATAGAAGTGCTTATGAATAGGCTGCCACAGAAATATCATCCAAGCATTTGGAGGGTGGCTGATGCAGATTGAATGAATTTCAAATTTTATCGTTGTCTCTGATTGGCTAGATTTCAGAAGCATAGTTACTAAGTAGGTAGGCATTGGCTAAATGGGAAGTGTTTGAAACTGGTAAAACTAGCAAAGGTTACCCTTTACTGGTTTCAAAAAAACAGTTATTCTTCATCATGTATAATAAGAACTTTAATTTTTTGTTTACAGCTACACATAAAAAATTAAAGATGGAAAATAATGTAGATGGTGGAAAAAACAGGTGTTTTGTTTGTTTCTTAGTTTTCATTGTGCTTGTTTTTATTTTTCCAGAAAGCACTCCTCTGTAGTTCAGACTGTAGCTTGCTGTGCCTTCCAACAACAGTGGGAGCTCTTCTCTGTCTCTGTCTCAGAATCCATGGACTGCAGTTTTTGGTTAGGATTAGTATCTGGGATGTTAGATCACCAACTGAACAAAGGAAGGGGTCAGAAAGAGCTTGCTTCTGTCCTGCTGCTCTATGAGAGACAAGGAGACCATGCCCTGAAATAATCAAACAGATGCAGTTCTGACCAAGGGGGCAAGACAGGACAGAAACAACTAAAAAAGAGGAACAGAAAGACAGAGGGAGAATGTAAACATATTTTAGAGGAACAAGAGAAGAGGTGGGACCAAAAAACTTATGAAAAGATCATGTGTCAGAGCCTTGGGATGACAATTAGAAGACCACAGTTCAAGGCTATCTTAGGCTAGTGTGAGTTCAAAGCCATCTAGGAAAATTAGTTGACACCCTGTCTGAAAATGAAACATAAAAAAGTCTGAGGGTGTAACTCAGTGGTAGAATGCTTGCCTAGCACGAATGAGCCCCTCACACTGCAAAATTGAATAACAAACAAACAAACCCCATGATTTTGTCCCAGGAGCAGCACCATCCACAAGTGAAAAGACACGGTCCTGTGTCATGTGTTCCCCAACATATGTGGCAGAAGACCCGGAAGCAAGGATGGGAAGCAGCCAAGAAGGTAAGGAATACATAAGGCTGCCCAGGGGTCATGAGTTGAGGATGGCTCCGTGAGTACCACAGCTCCAGCTACAGTACTAGCTTGTGGTCCAGGCCAGCCCTGAATCCAGTCCTCTGAACCTACCTGCTGGGAGCTGGAGAGCAGCAAGAACCCTTCACAGAGCCATGTGCGACAGGATGGAGTCAGTTGGTCACATCTGGGTGAAAGAGAAGAAACACAGTCTTAAAACTGGCACTTGCTTGCCTGCTGCCTTGATGTACTGAGTCACACCCATTCTTTCCTGCCACCCAAGTCGGCTGAGTAAACTCTTGCAGCTAGATAATAAAGTTGCTTTGTCACATAAGCCATGACAAGGGTCCTTGTCGGGTATGAGCTTGCAGCCTGTGAAGGGAAAAGAGTTCAGGTCAGCTAGTCTCAATCCAGAGTATATTCCCAACCAAAGTCCTCAAGAGTGTCAAAGAACTAATTAGGGCTTGGCCAGAAAATTTGCCTACAAAATTCTTATTTGTGCAAAAAAAAACGTTTTAAGATTTAAAATGTTTCTTTGGGAGGTGGGGGTCCAAAAATGGCCAGGACCCTGCTTGGATTCCTAGTTGTCAGTTCAGTAGCCTTGGATTCTTCTAGAAGGAAGAAAAAAATGATCATCCAAACACTGATGTAAGCAAGGCGCTTGCAGTGTGGAAGGTCCTAAGGTTTGTTACTTCTCCTCATTATTTCTTTCCTAATCGCCAGTTATTGTTTTCTAGAAGCTGTGGACACTAGGAACAACATTACTGTAGGAGAATCCAGGAAGAGAAGAGGTAAGGAAACAAGGAGTGTTTCCATGCTTTTGATGTAACAGAGAAGTCATTTGTTGCTAGAATTACTACTGTTGTTGTGTATGACAATGGGGTAAACTATGATGACCTCCCCTATGGTCCTCCTCGCCCTTAGAACCTGTTATACTAATGACAAGGGCACTCTACACATATGATTAAGCTAAGAACCTTAGCTTAGGGGGAAGTTATTTTTGCCTGTTGGTATACGGGTGACTGATCTGATTTTATGGTTCTTTAGAAGTGGGAACCTTTCTTAGATGCAGAGAGAGGAAATGACTATGCAGGAATACTCAGAAGGATGAAAGACTAGTGAGTTTGAGGATGCAGGAAGGGGCCAAGAAATGTGGCAATCTTGAGAACGTGGAAAGGCAAGGAAATAGGTTCTCCTGTAGAACCTCTGGGAACAGATGAAGGGCTGTGGACAGCTGGACTTCAGCCTGGTGAGACACACAGCAAACATCTAACTGACATGGTGCTGAGATAAACTTGTGCTGTTTTAAGCCACTGAACTTTTGGCAATTTGTTCCAAGAACAATAAAGAGTGGTAAGTACTTTGGAATACTCAAGGAACTGCGTAACTGTGGCCATGACAGTGACAGACCACACATATGAGGGTGGCCTCATAAGACGGTATTGCTCTGTGGGGTTTAAAATCACCTAATGACACATTGCTCAGAATGCACCCAGTGAGTAAGCAACGAGCAAGTTTGCTGAAGGTGGAATGTGGCTCTATCATGTTCCTACAAATTAACAAGTAGCTTTGAAATTAGGCAGTAAGGAGAAAGTGACAAATTTGTTTGTCATTTGTCTTTATATATATATATATACATATATATATGTATATATATATATATATATATATATATATATATACTGGGTCTCACTGTGTAGACCAGCTAGTCTGGAGCCTGCTGTTTAGACCATGCTGGCTGTGGTATACAGAGATATACTTGCCTGTGCTTCCTGAATATTGGAATTAAAGGTGTTACCCCACCTAGCTGCTGGGCTCTTGAGGAACTTCAAATACCATGATAGAAAAGGCTTGGGGTCCCCTGAGAAGTGATTTGAAAGAACAGTGAGAACTCAGGGGTACATGAAGAACACTCTGGAGAAAACCTACATCCCTCAGTTTACACCCTTCTGTATGAACACATGAGCATTAAGTAGGGCTCAGTGTCTTTGCAGTTCTTATTTAAGACAAGGTGTATAGTGAAAGGCACAGATCCTAAGCACACGCTTTGATGAATCCAGCTAATTGCATTGGTTTTACAATAACAAGCCTAACAAGACTCAGAACAGGAGCATGAACCTGAAGAGGTTTTCTGTGCCCTTTCTTTGGCCCCTATTCATCAAGGCAGCCACTTATTGTGCAAGAACAAATTAATTTAGGTTGTTTTTTTACGTGCTAAGTAAGATTTCCTGCCATGTTCTTTACTGTAAAGTTTCCTTCCCTGCACAGAATGATTCTGCAGTTAACTCACGTTGAGGAATGCTTGCCGTGGTAATTGGCTTCTTTTTATTGCTACGGAGCCAACTTTGACCAGCCTGAATTTGTTTGTATGTTCTCCCAATGCTGGAGCCTCAATGTTTCCAGCTTGGGACATTATGAGGAAGCTGATAGGAGCGCCTGGTAGAATACCCTCTGTGGCTCCACGTTTTCATATTCTTACAGAAGCATTTAGGGGTGACCTGCTGGTATATCAGGTAGATTTCTTCTTGTCCCTCCACCAATACCCATAAATATCCACAATATCAGGGTCCCAGCTCCGTGAACCATGTCCTTGGGTGAGGAAGGGCTCTGACTGTGGGTCATACATCCTATCTGCTCTCTGCCCTTGACCTTAATCAAGTGGCATCATCTCAGCATTCTAAGTGGGGGAGCACACTCCAGAGTGTGGTTCTGGCAATTCTGAAAGGCAGGTGTCATCATTATCTCTAGAAAAAAACCTTGTTTCTAGGAATGCCTTACCTACAATCCCTTTGCAAATGGCCTTGCTTACCACAGTTAAAACATCTTCCATTTTGATATTTCCTAAGACTCTTAGAAATTATTTCTTCTATCAGATTAGGATCATAAACATGAGATCCAATATGAGCCATGTCTCTGTTCCATTCCTCTACTGGTGCTGATTTTGCCTCTAAATGTCTAATCACCCTTTTGCATTCTGAGTTAGCATTTTCAAAAGGCAAAGATTTGACTAGTATTTTTCTGACTTCTGAATCTTATATTACTCTATTTACAGTTGAAGTCAATCTTTGCAAAAATATCAGTGAAGGTTTCTTTTGGGCCTTTGTATAATTTTAATAAGTAATTCAGATCTCTTTCCTGATTCTTCAAACTTATTCCAAGCATTTAAAGCTGCTAAATGGCACAGTGCCAAGGTATGATCACCAAATTCAAGCTGCCTTTGTAAATTAGCATATTGACCTTCACCTAGCAACTGATCCTGGGAAACATCAATACCTCCTCCAGCCTGATTTCATTGTTCTATGGTCTTCACTTCCTCTTTCCACCATGATTGCCATTGTAACTAAAGACCTGGTTTCAATGTTGCTGTTGCCAAATCTTTCCAGTCTTGGGGGATAATTCTGTCCTGAATTGCCCGTGAATTTATTATCTGCTTCACATAGAATGAATGCATACCATAGGAAATGACAGCTTCCTTAAATCTCCTCAAATCTAACATGTCTATAGGATGCCACTTAACTTCTCCATAACCTTGGGGGTACCTATCATCTCAGGTATGTCTTGTATAGCAACTAGATAAACTAAGGTTAATTTTCTAACAACCTCAGGCTGTCCCCTTTCAGTTTCATTATGCAAAGGCATGGTAGGCTCTTGTCTAAAATCCTCTGTCTGAAAATTTCCCTTATTCTCATTTATAGGTCTTTCTAAAGATGTCTAAACGCCTCTGTCTATGTCTGACTATTTTTCTTATTCTCATTTATAAATCTCTCTAATTTTCCTTCTAAGGCTTGTATCTAATCAATCCACTTTTTCTTTCAGCAAGTACAGAAAGCCATCATAGCGACTAAGAATAAAGTATAAAATACCAAAAGTATAATAATCATAATATGTATTGATACAATTTAAGGTAAGCCATTCAGCTTTTCATTTTTTGCTTCTTTTTTCAAGCCATCTAGATTAGCCCTATACAAGGCTCTAAAGCATTCTAGTATGGTACTTTACTCATCCTTAACTCTTGAGGATTTCCTCAATGACTTGACAAATCTGATGGCTTCTCAGATTGTCCAAAGTTGGAGTGATCTCTCTGTCCAAGGGATCTTGCCACTAGTGTGAGTGCCAAAATGTTGTTAAGGAAGGAAGGAAGGAAGGAAGGAAGGAAGGAAGGAAGGAAGGAAGGAAGGAAGGAAGGGGAAAAAGAAAAGGAAAAAGAAAAGAAAAAAGAAAGATGGAAGGAAGGAGGGAAGGAAGGAAACCCCAAATTGTTCAAATTTACCAACAAAGACTCAGAAGCCAGATGCTGGGGTGAAAACCTGCTAGCTCAGAGAGGCAAAGAGAGCACCCAGCTGACCTACTCAGCTCACATTCCAGAGAAAAAAGCCAAAACCCCAAACCCAAAAGCTTACTAGCTCAGCTGACAGCCAGGAGGAAAAAGCCAAAAGCTAAAAGCCAAAAAGCTCTTATTTCTTCTCCACACTCTTAAAAACCCTTCTCTCAAAGTCCCTCCTTTCTACTTAATCTGTGAGCTGGTATCTTCCTCTGCCTGTTGACCTAGGGATACCGTTACTAAATCTTGTATAGAGAAAGCTCTTGGATTAATGGTATGTCCTTCGGCTGAGCCACAGCATAATCACCTGACTACAGTAAACAGAAAGTTTTTGAATTAAAGGTGAGCATTAGGGCTTAGCCATACCAAACAATACACGGGTTTTTACAGTTCAGAATGTCAGGGCTCTCAATAGGATCAAATATTCTGCAACAATATTTGGCTCTTGGAATAGATGTGATATCTATATTATTTTTTTAAATATTGAACATGCTCAACATTTGTCATGAAAGGTATTCTTTCTTTTTTTTGAGGGGGGAGACCAATTAACCCTACAATACTTTTTGAATAAGTCAACCATAAATACATCAACATGGTGATCTTTCATACAATCTTATTCCTATAAGGTGTATATATTTACAAACAGTCTCTGAAATCTGGTTTTAGGACAGGTCTAAGAGATTCATTTCTTCTAGACAAAAGCTAAATTCCATTTTCCAAATAATTATCAATTTTGATCAGGTGCGTGAAGTAGGTTTTGTAATCCCACTCTATATTAATTTCACCAAACTAATTTTATGCTCTTGACAATGACCCAGCTGTGCTGATGACTGATGTGTACATTTTTGTTTGGAAAGAAAAAAAAAAAACATGGTTGCATTCCGTTTTTGAATGCATAATTTGAAAACCACCTTATTTGGGCTGAGTTTTTTGAAACATTTTCATTCATGTCTCTACATGTGTAGACAAACAGATTTCTTTCCAAAGTGTCAACACAACTGAATCCTGCACATACTTTAACTCTGACTTCTGCCTGGAAGAACATGGCTCCTTGTCATGAGCTCTCTTCCACAGGGCATGGAGAAAGTGGCCTGATGTGGCTGATGCCTCCCTTGCTCCTTCCCATTTTCACCTGTACTCTGCTCAACTCTGCATTTGCCTGCTTCCCTCCCAGGTGGCAGCAGAGCTGGTGGCCAGGCAGCTACCAGGAGAAAGAGAAGGACTCCAGCACGCCCTGCCCGGACCAGGGGTAAGATGGCTTCTGTGGATCTTTCCCTTCACCCTCTGAGAGCACACAGATTTTGGTAAAGTTTGGGGGAATCTAAACCATTCTTTAGGGGGGAAAAGTTGCTTAAAGGCTGGCATGGTGGCACACGCTTGTAATCCCAGCACTCTGGAAGGCAGAGGCAGACAGGTCTCTAAGTGTTAAGCCAGCCTGGTTTACAAAGTGAGGCTAGGACAGCCAAGGCTACACAGAGAAACTCTGTCTTAAATGGAAACAAACAAACATAAAAAAAAAAACCTACTCAATCTAACTTTTCAAGTTGAGAGCAGAAAAGTTAAAAAACAAATCTGTTTGGAGAAAGAGTGTAAATTGTATTTATGTCATCAATCTTATCTGTCCCAATTTTTTCCTTCCCTCTGAGTTGAACCTGGTTTTTATGGAAATGCTTTTCTCTTGCACATTGATTATTAAAATGGCTACATGTGACTTGTAAGTAGAAATCAGATCTACTCTCTCATAGTCCTTTTCCTCCTCCCTTTCAGAGAGTTTTTTCTCATCTTGGGCAGGCCCTGTAGCTTTCCAGTCCCGTTTCAGCAATGACAACATTCCACAGCAGTGGCTGAGGGCCCTTTCTGGCCTCATACTCAATTTTTGATATCCAAAGTTGTTATAGAGAAATACAATCCCAAATCCTTCTATTTTGCCAATAAAGACTCAGGAGCCAGATGCTGGGGTAAAAAGCTGCTCTCTCAGAGGAGAGAGCGCACCCAGCTGATATTCCAAATTAGGCTACATCCCAGAGAAAAAAACAAAACTCCAAAAAGCCAAAAGTAAAAAGCCCAAGGCTTGCTAGCTCAGCTGATGACCCTGGAGGAAAAAGACAAAAGCTAAAAGACAAAAAGCTCCTTCTGCTTCTCCATGCTGTCTTAAATACTCTTCTCTCAAAGTCCCTCCTTTCTACTTAATCCCTGTCAGCTGGTTTCTTGCTCCACCTCTTGACCTAGGGCTAACTTTATTAAATCCTGTGTACTGAAAGCTCCTACTTTAAAGGTGTGTGCTAGGGCTGAGCCACACCATAATTACCTACTTATAATAAAAAAAGTTCTTGGATTACAGGTTTGTGATAGGGCTAAATCACACTAAACAAGAAACAGGTTTCTATAATTCACAATCTCGGGGTTCACCAATATCCTGCAACAATATTTGGCCCCTCGAATAGATGTGATGTCCATATTTTTATTTGTTTTTGTTTTGGTTTTTTTTTGAGACAGGTTTTCTCTGTGTAGTCCTGGCTGTTCTGGACTCACTTTGTAGACCAAGCTAGCCTCCAATTTACTTTGTTGACTGATGTGTACAGTTTTGTTTGGAAAGAAAAAAAAAACATGGTTGTAGTCATTTTTTTAATGCATATTTTGAAAACCACCTTATTTGGGCTGAGTTTTTTGAAACATTTTCATTCATGTCTCTACATGTGTAGACAAACAGATTTCTTTCCAAAGTGTCAACACAACTGAATCCTGCACATGCTTTAACTCTGACTTCTGCCTGGAAGAACATGGCTCCTTGTCATGAGCTCTCTTCCACAGGGCATGGAGAAAGTGGCCTGATGTGGCTGATGCCTCCCTTGCTCCTTCCCATTTTCACCTGTACTCTGCTCAACTCTGCATTTGCCTGCTTCCCTCCCAGGTGGCAGCAGAGCTGGTGGCCAGGCAGCTACCAGGAGAAAGAGAAGGACTCCAGCACGCCGTGCCCGGACCAGGGGTAAGATGGCTTCTGTGGATCTTCCCCTTCACCCTCTGAGTGCACCCAGATTTTGGAATGGTTTGGAGGAATCTAAAGTCTTTTTTTTTTTTTGATAGAAAAAAAAACCCTACTCAAGCTTACTTGTCAGTTTGAGAGCAGCCAAAACTGAAAAATCAAAGTTGTTTGGAGCAAGGGTGTAAATTGTATTTATATCGCCAATCTTATCCATCCTAAGTTCTTCTTTCCCTCTAAGTTGAGCCTGATTTTTATGGAAATGCTTTTCTCTCAGACTTTGGTTATTAAAATGGCTACATTTGATGACTTTCAAGCAAAAATCAGATCTACTCTCTCATAGTCCTTTTCCTCCTCCCTTGTGTTGAGTTTTTTCTCATCTTGGGCAGGCCCTGTAGCTTTCCAGTTCTATTTCAGCAGTAACAGCATTTCACAGCAGTAGCTGGGAGCCCTTTCTGGCCTGATACGCAGTTTTTGAGACAGGAAATGTCTGAAAGAACAAACATCAAAGGAATAAACCTTGATGCTTTCTCCAATTGAAAGCACCTCCTCTTCTTCAACCTGGACAAGCCCTAGATCTGGACATGCAAACCAGGGCTAGCACCATCCCATTTCAGTGTCCCCTGGGACTCTGCCTCTGTTCCCTAGAAGCTGGTGTGGGCTCAACCGGGTTGGGTTGAAGAGAAGTGAGGTGACTGGTGCTTGTGCAGATGTCTGATGGGCTTAGCTGTGGAAGATGCAGGAGGTAGAGGATGCTCGCTCTCTCTCTCCCATGAGATGCCATCACTTCCACAGTAGGGGAAGGTGAGGGGCCAGACCTCATTAAAAGAAATGCAGCTTTTCTTCTGGGGCCTGGTGTAAAGGGCCATGCTGGCATGATCCAGTCCCACTAATGTGTGCTGTGGTCACAGAGGTGGCTTGGCACTTTGCCTTATCATGGGTAGGACCCTGAGGCACCAACTAAGATGGAAAAAAAAAAAAGACTTTACAGTTTTTTTCATGAGAGCACCTCTGTCCTTAGTTTTGAGAAGACTGACTGGTCACCTGATTTGGCATTTACTACATTGATCTCAACTACTGGACCTTCTATAAAAATGTTAAATAAGGACTAGAGAGATGGCTCAGAGGTTAAGAGCACTGCCTGCTCTTCCAGAGGTCCTGAGTTCAATTCCCAGCAATCACATGGTGGCTCACAACCATCTATAATAAGATCATGGGTCTCCTTCTGGCATGCAGGTGTATATGCAGATAGAACATTGCATACATAATAAATAAACAAAATATTTTTTTAAATGTTAAATAAACAGCAGCGAACAGACACATCTGTCACACCTTTAGAGTTCAATACTGACCATAAATAGCAGTTATTTCAAAAGAACTTTAAAGCATATTCTGACCTTGGTTGTGTTTCTAGGATTTGTGGTGGATTTCATGTTATTACTCGGGCACTATAACCTCTGAGTACAACAAGAGCTGAATCTTGCCTTGCTCAGCTATTCTATTTGAAAATAAAACGCAGTGGGCCGGTATTGTGAATTAGCTTAACATAAACTCCCAATCTCCCTGTACCTGTACCTCGGTGGACTACAGTAGACACTGGTGTTTTTACTTTTTCTCTTCAAAATATGAGGACTAACCATTTCCAGTGAAAGGCAATCCAGCAAACCCACTAGACCCGCATGGGGGGGGCTACACTGAGTTAGAGAGAAAAGAATTCTGTATTTCTATGTTTACTGGGTTGGCTGAGCCTGTTGCCAGATGTGGAAGGGAGGAGGGGTGGCCAGAGCAAAAAGTCATGTGAAACACTTCCCAGTGGGCTATGACCATGGGCTCTCAGAAGAGTCAGGAAGGAGATATTCCCAGGCATGTCCTACCCTTCCGGTGTCCCAGTGCATCTTGGGAGAGAGGGAGGAGGAGAGTCCCTTGGAAAGCCACTCTACTGCTGCTTGGTGATCACACCACCCAGAGAGGAGCCTTAATTAACTGCAGAGACACTTCCTGTTTACTCATTGTGTCAGAGAGACAAGCATCTTGATGAGGCAGCTGAAACAAGGTACAGAGCCCTGGACCACTGCAGTGCTGCCTCCACCAACCTGACACTCTCAAGAGTGAAAACAATCTCTGACACACTGGGAGTCGCCCAGCAGTGACTGGACACTGAGATGGCCCAGAGTGCTGGACAGAAACCTGGGTTTCAGCTTTCTTTTCCTTTGCTTGTATGGACTTGGACCTGTCCCTTGTGTCTTTCTTTCCTCCTTTCTTTCTTTCTTTCTTTCTTTCTTTCTTTCTTTCTTTCTTTCTT
>NW_026593286.1:7823029-7847793 GCF_907164565.1 Psammomys obesus
CTTTCTTTCTTTCTTTCTTTCTTTCTTTCTTTCTTTCTTTCTTTCTTTCTTTCTTTCTTTCTTTCTTTCTTCCTTCCTTCCTTCCTTCCTTCCTTCCTTCCTTTTTTCCTTCCTTTCTTTATATTACAATTTATTCACTTTGTATCCCAGCTGTAGCCCCCTCCCTCATACTCTCCCAATCCTGCCCTTCCCCCTCCCTCTTCTCCTCCCATGTCCCTCCCCCACTCCACTATAGGGGAGGTCCTCCGCCCCATCCATCTGACCCTAGCCTATTAGGTCTCATCAGGATTGGCTGCATTGTCTTCTTCTGTGGCCTGGTAAGGCTGCACACACACACCCCTCAAGGGAAGATGATCAAAGAGCCAGCCGCTGACCCTTGTCTCTTACCTCAATTTCTTTATTTCTAATATAAGTGGGTGATTTATGTCAATCATCCTCATTCCAATGCAGGATTGATCAGCTACTTCTCAAACTTATTCTCAGCATCACAGACAGCCCACCTCACCCTCCACCCCACTACTACCACCACTAAATCAAGGTCTCTGATGACAGGAAGGGCAAACTTAGCTTCTTATCTTCCTGCAATTTCCTCAAGGAATTTTTATTTATTTATTTATTTATTATGTATATAATGTTCTGCCTGCATGTACACCTACCTGCCAGAAGAGGGCACCAGATCTCATTATATATGGTTATGAGCCACCATGTGGTTGCTGGGAATCAAACTCAGGATTTGTAAGCTCTGAGCCACGTCTCCAGGCCCCAGCCCCGAGGAATTTTCATCTCTACTTTTGTGGAGTTGCAGCTCTCCCTTTCCCGTATAATTTTCAGGTTATTCTAGAACTTTCTGGGTTTCTGTATCAGCTACAGACACAAAACGCTGTTGTGAGGGAGGAATGAAGCAGGGCAGACATAAAGAAGACATGATCTTGGCCGACTCTGCTGGGCTGCCCATTGTCTGAGTCAGGGTTTCTCTTGCTGCGATAAAACACCATGACCAAAAAGCAAATTGGAGAGAAAGGGGTTTATTTGGTTTGCACTTCCACTGCTTATCATGGAAGGAAGTCAAGGCAAGAACTCAAACAGGGCATGAACAGGGCATGCTTTTCTATGGCACCACCCACAATGGGCTAGGTCCTGCCCATCAATCACTAATTAAGAAAATGCCCATGCCCGGTCAGGGCTGGGGCCCACCATCCTGCCATCAACCATTTCAAGAAACTGCTCCCTGTATCACCCAGACAAGACATGCTCCTCAAATTCAACTTGTATATTTGGCAGATTAAACCACATTATCGAAAAAAAAAAAAAAAAAAAAGAAAGAAAAAGAAAAGAAAATGCCCTACAGACTTGCCTACAAGACAATTTTATGGAGTTCCCTCCTGTCCGATGACTTCAGCTTCTGTCAAGTCAACACAAAACTACCCAGCGCATCTGTATCATCTCCCTGCTTGCCCAGTCAGTGTGCAAATGGTCTTATCATTGGCTACTATCAGCAGCAAAATAACATGGCTACTAAGATTCTGTCAGAACCACTATGGAGAGTTTCCCTGATGTCAGATTTCTCTACTAAAGCATCCTGGGGTTTCTCTCTCTCTTTTTTTTTTTTCATAAATTGACACTGGGGTGGACAGTCTGTCATTATGTATCCAGTGATCTACTTTAAGAAAAGACTTCAAAGCTGTAGATTTGTGAGTCAGAATTTCCCAAGTGCCTTTCTACCTTTACAAGAATGACTGAGGGAGGAGGGGTCATACATACCTGCAAAGAGAGACAGAAGAAATCTTCTATTTCAGCCCCAAGAATATCCCGTACTGAAGCTTTGTGTTTCAATGCTGACCAGCTTCCTGTGAGGTGTGGTGGTGCAGAAGGGGTGTTATATAAGAAGAAATTCATACAAGGTGGGTTTCATGGTTTTTACTCTGCAACTTCTAAAGAAAAGAATATGAATTAATTAATGGAATTAAGTAATGGAATTACTTAAGTGTCACCGACCTGCAGTGACACCTGAATAGCACCTGAGTGAAGGCTGGGGAAAAAGGGAGCAGGGCAACACAAAGAAGGACACCAAGTCTAGGTTCTGATCAAGGTGTCGTTTACTGAAAGTCAGGTTAACACTTAAATAGCAGGAAAGTACAAGCAGTTTCTCATGGAGGCAACTTTACTTGGCCAAAACATACGAGGGCTCATTCAAGGTTACACAGAACCTGCTGTCTGGTTACCATGGTTGCACGGAATTTATTATCTCGTTCTCAGGGTCAGAGCCCTCTGCTGTAGGACTGCCAGGGTCAGTCTCTGAGACACCAAGCTTTAGATTAGAGCCAGGGCCAAGAGGCCAAATTCTACTGCTCAGATATGCACTCCAATTTGGCTATTAACTCCAAATAGGCTACCACACTTAAGGAATTGGGGGGGGGGTGTAGCTTGAAAAGAGGAAGGGATCCTACCCTGCCATTTTTACACTTGAAAAAAATCATGCCTAATAGATGCTCACAACATGGATGTAGCCATGAGCTGCCCAGAGAAGCAGGGAGAAGCCCATGAACTCCCATCCACCGGTGGAAACTATCGTATATTTTCTTTCTAGCCAGACTTAAATGGGAAGAGGCTGTCAGCCTCTGCCTTCACATCCCTGGGTCATTAGCGCCAGGGCAATGCACTTATTATGGTGAGACAGATGACCACAGGACAGAGAAGCAGAGAACCAACTTCTTGCCTGGACCCTGCCAAATGTGATGGTCTTATTCTCCGGAGGTGGGGACTTTCTGTGCCTAAGATTTCTCCATTTAAAAAGATACTAACAAACCAAAAGTGTGGTGGTACATGCCCTTAATCCCAGCATTTGGGGGGCAGGGAGAGGGAGCTTTCTGTGAGTTAGAGGCCAGCCTGGTTTATATATTGAGATCTCTGAGTCTGAGGCGAGCCTAGTCTTTAGGGTGAGTTCCAGGACAGCCAGGGCCACACAAAAGAACCTTGTCTTGGAAAACAAACAAACAAACAAACAAACAAACAAAAAACCCAAACAGCCATACAGTTTACCAGATCAATGGGCTTTCTTCTTTGGTGCATCAGAAACACCATTTTTCTCTCCGTTTATATTGGTAAATCCATGCTCATTCCCGCTTCACCCCCCCCCCCCGCAATAGCCCACCTAATTCCTGTTCTATAAATCTTCCTACAATGGGTACCACTTGTGACTGCCTTCTTTCACTTAGCATGATGGTTTCAAACTTCATCTGTGTAGTTTATGTAACACATGTTTGTAACTGTCAAATAACATGATATTCCATTGTATGGCTATGTCTTGGTTAGGATTTCTATTACTTTGATAAAACATCATGACCAAAAAACAAGTTGGGGAGGAAATTGTTGATTCAGCTTACACTTCCCAATTGCTGTTCATCACAAAGGAAGTCGGTTCAAGAGCTCAAACGGGAGAGGATCCTGGAGACAGGAGTTGAGGAAAAGGCTGTGGAAGGCTGCTGCTGACTGGCTTGCTCAGCCTGCTTTCTTACAGAACCCAGGACCATGGCGGGACGGCACCGCCCACAATGGGCTGGGCCCTCCCACATTGGTCACTAAGTAAGAAAGTACCTTACAGCTGGATCTGACCGAGGCATCTCCTCAACTGAGGCCCCTTCCTCTCTGGTGACACTAGCATGTGTCAAACTGACGTAAAACCAGCCGGTACAGGATGTATCACATTATCTGTAATCATTCATCAATTTGGATCATTTGTACCATTGGTTATAATGACTAATGCTGCTTTGAGAATTCATGTACAACATGTGTGTGGACATACACACTCAGTTGGAGGCACACACATACAGAATTGCTGGGTCATATGGAAGGAATCACTGAGATGCTTTTATGGTGGCCACACTATTTTCAATCCCCAGCAATTAAGCAGCACCCAAACGTCCCTCCGTCCCTAGCTGCTATTTCTTGTTACTGTTTTTTTTTTTTTTTTTTTTTTTTTTTTTTTTTTTTTTTTTTTTTTTTCTTTTTTTTTTTTTTTTTTTTTTTTTTTTTTTTTTTTTTTTTTTTTTTGATTACTATTATTATGGTCATCCTGGTAGATGTGAAACAGTGTCATTGTGATTTTTGCTTTACACTTTCATGATAGGGAAGATGTGGAACATAGAACTGGCTTTTTAACATAATCTCTTTCTCCGCTGGATAACATTTCACTTATGTTTGATGGTGTCTACTATGACTGTAGGGATGAGCAAACTTCTGTTCAACAGTCCCTTTAGATTGGATAGAAAATGATGTCACAAAATCCTGAGTTGCAGGCAGTGGCTGCAGTCTCCACTCTAAGTGAGGATTCCACCTTGCCTGGGCACCTGAGCCTCTGGTTGTTCTCCAGCCTGAGAGCCCCAACTCACGCTGTAGAGTCAGCTTTCTTGTTGTGCTTTTCTAGGTGACTCTGAAGAAGTTGCAAAAAAGGTGTGCACTGGCGGCAACTGTCATTTTCTTCATGCATGACAATGAACGAAATATACATGGCTTCGTGAAAGCCCTGTCAGGGAATCCCAGGGCTGAGCTGGGGGCCCCTGAAGCCAGAGGTGGCCCTGACTCCTCTGCTACTGGCTTTGAGTACAGTTGAGTGGCTCTAGGTTCAGCTTCATGGGGGGTCATGAATCCGAGCTCTAGGGTCACAGCAGGCTCTGAATCAACTTGCTCTGGTCCTACAGGAATTTCTGTGGTGTCCATACGGACAGCGGATGGGTTATGGCTCACACCCCCTGAATTTGAAATCCTGGGAGGCTATGAAAAATCAAAGAACTGGAAATTGAGTGTGCGTTGCCACACTAGGACCCTGAAATTCCTGATCCAGGTATGGCCTTCTTATACTGTTTGAGATTGGCTTTCCCAGGAGCATCCTTCTCTATCTACCCCCTAGGGTTTTCTATCTTTATGTGGTCCATTGATTAGAGTATCTGACATCCAGTATACATACAACCAGCCTGTGATGACAGGATAGTTCTGGTGTGGGAAGTCAAGCTGGAGTGCCTCAGATGGGAACAGAGAGATTGTGAGGGGAAACTTCTCAATGTTGTGAAGTACCCACCAAAGAAGACTATTTGGACATGGTTTAAGCCAATATTAAGTCTGTTATTAGCTGGCAGCAACTAGCACTGAGCCTTTCTCAGGATGAGCTTTTAAGCACAAAATCATGTTCTGGCTTGACAAGAACAGTTAGCCAGAAGCAAAACTACAGAAGCCAAAAAGCAAGGCAGTTCATTTAGAGATTTTTCCCATAACTATGGACTTTGATGAATTAAGTCTTTGTTTTCATTTTGGCTGGTGGTGCTGCCTATGTGCAGAGTCTTATGGCCTGAATGATAGTTCCATCATGAAGTCAGTTGTGGTAAGATTTGGAGGCCTGTTATATCAAGACTGGGGGCCTATTACATCAAGATGCTCCAAAAAAGGGAGAAGGTTCTAAGGAGGACTTTCTTGACATTGGTCAGAGTCTGCAAGACACAGTGCAAACATCCTGAGAAAAAAACCTGTTTTTCAAGACAGGGTTTCTTTGTGTAGCTTTGGCTGTCAGAGATTCAACTGCCTCTGCCTCCCCAGTGCCAGGATTAAAGGTGTGCGCCACTCTGGCAGGAACCCTTAGGAGGAGATTAGAAATACCAGACTCAACACCACATTCTGTAACCACACACTTGGATCTTCTATCTTTCAGAAAAAGTTTCTACCTAACCCTTCAAAAAAACGTAGCAGGACCTAAAAGGTGAGTGTGGCCCAGCTTCTCGTAAGTTCTCATCATGTAACTGATTTTACATGTACAGCATTTTATTTTAGGAATCTCAGTTGGCTGGCAATAATTAAAATCAATCTTCCATCTCCCACCCCCACTGTTAGTTTTTCTTTTTCTTTTCTTTGTTCCTATCTTGATACCCTGTTGAAAATGAAACTAGATTTTCTTTGAATGTTGGCTTCCTTGAGGTGGGAACAATAAAGAGCAGTCAGGATAGACCTCAGAGTTGTGGTTTGAGGAAGAATGAAGTTATTTTAAGGACTCAAAGTTGAAAACACAGCTATGAATATGGAATAGCTAAAAAGCATGGAATAATGAATGATCTTCAGCTTAAACTTAGATCCCCCACCCCACCCCATGATTTTACTGCTTTCTCACTTTAACGGGAGCCAGTGGAGCAGACTTTCCAGGCGGTGTTCAGGTAACAGTAAACTCACAGCCATCTCTGTCTTCTGATGCAAAGCGCATTTATCACTCATTGTCTACCTGCTGGCTCTGGAGTAAATGAGAGCAGGAGCCGGATGCCTTTGACACTACGCTTCCCATGCCTCCAGGACACCTTCAGAACATCCACCAAGATAAATAGATGTTGAGTGTAGGATGTATATGAAACTACATGTCGCTGTATGAGAGGGGCACTGTATTGGTACTTGAAAGAGGAGATTAGTCAGAAAGATGAATGTTGGTACTCTCACGTCTTCTTCCTTGTATGCAGTCACCTCAGACCACGGACTGGTGCCCCCCACGTGCAGGGGGTCTTCTTTCCTCACTTAAATATCTCTGGATACGCCCCCACAGATACGCCCGGAAATATGCCTCCCAGGTGATTCAAACCCCAGTCAGCTGAGAATAAAGGTCAACCATCACAAGTCAAACTAACCCCAACCACAGCACACTACACCATGGCCCCCATAATATCAATATCTGTTATCATACAAAATATCTCTGCATCTCCCTCTCTCTCTCTCTCTCTCTGTCTCTCTCTCTTTCTCCTGTAGATGCCATGTGGCCAGCAGCCTCAGCCTCCTATTACCATGCCTTCTCTTCTGTAATGGGCTATACCTTCAAACCAGGAGCCAAAAATAAACTGTTCCTCTCTTACTCCACTTTTGGTCAGGTGTGTAGTCGTAGCAACAAGAAAAATCACCCAGCAATCAAAGGCGTGGTTCTCTTCTGACCCTTCCCATACCTGTCTACCTTTCTGATAAGATGTACACACATAAAATTTTTCCTTGAGGAAAACTCATTTGCCTTTGGGAGGATAGTGCTCCTGGAGAGGAAGGTTCCGAGAGATGCGTCTTAGAGCTGGTGCTGACCTGGAAGATGTGTCCTGCGGTGCCACGCCACTGGCTCCTCTGAAGAGCTGTGCAGCTCCCTCTCCATCTGTGAAGGAGATTCTCCCAAGTGGAGGGAGGCACCAAGCAGGATAAAAACATGATGAGCAGAATTAGTACAGCTCATAGTCTCTCTAAGACTGAGTGCTGATAACAAACTGGAAAGGGGACACAGCCTTCTTATAGACTTCAGGGAGAGATGTCCACTCAGACTTCCACATAGGTCACATGTCACTGGGATGCATAGCCACTGAGAATGTAAGACTCAGATCTTCACATCATTTGTAATCTGCAGTATTATCGGGCTGGTGTGAATGCTTAACCATTGAAACATTTTGTCTGCTGGGTTTCTCAGAGAGAGACCACAATTTAACCTATTCACTGATTACTTTAAAGTCCAAGTCATTGAAACCTGCCTCATTCATTCATTCATTCATTCATTCATTCATTCATTCATTCATCTGTCCATCTCTCTCTCTCTCTATTTGGAGACAGGGTCTCACTTTGTAGACCAAGCTGGCCTCAAACTAACAGAGAGCTGAATGCCTCTGCCTCCACCTCCTTATTGCTGGGATAAAAAGCATGTACCACCACACTCTGCTGAAACCTGCTTCCTCATATGAGTCTACAAAAGCTCCCTGGGATATTAGAGCCAGGGAAGAGAACTTTCTTTGAACCAAGCGGTAGTTTGATATCATGTCTTCTTCTCCTAGAAGATACACAGATCCATAAAAATAGGTGTAGTCAGGGGAAGAGGTAGACACTTTAAGAGCAATACTTTACACAGGATGATTTAAACCAGTATTTTTGATCAAAGAATTCAAGAATACACTCCGTCACCAGCTCCTGGGAACCCCTGCAGGTGCATGAGCCCATGACGTCTACAGGCTGAGGTGAAAGTAAGACTGAGAAACGCTTTTGATAGGTGTCTTAGTTTGGGCTTCTGTTGTCACAGTGAAACACCATGACCATAAAGCAAG
The DNA here is from genome assembly GCF_907164565.1 of Psammomys obesus. Classification (NCBI taxonomy): domain Eukaryota; kingdom Metazoa; phylum Chordata; class Mammalia; order Rodentia; family Muridae; genus Psammomys; species Psammomys obesus. The sequence continues at coordinate 7,831,117 of NW_026593286.1, forward strand.
CCAGGGGAGAAAGTTTGTTCAGCTTACACATCACAGCACTGTTCATTACTGAAAGAAACAGAACAGGAACTTAAACAGGGCAGAAACCTGGAGGCAGGAGCTGATGCAGACGCCATGAAGAAGTACTGCTTACTGGCTTGCTTTTCCTGGCTTGCTCAGCCTGGTTTTTTACAGAACCGCCTCAGGGACGGCACCACCCACCATGGCCTGGCCCTCCCCCATTAATCACTAATTGAGAAAATGCCTGACAGCTGGATCTCATGGAGGCATTTCCTCAACTGAGGCTCCTTCCTCTCTGGTGACTCCAGCTTATGTCAAGTTGACACAAAAGCAGCCAGTTCGATAGGTCAGGGTAGAAAGTCCTTAGTGAGAGATTAGGTGATGATCTTATATAGCTAAAACATCTCTGCTGATTTTGCTGTTTGCACTAGGCTCTAATTTGTTTAGGTGGGGACTCCAAGCGCTTGAGCTCTTCCTACCCACCAGCCTCCCTGTAATTAGACAAATAATGGCATATGCCTGACTCCCAGGACATGGAGGGTGGAAATAGCCCTTCTGTCTTTACACAGCACAGGACCCAGCCCAGGAGGTGGTGCTCTTACCTCTTGGTTGGGTCTTCCCGCCTTAATTAAACTAATTACATAATCCCTCACAAGCATGCCCAGAGGGAAATGAGCCCTCAGGGGTGTACCTTCTGGTTTTCTTCTGGGTGACTGCAGAGCCTGTCAAATTGGCAACATTAACTATCACAGGGATGTAAGATTTCAGGGCGAGGAGATCAGCACTTTCTGGACAGTAACGCCGATTGCTTATGAGCCTTTGCTTTGATGAGAAGTGTTGTGGGGTCCACTTAGATTCAACACAATGCAAGCACCAGGTCAGTGCAGATAACAAAACTTTATTGTAATCAAGCCGCTACTGATCCGTCAGGGATGCAGAACAGACCCCCTCCCTCTCCCTGTCCCTAGCCAGAATGTTACAGTGCTTTTAAGCTGGAAAACCACAAACATGTGCCACGGTACAGTTACATTTTCCCACCAATCAGGATTTAGGTATAGGGGATTTTCCTAGAAACATTTCTTTGTGGTACACTTACCCTGACCTCATTGGTTGGTTTATTCAACTGTGGCAGCGCAACTTACCAACCAGGATGTCAGTGACCATTATCTTAGTTAGGGTTTTACTGCTGTGAAGAGACACCATGATCATGGCAACTCTTACAAAGGACAACATTTACTTAAGGTTGGCTTTCAGTTTTAGAGGTTTAGTCCATTATTATCATGGTAGGGAGCATGGCAGCATGCAGGCAGACCTGGTGCTGGAGGAGGAGCTGAGAGTCCTACATCTTGATCCAAAGGCAGCCAAGAGGAGACTGAATGTGTTTTACACTGCACATAGCTTGAGCATTTAGGACCTCAAAGCCCCGCCTCCACAGTGACACACTTCCTCTAACATGGCCACAACTCTTCCAATAAGACCACACGCCCTAATAGTGTTGCGCCCTATGGGCCAAGGATTCAAACACATGCATCTACGGGGTCCAACCCTATTCAAACCACCACACGCGTGTACATGTTTCTCTCTGCCAAGCAAGATGTCAGCTACCAGGGAGAGGCAGACAGATCACTGTGAGTTTGAGGCCAGCCTGGTCTACAAAGTGAGTCCAGAACAGCTAAAGCTACACAGAGAAACCCTGTCTCGAAAAACAAAACACACACACAAAGAAAAAAAGTCAGTTACCCAGGGAGGTCTTCAGAATTTGAACTTTATTCAAAATGGAAGCTTTGCTCCAATGGCTTAGTTTGGTTCCTTTTTACAGAAGAAAATTGGGTCTGTGTTTCTAGGCAAGAGCAGCTTTGCTCTCCTCCTTGAAGACCCTTCATGAAGCTAAATGGCACCCTTCTGCACTTCTCATGTAAGGCCATTTTTAAAAGAACAAATAATGACCCCCATTCTAATACAACCTATTTGGTGTATTTGGTAAACTTTGCTGGAGTAGGAAAAAAATTAAATAAGCTTAACATGAGTATCCATAAGACTGAGGAAGGGGTGGACATGGGAGATGAGAGAGATGATAGAAGCAGGATGGAGTCTCAGGTTTGTGGTGCATGGAGCATGTTATGTAAAATGGAAGTTCCAAAGAAAGATCAGGGTGCAGTAGGAAGATGGGATGCAGTTTAACAGAATGAGTTTGAGGTACACCTCGGGAGCCCTAGAGGAGACAGTGCTGAGCATTAGAACATGCAGGAAAGCTGAGGAGAGGTGAGACACGCTAAAGCTGAGGACACAGGTAGAAACCTCAGCTGGAGAGTGACTCTGACCATCCAGACAGACTACAGCTAAGGACAGAAATCCAAGGAATCCCTTCCTTTGTGTCGGGAGGAGGAGAAGGATCCAGGAAGGAAAGTGGTCCAGCAGTTAGGTCATAGAACAAACCACCAAGAATGACACCAAAGGACATGCTTCTGGAGGCAGAGATGGCCAGGGCACAGGATGTTTGAGCCTATCACCTTGCCTACTTACGTTCTCCCACGCGCTCATCCAGTGGTGGACCAGTCCTCAAGCCAGGCTCGTGTTTGTTCCCCAGATGGTCACAGGAAGGCAGGAATTCCTTCTAATTTGAACAGGTGGCATGGCTAGTCTATATAAGAATTTGAAGCCCTGGAGTGCCTCCCAAGACTATAGAACACCTCCCCGCCACTAGAGGGCACTGTGGGTCCCTGCAGACATGGAGGAAGTAGGTATCAAAATCCAGCAGTAAATAGGAAGAACTAGTGGGTCCTTTTAAGGAAGCGGGATTGCTCTCAGTGGCTGTCATCAAACATACAGAAAGTGAGAGTCAACAAAAACAGAAGCAAGATCATCGTAAAAGTAAGAGTGACAAAAACCAACGCACCAAATGGTCATACTTAGGCACGTGCAAGGGAGAACTCCCTAAGATGGCAAAAGGTCTCGTTTGCTGTTGGCCACACTGAGCTATTTTGCAAGCTCTGTCGGGGATATTTGAGTTAATTCCTTCTTGTGTTACTTTCTCTCCATATGACAGACTATCTGACAAGAAGCAACTTAAGAGAGGAGGGATTTAGTCTGACTCACAGTCTAAGTGTATGGTCCGTTGATGCAGCAAAGGTTTACTGGTGGAAGCGAGTCACAGCTATGGTGGCAGGAATATGAGGCTGCTTGTTCTTATCTTGTTTGTCTAAGAAAGCAGAGAGACACCAGAAGTGGGACCAACCTATAAACCTCAAGGCTCATCCCCCAGTGACTCATTTACTCCAGCTAGATCCCACTTCCCAAAGGTTCCATAACCTCCTACAACACCACTAACTGGAGAGCCAGCATTCAATGCCTTTGGCATGAGCCATTGGCAGACATTTTACAACCAAATAATAACATTCTGTTGTAGCTTCCATTGGTACATTGTCATCTGATAATGCAAATGCATTCAGTTTAAAACTTCCCATAGTCCTAACAGTTTAAAGGTCCAAAGTTTCTTCTGAGATCCAAGGCAATCTCTTATATCAACCCCTAAAAAAAACAAAAGGAAATTTACTTCTTTCCGGCATACAATGACACAGAACAAACAGCCCCATTACAAAAGGAAGGAATAGACACAGCCAGAAAATATCAGACCAAATTAAAACTGAAACCCAACAGGACACACACAAAAAATAAAATACATAAATAATTAATTAATTAATTTAAAAAAAAAAAAAACTGTGGGTCCATATTTGGCATCTGGAACTGATGATGGCATCATCTGTGCTCCAAAAGGCTTGCACAGCCCGGTCCTCCAGCTCTGTTGCCTGCAGCAATTGTAGTTTCTCTCTTAGGCCATTTCCAGTGGCTGCAGCTTCCCTTGGTAAACTTCCATATTTCTGATCCTCATTAAAATATAGACTTCATCTTTACAGCTTCATGCGCTGCAGGCTCAAGTGTTCTATGAATTCCATTCATATTCCAGACATATGACCCAATGTCAAAACAAGGGTGCACGGAGGTTACTCTGTCTTATGTTAGGGTTTTGTTGTTGTTTTCTAAATGTGTCTTGCCTTCAGAGACTTCTTTCGGGGGGATTGTTTTTTGTTTGTGTGTTTTTTGAGACAGGGTTTTCTCTGTGTAGCCCTGGCTGCCCTAAAACTAGCTCTGTAGACCAGGCTGGCCTTGAACTCAGACATTCGTCTGCTTCTGCCTCCTAAGTGCTGGGATTAAAGATGTGCACCATCATTGTCTGGCTGAGAGACTTCTTTTTACAAGCAGCTTTTGATTCTGTTTCCAGATGTAGGCTGACTCTGCACCTGATTGGACATGTGAACAGCCCCATCTCTTTGGTACCACCTATACAACACAAACTGATGAATTACTTTCTCTTGGGATAAAAAAGGATTAGGGTGAACTGAGACTGTAGAAGCTTATGAGCAAATTAAAATCACATCAGGAAAACTAGGCCTAAGATATCAGACACAACAGTCTGAGGGAAGCCTGTGACTCCTCATCCATGCCCTAAAAAGAGGACACCTAGCATGGTGATGGTGATGGCCACCAATCTATCATCTAACCACTTGGTCTGTTCATCTAGAGATCAAGAAGTGGAGAATTACTGAATGTCCCAAGGCCTTCAATTCAGGTTGGTCCCCGCTGTTGCCAGAGATTACTCAAATTTCCACCTACCATCTTCTTATTGATCCAACTGTTCAATGCATCTGCTCACCCAATCATCTGGACCTAGTCCTGCCTTCTTGGCTCTACAATTGAACTCAACTCCACAGCTCAGCCCCAACCCTGCAGCCAACTGCTCCAACAGTGACTTCACCAGCTCACTTGGTGACTCACCCTGCAGACTCCTGTGACTTTCCAGCAGTCTTTCAGCTCTGGTTTCTCAAGCCTCCACTGCCTTAACTTTTTGTAGCTACTCTGTAACATACATATCTAGAAATCGGGATGCAGATACGGATATATGTTCTGTATACGCTTAATGTGTGATGTACGGGTTAATAATTAATGTTGGAATAAAGAACACCTGTGTGCCTTGGTTGGCCTGGGTTATTAAGGGAGGTGTTCCTATTGACAGGTTGCTGCCAATGAAGCTGTTGTAGCTTGTGAATTTGTCATCATTCAATAAAGTCTTGTGTTGTAGAAAGACATAACTATGTTCACCTCTGTCTCTGACAGGGCACGCTCATGACGCCCTTACACACTGCCTGGCTTCAGTAGCTTACTGGGAACACTGACGCACGCATTCATGGCTCCCTTGCCCCTGCATGTTGCATACTTGCAGAGTCAGCACCACACAGATGGTGCCAAGCTGCTGTCAGCTGAAGCTGCGGCCTGTCCCCCTTGAGCAACTACCACAGCCTTTCTGTGGCTTCATGACTGAATTTAGAAGACCGTTAGGCATCCATTTTTCAACAGGGTTTCCTTACGGCCCTGTCATTTTAGACACACTCTCTTTTTCAAATGAATTTACATTGTTATATTCTGGAGCTTTCCATGGGGAGCTTCTTGCCCTCAAAGTACTTTTCCTGTTGTCCTCATGCAAAGTGTGAGGTTTCTCTTTAATGCTGCCAATTCCTTTAACAATTGCAATTTCTTTACCTACACCTGCCCTGCCCTCAACTTAAACGGGCTTCAGGGTCCTTTCCTCCTCAAACTTCACATTCCTGTCACAGTTTTAATCAGGGAAAGCACAGCGAGCAATGACCATTCTACAGCCCAGATGTTACACTGTCTTCTCTAAATTTTCTTCACTAAACATTATTATTCAAAAGCTCAGTCTCGCTCAGATTTTCAGATGTGGGCTAAAGATGGACTCTATGCCTAGTGCAACATAAATGACCTCTGCCCCGGGTCCTGCGGAGTCTGTCTGAAACCTCATGAACCTGGCCTTCCCTATTACATCCGTATTGTTAGTCTCCCACTAGAACAGCCCATTGGACTTTGGGCTACTGTAGCCTACAGGGCCAAACTCTTCCCATTCCTCCCACGGGGCTTTTCCTAATGGCTATAACCCCCCCAATCAGGTACCTCATCATGGACCCCACTTCTCTGGCAGTTTCCTGTGCTGACACACCTAACAGGAAGCAGAGTAAATGAGGAAGCATTTGCCTCTTGGTTTGAGGCCACAGTGCATCCTGGCAGGGGAGGCACGGCATAAGGACCGCTCATCGCGGTGGCCGAAGCATGAAGACGCTTGTTTACGTCTCAGCGGACCCGGAAATAACTACTAAATCACATCTTTTGTTGTTTTGTTTTAAACTGGTTTTGTTGTTGTTTTGTTTGTCTGTTTGTTTTGAGACAGGGTTTCTACGTGTCCTGGACTCCCTCTGTAGACCAGGCTGGCCTCAAATTCACAGAGATCCGCCTGCCTCTGCTCCTGAGTGCTGGGACTAAAGGTGTGCGCCACCACTGCCCCACTAAACTACAAATTTTAAGGTCCTGTGTGTTATATTCCATAAGGATGACTGATTGGTTGGAATTCGCATAATGATGGAGAGCTGTAGTGTTCCAAGTCCAGGGAAAACTTACCTTGGACCATCTTAGACCTTCTTCAGGGCCATGCATCACCCACCTCTGTGTTTGACCTAATAGCCCATGACTATGAGGTAAAGGTTTTTGGAATACACTGACAATGCCCTCGCTTCCTCTAGCCTGAAGAATGTCATGAGATAGCCTCTGGGAGAAGTCTATAGGAGAAGCTTCACTTAGCTGTAGCCAGCCCCACAATGTGTTGAAAAACTGCCTTGATTTATGACTTTATTCTGTTTCCTTGTTGTAAAAAAAAAAAAAATTTCACGAAACTGTTGCTACATAGGAACATGAGATTTTGGGGTGACCTAAGTCTGTGCTCCTAGTTTGTTCACTCAAACGTCCCTCCAGAATTATTTCATATTCCCTTTGAGATGAAAGCTGTGTTTCTGCAATCAGCACCCTCCTCCCCAGTGGCTGTTTCCCTCAGCTACGTCCCACATCCCAAGGTGACACAATTCCCCAAAGCATCATTGCCAGCTGACAACCAAGTGTCTCTGTACATGAGCCTGTGGAGAACATGCTCAGCTTAATCTGCTGTCTACTGGAAATGATGCCTCGGTAGAGAGGACTGGGCTGGGATTTCTTTAATGTTGTGCTTTGGATCCGTGTCCAGAAGCAAGATTGCTAAATCATTTGGTAGTTTCTATGTTGACGTTTTTTGAAGAAGCTCCATACTGTTTAGTCACTCTCCAATAATACAATTGGTTTTTATTGTTGATTGGTTTTACCACTAAAGAATGATTTCGGTTTAGTAAACATGAGAGTTAGGATAATATCCCACTTTCCTTAAGATATATCCTTTATTTAATGGTCAGAAACTTAAGACTTTCTTTTGTTTTCTTACTATAAAAAATCCATGAAACTATTGTTATTTTGTCTGTTTTTGTAGTGCTGAGATTCAAATGTAGGGCCCTAGGCATGCAAGGCTAATCTATCAGTGACCTGTGTTCTCACCCCATGAATATGTTACATGGGTATGTCACCTCTATTAGAACAATTACATTATTAAGGTTGTGGATGGTATTAAGCTTGCTGACAGGTTCCTTTCTCATTGTATTAGGCTGGACTTCATCATAGCATCCTCATACCTATCCTGGCTAGTTTTATGTTTTATGTCAATTTGGCACAAGCTAGAGTCATCAGAGAGGAGAGAGCCTCATCTGAGAAAATGCCTCCATAAGATCGGGCTTTGGGTAAGCCTGTAGGGTATTTTATTAATTAATGACTAATATTGAAGTTCCCAGCCCATTGTAGGTGGTGACATCCCTGGGCTGGTGGTCCTGGGTTCTATAAGAAAGCAGCTAAGCAGGCCATGAGATGCAAGCCAGTAAGCAGCACCCCTCCATGGTCCTGCCTTCAGGTCCCTGCCCTGTTTGAGTTCATGTTCTAACCTCTCTCAGTGATGAACTGATGTGTATAAGCCAAATAACCCTTTTCCTCCCTGACTTGATTTTGTCGTGGTATTTCATTGCAGCAGTAGAAACCCTAAGACAACACCCTACCCTCTGACTGAGTTATTTTCTTCTCCCAGGTAGTCCCTGTTTTTGCTTTCCTGTTACATTGCTAGTTGGTTCCTGTGCTTCTAGATTGCCTGTGAGTCCTCTAGGGTTGGAAGGTGGGAAACGGCTACCCGTAGCAAAGGCGAGTGTTTGTGTGTGAGGTAGAAAACTTGTTGATGACTCTTTGTCTTTAACACCTTCTCAGCACCTCCATCAGAGCACGCCTGTCTGGACCCTTGTCTCTGACCGATGTGCCTTACTCCACCCCACCCTCTCCTCCCAACAGGCCCTTCCAACCTCTTTTATCTGACAGCCCCTCGCTTTGAGCAGGAAGCCTATGGCACAGTCTTTTCCAATGTCCCCAAGGCCAGACCCATCACACTGTCCTCTTACCCCTTAAGAGCACTCTGGTGGTGCCAGAGTGATACCTCACTGGTTAAGAGCCCTGGCTATTCTTCCAGAGAGCCAAGGTTCCGTTCCCAGCACCTACCAGACAGCTTACATCCGTTCGTAACTCCAGTCCCAGGGGATCCAATGCCCTCTTCTGGTCTCTGAGGTCACTGCACACACATAATGCACATACATACAGGCAGGCAAAACCCACACACAAAATAATAAAAATGAAATAATTTTTTAAATATTTTGGCTTTTTCCCCCATCCCCATCAATGGAGAATATGCCATTTTCTCTCCATCAGTGTAAGCATGTGTCATTGCTTGGATGCCAGGCAGGGATTCCCAGCTATAGTCTTTGACCTTCTCAGAGGAAATGAATAATTCAAGTTTTAGGTTTAACACAAGGCAAATCCCCAGTCCTAGCTAACACACCCCCATTAAGTCTGGGGTTACTCCAAAGAGCAGAATCTTTGTTGTTTAAAGCCACCCAGTTGCTTCTTCTGACAGCTCAACCACTAGGTAGACCAGGCTGGTCTTGAATTCACAGATATCCTTCTGTTCTACCTCCCAAGTGCTGGGATTAAAGGAGTGTGCCACCATGCCCAGCTTCAAGCTTTTTTTTTTTTTCAACATCGAACTTTTCAATCAAAGTCTTACACCAGTGGTTCACAGCCTGTGGCTCTCAGCCCTTTCACAGGAGTCACCTAAGACCATTGGACAACACAGACATTTATGTTATGATTCATAACATCAGCAAAATTACAGTTATGAAGTAGCAGCGAGCTGGAGAGATGGCTCAGTGGTTAAGAGCACTGTCTGCTCTTCCATGGGTCTTGAGTTCAAGTCCCAGCAACCAAGTGGTGGCTCATAACCATCTATAATGAAGTAGCAGGGAAAATAATCTTATGGCTGGGGGTCAGCACAACATGAGGAGCCGTATTAAAGGCTCACAGCGTCATGAAGACTGAGAACCAGTGCCCTACACAAAGGCTGGGTTCAATGGCAACAACACACACGCCTTTAATCCCATCACTCCGGAGGCAGAGGCAGATGGATCTCTGTGAGTGTGAGGGCTGCCTGGTCTACAAAGGGAGTCCAGTTCAAGGTTATACAGGAGGGGGAAAAAAAAGCCTATCTTGAAAAACAAAACAAAAAAATTTAAAGAAAAAAAAAGCCTACCCCCGGTCCCTCAGTATTAGGTTGGGTGTGATGATATATACCAATAGTTCTAGCACTTAAAAAGCTGAGGCAGGAGAAACTCAAATCGAAGGCCAGCCTGGGCTATAGAGTAAAACTTTGTCTTAAGTAAATAAATAAACATAGAGCTTCCTTCTTTATTGTCTACTCCCAGGGATCACACACACACACACACACACACACACACACACATCCACAACTCTCCTTTGGAAACCTCTACAGAAGTAGAAGTCCAGCCAGGTGGCAGCGGTGCTCGCCTTTAATTCCAGTGCTCCAGAGCAGAGGGAGGTGGACCTCTGAGTTCAAGGCCAGCTTGCTCTACAGATCGAGCTCCAGGACAGCCAGGGCTACACAAAGAAACCATGTCTGGAAAAAAAAAAAAGAAAGAAAAAGTCTGAAAGGGAATCCCCTGTGAGTTAGAACAGCACTGCACCCTGAGACAGAGGAATCGCCTGAACCACATCCGCAGCTTTGGAGACTGGCGTCCTCGGCTCTGACCTCAGAACTACGCAGCAGGACCAAGCTGAGCTCCACAGCCTTTCTTCCCCTGTGGAGGCATCCTCACTCATCTCTAAGGGCCACCTCTGAGCGTGGCCCCACTGCATCAGTCCCGCCTCTACTTCAGAACCTCCTGCATGAGTCCACTGTCCCCAGGCCTTTCCTTGCCCATCTGAACAGAACCCGGTCTGTCTAGCCCAGAGCAAGCTCTGTCTGACCAAGCTCTCTCTCTCTCATATCCTGTAACCAGCTTCTGAGTGCCAGACACAGGAAGGCTACTACTGGCCAAGTTGACAGTGGTCAAGCCTTCCTAAAAATACACGTGTACACACACGTACACACACACACACACACACACACACACACACACACACGCTCACCACGGCCAGGGGAACCCCCCTGAATTCTCTGGTATTTGGCCCTGTTTGCCATCCTTCATTTTGCCTAGAATCCCAGCCATCTCCTTCCTACTGTTAGTATCCTCCTTCCTACTCAAGCAGGCCTCCAAGTACTAGCCTGGGGTATCCCATGTCTACCACAGGCCTGCCAGGATGGGGCTTTAGCCGACTGTGTTTCAAGACTGTACACTCTGCAGAATGAAATTCTCCAGACTGTTCTCACCACCAGCCCCGTGCCCCCCTCCACCCCCGCCAGCTCTTCCACCTAAATCAATGCAGTTGCAACCGCCACCAAGGCTGAGCTGCCCATCCCCCCGCCCCTAATCCCAAATAGCTTCTGGGAACTACTGTTGGTGAGACCAAGCGGGAACAGGTTTCTTCACTTGTCCGATATGTTTAGCACATGAATCAACGTGACACGCCGTTCTGTCATTGTTCTCAACCGGCCTTTACTGAGTGAGCGCTGGTCCTAAACAGTGTGCGAACAGATGGTAAAAACAGTCGCCGTCCAACAGAAACTTATTGTTCAAATTCCGGTTTAATTAAATAATGAGGCACCACGGGCACCCTGTGTAGCTTTACTTGTTTACTAACTCAGTAAGAAAACCAGGGGCAGTGTGGGAAATCAAAGCGAGCGTCCTGATCGGAAAACGCTTCCTGGGGAAGGGAGATTTGAATCAAGCCTTTCAAGGGTGATGTCTAGAGTGAAGCAGGGCAGGAGCGGACAAAGCAGGAAAAAATAATGCAGATTCCAAGCAAACTAAGACAGCCGGGGCTGAGTGGAGCCACACCTGCCACTTTCAGAAGACAATGAGCCACCATCTCAGGGTTCAAAGCCATTTTGTAAGCGAGAAGGAGACGCGCATGCGTAAAATTAAGACCAGGACCAGTCTGAAGTGGAGACCAGATGAGATGCCCCACCCTCCTGCACTGGGCTGACATTCACGCGCCTGCAGACAGGCAGCTCAGCAAAAGGGGGACGGGCTGTGTAGACACCACCAGAGCAAGCGACTTAGCACACTGTGGAGTGGAGTTGGAAATCCACAGGATAAAGGAAGGAAGGCTTTGTTGCTTTTATTATGAGACCTCAGGAAGATCAGCGATTTCTGGGGCCTTGATTTGCATTCCATCTCAGAGATGCATTTGCATATCAAGAGCTCTGACAATCAGACCCAAATAATCAGCCTCATCTAGTAACCTACTTAGTGGAGTTCTTGGGGGCCTTGTCCTTTTTCTGAAAATTTATAATAAGGAACACCTGCTGCCTTCCAGCCCAAAGCTTCAGATTTGAAATAAGACTTTGGAGCCAAAAGACTTTACTGAATTCTTACATCTACAAACATAAATTCCCTGACAAAATCAGGACCAGCCACTCTTCTGCAAAAGTCCCACCGGACATCTGGCCAGCGATGTCTGTCTAAATGATATAAAGAACTGAAAGACTGAGTGTGTAGCTCAGGCGGTAGGCCTCTTGTCAAGTGGACACAACGTCCTGGGCTCCAGCCCTTGTGCTACACAAAATATGCGCTTGTAACCCCAGCACCTGGGAGATGGAGGCAGGAAGATCTTATGGTCAAGGTTGTCCTCAACTACACAGCAAGATGGAAGCAAACCTGGGTAAAGTGAAATTCTGTGTCTACAAACAAACAAACAAACAATAACAACAGCAAAAACAAAACAAAACAAAAACAGTCAATTAGCAAATGCATCTCCAAATGCCCTCTAAGTCAGCATACTGCAGAAATGCCTGTGCCCCTGTGTTGATTTAAAACAGCCAAGATACTGGATGGAGAGGGAGCATGGATCACTATAGTGAGCACCCTAGAGGTGTGGCTCAGAGCACCTATCCTGGTACATGGCCACCAGCACCTTCCACCTAGGTGCCCACCAATCAGCTAAGGGGTGGATAAAGAAATGCCTGCAAAGGGCAGGATCCCACCGCAGGTGTGCCAGGGGGACTGGAGAAGCTGACATAGGCCCTTCCACAGATGGCAGCCCCTGCCTTGGTCTCTTTACAACATCACTCCCTCTCTCCTGACAGAGGTTTGATTTGGTTTGGTTCCATTTTCTGAGACAGTTGTGTAGCCCTGGCTGTCCTGGAACTCACTTTGTAGACCAGGCTAGCCTCAAACTAGGAAATCCACCTGCCTCTGCATCCCAAGTGCTGGGATTAAAGGAGCGCACCACCACCACTCAGCACTTATGGCTATTTTAGATGCTATAAATACAGCATCCAACAAGGCAGACAAGGTGTTCTCTCTGGTGGCATTTCCACTCGGGCATGGTGGATACATTAACAGGGAACATGAACGTGGTCCTTTAACCTCCTGCCTCATCTCCTCCTCTACATGGATTCTCCTACTGACACCACTGTGCCTTTAGTGGTCAGCTCAGGGCATTTCAATCCTTTTGGCAAGTACAACTTTCAAAATGACACGAAAATGCCAGTTCGGCTCAGTGAGAGGACTCCAGAAGGGTCTGGTCAGCGCTGAAAATATTAGAGCTGAAATTCAGCTTCAAGTAGAAATCAAAATTAGACTTCGGTACCGGACCAGACCGGAGACACCTTCACCTTACCTCACCACCAGGGATCCTTTCTGCGGGTCCAACCACTAGTGAGTTATGTTTTCCAGGAAGAGGTGTTGGAAACAGCAGCAAGTCCTAGGAAGAACTTCCAAAGGCCAATGCCTCACAGTTGGAACCAAGTTCCCTGAGCCATCAGGTTTGAGGGCCACTTCCGACGTCTGAGAAAAGCCAGGGCACTCCCTCAAAGAACGCTCCGCACCTTCTGTCCCAGGAAGCGGAGGAACTCGAGCCGCTCCTTCACTTCTGTGTGCAGGCGTCCCTCTGATGATGCCCATGGCTTCCGTGTCCTTTTCTGGCTCCGGAAATGTGTCTCTGAAGAAAGCTGAAATGGCTTCCCCACACTATTACAGGGGAAATTCACACCACTGGCCCTGGTGGCTTTAAAGCCCTGTTGCACATAGAAACAACTGCAGTGTTTTAACAGGGGCGAGAGAGAAAGGCAGTTAGGAGCTTCTGTAAGGCTCGGCCAATACTTCCGGTTTGCCAACACCTCTGTCTGAAACCCACAAGCGTTCGTTACCAGCTCTTCCGCAGATGCATCGCCTTTCTCTTTGAAGTTGTTCGAGTAACATGCTTGTCCAAAAATGTAAAACAAAAGATGATAAGCATTTTTCCTTACCGATAACGATTCTCCCTCTAGAGTCCTATTTGAGAATGAGCACTGAAGGCGCGTGACATACATCCTGTGGTCTTTTTTTTTTTTTTTTTTTTTTTTTTTTTAAGGAATCTCAGCATCCTTTGCATTCCACTCCATCAGTGAACACCCAGGGGCTCTTGCTGTAATTTTTTCATCCCCCCATCGCCAGTAAAGGAAACATTATTTGTTTGGGGGACCAGAATGTACTGACCTAAGCCAATCTATGCATTGTTAAAACACAGATGATTGATCAGATACAGTTATGTATGCCTGTAATCCCAGGAGGCTGAGGAAGAGTTCGGGCAATCATGGAGTTGGCCTGCTCTAGCAGCCTTAAGGGACATGTGTCATAGTTTGTTCAGGTTGGAGTCTGTGGCTCCTGGGGCTCTGTGTGCCTTTCACAGCTGAGGCACTCCCTGGGTAATGAAGCATCCAGGCTACCTCTGTTTCTCTGTTGTAGTTTTTTGAATAGGAATGGCCTCCATGAACTCACAAGTTGAATGCTTGGCCCATAGAGAGTGGCACTATTAGGAGGCGTGGCCTTGCTGGAGTAGGTGTGGCCTTGTCGGAGGAAGTGCATCACGTTGAGGTCTCCTTGGCTCAAGCTACCCTCAGTGTGACAGGGTCTCTCCTTACTACCTTTGGATCAAGATAAAGAACTCTCAGCTTCTTCTCCTTCACCATGTCTGTCTGTCTGTCTGCATGTTGCCATGTTTCCCGCCATGATGATAACCTCTGAACTGTAAGCCAGCCCCAATTAAATGGTTTCCGTTATAAGAGTTGCCATGGTCATGATGTCTCTTCATAGAAATAAAACGCTAAATAAGACATTTCTGCCCCTTAGAAGTCAACAAACAATATAGAAACTTGACAGGACAATTGGGCCTAGACATTAATCTTGTATACCCTGTATACTGTGCAAACATCATTGTATCTTAGCAACCACCATTGTATTCTTCCTCTCAAGTGCCATTATGTTTTGTTTCTGATAAGCATATAAGGAGTCTGATTACTTGCAATAAACTTATCACAGCCTCAGTCTTGCTGTGACCCCTCAACCTGTGCCTGGTCAAGATTCATTTCTCACTGGTCATACCAGGCAACGTTGGCCTGGTCAGTAAGCACTGGTGCTTACACACAAGAGCATCTTAAATTTAAGGTCAGCCTGATCTGCCTAGGCTGTAAAGTGTGATTCTGCCTCAAATAAGAAAGGGGAAGGGCCAGTGGTGGTAGCTCACGCCTTTAATCTCAACACTCTGGAGGCAGAGGCATTGGATCTCTGAATTCCAGGCCAGCCTGGTGGTTTACAGAGCAAGTTCCAGGATTGCCAAGGCTATACTGAGAAAACTCTACCTCAAAACAAAACAAAAAACCAGAAAACAAAACATACACACACACACACACACACACACACACACACACACACACGCATGCACAAGAGGAAGAAGGAAGAAGAGGGCTGGGGAAAAGGAAAGGGCATGACGCCGAGGTAGAGCATTTGCTTAGCTTTCATAAAGACAGCATTTGATCCCAAGTTCAGCAAAACAAGCAAGCACATGATCAGTTGGTCCAATCAGAGGAAAGCCTGAAATCACCTGATAGATGTGATGAGAGAGACATCTCTCTGGGTCTGGAAAAGCTGTCCTCAATTCTGTTTGCCGACATCTTACCACTACAGAGGAACTAGCTTTAGGCGGTGATGGGGAGAGGAAAGGAGGGAGGAAATACTGGAATTAGTGCCAGGCATGGTAGTTCACGCCTTTAATCCCAGCACTTGGGAGGCAGAGGCAGAGAGATCTCTTTGCCTTGTCTACAAATCAAGTTCCAGTACTACACCCAGAGAAACACTTCAAAAAACAAAACAAAAAACACTGCTGTTCCAGTGTTCCAGAGGATCCAGGTATGGTTTCCAACACCTACACAACAGCGGGCAACTGTCTGTAATTCTGGTTCCAGGGGATCCGGCTCTGTACACTCATGGTACACATACATATATGCAGACAAAACACCCATACACTTAAAATAGAAATAAAAAAATCTAAAACGAGGGGAGGGGTGTTTTCAAGATGGGTATGATGGCACATACCTGTAACCTGAGTATTTCAAGAAACAGAGGCAGCAGAATCATGAGCTGGAAGCCAGCCTAAGCTGGTCTCAAAAGAAACGGAAACAAAGAGAAACAAAAACAACTCCAGGGACTAGAGAGATGGCTCAGCAATTAAATGCCCATTCTGCTCTTGTAGAGGCCCTCTGTGAGCTGTCTCCAGATGGTTAACGAGCATAGCTAACATTTGGCACACATACACACACATGCAAACCTTTATACACACATGTGCACACATGTGAACCTTCACATACCGTGAGTGAAACTTAAAGTTATGCTTTAAGTTTACATTACTGTGCTTAAGATATCTAGAAAACAAAGTGCCTCTAACCTGTAAAGCCCACTTGCCTAAAGACAGATACTTCCTGGAAGGCTGGGAGCTGTTGTTCATGTATGATAACAAGCCACATGTTTCCACTTCTGAAAACAAGGTCGGCCACCCCAACTGCACAGGATGTGCTTGACACACGTAGGGGGAAGGTACATATGCAGGAAGTACGTGAGGATGCATGCTTGCCTCCAATTGGATGAAGGCAGGAAGTATGTAGCCTTGTGGGTTTTGCCTTTTTAAGCACCTGGCTAATGTAATTCTTGATCATTCTCTGGGAATCGCAGCTATGGACCTGGCCACTATCCATCTTCCTGGCCAGTATTTAATAAACCTTGCTTCATATTTAGCACAAAAATGGTGGTAGTGGTCCTTATTCTCATCCTGTGGGATTAACAGTATAAGCTATAGCACAGAGAAACTACTAACCCAGAACTCACTGTGGGTAAAAATTAATTAATTAGTTAGTTAGTTAGTTAGTTAGTTAGTTAGTTAGTTAGTTAGTTA
>NW_026593286.1:7847803-7874784 GCF_907164565.1 Psammomys obesus
TTAGTTAGTTAGTTAGTTAGTTAGTTAGTTAGTTAGTTAGTTAGTTAGTTAGTTAGTTAGTTAATTAAAAGGCTTGTTGGGATCTAATTGCCAAGGCCTTTTATGGTGAGTGGTGGTAGGTATAGAGAAGAGTGAAATTACAGGAAAGGAAGCAGATTTTTCATGACCGGCAACAGGGTGGAGATCTGAGCTGATACAGGCTGTCCAGATTGACTGGGAACTAAGTGCCCTGACCTGAGATAGTTGACCTTTTCGAGAAGAACGATTAAGGATGTTTCCTGGCAAACAGAAACCCACTTTAGAAGACCTGTTTGCTGAGGAACAAAAACCTGCCTTTAGGATTAGTTACCAATAACAATCCTTCTGTTTACCTGGCCAAAGTCCTTCTGTTCCTTCGGAAGAGGAGCTTTGGAACTAACAGTGTAGTTGGCCAATGCAACTCAGACTCTATGTTTTTTTGTGGGGTTAAGATAGAGAAAAAACAATAAGTTGAGCAGGTAGGGAGAGGAGAAGTTAGGGAATGGGAAAGAATATGATCAAAATATATTGTATAAAATTTTCAAAGAAAACATTTTTAGAAAGAAGGAAAGGAGGGAAGGAAGGAAAGAAGAAAGAAGAAAAGCCAGGAATCATGGCACAAAGCTGTAACCTCAGCACTTGGTGAGGCAGAGGCAGGTGGATCTCTGTGAGTTTGAGGCCAGCCTGGTCTACAAAGCGAGTCCAAGACGGCCAAGGGTAAACAGAGAAACCCTGTCTCAAAAAAAAAAAAACAGAAAAAAAAAGGAAAAGAAAAATAAAGAAAGATAGAAAGAAAGGGGTGGGGGGGGTTGATGAGCAGGTAAAGCCACTTGCTGCCAAGCCTCATAATCTAAATTCAACATGATAGGAGAAACAACTCTGACCTCCACATGCACACTACGGCACACACACGTACAGCAGCCAATAATGCAATTTTATAAAGGAAGAAAGGTAAGGAAGGAAGAAGGGATTGGGGGACAGAAATTGAGCTCCAAGGCCTTTGGAACTAAGCCACCCCCTCCCCAGCTTCATTGGCTGGAATGAATACAGCCTTTTTCTGAGCCAGCAATTGCAGGAGGATGGGGGCTACCATGTTTGACTTAAAACAAAGCATCAACAACAAAAGAAACAATTAGGAACTGAGCCAAATAATTGTGGGGGTTTAGTCTTCTGCACTATCTTCATTACTGTTACCAGGTCTATACTTATCAATTTCCTGATTACTTTAAAACCAATAATCGCAAGGCTGTGAAAAGCCCTGATTAGCATATATAAAGATAGAGATATGTACACACACACACATATATATATATAGCCCTGGTAACTTTACCCTCACTATATATGTAACTAAGAGACTTGATCCATTTTTAGACTTTAAACAAGGAATTCCAAGACCATAAAAAAAATAATTTTGGAAGCAAGAAAGAGCCAGGCTCTAGCACAGCCACCAATCAAACACCAATCAAATGCTCACTTTGTCTTGGTTGCAGCGAGTCAACCTTCAGAAAGACTGTTAGCTGGGCAATCCCAGGAAGCTGAGACAGAAGGAGTAGCATGAGTTCAAGGCTAGCCTGGGGTATATAGTAACAAGGTAATTAGGCTACAGAGTAAGATATTATCAAGAAGAAGAAAAGGAGGAGGAGGAGGAGGATGAAATGAAAAACTGACATATTGAGAAGTGTGTCTTGAGTTTTGAGTCAATCAACCAAGCATGGTGGCACACACCTTTAGTCCCCCCACTCAGGAGGTATAGGCTGGCAGATCTCTGGGAGTTCCATAATGAGTTCCAAGACAGCCAGAAGTACACAGAGAAAACCCTGCCTCTTAAAAAAAAAAAAAAAAAAAAAAATCAAGAGACAGCCCTCACCTCTCTAGCTTGGGAGACAAGAGTGCCCTCTCCCCTCTCACTGCCAAAGGGATGTCCCTGAAAGGACTGTTGCTTTGCCAGACTGCTTCCCACAAAACCTGTCAAACCAGAAACTGGCAAGAAGAACAAGGTCCTGGCAAAAGTGTTCAGTTAGGTCTAATTCTACTCTTTGCCAGATAACCTTCAAGCTGAAAAATCAGGTCTGTGCTATATGGAATGAAGATATTTTGGAGAGGTTGCTTTCAGTCTTTGTCCCTCAGGACTCACCAACACCATCCAACCCCCAACACCATCAGTTTGAAGCGATCAGTAGGAAATAAGGAAGAGGGGTTAAGGGAAAGGAGTGTGGAGCTAAGTTCAGCAGATTTCTGAGCCAAGTGTGATTTATGATTGAAGGAAATACTTCCTAGGTCCCAAGCCAAACTCCTAGATGAAGAGTCTTCAGGGGAAGGGCTTTGAAGTACTTTTTAAAAACCTAGGTATGCTGGCAAATATCTTTTATTTATTTACTTAAATATATATTTTTATTATATTTATATATATATAATAAATATAATATATGGGTGTTTTGCCTAGAGGTATGTTTGTGCACACATGAATGTCTGGTGTTTAGGGAAGACAAAAGAAGGCATTGGATCATCAAGAACTGGAGTTACAGATGTTTGTGAGCTACCATGTCGGTGCTGGGACTCAAACCCAGATCTTCTAGAAGAACAGCCAGGTCTCTTAAAGCCTGAGCCATCTCTCTAGCTCATCAGGAAATCTTTTAAGAATGCCTGTTGAAAGCCAGGCATGGTGGCATATGCTTTTCACTCCAGCACTCAGGAGGCAGAAGCAGAGGCAAGAGGCAGGTAAAGCAGGTAAAGCCACTTGCTGCCAAGCCTCATAATCTAAATTCAACATGATAGGAGAAACAACTCTGACCTCCACATACACACTACGGCACACACACGTACACCAGCCAATAATGCAATTTTATAAAGGAAGAAAGGTAAGGAAGGAAGAAGGGATTGGGGGACAGAAATTGAGCTCCAAGGCCTTTGGAACTAAGCCACCCCCCCACCCCCCAGCTTCATTGGCTGGAATGAAGTTCTGGCCAGTCTGGTCTACAGAGCTACTTCCAGGACAGCCAGGGCTATTACATAGAGAAACCCTGTCCCAGAAAATTTGATATTTATGCAAATAATATTTGTGTTAATTTAGAGCACAAGAAAATGGTTCTTAAACTCCAGGATGGAAAAACCAGTTGTTGGGTGTTACAGACTGCCAAACTTTATCTTTTTCTGCTGTCAAGATTATCTGACACTACCAGGACTACCACAGGCAAAGATGTGCAAAATGTTTGGCTGAAAATCAACTAGAAGTTGGACTTACTGGCATAGCTAGCAGGCACTCCAGCACACAGCAAGCTCCCAGCGGTGAAGGGATGGGAAGATTCATAACTCAGGGTTGAGGGTCTTCACACCCACATGTCCCTTTGTTTGATGTCTTCATAAAATATGGCCTTGCAAACTTTCTTTCTTCAGATTCACATCTGAATTATGTCAAATTACAACACAGTTTAATCATATACAAGTGATGACTAAGATACTTATCAGTAAACTATCCACTCCCTGCCCCAGCTCTTGTCCCCATGTTCTAAACAACTTGCTAAAGACTGAAACTGCTGATACAGGTTAAAAATATGATTTTTTCGGATTTACATTTCTTATATGAAAACCCCTGCTTCTAACAATTCCTCCAAAACCCTGAAAATCAATGAAATAAAATGGTCTTTCAGGCAGGCGTGGTACCACACACCTTTAATCCCTGTACTAGCATTCAGGAAACAGAAGTAGGTGGATCTCTGCAGATTTGAGATTTGCCTGGTCTACATAGTGAGTTCCAGGACAGCCAGATCTACACAGAGAGATCTTGACAAAAAAAAACAGAACAAAATAAAATGAAATTTGTCAAGGCCTATGCAAGCCAGGGTTACCTGGCTACTGAAGTCCAGAATTGGGTGACTTTCTTAATGTATGTAAACCATTTTCTGTTCTGTTCTTCTGGAGATTCTCCAAGAGAATTTCCAGACAATGATTAATTGTTCTCTCTTGTCATCCAACCTTGCTATAACATCAGGAAGCTAAGGCTGTTGAGCAGTATTCGATGGAGGAGATGATTGTGCAAAGACATAAATTTAGTAGCAAAGTATAGTGAAGCCAAATGACCCAGTTCTGGTCATGTGCCAGATAATCCACTTCTACCTTCATTATGCACAGGGGATGGGAAGCAATGGAGAAGAGAGAAACTGAAGAATAGAATATGCAGAAAGCATCTTTCAAATCTCCTCCCTTCCCGCCCAGCTTGTATTTGGATTGTGACACAGATGAGGAGGCAGAAAATAAAATTGCAAGACAATAGATGTGGCAGGTTCTAGAGATGGTCACAGATGTATCTTCCATTCACACCTGCTCTTCCAAAATGGGAACTAACTGTTCCAATCACGAAAAGGTGGGAGTCCACACTCCATCTCTTGAATCTGGACAGGCTGGTGACTGCCTCTACCAAAAGAGAGAGTGCTTTCGCTGTGTTTTAGGAGAATGCTTCTGCTGCATTTGAGAACCTTGCGCAGGGGTCCCTGAGAACCCATACACGCAGTCCAATGTTCTGCTCTGGGTACCATGCTAGAGCAATCATGGACAGAAGCACCAGTTGATACCCCAGCTGAACCCCGGCCAGCAGAGAAGCAGAGTGATCCCTCCTTCAGGTCCAAGCCTTGACATCTGACTATGTCCAAGTAAGATATCTCAAGGCAGAACTAGCCAGTTGAGTCAAGTTCCTGATGCACATAAGCTATAATTAATATGTGTGAACAAAAATTAAAACTGAATCTCAAGGGCTAAAGAGGTGGTTTAGTGGTTAGGAGCATTGGCTGCCCTTTCAGAGGACCAGCGTCCAGTTCCCAGCACCCATATTTCTGGTGTCTCACAACTGCTTATAATGCTCTCTTCTGGTCTGTGGGCGCTGCTCACATATCCACCCAGTCACACACATATGCTTATTTACAAAATAATAAAAATGAATCTTTTTTAAACATCTCTGAGAGCTGAGGTTGGCCTTGAAATGGAAAAGGAGATAATTACCCACTTGTGTGTTTTACAAAGATGGTTATTTCCTTTCCTCCTCAGTCGTCTCCTCCCCAGTCTGAAAATATTTATCATTATATCACTAGAAATTACCTTTCTAGGGTAATCTTGACTTCTTTTTTTTTTTAAAGCTTTCCAACAAAGTAACATAACAACAACAACAAAAAATTTTGAACAACCCAAGGGAATGTAAAAATTAATTAAAATAATTTAATTAATCAAATATTAAATTAAACCTTCTAGAACCAAAGAACTGGTAGCTATAGGCAGGGGGCAATATGTTGGAGGGTAACCAAGAACTGATGGTCACTTGTAGCAAAAACAAATAGCATTAAGGTAGAATAAGCCTTGGCAAACTTTGAAAAGGAATAATTGATACTAAAATGGAGATGCTGAGGGAACATAATGGGAGAAATATCTAGCAGGCTATTGAGATCATGTATATATTTAATGTGTTAAAAAATCAATATATGTATTGATCTTAAGGGCTCTTAACTTTATGAGGCATTTCCTTTATTTTGTATTAGTTTTGTTTCCTGTCATGGTGACAAAACACCCTGACATAAGCAGTTTGAAGGAGGAGGAGGTTTATTTCACCCACAGTTCTGTGACAGTTCATCACTGTGGGGGAGCAGAGGGAGCAGGAACTTGAAGCAGGAAGTCAAATCTTCTGTCAAGAGCAATGAGTTGATGCCTGCAGTTAGCTGGACTTCTCTAACTTTCATACAGTTCGAGACTCCTTGTCTAGGGAGTGGTGCCACCCACTATAGGCAGGTCTTCCTGCTTCAATTAATACAATCTAGATAATCCCTCAAAGACAAGGCTACAGGCCAATGTGGTCTAACAGTCCTTCACAGAGAGTCCCTTCACGTGGGAAGATACTCTCCTTTTGGACTATTAGTTGGCTTTTTTTTGTCTGAAGTAGACTACTTATAAAGAAAGTGATTATCATTATCATCATCATCATATTCCTCATTACTGCCAATTTAAAACAAAAAACAAACAAACAAACAAACAAAAAAACAGCTTTTCAGCTGGGCATGGTGGGACACACCTCTAATCCCAGAACTCGGGAGGCAGAGGCAGGCGTACCTCTGTGAGTTCCAGGCCAACCCGGCCTAGCAGGTGAGTCCAGGTCAGTCAAAGCTACAGAGAGAAACCCTGTCTCAAAAATAAAAATAAATAAAAATAAAAAAGATCAGCTTTTCAGGACATATGGTGATCTCTTTTGGAATTTTTCAGCTGTCATTTAACACAAAAATTACCATAGACAGGGGACTGGAGAAATGGCTCAGTAGTTAGAAGGGTTGTCTGCTCTTCTAAATGGACCTGGGTTCAATTCCCAGCACCCACATAGCAGCCCACAACTGTCTGAAATGACTATTCCAAGGCATCTGACACCTTCACACTTAATGCACATAAAATTAAATAAATTCTTTTTTAAATGACCATAGATAATATATAAGTAAATGCACCTTGTATCCCATAATAGTTTATTCCCCCAAACGGGTAACGAGCTGTCTTGTTTTAAGTTTACAGGAATTCATGAATCTATCAGCCCTACAGCTGCTTAGACTCACAACATGAGCAGACTCATGAGAGACAGAACATGACTCAGCCTGCCTGGGCTGCTCTTTGACTCACTCTTTCCATGCTCACTCTTTGCTGGCTTTGATTCCCTTCAGACATGAGGCTTTGTTCAGGCATGCAGCTTCCTAACAGAGATACCCTGTTGTGCCCTGAAGCAACGCCAGCTGATTTAGCCATCTGATATGAAAGCACTCTGCTACCCACACTTCATCAGCTCCCTGAACTTCACCTAGAAACTGAGAAGCTGATATAGTCTAACTTCTTCAGCTGAGTGAGGGCTCCTCGTCATAGCAGCCTTTAGTAAGAACTACTGGGCATGTCCCAGAAGGCAAGCTTTCTATCCATCACTTTTATTGTTGCTGTGATAAAATACACCACAAAAGTGACTTGAGGAAGGCGAGGATTACTCTGGCCCACAGTTTAGAGTGTATTGTCCATCGCGGCAGGGAACGCCGGCATCAGGAGCATGAGATAGTTAATCACATCATGACATCAGCAGCCAGGAGGCAGACAAACGAAGAATTGACCTCATTGTCTCCTTTTTATTTGGCTGGGACCCTGGGTCATGAAATGGTGTTGCCCATATTTAGGGTGCACCTAAATAGGGTCCTAGTTAACCTAAATTAGAAGAGCCTCACAGGCCTGCCCAGAGGTTGTCTTCTAGGTGGTTAGAATCTCCTGTCACGTGGACAATCGACACTAACCATCATCAACACTAACATCTCCAAGAGCCTGTGAGGGGGATTGCTGGGGAAGAAGCTTCAAGGTGTGCTACATAGACAAGGAGAGTGGTTAATCCTGTCCCCCTAAAGGTCTCACAAAATGCCTCAGTAAAAACATTTGCCAAGCCTGACGACCTGAGTTCAACTCCAAAGACCCAAACTGTGGAGAGAATTGATTCCTGCAACTTGTCTTCTGACCTCCACACATGCACCATGCGTGGGTGAATACGGGTACATGCACACACTCATACACACGGAATTATTTTAATCTTAAAAATGTCCTAAAAAAAAAACAAGCAAAACCTTAAAGGTACCTCTGAGAGGCTCTGCATCCCGCTCTGATCTGTGTTCCACGTGATCTGTCTGTCACTCTTTGTCTTCTCTGTATTTATCACTGTCAGTCATCATGTTGCTGGCTTGTCCCCATTTCCTCAGCATGGCCATCACAGGAGCAGAGACCTGACTGGTTTTATCACTGTAATCACACTACTGAGAGCAGTGTCTGGCTCTCAGTGGCATTCGGAGAGTATATTTGAATGAATGAGGGCAAAGGATGGTGATAAAGATGATGATGTTGATGCTGATGACGATGCCAGTGTAGATGCTGAGAGCTGCCTATGTGTAGCTACAGTGAGTCAGGCGCCGTTCCGCTCTCTTTACGGATGTTACTTACCCCTCCCAACAATGCAATGAGGCAAATGCTATTTTCATTCTAATTCATTCAAAAAAGAAAAAAAAAAAAAAAAAACTGAAACCAGAAATGTTAGGTAAAATGCCCTAGATCACCCAGCTAATGAATGGCACACCTTTAATCTCAGGAGGCAGAGAC
Organism: Psammomys obesus; assembly: GCF_907164565.1. Classification (NCBI taxonomy): domain Eukaryota; kingdom Metazoa; phylum Chordata; class Mammalia; order Rodentia; family Muridae; genus Psammomys; species Psammomys obesus. Next base: position 7,855,958 of record NW_026593286.1, read on the forward strand.
AGGTGGAGCTCTGAGTTCATGGTCAGCCTGGTCTACAGAGTGAGTCTAGAACAGTCAGGGCTACAAACAGAGAAACCCCTGTCTCAAAAAAAAAAAAAAAAAAAAAAAAAAAAAGAATGGCTGCCTTGCTAATCCCAGCTAGCTAGAGCCATAGCTATTTATTACACTGCTCTGCGGTGGCCGAAGAACCCTGGTCCCTAACAGAGACAGCAGCTGGAGCACAAGCTAGGGAAGGTACAGACAAAGGGACAGATTGGTTCAGGACATAATGAGAATTCTTCTGCTGAGAGGCAGACTGAGGTCAGAGTGCCCTTGACACTCACAGTGGACTAAGCCTTCCTACGTCAACCACTAATCAAGAAAACGTCTCACTATTGCCCACAGGCCGATCTGATGGAAGTATTTTCCCAGATGACTTGAGCTAGTGTCAATCTGATGAAAGAAAAAAAAAAAAAAAACTAACCAGAACACCTGCCCTTAGCCACTCGTATTGTATAAAACAGCAGCTTTCCAGGCTGTGCCTAACCTTACTGGCTCCATTTTACAAGCAGCTTTTGTCTCCATTTTAAGTATAAATACAGAGACAAGCTGACTCTGCACCTTGGTGGCACCCATGTGACATTATCTGTTACCACCCACCAGCCGCAGACAGACACATAGCATATTCTTAAATTGAAAGGAGGCCACCTTACAAACTCATCAAAAAAAAAATATATATATATTGTTTTTAAATGAAGCTTACTAGGAGCATTCGGCCATAGCAAAATCATATCAGGCAAACAGACCTAAGCTTACCAGACACACCAGACTGGAAAAAGGGCGTCACTCCCCACCTAGACCTTAACTCTGCAATGCCGATGGCTCCACCAGCCTGTCTCCGACCACACAGTCAAAGGACCAACAGGTAAAGAACTCTCAACTGTCCCAAGGGCCTTAGCTCGGCTCAGCTCACTCCCAAAGACTGTCCATCCATCTGCATGTTAATCCACCTGGACTTCACCTCAATGGTTCCCACAGTCCCACACCTCACTTCAATAGCCAGACTCCATGCTGAAGTTCACCTCTGGTTATGGCCTGACTCCGGAGCCACGTGTCTAACCGGTGCTCCCCCTGCTCCGTCATCTGAGCCTCCCACTCCAGGCTCTCTGCAGACCCATCAGCTTCCAGCTTGCACCTGTCTCCGGCTTCTTCAAAGTTTCTTAAACTCCACTGGGGCTTTTGTAACATCTGTCCATATGGACACATTTACAGTGTGACGTGATATCTGAGAACTGACGTTAGTAGTTAAGGTTGGAAGAAAAGAACCCGTGTTTGTCTTGGCTGGCTATCGGGGAAATCGTCGGCAAACTCCTCCGGACAAAACCGATATGCCTTATGAATGTATTGTTACCCAATGACTCCTGACACTGTGCAAAGACAAACAAACGAACAAACAAACAAACAAATGTGGTCGTCTGTGTCTGACTTAGTTGCTCACAACTTCTGTGGTGCTGTTTTAACGAGTCTGAGGAGAATTTAAAGGAAAACACACAACTTTCTAGTCCCAGGGATGGAGTCCCTCAGGAAACAGGGCACAGAGGAACTAACTTCTGCACTAAGGACCTGAAAACGTGTCTGCCAGAGCAGCTGTTTTCCACCAGCAATTGGGAAAAATTGATTCCCAGAGAAGAAAGTAGAGACCAGCTCAGCAAATATAGTGGGGCAACTCCTTTGGGACTTTGTCCCCAACATGAACTTTCAATTCACTTCATGTCCCTGCTCCTCCTTGCTCCCCTTCCCTTTGGACCTGCATTCTAAGTGTTAAAGGGGAGCCTCATCTAAATTATTTTTTTAAATCACTGCTAAGTCTTTTATATTTCCAGAAGTGGGTGGGACACTTGGTGACCTTTGTTTCTTTTTCTGTTTTCAGCTGAGGTCTTGTTCTGTAGTCCGGCTGGCTTTGTAACCATGGCTGTCCTTGAACTCTGGATCTTCCTGGGTTAGCATCCCCAAGCACTGAGTTTGCAGGCAGGCATGTGTCTTTATGCCAGGGCTCATCTGATGACCTTCGAGAATCATCCCCCCCACTTCCCTTAGTCTTTAGTTCTATAATTTGCTGTGAGGTTGAACTTGCTGAAAAGTAATATACCTGCTTTTGAAAATGCAGAAACTGGGGGCCTTGAGAGATGGCTCCGAGGTTAAAGAAACTGAGAGACCATGCAGAGGACCTGCATTTGCTCCTCAGCCCCACATGGCTGGTGGATCACAGTTGTCTGTAACTCCAGTTCCAGGGCACCCCACACCCTCTTCTGGCTTCCACAGGCACCGTGCACAAGGCACACAGACATACATGCAGGGAAACACTCATACACATAAAATAAAATAAATAGATACATCTTAGAAAAAAAGAAAGCCTGCCAGGTGCTGGTGGTGCATGCCCTTAATCCCAGCACTCAGGAGGCAGAGGAAGGTGGATCTTGAGTTTGAGGCCAGCCTGATCTATAGAGCTAGTTCCAGGACAGCCAAGGCTGCACAGAGAAACCCTGTCACAAAAAAATAAAATAAAATAAAAAGGAGCAAAGAAAGGAAGGAAGGAAGGAAAGGCGGAAGGAAAGAAAGAAAGAAACAAACAAACAAACAAAAGAGTGAGAGAGACCTTTCAATTCCAGAGATGTCTCCTTAACTAGTGTTTGGGATATTTTGATTGTATCTTCAGGCTTCTTGGCAAAATATATGTTCCTCAGGAACTTGGGGTTCACCCCAAGAGCCTTATAGTTGTGTGGTTGGTGTGGCTTCTGTAATTTCTGTGCCATTTTGGGAACTAGTTATGCATGATGTTGTTCTTGAACCAAGCATGTCTTCAGTCAACCCTAGCCCCCATGTTCCTGAGACAGGAAAGGGAAGGGCATCATTTGTTTTCTCCTGCAATGGAATCTTGCTTCAAGCTCTACGCTGGCCTGAAACCTACTCTGTAGCCCAGGTCAGTCTTAAACTTGTGATCTTCCTGCCTCAGCCTCGCAAGTCCTGGGACTGGAGTTGTGTGCCATCCCTTCCAGCTCTGCTCACTTGCCCTGGGTCCCAGGGAAACTTTTATACAGAGAAGCCCCACACCACACAGCTCTAAGAAGGCACTTTTTCTTGATTCTCATATCCTGCCTGATTATCCCATCCCACAGGGGAAAGGGGCCATAGGGAACTGTATGAACAAATCCCCATGATTGCTTCTCTCTACAAGCAACCTTCTCCACACTGGTCACAAGGTTGCTCTGCCAGTACCTCAGGCCATTCCACCAGGTCTAGTTCTGCGTACCACAGGTAGACTCTGCCTCCAGACGCCCAACACACTACCCTGAAAGCCTTCGGAGTTATGTGGTGGAAAGAGAACTGTCCCTAGGGGCTCAAGTATGTAAGCATTTGGCCCCAGTTGGGGAGGGCGTGGCCTTGCTGGAGGAAGTATGTCACTGGGGGCGGGCTTTGAGAGCTCACAGCCTTCCTCAATTGACATGACCTCCAAGGGTCATGCTCCTACCATCATGCATACTGCCTGCTGTCATGACTTTCCCCAATCCCAGCAGGATGGACTCTGATCCCTCTAACCATAAGTACCGCCCCCCTAAAAGAACGCAAAACAAAAAACTCATTTTGGGATAGGTCGCTTTTGGTCCTGCTGTTTTATCACAGCAACAGAAAAGTACGATAGATCAGAAGTCTCATCACAATGAGGAGAAACCAAGGAGCAAAGCCGGGAAGCATGAGCAAAGCAGAGCTTCCCAGGGTTTCCTGGAACTGCAGGGGAAGGGGAAGCAAAGGCTGGAAAACAGGAAAAGCAAAGCCGTCACAGTAGCACCGGTTTCCTGGTTTCCTGCAGCATTGTTAATGAATGTCAGCAGGGGACGGAGGACCACAGCTGGTCACAGGGGGGAAAAAAAACTCTTAAAAATAACCACCAAGTCTCATGGAGAGCTACCGCCGGGCATTGTTCTAAAAACTTTATGTGCTTTTTACGCTCCTGGATGAACATTTCAAAGAGACAAAACAGGGGTCTTCTTAGGCACTCAGTACTATAGTCACCACTTTCAAAGCTCCAGAGACAAACAGAGCGATGTCACCATCACCCCAGACAGATGAAGCCACTGAACTCATTATTATTGGTTAAAGTGATCCAGAGCCACACTCTGCCACTAAATGTCCTGTGTCATGCCGCCTTGAATCTGGACTACTCCCAAATACTGGTCCTTCAGGATATTTAATTTCGTTTCACAGTGCTGGGCCTCCTGTGTGTGCTGGACAGCTGCTCCACCCCTGAATCCCGTGACTCATCCCCTTGACACTGACCTTATGAGAGAGTACCGGGCAATTATTCTGAACAAGGTCAATCAACTTGGGTTCAACTGATGGTACCTCATGATGACATCTAGATGTAAAGATAGAAATAAAAATAGATCTACCATCAGATGCTATGTCATCTTCGTTAAGGATTCTACAGAGGGCATCGGAGAGCTGGCTCAGTGGTTAAGAGCACCTGCTGCTCTTGCAGAGGACCTGGGTTTGATTCCCAGCACCCACATGGTGGCTCACAACCATCTGGGAACTGCATGAACACATCTCCATGATTGCTTCCCTCTACAAGCAACCTTCTCCACACTGGGCACAAGGCTGCTCTGCCAGTGCCACAGGCCATTCCACCAGGTCTACCTCTGTGAATCTAACTCTTTCTGACCTCGGCAGGCACCAGCCACATACATGGTACACGTGCATTCTACATATAGGTGACACATGCCTACATATAAGCCTAAATAAATCTAAAAACTTAGAAGACAGCAGACAGGCAGGTAGAAGTTGGGTGTTTGGAACAGGATCTGTTTATGTAGTCCTGGCTGTCCTGAAACTCAGCGTGTAGACCAGGCTGACCTCAAATACACAGAGATCCACCTGTCTCTGCCTCCCAAGCCCTGGGATTAAAGGCGTCACCACCACACCTCACCTAAAAAGAAATCACTGAAAGATCTGGGCAAGCAGCCTCAGCTTGATGCAGCCTTGCATGAGCTCTCGAGTTTTTCTTTTCATCAAGATGAGTGATAAGCCAGACTTGTCAGAGCTGAAATCGGATGAATCAAAATTGAAAACCAATATGGAGAAAAAAAATCACTTTTTTTTTTTTTTTTTCAAATGAAACTGCAGTAGGAGAAAGAGGACTTAAGCATAAAATGAGAATCTTCTTTCTCCCAAGAGCAAATTTCAGTAGGGCCCAAGAGTCTTGTTTTTAGGGCTGTTTTTGTAAACCTGTGCATTTGTGGTGATTTTAGGCATTTACCTGTACTGCCTGCCAAAGGGGTCAGCGGTAGCCAATGTACCAATATTTTCTAAATTGGTTTCTAAACTTTCCACTGCTGTGTAAATCCCCATCGACCATCACACTTTAGTTGGTCTTAGTCAGAGTCTTCCTTAGCTTTTTACAAAACAAGCTGATTTAGCCTAGCTGGGCACCTCAGTTGCTTCTTTATGAAGTGGATTGCTTTTGCAGCTCCTGGAGTTTGTTCTCATCGCTGATGTCATATTAAACACCCCTCCCTTCCCATGCACCCCCCCCCCAAAAAAAAAAAAAAACATGTGATGAGAATTGAAATTTCACAGAATTCAGAGAGCCTCTGGGGATTTTCGTTTGTTTGGCTGTGGGTTTTGGTTTTGAGACAAGGTCTCGCTGTCTATCTCTGGGTGTCCTGGAACTTGCTATATAGACCAGACTGACCTTGGATTCGCAGAGATCTATTTGCTTCTACCTCAAGAGTGCTGAGATTTAAAGAATGTGCCACCACACCCAGCTGAGTCTTCAAGTTCTGCGAGCCCCCTGATAATCTACGGTGTCTCTCAAGGACAATGGTAGCAAAGGAACGCGGTTGGCTGAGGTGGTGACTATCTGCAATCCTAGAACTCAGATGTCTGAAAGATGATTGTGAGTTTCAGGCTAGCTTGCACTACACAGCCAGACCCTGACTCAAAGAGGGTGGAAAACAGACACTGGTGTTGGAAATTTTTACCCATGAAGTTTGTAGGCCATTCTTGCTTTAAAAAACAAACAAACAAGCAAACACCACATAACCCTGAGGGGAATAGAGATGGCCTGGTATTTAAGAGTACCTACTGCCACTCTTATGGAGAACCCAAGCTGGGTCCCCAGTATCTACCACAGGAGGCTTACAACTGCTTGTAATTCCAGCTCCAGGGAATCTGGCGCCTCCTGCCTCTGTGGGCACCTCCTCCTACATGCACAGGCAAATGCGCAGGCAAATGCACACGCACACGCGCGCGCACACACATACACACGCACACACACACACACAAAGTAAAAATAAAAAAAATTAAAGAAGCATAAACATATTCCTTGACAATATGAGTGCTTATACGTTGCGTCACTCAACCTTTGCAATAACTCTACGATGTAAGTGTGCGGCTGTCTCCACTTTGGAGCTGATGTCCAAGCCACGTGTATGCGTCACGGAAGAGTTTGTCTCCTGCTCGGGTCCGGTTGACTTAGACACCTAAGCACATGCACTCTGGCCTCTGCCATGCTCGACTGCCTCGCCGAACAGGACAGGGCCTGCTTCCATCGTGGCTGGCCAGACAATGCTAAGAGTTTCCCAGTACTGGCACTCTCCCTGCACAGTGCATTCAAAGTGTGAGACCGTCTCCTGCAGGGGCCCAACCTGACCAGGCAGACTTACAGAAACACCCTGGGTCTCCAGGCTGCTGGGGCCCAAGGAGATGTATTCATTCACTCATTTTTTTTCCTTCTATTTCTTTCAAAAACCTCCCGTAACTTCTCAGAGTACAGTACTTTGCTGAACTTCATTTGCAAACTTCAAAGTTCTTTTTGCTGCTGTCGTAAATGAAACTGCACTGACGCGTCACTGAGCCCATTGCTAGTCCCAACATTTCCGTGGATTTTCATCATTTTTTTCTATATATAATCATATTGCCTGATAGTAGAGATAATTTTACATTTCCCTTCTCAGTCTGGATGCCTTTATTGCCTTTTATGATTTATTTTTTATTTTTTAGACAAGATCTCACTGTGTAGCTCAGGTTGTCCTGAAACTCACTATGTATAAACGTGGCCTCCAACTCACAGAGATCTGTTTGCCTCTGCCACCGGACGCCATGCTTGGCTTGCCAGGACGTGCCTTTAATCTCAGCACTCTGGAGGCAGAGGCAGATAGATCTCTGTGAGTTCAAGGTCAGCCTGGTACTGGTAACAGAGAAAGTTCCAGGAGAACCAAGGTTACACAGAGAAACCCTGTCTCCAATAGAAGGAGGAGGAGGAGGAGGGGGAGGAGGAGGAGGAGGAGCAGGAGGAGGAGGAGGATTTAGGGCTGAAGAAATGGCTCAGCTGTTAAGAGCACTTGCTCTTCTTGCCGAGGACTCAGGTTCTGTTCACTGCAGCCACGTGGCAGCTCTCGACTATCTCTGTCACTCCAATCCCAATGCCTTCTTCTGACCACATGCCTGGTGCATAAATGTTGCACATGCATGCAAAACACCCAAACCTGAAATAAAGGAAATAAATTTTAAAAGGTTTCCTGGGGTAGGTGGGAGGCTGCCTAGGGAAAACAGATAGAATGAGGCCAGAATTACAAAGAGGCACAGGGAGGGCCTGGGAGTTATTTGACTGAAATGACAGTTCCCCGTTTATGATAAATAGCACTCCTAGAAATCTGCAAGATCCCAGGCCCAGGAGGTCATGGGTCTTGACCTTAAAGGCTTCTTGTGTTCGTTTTCTTTTCACTGTAACAAATGATCAACAGAAACAACTCAAGGAAGACGCGCTTGCTTTGGCTCAAGGTTTCACAGATACAGTCTTTGGTGGCAAATAAGGCACAACCGTGGAGAGCCTCCACGGTGACAGTGGCAGCATGTGTCAGTATCCCTGAACTTCTTATGGACCAGAACGTAGAGCAGCAGGCCGGCACCAGAAGCAGAGAGAATCCCCAAAGTCTGCCCACAGGCCACTCACTTCTGCTAGCCACACCATGTGTCCCAAATGTTCCGTAACAACCGCGATGGCTGGGGACAAAGTGTTCAGAGTCATGAGCCTGTGGGAGATGCCTCACACTCAACTCAAGCCTTTTAAAAACAGATGGAGCATCTGTACTTGAGATACTTGATTTGAAACTCTATTCCTTTTCTAAAAAATAAGCTAGCTCTCTTCTAGCCCAGACTGGCCTCGAAGTCCCCAAGGGCTGGGATCATAGATGTGAGCCACCACACCTGGCTTCGCAATCTTGACTGGCTGTCAAAAGCCTGTTAAGTATGCGTGTCATCTCAATAGAACAGCCTGAGGGAGTTCTCACCCCCCATTTGTTCAGCTGTCATTATCAGGGAAGCGTTCCTGCAAATGCCCTCATGCAGGTATCCTTCACACTCCTCTTGATTATGAAGATGAATGTGGGAAGGCTGCAGATGTGGCTCCGTCGGGGGAGCACACTTGCCTAGCATGCACACAGCCCTGGGTTGCGAAACTGGCTGTGCTGTGGTGGTACGTGCCAACCAATCCCAGCACTTGGGAAGTGGAGGCAGGAAGATGAGAAGTTCAAACCCATCCTCAGCTCTATAGCTGCTTCCAGGCCAACCTGAAGCACGTGAGTTGCTGTCCCTCAAAAACTAAAAAAAAAATAAAATAAAATAAAAACAAAAGCAACGACAATATAAAATAGACACGAATGTGGAAAGAAAGTGGAGGAGGAGCAGAAATCCATCCATGGTGGGCGGCATAATTGGTTCCACCCGCTAAAGACATCTGTATCCTGATCAGGAACCTATGACTATGACCTTAAATGGCAGGAGGAGAATCAAGGTAGCAGATGGAAGTACATTGCTAGTCAGCTGGCCTTAAAATAGATGTGTGAACTATCTATCTAGGCAGAACCAAGATAACTCAGGGTCCATGCAAGTACAAGAGAAGGGGCTGGAGAGAGTGCTCAGCAGTGAGCCTTGTCTGCTACCAAGCCTGACCACCCCCACGCCCCCGACCCCATAGGATAGGATGAAAACTGCATCCCAAATGTTGTCCTTCGAGTGACACACATACTGTGGCATGCAAGTACGTGCACACAGCATCATTAAACAATACACGTTTCAAGGAATTTCAACTAAAAAGAAAGAGAGGGGGCAAACAATGGAGAAAGAGAGCAACCTGAGTACCCAAGACAGACAGAATGATGCAATGCACATACTTCTGAAGACAGGGAAGTGGCTGCTAGCCAAAGCACGTGGGCAGCCTGCATGAGCTGGTGGCTCAGCTTGAGCTGCCAGGAGGAACCCAGCCTTCAGTGTGCCAACGCTCTGAATTTTAGTCCAGTAAGGACCATTTCGGGTTCTAACTGCCAGAACTGTAAAATAATGAATTTGTGTTGCTTTCAGCCACGATGTCTGCGGTAGTTTTTAGCAACCTTGACAGGAAAGTACAGAGCAGGTCAGGTTAGGTAAAAGGCCGCTTGCTTCGCACATTTAACAAAACACTAAAACTCTCCCAGGGCACAAAGCATTATGTTGCCTGTCTATAAGTAACGGGTACTTGAGAAAGATGGAAAGAGGTGGTACCCAGACAGGGACAACAATGAGGGATTGTCAGCCCACGGTGGCCATGGGTATAGAAATTCCTCCTCTTCGCTCTACCAACTGTTTTGTTTGTTTTTTTGTTTTTGTTTTTTGCTTAGATTCGTATGAGGGTCTGATTCGTTATTTCCCTCCTAGTCCAGAAAAAAAAAAAAAGTGGGGAGAGATTTCCCCCACATCCCTGGCCATTTCCTAAGGTTGCGAATGTACACAGCATTAACGAATCTCAGCCAAGGCGATTAACTTCAACCGGCCACAAGAGTGTGCCTGTGAGGAGGCCTCGGATTTTTTTTTTTTTTCCCTCCCTGCCAAACCAGAATTAGCCGGTATAGCTAGCAATGAACCAACGTGGAGATCTGAAATTGCACGGATTGGAAGAACGCTCGGGGTAGGCTCGGATCTTTCCAAACGCACCCTTTTTAAAGGCTCCGGGTCAGAAGCATCGAGACGCGGGCTCCAGAAGGTTCACCTGGCCAGACAACGAGTGGAGGGCAGGTCCGGGAGCCCGGCGCCGAGCGCACGGAGCCAGACGAAGTGCCGAGTTCCGGACGCCGCATCTACAGGATGCTGGGCGACGTTACCGCTAATCCCTACGACCAGCGGCCCTGGGTTCCCCGCGTGGATCTGCAAGTTCACGGGTCGAGAACCGGAACCGAGTGAGATCGTGAGATCGTAGTCCCTCGGGCTGCGGGCGGTGAGTACCCTGCTGCTGTGCAGAGCTGCGGCCGGGGACTAGCTACAACAGGGTGGAAGCATCTCGGAGCCGGCGGATACTGGTGGGTACCGGTCGATACTGGAGACCCCGGCTCCTCCAGGGACCCTCGCGGGGCGAGAGCCCGGGACAAGGTAGGTGAATAGAAGCGCCTAACCAGGGCGGCCGTGCTCCCTTGTCCTCCCCAAGCTGCGGGCGGGGATGCGCGCGGTCCAGGGTGGCGCGCGCCCCCGGGGCACCAAAGCGCGCGCCGCCCACGCTCTCGGCCTTGCGCTCGGGTGCTTTCGAGGCCCGAGTTCATGACCTGAAGTAGACAACGATGGGGCTACAGCTAGCCCCTTCGAGGGTGCGGGTGTCTCTGTGCCGGGGTCCCCTTCGTGGGGATGGAGGCTCGGAGGGTGCGGCTTCACCCGCGGCTGGACCAGGGAGGCGATGCTGAGCCCCGGGAGCCGCTCTTAGCCAGCATCTCCCAGAGAGGAAAGGGAACAGGGAGGACCCGGCACAGCCATTAAAGGGCAGAGGCTGCCAAGGCCTGACAAGGTTTTATGAGCTCAACTCTGTTTAGCAATTAAGCCCTTTCTTCCTGCAGAAAAGTTGGTTCAAGCTCAGGCTCATTAGCAAGGTGCTTTCTTTGGGATTAGAAAGATTATCTTTCGCCTTGTCAAAGGAGAGAGGGAAAAAGAAGGGAGAAACGGAGTGCGGAGAAGAGGTTGAGACTGGACCATATGTTTGTTCATATTTGGACTTCACGGGGCACCCGTGAAACAACTGGCTCGCTTTCAGGCCTGGGGATGCTCCCCATTTGGTAGGGTGCCTGCCTAGCTTGGGGGAGGCTCTGGGTTCAAATACCCACTGCCTAAATCCAGCACTGTAAAACAATCCCCATCCTCGGGGTCAGGGGTGGGAGGATGGTTTCAAGGTCATCCTCCAAACCGGAGACCAGCACAGCTAGTTAGGTGAGACCCTGTCAAACACGCATACAGATGCCTCAGTTGTCTTAGCTGCAAAATGGAGTCGTTTAGGACCTTAGTACCAACTGGCCAGGACCGTCGTGGCAAAAGCCACCCAGCACAGCCCTGACCCATTGGAGGCATGACTCCATCCCACCCCCACCCCCCAACCCAACATGAAGCCAGCGGGAGTTCACTGCCCTATAGCCTAACCTTTGCTGTCCTCTTGGCCTCGAGCGCGCCCTCTACCGGCGTGAAATATCCTGTGTGCAACTATTTTAGACCAGGCTTGAAGACCTGTGCCTCTGACCACTTTGGGAAGAGATGGCAGATTCAGTTTGAACTTGTCACACAAACCCTTTGCTTCTCATTAAATCGAGACATAGTGACAGCCCAATTAAAAAGGAATAACTTGCTTGGAAAAATTCCTCCCGTGACAGAAGTGTAAAAAAAAATGTTAATTATATTTTAATACACTCCAGGAAAAACTGACATTTTCATTTTCTCCGTGACACCATTGTGCAGCGTACACTCTAACAGTTGTTGCTCCAGTGCCACCTCTTTTACGGTCATTTACGGCTTTGATTTTTTAATTTACTCTTAAAATTTTTTTTAAAGATCTTTCACAGGCCGGGCGTGGTGGCGCTTGCCTGTAATCCCAGCACTCTGGGAGGCAGAGGCAGGTGGATTGCTGTGAGTTCAAGGCCAGCCTGGTCTACAAAGCAAGTCCAGGACAGCCAAGGCTACAAAGAGAAACCCTGTCTCGAAAAAGCCTAAAAAAAAAAAAAAAGATCTAGGATCTTTCACGGTTTTTAAAGTGTGTGTGTGTGTGTGTGTGTGTGTGTGCCATAAGATGTATGCCATCATGTCCTGTGGAACTACAGACAGTTGTGAGGCACTCTGTGTGGGTGTTGGGAAGGAAACACCAGTCCTCTGCAAAAGGAACGGGTGCCAGTAACTGCTGAGCTGTCTCCCCAGCCTCCTGCACATATGTATCATATATGTGTGTGTGCGTGTGTGTGCATGTGTTTTACCCACATGAAGTGTGTGCCCTGTGTGCACGCAGTGGTGGGGAGACTAGAAAAGGGCATCAGGATAAATATTAAGTCGCACCCATCCCCTTTTTATCAAGAACCCATTCCCAAGACAACTAGCCCTCTCTGGCATAGACCTTCCAGAGGATCCACCTGTTACTATGGTTACAGTGGCACTCAGGTTTCAGTATGCACTTTGGAAGAAACAGTCAAATCATCGCAGAGTAAACACTTGTTTTTCTGTAGACGTCTGCTTTGGCGACCTAGTTGGACAATGAGTTGTGAAGTCAAGGAAGGGTTGCTTTTAGAAAGATATAAGTATCAAATGCAAATATTTGTTTTTATTTGTTTTTTTGCATTTTGTTCTCTCTCTGTCCTCTCTCTCTCTCTCTCTCTCTCTGTGTGTGTGTGTGTGTGTGTGTTCGTGAAAAGAGATCTCTTGAGGCCTTGGCTGTCCTCAAACTTGCTATAGCTGAGGCTGGCCTTGAACTCCTGATCCTCTGCCACCACCTCCCACATGCTAGCACTACAGGCGTGCACCATAATCCTGTTTTGTTTCCCTGTTTTTGTTTGTTTTAAGATAGGGTTTGCTGCATAGCCCTGCCTGGACCAGTACTCACTGTGTACCCCAGGCTGGTCTCAGATTCCCAACCCTCCTGTGTCAGCCTACCGTTTTCTGTAAATACAGGCATGCTCCAGGATACTTCCTCATCCACTCTTGCAGGGAGATCAGACAAGACCCCTGAGGGTCTCAGTAGGCTACCCCACCTGCATTCTGAGTCATCTGCGAGCTATGCTGTCTTCCGCATCCACACTTGGGCCTTTTGCATGAAACTGCCCATCACATGCTAATCACCGATATTTATTGACGATCAAGTAAGCGGGAAACGCCCAGAGAAGTTCGATGGCAACCACTTCTTTTAACCCATAAAATAAATAATTCAGCAAGAACATAAAGCTCTTAACGTTGCCACAGAAAAGTACTTAATATTTCAAGCACTTTTCTGTGGCTTGGAGAACTATCATTTTATTTTGTGTATGTCCATGTCTGTGTGTGAAGGTGAGTGTGCTTTTGGTCATGGAGATCAAAATCTATGTCTGGGGCCTTCCACCTTTTTTCTTACTTGTCATGCTTTTAGTTTTTTTTTTTAATTGAAAAAGAAAACCTTTATTGTGTGTGTGTATTGTGTGTTGTGTATTGTGTGTGGGTCCGAATGTCTGCATGCACCATACATGTGTGTATATGCTACACCCACAGAGGTCAGAGGAAGACGCTGGATTCCCTGGAGCTGGTTACAGGCAGTTGTGAGCCCCATGGTGTGGGTCCTGGGAACTGAACCTCGGGCCATCTGGAAGAACAGCCAGTGCTCTTAACCACTGAGCCATCTGTCCAGCCCCTGGTTTTCCTTCTTATATTTGTTTTTTGTGGTGCTGGAGGTCAAAGCCGGGGCTTCGCTCACCACTGAGCCACATCCCTTCTTTGTTCCAAAATAAGTAAAAGTTGGTTTCAGTTTCAACGGTAATAGTCTAAGTGATCGAGACAGTCATTTATATATGTATATATGTATATAAAATGCCATTCTCCAAACCAGCCTTTAACCTCAAAGCCTTGCTCTCCATTTGCTATTTTTTGTTTTTGTTTTTGTTTTTGTTTTTCAAGACAGGGTTTCTCAGCCGAGCAGCAGTGGTTCATGCCTGTAATCCCAGCACTCTCAGAGGCAGAGGCAGGCAGGTCTCTGTGAGTTAGAGCTAGCCTGGTCTACAAAGTGAGTCCAGGGTAGCCAAGGCTACACAGAGAAACCCTGTTTCTAAAATAAACAAACAACAGCAACAACAACAAAAAAGACAGGGTTTCTCTGTGTAGCCTTGGCTGTCCTGGAACTCACTTTGTAGACCAGGCTGGCATCTAACTCGCAGAAATCTGCCTTCCTCTGCCTCCTGAGTGCTGAGATTAAAGGTGTGCACCACTATGCCTACACTATTTTAAGTTTTTAAACAGAAATAAAATCTCTACACAGACAGGTAGGGTAACAGATGATGTGCCGTCACTATGGTCCTTTGTCTCAGTACCAGTACTGCTCACCTCAAGAGTTCACAGGCTACAGCCACAGGTCATTTTGAGGTAGGCTCCTATAGTTCAAACTTTTTTTTTTTTAAGATTTATTTATTTATTATGCATACAATGTTGTGTCTGCATTTGTGCCTGCAGGCCAGAAGAGGGCACCAGATCTCATTATAGATGGTTATGAGCCACTGTGTGGTTGCTGGGAATTGAACTCAGGACCTTTGGAAGAACAGCCAGTGTTCTTAACCTCTGAGCCATCCCTCCAGCCCCAGCTCAAACTCTTAACAGCTTACTCCAAGCACTTGGGCGCCAGAGACAGACGGATCCCTTACTTTCCAGGCCAAAGGATGCTCAGATTAGTGCAGATTAATGTGTTGCTGCTGGTGGATCTGGGCATGTGCTTTACTTCTTTACAGATCACTGGGGCCACTTTGATCACAGCCGAAGGCAGAGCTGTTAGAAGAAGAGGAAGATGGTTTTTGTTTCCACGTGAGATGAAATTCTTTACTGCGTGTGTTTCAGAAAAACCTTAGAAAAATGTATGCAAGTCACGAAGATATTGGCTATGACCTTGAAGACGACCCCAAGGCTAAGAAGACCCTGAAGCCCCACCCGGACATTGACGGCGGGTGGGCCTGGATGGTGGTCCTTGCTTCCTTTTTTGTGCACATCCTCATCATGGGCTCCCAGATGGCCCTCGGAGTCCTCAACGTGGAGTGGCTTGAAGAGTTCCACCAGAGCCGCGGCCTGACGGCCTGGGTCAGCTCGCTGAGCATGGGCATCACCTTGATAGTGGGTACGTCCTCTGAGCTAAGACTGGGCGGCTACCGAAGGGCAGGTCTCTGCGGTGGGTGATGCAGCACATTCCTGATGCACATCACCACACACATCTGGTGACATCACCAACTTTGAAAGACAAAATTTGCCATTTCGCCACTTGTGGTTTGAGTACATGTGTGCGTGTGAGTGTGAGTACTTGTTCTGTGATACCTGTGTAGATCAGAGGACAGCTGGCAGAAGCTGATTCTCTCCTTCCGTCATCTCCGTCTTGAGATGTAGCTCAGGTTGCCACACTTGTCACTGAGAGCCTTGCTTTACCAGTGAGCAATCTCTGTGTCCCCAGCCCTGACCCTGTAACTGGTGATTCATCACTTCTGCTCTTTTAACACTTTCAATGGGATTGGGCCTTAGGCTCAGTGGTTCCTTAGACACCACAACATTTCTGTTGTTTTGAGACAAGGTTTCATGTAGCCCAGGCTGGCCTTAAACTCAGAACAGAGCCAAGGATGGCCTGAATTTCAGATACCCCTGTTTGCTTTCCTCGCAGTGGGATTGTAGGCAGGAGCCACCTCACCCAGTTCATTGAACATTTGTGAATGGCGTTTGGCACTGTTGAGAATCAGATCCATGCTAGGCAAGCAGTCCAGCCCTGTACAGCCTCTCCTGCCCATCACGATGAAAGATGAACCAGGATTGGCTGCTTTTCTATCGATGTAATAGGACACCACGATCAAGGGTAACTTGTGGAAGAAAGCTTACAGTTCCAGGGGGATAAGAGTCCTTTGTGGCAGGGAGGAGTGGCAGGATACAGCGGGTATAGGAGCAGGAGTAGGAAGCTGGGAGGCCGCATGATGCTATACACACTCAAGCCCACTCCCAGGGACGTACTTCCTCCAGCCAAACTCCATCTCCTAAAGGTTCCATAACCTCCCAAAGAGCACCACCAATCAGGGACAAAGTGTACAGATATGGGAGTCTAAGGGGGACATTTCCCACTCAAACCACCACACAGGAGGATTAGGGGTTCAAAGCCAGCCTCGGCTGCATTGTGAGTTCCAGAAGAGTACCTTAGACCCAAGGGCACAAATATGCATGTGAAAGGATTGTTGATAAATGTCTAATTGGCTCCTTCAGTTCTTCACTGGTCTTCTTAAAACTAGGACTGGGCTGGAGAGGCGGCTCAGTGGTTAATACTCTTGCTCTGGGTTAATACACGAACCCAGAGGATCTGGGTTCGGGTCCCAGCACCTACATGGCAGCTTGCAACCATCTCTTCCCAAACAAGAGTCATTTTATTCTTCAATTTAATGTATATAAGAAATATCTTCAAACTTATGGTATATCAATTTCAGTTACTCCCAAGATTTCTCTCAGATGGTCATACCAATGGTCTGATTTTATATGTTATTCATATAATATACATAGTTAATATGTAACACGCGCTATATAGAAATATATTATGTAGTAAGTCTGTTATGAGAAGTTAATTGAACTGTTGTCCTTACTGTCAGAACTTATTAAATAAGTCTTTACATTCATTTTTCAGATTATGCACTTTTAAAAACACCAGACGAGGGGCTGGAGAGATAGCTCCATGATTAAGCACATTTGCTGCTCTTGCAAAGGATCTGGGTTCAATTCCCAGCACCTGTCTAAGGTGGCTCACAACAGCCATACGTCCAGCTCCAGGAATATCAAGACACTTCTGGCCTTCACAGGCACCCGCAATCATGTGCATAATCATACCCATAATTAAAAACAAATCAATGAAGCTGGAGTGAAGTCAGTGGTCAAGAGCAGTAGCTGCTCTTACAGAGGACCTGGGTTCAATTTCCAGCACCCATACTCTACAATTCCAGTTCCAGGGCATCTGACACCCTCTGCCGAACTCTGCAGGCAACAGGCATGTAAGGTGGTACACATACATGCATGCAGGCAAAACACTCATACACATAAAATAAATAAATACCTTTTTAAGCAAATAAAATAAATCTTGCTAGCTGTCTTAGTGCACACCTTTAATCCCAGAACTTGGGAGGCCGAGGCAGGTGGATGTTTGTGAGTTCCAGGCCAGCTGGGGCTACATGATGAATAAATTAATATGACGAGCAAAGCAGGCAAGGCTGGGTTGGTGCTGAATGGCAGAGCACCTGCCCAGTAGAATTCAGGCTTCACTGTCAGCTTGACAGATTGAGAGTCACTAGGAGATGAGTTTCTGATGGAGTTTCTGGGTTGGTTTGAGTGAGGAGGCGAGACCCACCCTGAATGTGGGGTGGGTAGCACCATTTCTAGGTCTGAAGGAAGCTGGCTGAGTGTACCAGGGTTGTCTCTCTGTCTCCCTGCTTCCTGACGACAGACACAATGTGACCAGGCACTGTAACGGGAGCCCATGACCTTGATGAACTCTCCCCTCTAACCCAAGCCCAAACAAACCTTCCCCTAAGTTGTTTTTATCAGGTGGGTCACAGCGAGAGGAAAGTAACTAAAGGCCAGGCACGCCCAGCGCACGGGAGGCACAGTTCCTTCTCCCACACGGAAGAAAGAGACCTCACAGGGAAAGTTTATTTTGGTTTGGGCTGAGCAGGGAAAGTCTTGAGAGCTCAATATTTTCATTTGTTATTGTGTAGATGTAGAGTATGCCTGTGACTATGCGTATGAGTGTGGGCACGAGTGTGCCCCCAGCCCGCCCGTGCGTGAGGGTCAGAGGACAACTTTCAGGAACTGGCTCTCTCCGTCCACTGTTAAGTTCTAGGAACTGGACTCAGGTCATCAAGCTTGCACAGCAAGCTTTTTTAACCCACTGAACAATGACCCCAGTCCCAGATTTGTTTTGGGGTCGAAAAGCCCCACCCACGTGTAGTGCTCCATGACTATATAAAGTGATGACAGCCATCTTTGATCTCTCTACAGTGTCAAAAATGCACATCCTGGGGGATGCAGTTCAGCTGTAGTGTGCCTACTTAGCATGCTTGGAGCCCTGGGGTCCATGCCCCAGCACGTAATAAACCAAGCATGGTAGCACATGCCTAGAGTCCCAGCATTTGGGAGGTGGAGGCAGGAGGATCCGAAGTTTGAGGTCATCCTTGGTTACATGGGCAATTTGAGGCCAGCCTGGGCTGCATGAGACCAAAAAAAAAAAAAAAAAAAAAAACCTGCAGCCTAATGGTCTCAGGGAAGGAATGGGAGAGAAAGGAGGGCCTGAGTGTCCTGAAGAAGGCAAGTCCTCTACAGCGTTGTTTGCATTGGGTGCTCTATGATAGACTGTGGAGATCCTCTTGGGAATCCTTCCCCAGTGTTTCCTTTAGATTTGAATCAAAGCCTCTGACATAGGTCAGGGAGATGGTTCAGTGGGCACCTGCTACCAAGCCTGACAGCCTGAGTTGCACCCCCAAACCCATACGGTCGAAGGAGAGAATCCTTTCCCTAAGTTGCCCTCTGACCTCCACTTGAACACTGTGGTGCATTCGCCATGTCCGTGTGCACGAACACCGTGCGTAAGTGAATGTAACTAGTGAAGTTTAACCTCGTCTGCGTAAAGAAACCAGGAGGCCAGGAAGAAGACAAGAGGCAAAGGTAGAAACTGCCACCAGCCTGAGAGTGTGTGACCCAGCCGGTTGGAGAGATGTGGGAAACTGGTCCATGTTGCTACTGGATTTGTATGTGTGTGTGAGATTTCTGATTTGTTTTTTTTTTTT
>NW_026593286.1:7874794-7879787 GCF_907164565.1 Psammomys obesus
GGTGGCACATGCCTGTAAACCCAGCCTCGATAGATAGATAGATAGACAGATAAACAAATCCCCAAACCAAAATAATAATAATAATGTAAAGAATGTAAAATTCCTCTTATTTGAAACAGGATCTCAAAAAATTGTTTTGCTTTGGTCTTTTGAGACAGGGTTTCTCTGTGTAGCCCTGGCTGTCCTAGAACTCATTTTGAAGACCAGGCTGGCTTCAGACTCACAGAGATCTACCTGCCTCTGCCTCCTGAGTGCTGGGATTAAAGGAGCACACCACCACTGCCTGGCTCACCCTCAAAATGGTGGCTGAGGGTGGCCTTGAACATCTGGTCCCCACCTTCATCTCCCAGATGCTGGGGCTGCAGACCTGCACCACTCCACTAATGCCTTTTTTTCCTCTTGTCCTCCCCTGAGACAGGCTGCAGTACTAGCTGGCCCTCGCTGGCCTGGAACTTGCTACAGATCAGGCTGGTCTCACAGCCACAGAGCTGACCTGCCTGCCTCTGCCTGCCTGGAGCTGGGATTAGAAATTTATGCCACCTCACCGGGATTTTTTTCCTGGGACTTGTTTTTTAGACCAGGCTGGCCTTAAATTCACAGAGATCCACCTGCCTCTGCCTCCCCACTGCTGAGTGCTAGGACTAAAAGTGTTTGCCACCACACCTGGCTTTCTACCTCTGGCTTTTTAAAAGCGTTTCCTTTTTTTTTTTTTTTTTTTTTTGACTTTTTGACTTTTTGACTTTTTGACTTCTTGACAGAAGGCCTCACATGGCCCAGGGTGGCCTCCAACTAGCTGTAGATTGCCTTGACTCCTTGTTATCTAACTCCTAATTTTCTTGCCCCCATTTGCCTAGTGCTGGTCTGACAGGTGTACATAATAAATACTAGGTGTTTTTTTGTTTGTTTTTTGAGACTTTGTCTAGCCTCGAAGCCCTGACTGACCTGGAACTCACTGTGTAGACTACCTGGCCTCAGACTCACAAAGATCTGACTGCCTTGGCCCCTGGAGTGCTGGGATTAAATTTGTGTGCCATTATCCATTATGCCTGGCTAAGTTTATTTTATTTTATTTTATTTTTTTTGAGACAAAGGATATGTAGCCCAAGCTAGCTCAGAACCCAGAATGTAGTACAAGCTGGCCTCAAACTGAGAGCAATCCTCTTGCCTCTGCCTCCTAAATGCTGGTATTTCAAGAATGTACCACTGTGCTCAACTTGCCCCAATCTTATTAATGGACCTAAAGTCTGTACCTGAACAAACTGAGAAATGTTTCACAGATTTGAAACCCACATTTCATTAAAAGAAAAGCACTCCTTCCCAAATTAATAGAAATAGAATACCAATGAATATTGTCTATTTTGTTTGTTTTTGTTTTTTCGAGACAGGGTTTCTCTCTGTGTAGCCTTGGCTGTCCTGGACTTGTTTTGTAGACCAGACTGGCCTCCAACTCACAGTGATCCACCTGCCTCTGCCTCCCTGAGTGCTGGGATTACACACAGTTTACTTGTCTGTTTTGTTTTTTTAGGGCACCAAATTATTGCCAATTCATAAGGTAAAATAAATGGATGGAAGTCCTGGAATAGCCAAAGAGAATTGGTAGACAAGGAAATCTCTCCAAAAGGACAGCCCACATTGTCAAATGCTGTTGGGGTGGTGGTTTACCCTTGTATTTGGGAGGCAGGATGCAGGAGGAATTCCAGCCTGGATTACTGAGTTAAACTACTTAGCTGGACTACTGTCTTTAACCTACACCCAGCAAAAACAGAAACAAACAAGCACACACACAAAACCCCAAACACCTCAGAGCCTAACGTTGCACCAAGGAGTTCTCAAGTTGCTCAGACCTACTTAGCTAAATGTTAACCAGAAGGGGCTAGAGAGAGCGCAGAGCTCAGGAGTGCTTGATCCCTCCCAGAGGACCTGAGTTAGGTTCCCAGAACCCACAGGGGAGGCTTACAATTGCCTGTAACTCCAGATCCAGGATATCTAACGCCCTCTCTGGCCTCCTCCAGGCTCTCTCAGGCATACATCCACACAAACACATGCCCACAAATAAAAAGTTAGTTATTTAGTTACTTATGTTTTTTCAAGACAGGGTTTCTCTGAGCAGTCTTGACTGTCCTGGACTCACTCTGTAGACCAGGCTGGCCTCCAACTCACAAAAATCCAACTGCCTCTGTCACTCAAGTGCTGGGATTAAAGGTATGTGCCACTACTGTCTAAATATAAAAATAAATCTTAAAGAAAAATTAAGTGAGCCAGGTACTCACATTTTATTACACATGCCTGTAATCCCAGCACTCCTAGAGGCAGAGGCAGGTAGCTCTCTAGGAGTGCTGGTTCCAGACCAGTGTGGTCTACAAAGCAAGTCCAGGACAGCCAAGGCTACACAGAGAAACCCTGTCTTGAAAAACAAACAAACACAAATTATCAGTGATTTTAGTTGTATTTCCCTTCCTTTTTGAAGAGAGCCCACTATGTGGCCCTGGCTGACCTGGCTGGCCTGGAGTTCACAGAGATCCACCTCCCCTTGCCTCCTCAGTGTTGGATTATAGGCATGAGCCACTAGGCCCTGCCTGTACGTTTATTTATTTGAGAAATAAATCTTTAATTGAAACACAAAAAATGAAACAGAAGAGCCGGACATGGTAGCACAAACCCGTAACGTCAACATTTGTGGCAGTACTGATAGGAGGAGTAGGAGTTCAAAGTTACCCTCAACTATACCGGGAGCTTGATTTTGAGGTCAAACAAAGCTACACCAGCCTGTTTCAAAACAAGCTGGTTGTGGTGACAATTATTTTTTGTTTGGTTTGGTTTTGGTTTTGGTTTTTCCAAGGCAATGTTTTTCTGAGTATGTTAGCTGTCCTGGAACTCTGCAGACCAGACTGCACTTGAACTCAGAGATCTGCCTGCCTCTGCCTTGCAAGTGCTAGGAGTAAAAATATGCATCATCACCTCCTGGAAGAGGCGCATACTTGAAGCTCAGTACTTGGCAGAGGCAGGTGGATCTCTGTGAGTTAGAAGCTATCCTGCTGTATATACAGCAAGTTCCTAAATAAGAGAGGAGTCCTAAACAGACCATAAATGGTGTGAATACAATTAGCTATGCTCCTATTGCAAAGCTAAAAACAAAAACAAACAAACAAACAAAAAACTAAACGTTAAATTTGTGGTAATAAATGTAGTTAACAACATGATGGCACATCCTGGTAATTCTAGCACTCAAGAAACTGTGGCAGGAGGATAACTGTGAGTTTGCTATCAGCCTATGCTACAGTCTCAGAAAACAAAATAAAAAATAAACAGAGGAAGCTAGTGTGCACACTTCTCACATTCCTTTGCACACTTGTTTCCCTCCACCCCCAGGTTTTATTTGAACTCACTCTGTAGACCAGAGTGGCCTTGAACTCAGAGCTCCAACTGCCTCTGCCTCCGGATCGCTGCGATTAAAGGCATGTGGCACCTCAGCCCAGCTTCACACACTAATTCTTTTTTTTTTAATTTTTTTATTATTGCAATTTATTCACTTTGTATCACAGCTGTAGCCCCTCCCTTAGCCCCTCCCAATCCCACCCTTTCCCCCTGTTCTCCCATACACTAATTCTTAAGGCTGTCCTTCCCACAGCCAGCTCCTCCCACTTTTTTTTTTTAAAGGCTTTATTTATGTATTTTTTTATTAATTACATATACAGTGTTCTGCCTGCACGCCAGAAGACGACACCAGACCTCATTATAGATGGTTGTAAGCCACCATGTGGTTGCTGGGAATTGAACTCATGACCTCTGGAAGAGCAGCCAGTGCTCTTAACCTCTGAGCCATCTCTCCAGCCCTCCTCCCACTTTCTTGAACCTTCTGGTTCTTCTGTGTAGACGTCTGCTCACACTATGTTCAAGAATTAAGAGGCCCCAGCCTCCTCTTGATTGACTCTGCTAGGCAGCTAGACAGGCAACTAGCAGGTCTGGAAGCCACTGATGATGGCCTTTGTCTGGTAATTTTTGTCCTCTGACTACTTCTCCCTCTCTCTAGGTCACTTTTTTCTCCCCAGTTTACCTCAGACTGCAGGAATTAGGAGCCCTTCGGGCTCACACCCAGGTAGCCAAGCCTTCTGCTCTTCTCCCAAACAGTGGCAATTACCTGCTGATAAGACCTACTTACCCCATTCCCTGATTCCCCAGTACCAGCTGAAGCAGACTGTAGAAGACAACAGCCCCACCTCAGCTGGAAGACCACTGGCCACCCGACCTCAACGTCTGGAGAAAAGATCCTGCTTCAAGTGATGCAAGAGAAAATGGGAGGCCTGTGTGTGTGCTACCTGGTGCTTCGCTAGACACTCAGCAGCAGCCGGTCCGTGTATCCCAGTCCGCTTCTCCTTACTCTAGGGAGCTATCTGAAGGCATAGGGTACACGCCTGTAATCCAGAGGAGACCCTGCCTAGAAACAAAATGAAACAAAAAGCATAAATTTTGAAGAGGGCTGGAGAGAGGGCTCAGCAGTTGAGAGCACTGCCTGCTCTTCCAGAGGCCCTGAGTTCAATTCCCAGCAACCACATGGTGGCTCATGACCATCTCTAACAAGGGCAGATTCCTTTACTAGGCTTGAACACAGAGCCCTCGTATACATAAAATACTTGAATAATCTTAAAAAAAAATTTTTTTTTTTTTTTTTTTTTGAGGACTCAGCTGGGTGGTGGTAATGCAGGCCTGTAATCCCAGCACTCAAGAGATGCAGAGGCAGGTGCATGGTTGTGAGTTTGAGGCCTGCCTGGTCTACAAACTGAGTCCAGGATAGCAAAGGCTACACAGAGAAACCCTCTCTTGAAAAAACAAGGAAAAAACAAACAAACAAAAATTAATAACAATAGAAGACAGCACCACTTTAGCCATTTTATTATAGTATGAGAGTCTGTAAAACCTTTTGGCCACCACTCCAGTTCCAGTGCCCTGGTGAATTAACGTTCCCTATTCTTTCTTTCTGAGTAAAAAAAAAAAA
>NW_026593286.1:7879797-7907216 GCF_907164565.1 Psammomys obesus
TTTTTTTTTTAAGCTATTAAAACAAACAAACCTGTACTCATATTTGGTTATAAAAGAGAAGGTTCTGTTGTGATAATTCACATTTTAAAACCTAAGTCTCTAGTGGTAGAGGCAGGATGGTTATGAGTTTAGAGGTAGCCTGTACTGTTTAGGTCAATGGTGGTAGGATGGGGGAAGCCTAGGAATGAAGCCCGGGTTCAGGTGGTTAAGTTTCAACAAGGCATACACAAACTCCTCTTTTGATATCCTTACCACATAGACTGGTGAAAACCTTGCATGCCTGGGATATAGGAGACCCCTGCCTTAAAAAGTCCCCGGGGCTGGAGCGATGCCTCAGTGGTTAAGAACACTGGCTACTCTTCCAAAGGACCCAGGTTCAAATCCCAGCACCCACGTGGCAGTTCACAACTGTCTGTAACTCCAGTTCGAGAGGATCTAACACCTTTGCACATACATGGAGGCAAAACACAAATATAAAGAAAGTAATATAAAAAAGTAAATAAAAATATGTAATAAAAAAAATCCCCAAACTTAAAAAAATATCAGTGTTATATTTACCTTCTATCAATATGAACTTCGTGTTCTTGGGTTTCTACTAAGAAACAGATTTATTACTTGTACTTAAGTCCCCTAACAAATGTGCTGCTTTGTTGTTATGACAGTATGTTTTTTTCAAGAGGCTGGTTAAACAGTTAGGGAAGATGGCAATTTTTACTCCAGAGCTGAACTTTGAGACTGGAGCATTCAAAAAATTCTGTTTTAATATTCCAAGGTTGTGAATGTCATAACTTAGAAGAGTTAAAAAAATATTTAGTGGGGGGGACACCTAAATGTTAAATAGCACTCATTCTACCATTGAACTTCCTACCTTTAGCTGTTTTGTTTTGTTTTGATCTTAGCATTTAAGGACTGAGCCCTCTCCCCAACTTTCCCCCCTACCTTTTAAATAAGAATTAGCAAACAGTTCATTTTTTGTTGGCGTGTGAGTTGCTACTGATTGAACCCAGGTTCTAAGACATGCTAGACAAGTACTCTGCCACTTAGCTATAGCACCAGCTCAATTGGCTCTTAAGTAATGTCTTGTAATTCTTCATATTTCCAGGTTTATATGGGGTATTGTGACTTTTAAAAAGACTGCAACTTCTTTGGAGGAGTGTTTCTTGTATAACTGTTGTGTTGTCCTCTAGTGTTAAAGAATTTTCACACTTTCTTCTAAGTGCACTCATCATCTGTTCCTATTCATTTATTTAGATCTTTCTGAAATTGTTCCTGTCTAGTACAACTACTTTGCCTCATATTTTAGACCCCTCCCCCTTTTTTTTTCTCCTGGGGAAACCCTTTTATTCCTAAGAGTATCTGTATTCTTTCTCTGGCAGTTGTAGTGCCTTGCTCAGGTCTTGCATGACTGTTCGGTTGTATTACTCTTCATGTTCTGGGTATTCTGTTTTCCATTAGTCTTAAGTGGCCTTTAATTTTTTAAAATTTGTTTTTATGTACATTTTGTGTTTATATATGTATATAATCTGTGTGAGGGAGTCGGATACACTGGAATTGAGTTATAGACTAGATAGTTGTGAGCAGTCATGTGGGTGCTGGGAATTGAACCAGGGTCCTTTGGAAGAGCAGCCAGAGCTCTTAACCGCTGAGCCATCTACAGTCCCCTTTTAATTTAAGGCTCACATACAAGTAATGCCTTTGATGTCATCTTCATAATATTTGTGAGTACTTTGTTCTTATAATTTTCCTCACCATTGTCCTCCTCATGCCTCTTCCCTTTTCTTCTAGGTAGTCCCTTTTGCATTCCTATGCATGGATTCCATTACTATTTTCCTTCTATGCCTTATAAACATATAAATACCTATTTTAATTTTGCTTTTGTTTATGAAAGAAAATATGGTTTTTGTCTATTACTGAGTGTGCTGTAATTATTTCAGAATATATATTCCTGTATATGTTACTTCATTTTTTTAATGAATGTATAAAATTCCATTTGGCTTGTGTATCATATTATGTTTATGCATTTACTGTTGACAGACACACCTGGGCTGGCTATATTTCCTTGCAGTGGTTATATTCCCTGGAGTGGGATAGCTGAGTCAGATGACATTCATTCTGTTTTTAGTTCTTTGGGGCTCCTCCATACTTCTTTCCATAGTGGCTATACAATTTGCATTTCTCTAAAGCAGTTTCTTTTCCCCTACATCCTTAACAGCAGTGTGTGTGTGTGTGTGTGTGTGTGTGTGTGTGTGTGTGTGTGTGTGTTTATGTTTATGTGTGTTAGGAGGATGGGGGTTGAGATAGGGTCTCACAGTATAGCCTTGGCTGGCCTGGAATTTGCAGTGTAGACCAGGTTGGCCTGGAATTTATACATCTGTCTGTGTCTATTCCTGAGTGCTGTGATTAAAGGCATGTACAACTATGCCTGGCTTTTCCTATACTAGGCTCTCTCTTCACTTCGGTGATTTTATAAAGCCTACTGTGGAGTTTAAAAGGTCTCTTGTGAACCTCCCTTCTGAAGATTCTAAAGTCAATCATGGTCTTCCCATCTCACTTTCAGTTGTCTTAAAAGACAGCTTATGCCTTATGTCTCTACAAAGCACAAGGGTGAATCTTCTATCACTTCACATTCTTTCTTGTTGGTTTTTATGACCCAGCCCCGCCTCTAGGAGAGACTTAATTGTCCTGGCTTTTTGTTGTTTTTAATTTTGCATTTTGGAAGTGTGGAAGTGACTCATTCTGTCTCCGCTTTCTGTTATATAGAACTATTTTTATATTTATTGTAGAGAAGAAATGACTGATTTATTCAGCCTTTTTTTTTCCAGTTTTTCAAGTTTCACAATATTCTTAACTTGCTACATAATGAGAAAAAGAGGATGCTGATAACGTTAGTTTTTTGAGGGGAATGTCAAGGGAAAGGTTGGAAGTGTCTCAGCTAAGGCTTGTCTGGAATTCTACTTAATTTTACTTCCTCTTTTAGAGAAAAATTTTACCTTCATAATACAGTACAATATGATTACTTCTCACATATGGGTATATGACATAAAGGGAAAGATCCAAGATGGATTTGAATAAGGGTCCATGCTTTAAAGATATGTGTAAGCATGAAGTGTTGGTAGCTCACATCAACTAATTCTAACACTGAGTAGGTTGAAACAGGATAGCTAAAAGTTCAGGGCCACCCTAGGCTACAGTGTTATTATACTTTGTTAGATGCAGTGTAGATAACTTTTGAGTGTAGATGAGCTGTCATCTGTTAAGTAAGTAATACTTGTTCTTAAGCATCTGGGATTGTTAGGGTTAGATAATAAATAGGAAAGCTGTTACAACTTGTTAGCCTGTACACCATAGCTTTATAGTTAGAGCAAGCCACAGTATACAGGATAGTTGTACTTACAGTATAGTTGATAGTCTTTGTTCTTGGAAGAAAAGCTGAGAAAGGTTTAGTCAGGTTTAAGAGAGTATCCGTCTTGCTATGGAGGCACACACACACACAAAGGTTTAAGGGGGGGGGTGAGTTTACTAGTTATTTTCTGAGTGATGGTATCTACAAATGAATGTTAGGAACAGTTAACTAAAATGATTATTCCATGTAAGAACATGTTTTGAAGGGTCTGAAGTTTGTAAAATGCCATGGTACACTTCAGAGTTGTACTATGTAAAATATTGAGGAATTTAATGTAAGGTGTTTTATTATTATTAATTTTTTTGTTTTGTTTTCTTACTACTTAGGGGCAAGAGTGTTTTAAAAGAGTATTTGGAACCCCCTCCCCCATTTTTGGAGACAGGATTTCTCCATTTAGCCCCAGCTCTCCTAGAACTCTCTGTAGACCAGCCTGGCCTTGAACTCCTAGATCTGCCTGCCTCTGCCTCCTGAGTGTTGGCATTAAAGGTCACCCCTAGGCCTTGTTATGTATTTCTTAACATTGTGGTGCTAGAGATCTACCCCAGTACTTCTTTGGTTTTCTGGGACAGGGTTTTTCTGTGTAGCCTTGGCTGTCCTGGACGCGATTTGTAGACCAGGCTGGTCTACAATTTACAACTCGCAGATCTGCCTGCCTCTGCCTCCCCAAGTGCTGATATTACAGGCATGAACCACTATAACCAGCTACCCCAGATTCTTGTACCTGTTGTCAAGTGCTCTTCCATTGAGCGCAAACCCCAGCTTTCCTGAGGGAGGGAGGGAGGGAGGGAGGGAGGGAGGGAGAGAGGGAGGGAGAGAGAGAGGGAGTGTGGGCATGCATGCATGCATATTTTGTCCTGAGTTTTGTTGCCTGTGTATTATCTCTCTTCTTGTCAGCCCAAATCACAGAGGTATTACAAGTTCAAGGCCGGTTTTGATAGTTCAGTTAAATCCCAAGGTAAAGCTGGAGGAGGGTGAATGGATTTAATGGCAGAGTTCTTTCTTTGCACTTTCTTGAGGCCCTGGCTTCAATACCTTGGATTTTAAAACAAAATTTTTTGTTGTTGTTGTTTGTTTGTTTTTGTTGAGTCCCCCTACCCCTGGGCAGGTTTTCTCTGCATAACAGGTTCTGGTTTTCCTATGTTCAGTTTGTAGACCAGGCTGGCCTAGAACTCAGAGATCACCTGCCTCTGCCTCCAAGTGTTGGGATTAAAATGCCTATGCCAGGCTGTGATTATGCATTTAAGTTGTTAATAATCCTTTTTTAATTTGAGAGTTTCACTATGTAGTCCTGGTTGTCCCAAGCTGGTCTAGAACTCAGAGATCCACTTGATTCTATCTCCTGAGTGCAGAGATTAAAGGCATATGCCAATAATCCTGGTTTTGTTTATAATTTCTTGAAGTAGTCCCTTCATTTGTGAAAGTAGCCTCTGAAAATGTATCCCAAATAGTCCCTGTCCCTTTGGGAGGTTTCACTTAGTATCCTAAGTTGGCATAAAGTTAGCAGTTCTCCTGCCTCAGACATAAATTCAGGGCTTTCAGGTGTGTGTATAAGTGGCAACTAATGCCTTGGTCTTATTATTATGATGATTTTAAAAACTACTTCTTTAAAAAGAAATTAACACTTTGCTTCTTGATGATTTCACACTCTATTGCTCATTCTGTCTTCAAAATTCCATATTCTTGTGTCTCAGTCTCTGGCATGCTGTGATTTAGGCATACGCTTTTTATTGTTTTTTTGAGATAAATTTTCTCTGTGTAACAGAGCCCTGGTTGTCCTAGACTGGCTTTGCAGACCATACTGGCCTCAAACTCACAGAGAACACCCTTCTGAGAGCTACCTCTGCCTGGCACACTTGCTGGCTCTTGCAGAGGACCAGGGTTTTATTTTTAGTACCCACATGATGGCTCTTAACTCCAGTTCCAGGGCATTCAACATTCTTTTCTGCACTTTATGAACAGTAGGTATGAATATGGTGCATGTTTACATACACAGACAAAATTATCATACACATGAAATAATGAAAGCTTACATTTCAATTTTAGAGCAAATTTAGTTCATAGAAAGATTAAAGTCAATGTATAGAAATTTTCCAAGTAGTTTGGCCGTCACAGATATGCAGCCCCACAAGCTGCCCTGGTTTAGTATATTATTTTCCAGAGTCCAGAGTTTACATTAGGTCATTCTTGTATATTCTGTAGCATTGGCATAATTTAAAGTGATATTTATCCACCCCTTCATCAACACATTATACTCTTTTACTGCCTTTGCTATTTTAAAGAAGCTGTAAAATATCTTTTTTGAAGGTGATGCTGCCTCACTAGCTTTTAGTATTTGCATATTTTTCCATCTTCTTTCAGTGTACTTGTTCTTTAGATTTGTCTCAGAACATTTAAAAATCTTATCTGATAACTAGACAATTTTAGCCATGTTTTTCTTTCTGGTTTATTGACTTTTTTGGAATTCATTATTATTATTTTGTTTTGTTTTTGTTTTTGGCTTTTTTTCAAGACAGGGTTTCTTTGTGTATCCCTGGCTGTCCTGGACTCGGTTCGTAGATCAGGCTGGCCTCAAACCCACAGAGTTCCACCTGCCTCTGCCTCCTTGAGTGCTGGGATCATAGAGATTGGCCACTGCACCCATTTGAAATTTATTATTTTTTAATAGAGGCAAATCTAGTTTTTGTCTACTTCTTTAGAAACTAAAATAGAACTATAAAAGATCATCTTGAGTGAGGTAACCCAGAAACAAAAAGACACACAAGGTATATACTCACTCGCAAATGGTTATTAGACATAAGGATTCACATACTAAAATCTATACTCCTATAGAAGCTAAACAACAAGGAACCACCCTAGGGAAGATGCCCAATCCTCATTCAGAAGGGCAAACGCAATAGACATTGCAGAAGCAGAAGACAGGGAACAGGACAGGGCCCTACCACACAGAGGGCCTCTGAAAAACTACTGATGAGGTATGGAAGCAGAAGCTGAGACTCATAGCCAAACTTTGGGCAGAACGCATGGAATTTTATGAAAGAAGGGGGGGATAGAAAGACCCAGAGGGGACAGGAGCGCTACAAGGAGACCAACAGAGCCAAAAAAATTCTGGGCCCCCAGGTCCTGCAGAGCCACATACTCCAAGGACCATGCATGGAGATTGCCTAGACCCCCTGCTCAGATGTAGCCCACAGGCAGCTCAGTCTCTGAGTGGGTTCCCTAGTAACTAACGGGAGCAGGGGCTGTCTCTGGCATGAACTCAGTGGCACGCTCTCTGATCACCTTCCCCCTGGGGGTTGCAGCCTTGCCAGGCCACAGAGAGTGCACACAGACTATGCAAGTCCTGATGAGACCTGACAGCCTAGGATTAGATAGAAGGGAAGGAGGACCTCCCTGTCAGTGGACTAGAAGAAGGGGCATAGGAGAAGAAGAGGGAGGGAGGGAACCACCGCTGGGATTCAGATTGAATAAGTTGTCATAAATGATAATAATAAAAAAAGATCAGTAAAAAAGAAACTAAAATAGCAGGAGTAAAAAATGTGTGTACGTTTACATTTACTTAAAACAAGGTTTTGCTGTGTAACCAAGGTGAGCTTGAAACTATAGATCTGGCTGGCCTCAAATACCTGCTTCTGCTACCAGAGGATTGGGATCAGAGACATGAGTCACTGTTCTGGCAAGTGTCTATTTTCACTTTTTAAAGAAAGTACAGAAAGTTTACCAACTTAAATAAAAAGATTTTAATTTTATGTGTTTGCCTGCATGTATGTATTGTAGTACCATGTGTATGCCTAGTGCCTCAGGAAGCCAGAGGCGGGCATACCCCTTGGAGTTTACAATTTGCCATGTGAATGCCAGGAAGTGAACCTGTGTCCTCTAAAAAGAGCAAGGAAGTGCTCTTAATGGCTGAGTGATCTCTCTAACGCCCTGATGAATAATTCTTGATTAACATTTAACTTTATACTGCTGAGTAAAATACAACTTTGCAACCTTTTGGCTTCATTGTTGCTATTGAGAAATCAATTTGTCAGAAAACACAAACCTTATAACTCAACTTCCTCTCTGTTTCTGCTATGCTGTATTAATAATCTAAAGCGCAATTGCCTTTTTCTATCTGTCATTCTGTCTCTCTTTGGTTTTGAGTCTTTTTAGTGTTTTTGTAGTCTTGGCTGGCCTGGGACTTGCTATGTAGATGAGACCATCTTGCACCTAGTAAGTGTGAGTTTTATTATCATATGTATCTTTTCAACAGGCTAAAGTGTTT
The DNA here is from genome assembly GCF_907164565.1 of Psammomys obesus. Classification (NCBI taxonomy): domain Eukaryota; kingdom Metazoa; phylum Chordata; class Mammalia; order Rodentia; family Muridae; genus Psammomys; species Psammomys obesus. The sequence goes on from NW_026593286.1 coordinate 7,887,462, forward strand.
AAAGTAGAAAATGCCTGAGGAACAGATTAGACTGGCCTGGAATTCACAGGGAGCCACCTGCATCTGCCTCCCTGAGTGCTGGGAATCAAAAGGCTTGCTCCACTTAAGTACTCAACTTAAAAGCTAAAATGAAGCTGCGCCCGGTGTTGCACACCTGTAACCCCAGCACTTATGGAGGCATAGGCAGGCGAATCTCTATTAGTTCTCTGTTTAGCTACACAGAGAAACCCTATCTTGAAAAACAAGCTGAAATGAATTTTAGAGCGCTATAAACTGTGAGGCGTAGTTGAATTCTAGAGACTGTAGTTTGATACCATCTCCTGTCTACTTGTTTCAGCATAGTGCCTTTTTAAGTATGTACTAACAGTGACAGCCAGAAGCTTACCCATCTCTAGTGACTAGCTAATGTGGTAGCCAACAAGATCACAAATCTATTAATATTAGCTCTAAGAGGGCCTACCCACTCCTTTTTGGTCACATGGGTGAAATGTTGTTGACTATTTTAATCTTTGAAGACCCGAAGACAATATTAATACACCTAGTATTCTGAAGCTTATACAAAGGATGTGGTCTAAGATAGGATCTTTATTAGGGAATTTTACTTTTCTATGTTGAAGTAGTTCTCCAGTATTTGTTGATGAGAAACTGCTCATTTTACTTATTATTATTATTATTATTATTATTATTATTATTATTATTATTATTATTTTTGAGACAGGAAGTAATGTAGCTCAGGCTGGCCTGGGATTTGAAATTCTTACTTCCACTTCTTAGTGTGAAGATACAGGCATTCACTATTCTGCCCTTCCTCATTAATGTTATAGTTGTCTATTAGAACTTCCTGTTAGAAGGCGCCTTTGTTAAACACAGGTAAAATATGACATGATATCCATTTCCTTCCTTATAGTTGTGTCTCTGAGCCTTGTGTCCGTCGCCCCCCACCCCCACTTCTGCCTCCCAAGCGCTAGGAATAAACGTGTGTACCACCACTGCCTGTTTTATGTATATATTTGTGAGTCAGCAACTCATTGTTGAACCTCAGGTAAGCCTGAAACTCACTACATTGTGTAGCCAGTTTGACTTTCACTTCAGCATAGTTCTTTTACCTTAACCTGCTGAGTGCTTGGCATTATAGGCCTGCGTTATCATGCCCTGCTTCCTTGGAAAATCTTTTTAATAGACAGCCTTATTTCCATTTCCCTCTTTTGAGTTATGCATGTTTGTATGTGCTCATATGAGTTTGTGTGTGAAAACCAAATGTTGGCGTTGGGAATATTCTTAAATCATTCATCTTATGTGCCAGAGTGTCCCATGGAACCTGGAGCTCACTGATTTAGCTAGACTGGTTGCCAAGCAAGCTCTAGGGGTACTTCTCTATCCATTCCACCAGCTTGTAGATTTCAGATGTGCCTGTGTCACCCAAATTTTCATGGGTGCTGGGTCATACTTACATGGTCATCTGTTCGGTCCTCCTAAACCCCTTCTTAGAGCTGTTTTGATACTTGGCTTAGGATTCTACAGTTACAAAACTCAATTTTTGCATTTTTTAAAATGTGCTTTTTTTTTTTTTTTAAAGAGCAGCTGAGAAGGCTGTTCCTGCTATAACCTAAGGTGGGACATCATGGGGTGCCTAGAGGTTAAAGGCTGTGTATTGCTTTATTAAAGACAGGCTTATTTCAAGTCTTTGACATTCTTTCTTAAGCAAGAATGACATCACAAGTGAGGTGGCTGTTTATTTTATTGTGGAGTTGTTGCATTTGTACTATCCTTTATCTGTTACCGTAGTTGTTTTTTTTTTCTTATAGAACTTTATTTTTGCTTAATGTGTGTAATCTGTCTGAAAAACAAAAACAAAACCCAAAATGGAGATGAGGATATGGCTCAGTTGGTAGAGCGTTTGCTAAGTATGCACAAAGTCTTTACTTCAACCCTTACTGTCACACTGGCTGAGCACAGTAGTATAATTCCAGTACTTAGAGGCAGGAGGGTGAAAAGTTCAAGGCTGTGCTTCACTTAATAATGATTTGAATGAGACCCTGTCTCAAAAAAGCAAAACACACAATAACGAAACAGGGAAAGATGTGGGACAAGTAAGATGCTCATTAAATGTCGGTTTCATAATGAAAACCTCCTGCAGACATTACATGGTATATAGTAGCTTGTTCTCCTTTTCTTTGGTTTTTCTTTTTAAATGTTCACTGTAAAAATAATTCAGCTTTCCTTCAGTTTCAAAAGTTACCTCAAATAGGTGGTAGCGATTTTTTGAGTTAGTAAAAACTGGCTTTGGGGGCTGCTCAAGACTGTTGTGGGTTTCTAAATTACAGGCTTGTCCCCTGGTTAATTAAATATCATTTCTGTATATAAATATTAGTATTCTTTTGCTCCTTTTTAATGCTTTAGACTGTCTGACTAGGACATCCTAACAATTTTCTCCTGTACCAAAGAGAGCACCAAAATTCTTTATAATATTCTTCTTCCCCCAAGTTGTAACTTATCTTTTGTAATGGCGAGAAATTAGAAGAAAGCAAAGCCTGGGGTTGGAGAGATGATGGCTCAGAGGTTAAGAGCACTGACTGCTCTTCCAGAGGTCCTGAGTTCAATTCCCAGCAACCTCATGGTGGCTCATAATTATCTATAATGAGATCTGGTGCCCTCTTATGGCCTGCAGGCACAAATGCAGGCAGAATAATGTATGTATGTATAGATAGATGGATGGATGGATTTAGATACTGTATGTACAAATAGGTAGGTAGGTAGGTAGTTAGGTAGGTTAGGTAGATTCTTAAGAGGGAAAGGAAGCAAAGCCTGATGATGCATTCCTTTGATCGCATCATGTAGACATTAAGGCAAGAAGGTGGAAAAGTTTGAGGCAAGTTTGGGTCATTAGAGTGGGACCTTTCTTAAAAACAAGAACAGAAACAAAAACAAAAAACTTAGGAGATGAAATTTTCCTTGAAGGGCCAGCCTATCTTAAACTTTTGTTCTTTTGAAGTGTTGAACCCAGTGCCTCTGCAAGTGTTCTTTGACTAAGCTACATTCCTGGCCTTTCTGGGAGAGAGAAAACAATTTCTTAAAATATTTTAAAAATTCTATATGTATGAGTGTTTTGAAAATAGTATTTTTATGCACTTAATGCATACCTGGTGCTCTGAGAGGTCAGAATGCAGCTAGTCCTGAATCCAGGTTCTCTTCTAGAGCAGTAAGTTCTCTTACCAACGTGCCATCTCTCCAGCTCTTATTAAAGTTATTTTTAAGTTACATTGTTTGTGTGTGTGTTCTATTTTTTACCCTCTGAGACAGGGTTTCTTTGTGTAGCTCTGGCTCTCCTGGAGCTCAGCTCTGTAGACCAGGCTGCCTTGAACTCAGATCTGCCTGCCTCTGCCTCATGACCACTGAGATTAAAGGCACGGACTGCCACCATCACTCAGCTGTTTTTATTTATTTATTTATCTATCTATCTATCTATCTATCTATTTATTTTTATCTTTTTATTAACTTTATTTTATGTGCATTTGAAGGTGTCAGATCCCTTGGAATGGGAATTACAGACAGTTATGAGCTGCCTTGTGGGTGGTGGGAATTGAACCTGGGTCCTTTGGAAGAACAGACAGTGAGTGCTCTTAGCCACTGAGCCATCTCTTCAGTCCATTTTATCATTATTTTTAATCTTAAAATGATACATAGCTGGCATAAGTAATTAAATTAGGATAGAACAAAATCTTCATATAAATCCACTAAGTGCGTGGATTTATAGAGCTGGCTACCACTCCTGGCTTCAGCTCTAAGGTCAGGTTTTTTACATTCACCTGAAACATTGAAATAGAGTTTATATGCAAGGTGATCGTACTTGTTGGTGTTGGAATGCTCTGCAGTTGGAATTATTCCTGATAAAGCAGTTTGCCCTGTGAACTTAGGAAAATGATTATTTCCCACTTTAAGTTTTCTTTCTCAAAGCAGTCAATAGAAAAAAATATTTTGTGAATCTTTTGGTTAATTTTTAAAGCATTGGCCGAAAACAAAAAATAAAACAGAAAAAAAAATGTATATACAAAGTGAGCTTCCTGCTGTTTTTTTTTTCTCTAATGAAATCTTGAGAATATCTGAAAGTCTTTTTCCAGTGTTTGTCAATTTAACTTTTATTTTCTCCCTATCCTTTTAGTGTTTGCATATTTTGTTTTTTTTTTTAATTGATAATATTCATGTTCTTATTTTGAAATTTTTTCTTTTTTGAACACTTTTTCCCCCCCTGAGACAGGGTTTCTCTGTGTCTAGCCCTGACTGACCTAGAACTCACTTTGCAGACCAGGCTAGCCTTGAGCTTACAGAGCTCTGCCTGCATCTACCTCCCAGGTGCTGGGATTAAAGGCGTGCACCACCATGTCCAGCTGTACACAGGCATTGACAAAGTAGCCCAGGCTGGCCTGAAGTCACTGTATAATAGAGAGACTGAATTTGAACGTAATCCTTGTTGCTAGGTTTGAGGTATCATGCTTGGGTAGTCATTTGAATTTTTTGATAGTTTGCTAAGTAAGGATAAACAGTTCTTTTGTGTGGAATTGGGTCAAATTATAACTCGGCCACTTTTATTCCTATCACAGTTAAAAAAAAGTTCCAAATCCACTTAACAGATTTAGTTATGATCCAGCAGTATCCAGGGTGGGGTGGCAGTTAGCCTGTATAAAGTCAGAGATCATTTGTTTCCCTTGTATAGATGGCAAATTTATTTAGAGGCTTTACAAAAATTGGACTTTGTGAGGTGGTTCATTCTTGTTGTCATAGTACTATGTTAGTGGAAACAGGATCCCAGCTTAGAGGCCAAGCTGTATGTATATATAGCAATCTGTCTCAGAAACAACAGAAAATGAAAGATTTGGTTTATGATTTAATTTTTTGAGATAGGTTCTCACTATGTAGTTTTGGCTGGCCTGGAACTCAGTATATAATATAGTCCTCAAACTCACAGAGATGCTTTCCTCTAATTCTCTGTCCCTCCCCCCCACTGAAAATTAATATGCGGGCCACCATACCTGACTTGGATTTATGTGAACTGTTACTCTTTGATTAAAGTATAGGCTTAAAAATTATGTGTAGGTGTGTATCTATCTGTATGTGATTATGTGCAAGTGAGTGAAGATGCTTTTGGAGGCCAGGGTAGTTGGATTCACTGGACAGTTGTGAACTGCCTTACACTTGATGGGAGCCAAATTCCAGTCTATGGGAAGAGCAGTAACTGGTCTATAGTGAACAGCTTGTTTTGGGAAACATCTTCTGCACCAGTCTTTGTTTTTTTTGTGTGTGTGTTTTGTTTTTTGTTTTTTTTTTTAAGTTTTTTTATTCCATAAATTACAACTTTGCAAATTTGATTTCCTAACAAGATCTGGTACAACTTCAGGATATCTGGGATTGTTGCTTCATTTAATATAATGAATGGCCTTCACATTGCTATTAAGATACTGCAATTTTAGTTTCCATTGTTGCTGTAACCGTAGAACCATAAAGTTTATTATTCTTAACATTTATTTACTTGTGTGTCTGTGTGCCCATATGAATGACGGTCAGAGGGCAGATGCTAATTCTCCTGGTGGGGCTCGGGGATCAAACTCAGACTTGGCAGCAAGTACTTTGACTTGGTGAGCCCTTTTTCCAGCCCCGAAGTTTCTATTTATTATGTATGCTTGCACCTAAGGAGGCTAACTGAAGGCATTGGATCCACTGAGCTGGATGAGCAACAAGTGCTCCTAACCACTAAGCCATCACTCTAGCCTCCTCTCTTGACATTCATAGTCAAGTTACACAGTGTAATAAGGCAGTAGCTTTTCCACATTTCTGTTGTATCTAATTAGACTTTTCTTTCTCCTTTTCCTTTTCAGTGAATGGTAGTGTCTAGAAAGGGTATGTCCCTTCAAGAGAGAGGTGCCAATGTCCAACCGGCCTAATAACAATCCAGGGGGGTCACTGCGACGTTCACAGAGGAACACTGCCGGGGCCCAACCACAAGACGACTCAATAGGAGGAAGGTATGTATTTCATGGTAATCTGAAAAGGAATTGGGAATAAAATACAAAACAAACCCCAAAATGAACAAAACCAAATTAAAAAAAACTTCATTATGAGGACTAAAACATTACAGTATGGGTTATTTCCCTAATTTCTGAGCACAGTAGGACAGAAGATTTAAGTGATTCTTAAGTCTTTCCCCCAAATAAGTTAGGCCCCTCTAAATTCAATTCCCAGTCACTGACATGAAGGCCCTACTTTAAGGTTGTTAGCATATGTATGTTATGTTTTGTTTGTCCTTTATATTTGCTTAACACATGTTGCAACATGTCTTTAATGTGTTTAAGCCATTTGGGACCCTTCAGTACACCTTGACTTACTGATCTTTATTGAGCAGAAGTTTTATTTTAAGCACTTAGGGTTTGACAACTCAGCCTGAAGATGGTGGTGGTGGTGGTGGTGCGAGGACTAAACTAGTCTTCCCTGTGGGTTCGTGTGAACACTGAACTAGGAGCGTGTGAGATGCTTTGGTAGCACGCCAGCTCTCTGATTTTGTGCTCTGCGCTTGATCTTTTTAATTGGAATTGTTTTATGTAAGGTATTATGAAGAGTAACATAGTTTCTTGAAAGTGAAATTCTGTGTCTGATTTAGACACGGACTGTCATTGTTTATAAAGTACTCAGAAATAGTGAAACATAGTTCTCTAATCTAGTGATATCAGTGATTAGCTTGAAATGGGTCCGTGAATTCTATTTTTTTTTAGAATGGTTTCCTAAATTAACAATTTGAGGCAGTCATGTACATTGGAAAATCATTAAAAGAAATTGAAATGTCAAATGTAAGTAATGAATAATTTGTCCTGTTGCCTATAAGTAGTTAATAGGAATGGTCTTTGAACCGGGACAGCTTTGTGTGTTAGTTATGCCTCTGCCATAAAATTTGGAATTCTTTGGGTTAGGGTTACAGGGAACTCTAGTTACTTGGTCTTCTTAAATGGGTCCGTCTGTTTCTTGGAGTTGCTGGTTACCTTTAAGTACTATAATGTCAAACTTAATGTTACACTTAGTAGAGAGTTCTTGTTTTTCTACATTCAGCATCAGAAACAGCCATATTTAAGCTTTATGCTGATGGTTAAAAAATAGCACCTTTCATTAATTTGAATCACATTAACTTTCTGAGAATTTAGTGCTAATATCTATGTGTCATTTCTTGTTCTTTATTTTGTTTCATTTTTTTGAGACAAGGTTTTTTTCTGTATCCCTGGCTGTCAGAGATCCTCCTGCCACTGCCTCCTTGAGTGCTGGGATCGAAGGCGTGTGCCACCATGCTAGGATTAAATTCTCAGAAATCCCTCCTGCCTCTTGAGTGCTGGGATTAAAGACATGCTAGTTCATTTCACACATTATTAAAAATGGAAAATTTTGAAGTTTTCAGCATTTAGCAACATTAGGATTTAAGTCCTAACAAAATACGTAAGTCCCCATGCCCAGTTTTGAGATATGGATAAATGTAATTATGATGAGACAGGGAATATACAAAAGCAAAAGAAAAAAATATTCTACAATCCACTTAAAATGCTTGGCATTTTATTGACCTGGGCATATTGTCAATCTTTTTTAAATTGTAAGTACATGTGTTTATATGTTCATACAAGTTAGATCTTTTGAACAACTGTAGTTACACATTTTTAGTACATAAACTGTCAGCATTTTGAGTTAATACAAGAGCATTGCTTCTAATATCTATAGCAGTATTTTGTCTGTTTGGTACATCGGTGTTCTATACAATTTGTTTCTTACAGTACTATGTTTATAACTGATTGGTTTGAACATGGTCTCATTTCCTGTATGCTCAGTACTGTGGAGGGAGGGCAGGGAAAACATCCAAATTTGATCCCTTCTTGGGCCACAGAGCAAATTCAGGGGCAGCCTGGGCTATGCAGTTAGACCTTATCTCACATTCTCCCAAAAGTTAGAAACAAATGAAGTAATTAAATCCTGCAAGTAGGATTGTGTTGGTTTAAGTAACCTTATAAAGATGTAATAAATGGAATTCCACTAGATTATGGAATGGCATATTTCTAATTTAAACATTAAGAAAATAGTTGGTTATTGTGTATATGTGTATGATCTGTGTATGTATAGATGAGAGGACAACTTTGTGACATCCTTTCTATCCTTCTATCTTTGCATGTGTTACAGGAATCAAACTCAGGTTGTTAGACTTGAGTGTGTCACATACTTTTACCTGACACACCCTATCTGTGGCCCCCATTTGTTTTTAATGCAATTTTTTATTTGTTTTATTTAGTTACTTTTTATTCTTTTAAAATTAAGTGCTTATGTATGTGTCTGCATAGGAATTTATGTAGGTGCCCTTGGAGTTCAGAAGTGGGTGTCAGATTTATAGATGGTTGTAAATTTTGTGATGTGCGTGGTAGAAATTGTCCCTTGTTCTTGGTGCTGGGAACTGTCCTCAAGAGCAGCAAATGTTTTTAACTCTCCAGCCCTAAGGGAATGTGTCCTGTGCTCCCTTTTGAAGAAAAATAATAAAAAAAATTTAATTCTTTGAAAATGATGGGAAACATGCATGGATTTTTTTTTTTTTTTTTTTGTTATAGCTTTGCTATAATTTATTTATTTATTTATTTATTTTTTGGTAAAAGTAATTTACGTTTTTAAAAAGTATTTCTATGAACTTTTCTTTTTTTTCTTTTTCCTTTTTTCAAGACAGGATTTCTCTGCATAGCCTTGGCTGTCTTGGACTGGCTTTGGTAGACCAGGCTGGCCTTGAACTTACAGTCTCATAGCCATCTGAGTGCTTCTGCCTCCCTTCTTGGTGGGATTAAAGGTGTGTGTCACCGCACCCTGATTTCTGTGGATGTTTTTGTCTGCATGTGTGACTGTTCACCATGTGTGCCTGATGCCCAGGGAAGCCAGAAGAGGGTATCAGGCACTCTGGAACTAGACTTGCAGATTGTTGTGAGCCACTATGTGGGTGCCGATTATCTGAAAGTACAGCCATTGCTTTTGATGACCAAACTATTTTTCCAGCTGATGCTCTCACAATTTTTAACCTTTAACAGGCATGTTAAGTTTCTTGTAAAGCTTTGTTTTGTTCCAGAACTGTGTATGCATAGTGCTTTTCTAGCCTTGGTTTGGATTCCCCAGTACCGTGTGAACTGGACAAGCTGTATATCTTACAATCCTAGTAAATAAAGCTTGGAAGTTCAGGATCATCATCTTCTATCACATAACAAATTCATGATATCCTATTTCCAAAGAAAAATTTCTTCACAGAAGTAGTAAACAAAAGGTGTCCTACTTAGTTAACTAAGATTAGTATCATATTCATCCTTTCTTATGTCATTACATCTAGTTTTAAGCATATCTGTGTTCAGCTGTAGTATAGCGAGTTAGTACTGAAACATAGGATTTATTTTCTAGTTTTTAATATGTATAACTATAAACATAATCAAAGAAACAACATTAGGCCAAAAGGACCTTTTTTTTTTTTTTTTTTTTTTTAATGAAAACTGACCTGTTGCCATCCCCATCTTGATTCTTATGCTGGTAGTAGAATCTCAGCTGGAAAGAAATTGAGTGTGTTCTCATCACATCCCAGACCATGCTCTCTTTAACAGTTATCTAATCTTGAGAATATTTCTCCAGTGGTTTTTGTGTGGGAGAGGATTGACCTTAATTGGGACAGAACAATTGCAGTTGTGGTTTGAAGGTGACTCTGTGTGTGTGTGTGTGTGTGTGTGTGTGTGTGTGTGTGTGTGTGTATTTTTGAGTGTAAATGTACTAATGGAGGGCAGAAGAGGGTGTCGGGTCTCTTAGAGTTGCATTTTTACAGGTGGTTGTGAACTGCTGAAAGTGTAATTCCAAAAAGAGTCTTGTGCTCTTTTTTCGTTTGTGTGCTTTTTGCGTTTTGCTTTTTTTTTTTTGAGATGGTGTTTCTCTTTGGCTATCCTCGAACTCTGTAGACTAGGATGGTCTTGAACTCACAAGAGATCTGCTTGCCTCTGCCTTCCAAGTGCTAGGATTGTGATTATGCTCTTAACTTTTGAGTCATCTCTCCAGCCCAGGAACAGTGGACTTGTAAATGTGTGTTGATAAAGATCTAAGGAGTGAAATGATGATAACAATTAATAGTACTCACAGCAGTACTAAATTGGCATGTTTTACACTTAAAACCTTTTTCTTTTTAGTTGAGACTCAGGGAAACTGTTAAATGTGGAAGGTAGCTCAATCTGATACAGCTAGTTTGTATTCAAGATGTGATTATTTAGACTGCTTGATTTTATAGTCATTTGAATTATCAACCTGTTTTAACTGCAGAGACCTCTTGGTCCCAATGATGAAAGACTTAAAGGAGGCTATTGAGTACTTATGATCAAAGAATATTGTCATTCAGCTTAGCACTTAACTGGTAGGTTTTTCTCCTTGGGTTTTTTTTTTTTCGGGGGGAGGGTGTTGTTTGTTTTTCTGAGACAGGGTTTCTCTGTGTGCCTTGGCTGTCCTGGAACTGTCTGTAGACCTGGCTGCCCTCACACTCACAGAGATCCACCTGTCTCTGCTTCTGCCTCCCTGAGTCCTGGGATTAAAGGCCTGCATTATTACCATTACCTGGCTATCTCTTAGAATTTTAAAATTTGGGTTTCAGTTTGCTGTTTTTTGTATAGGATTAACCTGCCACTGTTGTGTAGTCTCCTTCTAGTTTACCTTCCCTCCTCCCAAATCAAGACTACCTTTCAAGCTGTGGCTCTATTTCATTATTATTTACCTTTTCACTTGGTCAACAAGACTTATTTATTTAGTACAGGCTGGCACCATTTTGAATCCCTTTGCCATAGCTTCCTGAATGCTGGGATTATAGGCATGTGTCAGTAGGCTGTGGTTAGTAACTTATGTAACCTTTTCTTTTTACTTTAAGGTTCATCTTTATTTTGTGTCTTTTGTTTTGTTTTGTTTTATTTTGCTAGCATCTTTATTTTGTGTCTTTTTGTTTTGTTTTATTTTGCTACCATGTATATATGTGTTGCACATATATGCCTTTCAGAGGCCAGGAGAAGGTGTCAGAACCCCTGGAACTAGAGTTTTAGAGGTGGTTGTAATCTTCCATATAGATGCTTGGGAAATGACTCCTGGGTCCTCATCAACAACCAGCAGTTGCTCTTAACTGGGCCTTCACTTCAGTCCCCTTTACCCTTTTAAAAGAATAATAATTTGCACTCATTCCTAAGATAAAGGAAAATACTGTCTTCTGACCGTTTCCTTTTATTCTCACATCTTTCATTGCTGTCTGTAATAAACTAGACATCTTATTCCTATTATTTTTCTTTTTCTCTTTTCTCTGAGTTTTTGGATGATAGCTGATCTGTTCCTCTTTTTTCTATTTTCTTTTTCTTCCTTAGGGGAAAAAAAAAACAAACAAAAAACTTCCTTCCACTGCTTCTCTGTTGGCTTGTTCTCAGGGATACTTCTAGCATTTTCCACTTCTAGCACAGGTATTTGTAGGCTATCCCTTCCCTCTTGGCCATGCAGTATAATTTTAATTGTACTGTGTGCTTTCACCTGTTTTCTCAATGGGCAGTGGTGGGATTAGGTGAACTTTTATAGCAACTTTGCTTAAAATTGTGTCAGTGATCATTTTTACTGTAAAAATATGAATGGAGACTGCAAAATGGGAAGATACAGGACGATAAGATCATTTTAGTTTTAGCACTGAGGTAACCATGGTTGTAGTTTTTTCCATGTCTTTTTACTGCCTTTTTTAATACCTGAATTTTTAGCATAAAGTAGTACAGTAGGAGTATAGACTTAGAGTGACCAGTTACTCTCACTGAGTCTGTACTTTCCAGGATTCTATAATATTCCACATGAGAATTTGAAATGCCAACATGATTTTTCTATGATTTGAAATCCCATGATTGGAGATTCTAGTGCCCCTCCCCACCTCCTAAAGGTTTTTTATTTTGATTTTTTTTCTATGAAAGAATGGTTATGTCTATTATTACATTTACGTGATGTTATGTTTTTATTCCTGAAAATGTATTTATAAACTCTAAGGATATGAATATATTGGTGACTTTCACAGATTGTTAAAGATTGGTTTAGTTTATAATCCTATTTGTGCACACCCATTGGGTTTCATGTAGTTAAGGTTTTCTCGGTATTGATTAGCAGAATATTTGATTATGCAGTGCTGGGGATTGAACTTTGGACCTTGTGAATGCCGAGAAAGCATTCTGTTAACTTAGCAACAAGCTCCATCCCCAAGCATTGCGGAAAAAAGGGGCACATTGGCAAAAGTTAGCCTTTTTGAGAGTTGTGAGTTGAGCATCTTGCTATATATTGGCCAGATTTATATCGTTTGTCTTAATTTCTTCTTTTTAAAATTTATTTATTAATATTCATGCAGTATCCTGTCTGCTTGTAAGCCAGCAGGCCAGAAGAGGGTGCCAGATTTCATCATAGATGGTTAACCACAATGTGGTTGCTTGGACTTGAACTCAGGAACTTTAGAAGAATAGCCAGAGCTTAAGTCTTAACCTCTGAGCCATCTCTCCAGCTCCTGCTTGTCTTAATTTCAAAGGTGCTTGTTACATAATTGTAGCTCCTCATGGAAGATTATTACCTTACTGGTTTGTGTGTGTGTGTGTTTTTTTTTTAAAGATTTATTTATTATGTATACAGTATTCTGCCTGCATGTACACCTGCACACCAGAAGGCACCAGATCTCATCATAGATGGTTGTGAGCTACCATGTGGTTGCTAGGGATTGAATTCATTAAGTCCATTCCTATTTGTTGTCCCTTCCTCAAATGAAGAATAGCTTTTTTTTTTTTTTTTTTTTTTTTTTCTGAGTTCTTTTATGGTTTGATTTTTACAATGTTTGAATCCAATCTATCTTACCCTTATTTAGAAATTGGTCTTACAAAATTTTAATAATTACTTGATGTTTGATATTTTTCAGGACTTTAAACTTTAACACTTTAAAGATTTTTAAGGATAGCAAGTTGGCTTAGCAAGAAGAGGTGTTTGCTGCCATGTATGATGAGCTTTGTCTATTTCGTGGACTTGTCTTGGTGTAATAATGAAACTGACCCCCAAATGTTGTCCTCTGATCTCCACATTTGCATCTTGGCATACGCATGCCTGCATGCATACTCAAAAATACGTGTAAAACTTTTAAGGAAAGATTTTGTTTGTTACGTAGAAACAACATTGGCTTACATTTGGATTTTTGTCTTTGAAATATAGTTCAGAATATAGCTATTTGCACCTGTGTATCCAGTATCCTGTCTTGCTGTTTTTATCCTTTGTTAACTTAAATATTTACCCCTGTTTTTTTCAATCTGAATTTGTTTACTGATGATCACACACTCTACAGAATTTAAGTTTTCTTCCAGGATTGGACAGATTGTTTCAATGGAAACATTTTGCGTGTTCTGTAATGTTTGTGTCTTGAATTTTTTTTTTTTTTTAGAACTTTATAGAATCAAAAGTTTATAATATAAAAGTTCATAACTTTTATTTTGTGGCATTAGGAATTGAACTTAGAGTTTTGGCACAGACTAGTAGGTAAGCACTGTGCCACTGATTGACATCTATGGTCCCAAAAGAATAAAAATTAGTTCAGATGGGCACGCAAAACCAAAATTAAATTTGTGCCTGGTGTGGTGGTGCATGCCTAAAATCCTAGCACTTGGAGGGCAGAGAGGCAGGCATCTCTCTGTTAGATCAAGGCCAGCCTCGTCTACAGAGTGAGTCTAAAATAGCCATGGTTACTCAGAAAAACCCTGTCCCGAAAAAGAAACAAACAAAAAACCCAAAAACAAATAAAAAAGAGTGTGCTTATATTAAAATTTTGACGTTTCAACTTGTTTTGTGTTAGTTTTTTCAATTTACATTACTATAATCAAGAAAAGTAACTTTAATTGTTCTGTTCATGTTGTCTCAAAGTGATGAAGGTTAATCTTCATTGTCAGTTTGCTAGACTAGAGTCATTTAGGAGATATGGCAAGGCACACTTTTTACTGAGAAAAGCTCTGCTGCAACCCCCAAAGAAAGTAGTACCATCTTATGTGCTGGGGTCCTCAGATAATAAAGGGGAAATGGAAGAAATCTAGTCTAGTGTTGACATTCTTTTTTCTCTACTTACTGTCTTGAGTGCCACATGATTCCTCTTCTGTGGTATATGCCTGTTCATGTCCAGTTGGCCCCGTGACTGTGGGCTAAGTGCTCTGCAATGCTGAGCGACTATACATTTTTCTTTGTTTATGGATTTCTTAAAGTTACTTGATCACAACAAGCAGTCTGTTTTTGCATATTTTGTTTCCTTCTGTATATCTAGACTTCTGAAATGGGTGTTTAATTTGCTTAACTGACATTTAAAAAAATTATTACATAAAAATTAAATCCTAGTCCTTTCTTGGAGAGGAATAAGGAAGTTTTAGGTTTGGCAAGATGGGATTTGTACATACAGTAGGTAAATGAGATAATACCCAGTATAAAATCTAGACTTGAGTTCTCTTAAGTCTTGCAATTTTATAGATATTAAGTAAAGTATAAGACGGTATTGACTTAATCTTTATAAAATATATATATATTTTTAATAAGAGGACATTAGCTTAGTTTGTGACTGGTTCTTTTTTTTTTTAAGAGGATATTACACGATAGTCTTGTTAATTTTCACTAGCTGTATGAGACACATTATCATGCTATAGATTGCAAAATCTATAGCTGCCGATACAGTTGCTTCATTTAAATGTCCTATACTTTTACATTATATTCATATAATGGATTCAATAATTCAGTAACCAATTCAATAATTACTCCTTTAAAAAAATACATTTATTTCTGTGTGTCTTTTAGTGTGTTGACGGTAAATCAGAGGAAAACTTTCTGAAGTTGGTTCTCTCTGCCACCATGTGAGTCCTGAATCTCAAACACAGGTTGTCACATTTGGTGGCAGGTGCCTTTACTCACTGAGCCATCTTTCAGCCCCCAGATTTTCATTTTAATGTAGTATATTCTCTCTTCCAGTGTCAAATTCTGCAGAAACCTCAGAGCACATTTTCTCTTTACACTTTTATTACAGTAACATGTTGGGGGTCCCTAGGATCTGCAGGCAAACTCATCTGTTTGTCCTTTTCTGTTTGTTCATCTATTATTATTTTTCTGATACTCTCTACCAAGTTATTTTAAGCCAGTAACTGAGTGTTACTATACATTCACTTCTTTTCCTTTGTCCCTTTTAGCATTGTTCTCAAATAGAGCAGGTTCTCTTTGCTTTAAATTGTTTAAAAACATAACATGTATCATATGCCTGTAATTCAACTTCAGAAAGCTGAGACAGGAGGATCATGAGTAACAGGACTGCCTGGGCTATGTAGTAAGTGTGTACTTGGAAAAACAAGGTGGGCAGAGTTGGTATACACCCTTTAGCACCTGGGGAGGCAGAGGCAGGTGGATTTCTGTGAATTAGTTAAGGCCAGCCTGGTCCATAGAGCAAGTTCCAGGAGAAACCCTGTATTGAAAAAAAAAAACAAACAAACAAACAAAAAAAAAAAACAAAAAAGAAAATAATTGGAGCCTTTTTACAGTCGTGGTTTTGTTTTATCAAACATCTCTTATCATAGCAGCCCTTCTCCTTTCAGTGGTTTCTCATTCATCTTGAGTGGTTGTTACTGTTCTTTCTGTTAACTAGATTCCTTCTAATTTTAGCTGACCATTGCCTAGCCTTTGGTCAAAATTAAGAGAAATTACAAGACTTTATGTTCACATGAACATCTGAACTAAATTGTGAAAAACTGTATTTTTTAATTTAATTTTTTGCTTCTTTGTTTTGATGGCAAAGGTATAAAGATGTGATTGTAAAGTTACTACCTGGTGTATTGATTGCTTCCTGTGGTCAGACAGAAAAGCAGAGTTAGACTGTATCAGTTTTGACAAGTTTCACTTTGGCAGGGCTCTTGAGCAATGGTGACTTCTTGCTTTTTTCTGTTCACTTTTCTACACATGAAATACAACCCATCAGTGTTATGATATCTTGATTCCTTTTTTTTTTAAAACATTGATTAGCACATTTTTTTAAATATATATTTTATTTATTTATTTATTATGTATACAATGTTCTATCTGCATATACACTTGCATGCTAGAAGAAGACACTGGATCTTATTATAGATGGTTGTGAGCCACCATGTGGTTGCTGGGAATTGAACTCAGGACCTCTGGAAGAGCAGCCAGTGCTCTTAACCTCTGAGCCATTTCTCCAGCCCGATATCTTGATTCTTAATGAACATTAGTGTCTTCCAAATTTTACATTCTCTACTTTTTTTTCCTAAAAGATTCCTCCTCCTTACTGTGTGTGTATGTGTGTGTGTGTGTGCGTGTCTGCGTGTCTGCGTGTCTGCTTGCCTGCTTGCCTGACTGTCTGACTGTCTGACTGTCTGACTTTCTGTCCCCATTGAGGGCAGGAGAAGAATGTCAGATCCCTTGGTGCTGGGAATATCTGTGGTTGCCATGTGGATGGATTCTAGGAAGGAATGAACCTTTTGATGATGGAGTCATCTCTAGCTACATCAAGCTCTTTTTTTCATACGATTTTTTGCTCATTTTGTTTGAAGCTATAACTTCCATCATATTTGGGCAGAGGGAAATTTTATGAGGACATTTCAGTGCTTTCTTTTTGAAACAGGGTTTTTTTTGTAGCCTATATTGGTCAAAAGTTGCTATGTGCTGATCATGACCATGAATTTCTGATTCTTCCGCTCGCTGCTTGTTCTGGCTTGAGCAACTTTTAAAAGCAATTATTGCCAGTGTTGGCTTAGTAACTTGTGCTTGTGCTTAGTAGATTTAGTCCGTAGAAGTAAATTTGACTGCTAAAATTACCCAGTTTAAGCCTGGAGTTTTACATGAGTTTACACCTTCAAAATTAAATTGATAGTGGTGAGAGGAATAATCTATCTTGTCTTGGGGCTGAGAAGCAAGATTTATAATGTTTGCCTTGGTCACTGCCAGAAAGAGGCCACTATTCTCCAGTTGGAAATGCAAATATTTGAAAGCCCCACCTTCACCTGAACCCTCTGCAGCTGGATATTGAACCCAGTGCTTTCAGTATGTTAGGAAAGTAGTGTACTATTGAGTAACATTCTTAACTCAAAAACAACTTTAAAAATGTATGTGCATGGTTGTTTTGCCTGCATGTATATCTGAGTGAATGCTGGATCCCCTGGAACTGGAATTTAGACAGTTGTGAGCGGCATTGTGTTGGGAATTGAACCTAGGGCCTCTGGAAGAGCAGCCAGTGCTTTTAACTGCTGAGCCCTCTTTCTAGCCCCAACCATTTTATTCTTAATGGTATTATTATAAAGTTTTTATGGGACACAAAAAATAGTATCCATATATTTCTTGGTTAACTATATCTTGGTAAAATTGAGTTAAAAAACCATATCATTAACATATTGAGAAACCTCCATCTTTTATTGAGGAAGTACTTTGATCATTTCTCATTTTCTCTTTTCTCCCCCAAGACAGGTTCTCTCTGTGTAGCCCTGGCTGTCCTGGATTTCACTCTATAGACCAGGCTGGCCTTGAACTCAGAGGCCTCTGCCTCCCAAATGCTGGGATTAAAGGCAAGTCACCATGGGCATTCACATTCTCTGTTTCCCTCGTTTCTCTGAGACAGGGTTTTTCTTTGTAGCCCTGGCCATCCTGGAACTCAACTTCATAGACCAGGCTGGCCTATGAACTCACAGAGATAGATCCATCTGCCTCCTCTGCTTCCCGAGTGCTGGGATTAAAGTTGTGGGCCATCACGCCCAGCCATTTCTCATTCTTAACAGTGGTCCATATTCAAAATTCCTTTGTATGTAAGGTTCAGTGTGATTGAATTGGTGTTTTCTTGCATACCATCTCCTTTTTAATGTACAATTAAGGATCAAGTACTAGAATTGGTAGGAACAATTAGTCAGAGATGCAGGCCTTTTATTTTGTTCAGTGTCTCCTCTTGAAAATTTTTGCAAATCAAATAATCAGGCACCTTTCTTACCCAGAGAGACCTCTCTTCTTACTTAAGAAAATGGGAACCCAGCCTCCTCGGTATCATTTGAAGATTAGGGTTAGGTTAGATAATATATTTAGTCATTGTAATAGATATTTACCCAGGCTGTGTAACAGTCATAGTAATTCATGAGGTGGTGAGCTCTGTCAGCACCAAATACATCAGCTGTCAATTTTTCATTGTTACGGTGTTTTTTCCCTTTCCCCTGGGGCTATGAAAAATTTGGGAGTGAAACTAAGGATAGCTATAAGGTTCCAGCATCTTAGAGACTTTCTTTTCCTGTTATTTGCTAAGCAGCATGTGGACTTTTGTAAATTCTTACCTCTACTTTTGGCTATCGACTGAATTCCTCTTTGATTGCTGTTTGTTCTTTAGAAGCAGGCTCGAAGCTGGATATTTTGCAAAGCCTGTATTTTCTTGCTAGAGGTAACTTGTATGTTTTTTTTGGGGGGGGGGAACTTAAATATAGAACACCTAATAGATTGAATGTTTTATGAGACTGACCTCTTTGAGGACAAAGACCAGACTTATTACCATATTTGTCCTGTCATGAATTGCACATAAATTGGTAGTGAGTAAACCCAGTATACTTACTGAACTAAGTTAGTATAGTTAATTCTCAACTCTGCCAGATACAGGTTTTCCTGTCATCAATCATTAGTGTATATCATAGGATCTGCCTTTATTATGCCTTAATACTTTTCCCCCTTCCCAGACAGGGTCTCACTATGTAGCCCCAGCTGGTTTCTAACTCAGAGATCTACCTCACCTGCTTGTGAGTGCTGGGATTAAAGGCATGCACCACCATACCCTTTAGTGTGTTAGAATGAGTTATTTATATAAAATATTTGCTTACCCACTGTTTAAAAACACTATTATCATGTCTTAGCATTTTACAGAAATAAAAATAAGCAGAAAGAAAACCAGTGCCAAGTAACATTTAGATACGTAAATGTTTGGCTGTTGATGTTACATTAGTTTATTCATGTGTTGGCATCTGTGAGGAATGTGGCAGTACAAACATAGATTTCAGTGCCTTAAGTAGGGCTGTAGTAGACAGAAAGTAAGTTCTGTTGCTTCATTTGCAGTTTTGGAAATTTATGTATAAAAACTGTAAAACACTATTTTCCATGTAT
Source organism: Psammomys obesus (assembly GCF_907164565.1). Classification (NCBI taxonomy): domain Eukaryota; kingdom Metazoa; phylum Chordata; class Mammalia; order Rodentia; family Muridae; genus Psammomys; species Psammomys obesus. Next base: position 7,906,671 of record NW_026593286.1, read on the forward strand.
TTCACTGCCACATGTTTAGAGTACTTTATTTTTTTAATTCATTTATTTTATTATACCTTTATGTATTTACTAGTGAGACTGTTATATATTGATCAGGGAATGGTTCTTTGTTTTTCTTTTAGTTTTGCAGTACTGTGGATGGACACAGTTTTGCAGTACTGTGGATGGACACCATGGCCTTCATATGCTTGGCAAGCACTTCATTGTTTACCACACCACACTCAGCTCCGAGACACTGATTTCTGTATTGTGTGCTAACTTCTCCTCCTAGCCTACACTTGTAAGATGACAATAGGATCACTGTTATCCAGTGTCTATCTCTAGGGACAGTATTATTGCTATCTAGAAAACATTTCTTCTTTGTCTGCTTTGGCTTTTGTATTTATTGTGCATTATGTGTATACCTGTGCCTGTGTGTTGCTTGCTTTTCTTTGTGTGTGTGTGTGTGTGTGTGTGTGTGTGTGTGAGAGAGAGAGAGAGAGAGAGAGAGAGAGAGGGAGGGAGGGAGGGAGAGAGAGAGAGAGAGGGAGGGAGGGAGGGAGGGAG
>NW_026593286.1:7907316-7917079 GCF_907164565.1 Psammomys obesus
GGAGGGAGGGAGGGAGGGAGAGGGAGAGAGGGAGAGGGAGGAGGGGGGAAGCCCAAGAGAGAAAGCACACAAGAGAGTGTTTTTTCTCTTATGTGTGGGTCAGGGTAGCCTCAAATTATGACCTAAGGGCTGGGATATGTCACCATATCTGTATGAATTAAAACTTTAAAAAATTTATAACATAAGGAACTATGCAAATCTTAACTAGTCACTTAAGTGCAGTGTGCTTGTTGACATGAAGTTTAGATATTTTTGTAATCTTCTTTGGGTTATGTATTGGTATGTATGTATGGTGCTGGGGGTTGAACCCAGGCCTTTATGTGTACTAAGCTATATGATTCACCAGTGATTTAATTACCAGGCCCTACAGATCGTAGTTAATCCTTTACCTACCAAAGTTCTGACTAAATAACATTATTTGTGATGTAAAGTATCTAGGAAGTGACAGTAAAAACTCTTATTCTAAAAGGCAACAGTTGTTTGAGACTTGCTTTGAAGATAATTTGAAAGTACATAATCTAGAGTTGACTATAGTCTTCTCTTCCTCCACCTTTTCCTTCTCCTCCTCCTTCATTATTATCTTCATTATTATTATTGGGTTTTCAAGACAGGGTTTCCCTTTGTAGCCCTGGTTGTTCTGGAACTCACTCAGGGTCTACTGCAAAATCACCCCAAGTTTTACACCAAGCTCTGTTGTCTTGACTATTAATTACACTGTGCTCTCATTTCCTATTAGCGTATACTTTTTAAAAGAACATAGGTGCCAATTGTTTTTATTAATACTGTTTTTGTTGTTTTTCCAAGACAGGGTTTTTTTTGTGAAGTCTTGACTGACCTGGACTAGTTAGCTTTGAAGACCAGGCTGGCCTCGAACTCACAGAGATCCACATGCCCCTGCCTCCCAGAGCGCTGGGATTACAGGCGTGCGACACCTCCCTGGCCTAATACCAGTTTTTGATAAATGTTTATGTGCCTTTTTATTGAATATGTAAATACCATACAGACCCTGACTGACGATACACATTCAAACTTGCTTTTAGGATAATGCTTCATTGATAATAAAATTTGTTGTAAATAAACAGAGTGTAGGTATATCACTGGAATCTTTTGGATTTACACTAATGTTTTGTGCTAATTGTTAACTTTATCTCCAGGATAATAGATGTGTATATGTGCACACGTACACTTGTTGATTAATACTGTCTTGATTTCATTTTATTTGCTGTTTGATGACTGCATTGATTTTTCTCTGCAAAACCAGGTTGAAAATAGGTTCATCTGATTCTATATTTATGTTCTTACCTGAATTTTAATGTACACAGTAGAAACCATCATTTTGTGAATCACAGTTGTTTTTCCCACAAAGATCTATCCTTCCTTCCTTCCTTCCTTCCTTCCTTCCTTCCTTCCTTCCTTCCTCTCTTTCTCTCTTTCTCCTCTCTATTTCTTTCTTTCTTTCTCTCTCTCTCCATCCCTCCCTCCCTCCGTCTCCTCCTCTCCTCTCCTCTCTCTTTCTCTTTCTCTCTCTCTTTTCAAAAACAGTTTCTTTCCCTACCCTCTGTGCTGGAGATTGCAACCAGTGTCTTACGTATAATAATAGCTAGGCACACATTTTACCACTCAGTTTTGGTTTTCCCGATTCCTTCCCCCCCCCCCCCCCCATATGCTCTGTGCTGGAGATTTAAACTGAGATTTTGTGCATGATAGCTAGGCACATGCTTTACCACTCACTGGTCTGCATATCCAGCTATAATTAACTTTTACAAACCCTAGTAACATTGCCTATTTTTTAAATTTAAGAACTGCACATTTATGGGGTACTATGTAATAATGTGCTTTGATATCTATATATTATGTAATAATGTTAATATCTGTCAAGTTAAATATGCCTATGTTGTTTACCATTTCTTCCCTTTTAAAACATTCAGAGTTCTCAGTTTCTGGAATATATAATAAATTGTCATTTAGTTAACCTACTGTGCATTACCACACACTGTGATATTAAAAGTAGTACATTTGCTTTGTGTGTGTTAAAGTATTTGAGTTTCCATAATGAAATTTGAAAAACTTGCTTAAGTAAGCACAATATGCATTTTGTCAACCTTTGGGTATTGAGGTGGTTGGTTCTAAAACAAAATTAACTTTTCTCAGATTATTTGATAGGATCATCATTTATGAATATTTGGAAGAAATATAGGCCAACTGTGATTTGGGAGACTTTTTAAGTGTAAAAATATTTCACTTTTGATACTGTATTTGCATCTCAGTGTCCTGATAGATTTCTGTTTTGATTTTCTGCTGACAGGTCACATTTAGGGCAGGCAAAACATAAGGGATATATCCCTCCTGAGAGTAGAAAATCTAATTTTAAGGCACCCAAAGTGCAGTCTAATACTACTTCTGAACTGTCAAGGGGACACCTTTCTAAAAGGTAAATTTTCACATTGCTTGTACAATTTCAAGGAAGACTTAAATTGCATTTGAATTGTTGCATAATATTAAAGCTTATGCGGTTATCTCAAATGTTACTACAAGTTTTTTTTCCTTTGTATATTTACGTAGGCAATGAAATTTTTACTTGTTTAGGAGTCAAGGGTTCCTTCTTTGCTTAGCAGTTCACGATAGGCATTTACAAAGCCCTGTGTATATGTGTGCATCTGTGGAGATAATTGCACATGGACCCACTACCCACAGAGGCCACCAGAGGACATTGAATTCCCTGGAGCTGTAGTTAGAGGTAGTTGTAACCCACCTGGTGTAGGTGTTGGGAACTGAACTCAAGTCCTAAGGAAGAGTAGCAGCTGCTCTTAATTGCTTCCTCCTATGTCAGCATTTCAAGGTATTAGTTACCATTTTCTTAATGCTGATTGCCAGAACCTGTTAAAGTCAGTGTTCTTTTTTTTTTTTTTTTTAAAGTGTGTGTGTGTGTGCATATATTTGGGTGCTAGAGGAGGTGAGAAGGCAGCTTTGGATCCTCTAGAGCTGGAGTTACTGGTGGTTGTGAGCCTCCATATGGTTGCTGAGAATTGAACCCTGGCTCTCAGTAAAAGCAGCAAGTACTCTTAACCAGTGAGCAATCTCTGTAGATCTCTGATTAGTAGGAAGCTTTAAGAAGAGGTGCTACTGTGACGAACTCTGTTTTACAGTAAGATGATGTCTAACCTTTCAGAAAATGTAATATTTATCTCTCCACATTGTGAAAACATTTCGTCTTTTAGAATAGAGCTTCAGTATAGAATATAGTATACAAGTTCAGTATAGAAGTTCCCAACCACTAAGCATTTCTTTCTTAAAACAATAGAATCTTTTGATTAGGAGTGGTATTATTATTTTGAGCTGGGAATGATGCCGTAAGACTAAAATTACAGCATATGGGATGTGGAAGCAGAGGGACCAGTGTTCAAAGGCAGTCTTAGCTGAAACCATTTTTAGTTATAGATCATTCTGGGCTTTGAGAGATAATATCTCTTCCCTCTCCACTCCTATAAGAAGCATGCTTATTTTCTAACAAAGTATATTTAAAAATCACAGCCTTTTTCTTCCATTTTGAACTATTTGAAAATGTTAACAGTGAACTTCTCAGGCATTGTCCCACCTTTTTCTCCCCAAAGGTCCAGAGATTTAGGGGATTTGGGAACTTAAATGTTAGATGGCAGTTTTACTCAGGGCAGGCTATGGCTAACTTTTTTCTTATCTAACCTCTTAGAAGCTGCAGTTCATCATCTGCTGTCATAGTTCCACAACCAGAGGATTCAGACAGAGCCAATACTTCAGAAAGGCAGACAACGGGACAGGTGCCTAAGAAAGACAATTCTCGAGGAGTGAAACGCAGTGCTAGTCCGGACTACAACAGGACCAATTCTCCTAGCTCTGCAAAAAAGCCCAGAGCATTTCAGCATATTGAGTCTCTCTCAGAAACCAATAAGCCACATAGTAAGTCAAAGAAGAGACATTTAGACCAGGAGCAACAACTGAAATCTGCACAATTGCCGTCAACAAGCAAGGCTCACACCAGAAAGAGTGTGGCTGCTGGTAGTTCACGGAGTCAGAAAAGAAAGAGGACAGAGAGTTCTTGTGTAAAGAGTGGTTCTGGGTCTGAATCAACTGGTGCCGAAGAGAGATCTGCAAAACCCACCAAGCTGGCTTCAAAATCGGCCACCTCAGCCAAAGCTGGGTGTAGCACCATCACTGATTCTTCTTCTGCTGCCTCTACTTCCTCTTCATCTTCGGCTGTAGCCTCGGCCTCTTCTACTGTACCACCAGGTGCCAGGGTGAAACAAGGAAAAGACCAGAACAAGGCCAGGCGTTCCCGTTCAGCATCCAGCCCTAGCCCCAGAAGAAGTAGCAGGGAAAAGGAACAGAGTAAAACTGGTGGCTCTTCAAAATTTGATTGGGCTGCTCGCTTCAGCCCTAAAGTTAGCCTACCTAAAACAAAACTGTCTCTTCCAGGGTCTTCTAAGTCAGAGACATCAAAACCTGGACCTTCTGGATTACAGGCCAAATTAGCAAGTAAGTTTATGGGAAGAACTTTGTTTACTCAAAGAACATTTCTTGGTTGGTCAGGAATGATTATGCTGTCAAATTTTATTTTATCTCCACATAACAGTGCATGTTAGTTGAAATGCAAGTTAAAATTGTAGAGACAGATAAAGAATGTCTTATACTGCTAAGTGATCTTATTTTAGTGTCTGTATATTTGTCTTTACAGCATCAGCTATTCAGTTGTTTCCTAATGTCAGCATGGCGGGGTGGGGGGTGGGGGGTCCAAGTTGGTATTTTGTACTAGATTTTTAAAACTGCAATATTTTAAGAGTTTTAAGGTGCTTTTTAGAAGATAGTTGCTTCATACATTCCACAAACTGCTGATTACTTAATTTAATGAAAAAAAATATTGTCCTCTTGAAGCTTGTAGAAGATTAAGAGCAATACATCCAAGCAAAGAAACAGAAGAAACACGTAGTGCTCTGTGTTTTCCTTTTTTATTTAGACTTGGAGGTAGAGATTTACACTTTGTATACTTCATACTTTTAAAGTGGAAGATAGATACACTCTATAGGTGGGATAATTAGGATTTGAATATAGTTTGTTGGGACTTTGAAACTCTTGATTTCTTCATTGTTTTCCCTCATTTCCCTCTACTTTGTTAGTTTTTATGCTTTAGTGTTAAAAAATAGGGTGATTTGTTGCTATTATGACCCTTGAGAATTAATTTTTTACTTGATATATTTTTGCTGGTGAGTTAGTGATAACCACCTTACAAATTACAGGTTTCATACTATATTGTTGGTCATATATTTGTTTTTTTTTTTTTTTTTTTTTTTGTTTTTGTTTTGAGACATGGTCTCTACATAGCTCTTAAGTGTCCTGGAACTCACTATTTAGACCAGGCTGATCTCGAACTCAGAGATCCGCCTTGCCTCTGCCTTCTGAGTGCTAGGATTAAAGATATGTGCTACAACATCCTGCTGCCTTTTTTTTTTTTTTTTTTTTTTATTTTTTATTTTTATAAAGCAAGTGAAAAAACAGTTTCAGAATAAAATACTAGCCAATATTTTCTGTGTTTGTGCTTGACAATTATGGATCACTTCTTTTGTCTTTCAGCTTTCTATGACAAGTATTATTCTCAGATCATAGGTCATGGAGTCATTGATCTAGTTTCTGTCCAAGGTCATAAAACAAAGAAGTCATAGTGCTGATAGTCAAACTCATTCTGAAATTGGTCTTAAAGTGAAAATGCATAGCAATGAACAGATGGAAAGAAAAGAATCCTGTTACAGGTTTTGAGATATTAATGTTTTGGGGGAGAAAACTCAAAATACAAATCTACTGTTTTAGATTTGAATACTGTCATTTTAGCAGGTGGTGATTGATTGCATGAAAGCTTGTAAAATATATTGTGAAATGGCCATAATACTTATTTAAAGAGTAAGTTCAGAGACTTACTAAACATAATCCCTATTATGAGGTCATCACAGAAGCACAACTGAAAGCAAGTAACTTTGGCAAACAAAGCACAGTGGTTTGTCCATAGTGCAAATCTGTTTCTACATTAGGAATACTCAGATGTTAGTTTCTGTTACTCTTGCCAGTTTTATTAATAACAAAACATTCAATTACAGTGTCTTAGGATTTTATTGTTTTGAAGAGACACCATAACCATGGCAACTTATATAAAGAAAAAATTTCAGAGGTTTGGTCCATTATCATGGCAGGAAGCGTGGCAGAATGCAGGCAGACATGGTGCTGGAGAAGGAGCTGAAGAGTTCATTTTAATATTTAGGCTGTGGAAAAAAGACTGTCATACTGGGCATGGCTTAAGCATCTGAGACCTCAAGTTCCCCCTTACCCCAGTGACCACTTCCTCCAACAAGGCCACACCTCCTAATAGTTTCATTCCCTATGGGCCTATAGGGGTCATTTTCTCTCAAACTACCACATAGAGTTAGGGCCAAACTTTCCTCTAATCTTATTTACAAAATAATATTAATTCTTGTGAAACATGAATTAATATGATTTTAAATTAATTTTTATAAAGTTAAGGCAAAGAATGTGGAAGGTCATATTCAGAATCCTAATCAGTTTTTTAATGGGATCTTAAATTTTTGTGGTGCATGGTATTGAACTCAGAACCTTGTACGTGCTCGGCAAGTGTTCTGTCACTGTACTTACTCTAGTCCCCTGACTAGCCTTTTTCCTTTTAAATTTTTTTTAAGTATTTGTGTGTGTCTGTGTCTATGTCTGTCTGTCTAATCTATCTTGTCTGTTCTGTCTTTGCTTATGTCTGTAAGTATACCAAGGCACGCTTATGTGAAGGTCAGAGGACAACTTCATAGAGCCAGTTCTCAGGATTGTACAAGACTACGGGTTTGTGAGCTAAGATGAGAAATGCTTCGTATTGGGTAGATTATTTTGTTATAGATGTTTTCTTTCAACTTTTAATGTGAACAAATGTTAATTGAATGATAAAATGGTACTTTTTTGGGTAAAGAGCTTATTCTAAGATTTGATTGACAAGAACTTTATGTTAAGGGGACATTTTGATTTAATTGATTTAATGTAGGATGCCTTGTGGAAAATTCTTTGTGATCCAAGTATTCAAGGAGATTCAGAGTATGCATTAAAAGCTAGGAAGCTTTTGAGAAGTCTTTGAATAACTTGTGTTTGACTAACTTTTTTTTTCTGCTTTTGAGAAATGGGTCTTAATCTGGCTGAGGCTACTGAGAAACTCATTATGTACTAAGGATGACCTGATTCTCCTTTCCACCTCTTGCTTCTCATCTGCTGGGATTACTATACCAAGTATTGCAGATTTATTTGATCAGTTACTATTTCTTTGGGGAGCAGAAGTTAGAGTACACTTTGGAAATGATACAGTACATTTATTCTGGATAATTGTACAGGAAGACCTTTTCTATTGTACTCCTTCCTTAAGTCTCCTAGGCTGATGTTCTTTTCAAGGTACTAGGATGTCAGAAGAACAGTGAAGCTGCTACTTCAGTGACAGGTTTCCTTCATTTTTGCTGCTTCTAAGTTGAACTTATTAGTAACTCGCTGAAGAGGTTGGAAAGGTACTCCGGAAAGGATGATATGCGGTGACTTTTGATGTCCATTTTTGACATTTTACGATGTTTTTGTTGCTAACTACGTGAACACCTTGCAAATTTGTCATAAATGTAAAACCAGACCTACAGTACTGGTTTAGGCGATTTAAAAATACATTTTATTGAATATCTTATAAAGCATGTTTGAGTTACTTTTACTGTTGCTGTAATAAAATAGCCTCACAAAATGAGCTTAAGGAAGAGTTTATTTTGCTTCACTGGCATCATGGCAGGGAGTGAAGGCAGCAAGAGAATGAAACAATTGATGAAATTGTCTTCAAAATAATAAATAAATACGGGTGCTTAGCTAGCTGTTTCCTTTTCATGTAGGCCGGAACTCCAGCCCAAGGAATGACGCCACTCCCATTTAGGGTGGGCCTTACTAACCTTAGATAGACTGCCCTGAGCTTGTATTTTTAGTGGTTCTAGATCTTGTCAAGTTGACAATATTAGTTATTACAGATTATTTTGCTAGCTACGTTTTTCTTACTCTAACCTGATTTTTAAAGGAATAATTTCAAAGTGAGTAGTAGATAATGGCAAGTTAAAACAAAGAATAGTTGGTCATTAAACTAAAACTTACAGAAAAATTTAAAGGTGTTATTTCTCATTTGATGTGGCTATAGCTCTCGTTTAGTCTCAAAACAATGTGCACATTGTTGATAACATGATATTGCCAGCATATTTCTGTCTTACTTAAATTCATGTTCTCATGGTGAATTGATACAGCTTTTGGCCACTATTGGAATTATCAAGAATCAGGCAGATGTGGAATTCTGAGAAAGCAATTTTCCTGACGTTCCATCAGTTTGTTACATGGTGTTTTGCATCTAGAACAGAGGGAGTAAATTAAAATGAATTGACCAGCAGTGAGAAATTTAGAAATTAGATTCTTGATTTTTATAGTGACATCTTTGTTGAGTTGGAAAGATGGGTTTATTTTTGTCTTTTACGAGGTAGAAGACGTAAAAGATGGTTGGATGTCAAGTTGTGGGGGAGGCCTTTAAACACTTGAGGGGCAGCAGCAGGACGAGCCCTGTGAGTTTAAGGTCAGTCTCGCTTACATAGTAAGCTCTACACCAGTGAAGGCCATGCGGGGACACAAACACAAAGTTGCCTACATTACAAGGCAGCTGTTAAAATAACCTGGAAGTTTAATAATTTAAATTTATAAACATTTTGAGAAACTACCAGGAAGGGCCACAGAGAGGGCTCAAAGTTTATTTGCCACACAAGTCTGGTGACCTGAAGGTGATCCAGAAACCCTGATGGAGTGACATTCACCTGTAATCTGAGCATTTCTGGTGTGAGATGGGAAGATAGAGGAGAATTACAAGCAAGCTAACCATAAGAGCAGAAACAATAGAGACCCTTGCTTCAGAAACAAGTGAGAAGAGACAGCCTGCTCCTAGATTGCAGAGATGGCTCCCTAGGAATGTGCTTGTTGCATAAGGATGAAGACCTGAGCGCAGATAGACAGCATCCACATAAAAAGCTGGGTCCAGCATCACTGCATGTAATTTCTCTTTATTGTTGCTGTTGCTTTTTCTACTTTGATTTGACCGTATCACTTCCTCAATTCTATATTTCTTCCTAATGGTCTACATGTTTCTGTTTCATCTTGCTGAAGACATGAGACTGCCAGATGATTGCTCTTTGTACCTGGTTGTGTCACTGTCTCAGCTGTAGGTGTCCTTCAGGTTTTCCCATTTTGGAGACTGTTTTCCATTTAGCTGTATTGGCCTCATGTTCATAGTTCTTCTGCCTCAGCTTTCTCAGAGCTGGGATTATAGATGCATATAATCATAGCTGACTATTTTCTCAGATTTCAAATGTTTCTTACCACTTTGCTTTTATTTTTCAGTACTATAAGTACCTGTATCTTAGATTTAGTAATTTGCTTTTGTGGAAGCTCAAGCATTTTATTTAGAAAGTCACATGATCTCATTGCTTTTGTGTTTGTTTTGGTTCCTTGTTAGGTTGACCAACTGTCCCTAACAGTTTTCCTGGATCTGGGACTTTCACTAGGTTTGGACTTTGAGCCTAAAAGCCAGGATTGTGCCAGACAAACCAGGATGGTTATTAGTCGATAGTCTTTTTCCCTTTTTCTTTCTTTCTTTCTTTCTTTCTTTCTTTCTTTCTTTCTTTCTTTCTTTCTTTCT
>NW_026593286.1:7917089-7950044 GCF_907164565.1 Psammomys obesus
TCTTTCTTTCTTTCTTTCTTTCTTTCTTTCTTTCTTTCTTTCTTTCTCTCTCTCTCTCTCTCTCTCTCTCTTTCTTTCTTTTCTTTCTTTCTTCTTGTCCTTGGTTTTCCTTTTTATTCTGTTCTAGTAGCTTTCTTTCTCTTTTTGCATCCTCGTCCACATGTTTACTTATTTTCAAGAGATTGTTATGATTCATTTTTTCTACATAGAATCTTACATTTGGTTTATTGACATTTGTTTCTTGACTATATTAGTAGTTTTCCATGCTTGAATATTGATCTCTTTCTAACTTGTATAATATGAGTTCGCGAGTGTTTGGATAGTTTTTTTTTTTTTTTTTTTTTAATTGAAACCAGGGACTTCAGTGTCTGGTGGTTGTGCTTGCCTTCTCATTAGTTAAGTGTAAGGCAAGAACAGAAATACAATTTTTAATGAGTTCATGAGTTAGGTTTGACTGAGATTTACTGCCTAATGATTGGTTAGAGCATTCTGTAATGAAACTATTTTTAGATTACTTTTTCTTTGAAACTCCTTTTTGAAACTGAAGGTGTGTCAAATTTTCAAATTTTCTGAGGTGCTTGAACTGAAAAGAATCCTGGAGTCTGGGTTGGGGATATGGCATACTTATTTGTGATTGCCTGCTTTATCAAGGATTTCTGTAATTTACATGTAAAATATAACGTTCTAGAAAGCTGCCCAGTTGTATAATTGGAAATTATACAGAAAATCTGTAATATGGATCTAGAATTCTGGTTGCATTTTAACCCCAAAATTGCTCCAAGGTTCTTAGCATCATCAGTTCCTGAATCTTTAGTGTCTGTACACTCAGTTCTAATTGATTAATATCTTAGTTTTCTGCCTTTAGCATTTGGACTGCAGTACCTAATATGTCTGCTTTTCACTTGGAAATTTGAGTTGTGATTGTAGGTCTTTCATGCTTACCACCTTTGTGGATTTATGTGACAGATTTTTGTTGGTTTTTGAGGCAGGGTTTCACTGTTCCTGGAACTCACTCTGTCCAGGTTATCCTCAGACTCAGAGATCTGCCTGCCTCTGCCTTGCTAGAGTGCTGGGATTAAAGGTGTGTGCCATCACTCAACTCAGTAAGATTTTTTTTTAATGTTATTTTAGTGTCATTTGTGAAAGGGTAGAAATCAGTGTATGTTTTTGGTCCTTTTTATCTAGAAGGCAGCTGTTTTACCTATGCAACTGCACATACTTTTTCTGCTTTTTTTTTTTTCTAATGACAGTAGGCTTTCTTAGTCCTATTTCAGTTATCATCTATCACTTATCACAATCATGTTATGTAGAAATTTATATACACACATATACACACACATATAAAGGTATACGTATATATATGTAGAAATATATATAATAATATGACATTAACCTTCTTATTAAGGTTTTTTATTTGCTTGGTTTTGGTTTTTGGTTTTTCTTTTTTCCTTCCTTCCTTCCTTCTTCCTTCCTCCCTCCCTCCCTCCCTTCCTTCTTCCTCCCTCCCTCCCTTCTTCCTCCCTCCCTCCTTCCTTCCTTCCTTCCTTCCTTCCTTCCTTCCTTCCTTCCTTCCTTCCTTCCTTCCCTATCTGAATCAGGGTTTCTCTGTGTAGCCTTGGCTGTCCTTGAACTCACTCTGTAGACCATGCTGGCCTCAAACTCCCTGGATCCACCTATCTCTGCCTTTCAAATACTGGATCAGTGGTGTGTGCTACCACCTCCTGGCTCTTAAGTGGTTTATTAGAAGCGAAAATAGTTTCGCTATTTTGTCTATGAATATATTGTATATTTATCATCCCCTCCCCTTTGCTTTTGAATGTTTTTGTTTTGTGTAGACAGGGTCTTGTTTAACTCAGGCTGGCTTTGAAGTCATTGTGTAGCTGAAGTAACCTTTTAATATAAAATTTCTCTCTCAAGACATGTAGCCAAGGCCAGTCTTGATCATTATCATCCTATTTCCACCCCCAAGTACAAGGTTTATAGTGTGTGTCACAAGTGGATGGATTTTTTTAAAAATGTTGAAAGATAGAGATATCAGTTGACCAAATATGTTGTCCGCTCCATTGCAATACACACTGTTGTGTCTCCTGTTACCAAGGTGTATACCAGGGCAGAGGCTAAGTAGAGTAGAAGAGAAAGCATAGGTATGTGATTACATCAAGAAATTGGGTTAATTTATTAGTTTGTTAATCTAAAAATAAATGGAAATTCAAGAATTCTTAAGCCACTGTTTATTTCTCAATTACAATATAATGTTCTGATTTTTTTTTTTTTTTTTTTTTGGTATTCACTTTAAGTGCCTGGTTACTCTTCAACAAAGGTTATTTAGAAATTAAAAAATAAAAAATCCTGAAACTTTGGTTTAGATTAAATGTCACTCTGACCATAGAGTTTTTTTTTTCCTCTTTTATAGAGTCTGAGGTGTTTTTTGTTTTTTTGTTTTTTTGTTTTTTTGTTTTTTTTTTTTTAAGACTCAGCAGCTTTCCTTAACATCTCTACTTGAATGAGCTATAATGTTCACTTAAGAATAAAAAAGAGAAGAGATGGGGCTGAGAGGATTCAGAGATTGAGAGCACTGGCTCATAACCATCTTAATGAGATGTGGTGCCCTCTTTTAGCATGCAGGCAGAATACTGCCTAAAAAGTAAATAAAAAAAAAATCTTAAAAAAAAGAATAAAAAAGATGGAAATACCTTAAAGACTATTTTTTTTTACAGTCTGTATGTATGAGTGTAAATGAATGCACAAGTTGTTGGTGAGCATGAACCTGTGGAGGTCAGAAGGCTTCTCTGGAACTGGAGGGTACCGGTGCTAGTGGTCTGTGAGTGAGTGCTGCGAACTGTTTTATTGCTGACAAGAACAGTAAGCTTTGTTAATTGCTGAGTCATCTCTTTAGGCCCCTAAATATCTAGATTTAACTTTAGATTAAATATCTAAATATCTAGATTTAACCCATTTTCATCCAGTCCTTTTATTGGTGATTTTTAAGAACTCGAGAAGCCAGGCGTAGTAGCAGTGGTGCGCTCCTTTAATCTCAGCACTAGGGAGAGAAGGCAAATATCAGACCAGCTGGGGCTACACCATGAGATCCTGTCTTTGCAGCCTCCCACCTGCACCCAGTAGGGAATTTTCACCTTAAGCAGATGACATATTCAAAACTTAAACTTCATGGAAAATGGAGGTAATTGAGACTAAGTGCTTAAGTGTTTCCTGAAAAAAACTCTCATTCATTTAACATGGTCCAGTAGTATCCAGAAAACTTTTGACTGTTGACTTTGGAGTCTTCACTGTTGAAGTTCTTTGGTTAAATAGAGCCTACCACCCAGCATACTATCATACCATTGTTCATGGTGGAGAGAGGAAGGTGTTTACAGATGCTGTCTTGGTTTCTTTATTTAAAAATAATAAATTCTTGGTTATTAGAACTTTAATAGCATCACTATAAAGGCATCTATCACTATAAAGGCATTGGGTAGCTTTCAGGATAAATGTAAAGTGTTCTGGATTGATTCTCCCTAATTATGATCTAAAAATTGGACATTTCACTAATCTTTAGTTCTATGCTAATAGAGTAGAATAAGTGAAATCCTGTTTTGTGTTCTCTCTCATGTAAAGTAGCCAAAATGGATCAAGGGGTAATGTAAAGTTAGTGAGATTAGAAACTGAAGGAAAAGGCAGGACATACTGTGAGGTTTGGGCTGAAAGATGAAAGAGCTGGTAGGCTTTTAAAAAGGATGGTTTCCTGGATACATAATTCATACTTAGAAAATTCAACTTTTCTATTTCTCATGTATAGGTTTAAGAAAGTCTACCAAGAAGCGCAGTGAGTCCCCACCTGCTGAGCTCCCCAGTTTGAGGAGGAGCACACGCCAAAAGACCACGGGCTCCTGTGCTAGTACCAGGTAATTAATTTAGTATTTTTGAGCCTATGGTTTTTATTTACCTTCTTTTGCTCTGGTATTTCAAGTTTGATCTTTCTGTACTTCTTAAAATTACCAAATAATATTTCCTTCTCCTCCTTGTGCTGTCCCTGCCTTTTTCCTCCTTACTCTTCCTTTCCTCCATTTTCTTCCCTTCCCTCTTCTCCCTTCCCTTCTCCCATCCTCACCTATTCCTTCTGCTCCTTTCCCCTCCCCACCTTTCCAGCAGTCTTGATTTGTGTCCTAGGTAGCTACTACTTAATCTTTTTTCTTTTAATTTTATTTTTTTGTATTAATTATAGTTTCTTCACTTTGTATCCCAGCTGTAGCCCCCTCCCTTATTCCCTCCCAATCCCAGTCTTCCTCCCTCATCTCCCATGCCCTTCCCCAAGCCCACTGATAGGGGAGATTCTCCTCCCCTTCCATGTGACCCTCTATTTAATCTTTGCTTGCCTCAGTCTCTCTAGTAATAGGATTACAGGGATACGCGCTACACCCAGCCCAGTTAATGAGCAATTTACATATTATGTAAAATTTATGGAATAACATGACATAATTTTATATAAAATTTCTTTTTTAAAATGTTACCTTTTTTTTCTCTCTAGACAGGGTTTCTTTGCCTTGGCCCTCCTGGAACTCACTCTGTAGGACCATGTCTGTATTTTTTTCCTCTTTTGCTAAGACACTTTACAGTTAATGACCAATATTTAGACATTAGGCTAGCTGGACCTAGTGGCACCTCCTGCCACTCTGGAGGCAGAGGTAGGCAGATTTCTACTATAGTGAGTACCAGAATCCCTGGAACAGGAGTTAGTTTTCAGGTGTGGTGACACATGCCTTAATCCCAGCATAGGCAGCCTGATCTAGGCTAGCCTAGTCTACAAAGAGAGTTCCAGGACAGCTGGGGCTTGATAACACAGACAAACCCTGTTGAAAAACCAAGCCAAACAAACAAAAAAACTTAATTTTGATGCTTATGTGGGTGTTGGGGACTGAACTTCAATGCTCTGGAAGGTTAAGAAGTGTGTGTGCATGTGTAAAGAGTTATTTATTTTATGTATATGGGGGCTCTGACTGCATGTACCCTTGTATGCCAGAAGCGGCCATCAGATTCCAGTATAGATGGTTGTGACCACCATGTGGTTGCTGGAAATTGTATTCAGAATCTCTGGAAGAGCAAACAGTGCTCTGAACCATCTCTTCAGCCCTAAGAAGTGTTCTTAAATACTGAGCCACCTCTCTTGATGTGTTCTGCCTACCCCCCAAAGCTTATTTTCTTTTTAGCTATTCTTTCTGTCTGTCTATTATTACCTCCCTGCCTGCCTACCTAGTCTCCCTCTATATATATAACCCCAGAGTGGCCTCAAACAGATCTGTCTGTCTTTGTCTCCTGAGAACTGGGGATTAAAGGTATGTGTGTGCCACTGCACCAGGATAGACTGAATTCTTCATAGCCTAAGAAGGAACTGCTGTGCCTTAGCCTCATGCCCCCCATATTTTCTTCATATTGCTTTAACAATATTTAGAATTAGTTTAACTGAGTGCATTTCAGGTTTCTTAGGAATAACTTTGAGGATTCCTAAGAAAATAATTGTGAAATCTACAGAACTTTAGTCCCATTTTTGGCCAAGTTTTTAATGTTTTTTTAAAAAAAGATTTAAAAGAAATCTAAAATTGTGTGTACATTTACTGATACGTGAAAATGCCAATAGGTCCAAAGTTGACTGACACCCCATAGGCAATTGTGAGCTCTTCCACATAGATTCTGGGAGCTTGTAATTGGTTGTTGATATCTAGAAGAGAGATTGATGGACACCCTGAACTGTGGTGCCAACTCTCCAGGATCCAGTTATAGTCTGAATTTGCCATATGTGAAGTTAGATATTTTAGTATTTATAATTTTTTTTATTCTGCCCTTTTAGTACACATGGACACTTGATCATTGGGGTATACAGTCACCTAACATACTTGCTTGAAACAGTCTTTGTCCACAACCTTTTATTAATTTTTAGGGCTTTTTCTCATATTTAATGCCTTGGTGATCTAATAAGCATGTGCGCTTCTTTCAGAGTAACAATTTTTGAGGGTAGCAGCTCATACATACACAGTTTTTAGCCTAGAATACTGTGAAAATTAAATGTTGGATGAATTTGAATCTCATTTACAGCTTGTTTAGCTAGGTTTTGAATGAACTATTTACTTATGAAGGAAAGATTAATTAAACCCATTCTTGTTAAGAGAGTTTTCACTAATAAGTAAAATCTTCAAATATTCACGTAATTGAGAGCGTCATTTTCATGCTCATTGAGCCCATTCTCTTTGCATTACTAGACACTGTGATGGTCCAAGACACTTGAGCCTTAAGTTTGATCATTTCCTAAGGTAAATCAGGGAACTGTTTGTAATGTTGGTTATCTTTTGCTCAGTTTACCTACTGATTATTAAAATAGAAGTAGATCATTATCAATAGAGTGTATTTTATAAAAACTTGTGATTACTTTATTTTCTACAGTGTATTCTGTACGTCTGTCCTTAAAACAGGTCTTCCCAGGTTATCTTGTTGTCCATAAATATTAACTGTTTTTTGTGGTGTTAGGATGTTTGATTCTTAGATGATTTAGGTAGTCTGACAAAGTCTTTTTGATCTTCCTATTGTTGCTGTCACTCTGTGATCCTTTGTCCATTGTCTATGTTTGGAAGTGAGGCTATATTTTAAATGTTTAGTCCCCCCCCCCTCTTCAGGAGGATCCACTTTTTCATTAAGCTGAAAGTGTTTAAAAATCATGTCTGTCTGTAAAAGATGACAACAGCTCCCAGTAAAACAGAAGCTTATATTGTGTGAGCTATAACTTGGAAGAATTTCAGATACACAAAGTCTAAGTGATTTTCTATAACAATTTTTATTTAAAAGGGAGAAGAAACTGGCTTTGTCCTTTGTGAATTTGAGCTTTGTGTTGTCTATACATCGCTTCTGGTGCTTTGGTAATGCTGACTATAATGACATTTTTCTGTTGCAGTCGGCGAGGCTCTGGCCTGGGCAAGAGAGGAGCAGCTGAGGCCCGGCGGCAAGAGAAAATGGCAGAACCCGAAAGCAACCAGGAGACAGTAAATTCCTCAGCTGCCCGGACAGATGAGGCTCCCCAAGGAGCTGCAGGTAGACTGGCACCTCTTAGCCATAAAACATATCTTTTTTTTTTTTTTTCCTCACAAATTTATTTTTGGATGAATTTCCTTTGTTCTACATCCCAATTAGAATAAAAAGGAGGGGATAGATATACCATAGATGTTATTATGAAATAACCTTTTTTTTTCTATTTTGTTTTATATCATAGATTGGATATCATTGATTAGTGGATTCATTTGTAAAGATCTAAATTCTCATCCAGTCCATACTTGTACTAATTACATTCAGAGGGCTTTATACAAATGTGTAAATTTTCTATTTAAGGTTTTAGTGTATTGACCAGTATGTGAGTTGACTAGTGATTGTTTTAATGAAGTTAAAATCATAATAAAAATGTACGGATGTACTTTAAATTGCATGTAGATCTTAGCATTTTGTAAGCCCTAAAATGTATTTTGTTTTGAATCTACTTTAATAATAGTATTTTGATTTTTTTTTTTTTGTTATGGGCTTATCATATATATATATATATATATATATATATATATATATATATTTGGATGGCACAAAAGGATGCATTTTTCTTCTTTTAGCTTTAAGTATGTTACTATTATCAAAAAAATATGGTAAGTGAATTTTAAAATATAGTGTGAATTTGCTCTTTCTAAACAGAAAAAATACTGTAATTCATTATTGTTAATGTATATATATTTCTACAATCATGCTACATCAAGCTTATTACACAAGCATATACTTTTGAACAAAGCTCTTTCATGTAGTGTGATTCAATATTAGGATATACAGTAGTTTTCTTTAATGCCTGTGGCTGGTCATAAATCAGTTTGCTGTAAAGGCCTGGTTACCCATGGTTACCATACGTTGCATAGCTTTGTTTTTTAAGTCATTTCTGTTTCCCAATTTTTATTAAAAAAAAAAAAAAAATTAGATAGTGGATTTGTAGTAGCCTATTGGGAATGAAAAATACTAAATTGCTTTTTTTTTTAATAGTTTTTCTTTATGGTTCATTGGTAAACATTTGGAAGAATACAAGCTATTTCATTTGCAGGCTCTTTCAGGATGTTGATAATGCAGTCTCTTGTTCCCAGTATTGAACATTATTTCCCTACCCTTCCATTATTTCAAGTTGGAATATGAAAGTATGAGGCCGAATCTCAAATGAGTGACAGAAGTGAAATTTCTGAATGTATTGTTGGTTGACTTTTAACAGTAATTATAACAGCAACACCTGTTCACTCTGCAGATATGACTTTAGACATTTCCCACATTTTCTCATTGAATATTCAGAACAACCTGCTGAGGTGTGACTTCTGTTATTGCTATTTTATAAATGAGGGAAAACTGAGGCATACATTGGTTAAGCTTTCCCAGAGATTCAAGCTAAAATGTATGACGCTTCATCCAGGTCTTAGAAACCAAGTACGCAGTACAGCAGTTTCCTCTCCCTAGGTGTTATAAGACTTTAATTCATATGGCTACATTCTGAAGTTAGAAAGGAGAATGGGGGAGGGGAATCTAATCCCTTGATTCATTGATTTTATATAGGATAAATGCTTCAAGGGAATGTAGTGTGTCGTACTGTTATTCACGTTTGAAATCAGTGTGGTCGGCCTTTTTTTTTTTTTTTTTTTTTTTTTTTTTTTTGGATAAAAGATACTTGTGGGGTGTTGACTGTTGGAAAAGATACACATGGGTTGAAGTGCACTAGGGTTAGTAAGATACAGTTTTATAAAGGGGTGGGTCCTTTATGGATAATAGAAATTCCTCAGTTGGCTCACTGTAAACTACTTCTGGGAAAATGTGCTTTATTTTCTCTGTGTGTAAATCTAATTTAGCATAGAGGACAGGTTCGTGGTCCTTTGAACTACTTTTTTTATGTCTGTCTCTTGAATGTCTGATTCTATAGTTGGAAGACTTTTTTTAGAATAGTGAAATAGCAAGGAAAAATAGGCGTGTTCTGGTGTTTACTTTTTATATTAAGACTTCATAACTTCAAAAAATGATCCAGGGTTATATCCTAGAAAGCAACTAGGTTTGCCTTGAACTCACAGAGATCTGCCTGCCTGTGCCTTCTGAGAGCTGGGATTAAAGGTGTACTCCACCACTGCCAGGCTAGTTTTATGTTATTAAGACAGGCTCTCTGCTGATGTGTAGTGGCTGTTTTCCTCTATTCTGTTATTGATGTCTTAAGCAGGAAAACCCTCCTTCACCAAATAGTGGGGTTGGGTGTTGTTTATTGTGGCGCTTTTGGTCTTATTTTGTTTTCAAATTAAAAGTATATAAAATAAAGTATATAAAATAAAGAAGATAGAGTTTTATAAACTATGAAAGACCAGGTTCTCACTATATAGCCCTGTCTGGCCTAGTCTTCAGCGTGTAGACCAGTCAGCTTTTCAGCTCACAAAGCTTGCCTTAGTGTTAAGACTAGAGGTGGAAGCTCTAATACCCAGTACCCATTTGTGCTCCACCCCTTTAAAAATTTTAAGACAGAGTTTCTCTGTGTAGCCCTTGCTGTCCTGGAACTTCCTCTGTAGACCAGTCAGGCCTCGAAATCACAGAGATCTACCTGTTTTTGCCTCCTGAGTGCTGGGATTAAAGGCGTGTACCACTTTCATCTGTATTGGATCTAGTTTTTAATGCTTTTATCTCCCTGATTATATTTGTTTATACTACAAATTATGTTATGTAAAGAAAAGCTGTGCTTTTTTTGTCTTACTACAAGGTTTCATGATATACAAATCTTCCTATTGCCTTCTTTACTTACACATATCCTTAGCACCTTCTGGCAAGTAAAAATCCTTTTGTAAGCCTTCTAATGTTTTATCTTTCTTTTGTAAGAGGCCAAAGTGCTTATAAAAATATAAACTTGGCATTCTAAAATAGAGTATTTCATTTAAAAATTTTAAGTATTACTGATGAAAAATCTGGGTTTTGATTGTCTCTGTTGACGGTCGTTTTTATATTTGACTTGTAGAGACAGAAATGGTGTATGCTATGAATACAGTTTTTGGGCTTAACTAATGTTTTTTTGAGTTGACAGCTGTTAGTTGGTTATATTTTATAAAACAGCTTTCTCTCTATTCTTCAGTATAAAGGATCTCTGTAAGAACCCATGTCAATAATTCAGCATATAAGCATCTTAATGCTGCCTCTTTAGTATTTTTGTATAGTGCAGTTTTAGTCTTTCATCATCTTTATTATTACTGGGATTGTAACAGGAAAGAAGCAGCTGATAGTATACATACATACAGAGCATACAGCTCTGTTCTCATCACTTGCATCAATAACTGATGGACTGGATTCAGCCTTTGGCCACTGTTAACTCTTCTGGGGGGGATTTAATAAAGGGTTTATTGCTGCTTACTACTCTCAGGTCATATTCTGTCAGAGGGAAGTTGGAGCAGAAATTCAAGGCAGAAAGCTAACTTTTGTTTTAACCCATATCTAAGAATTAAAAATAGAATTTGAAGTTACAGAAAATGTGTATTTTGAAAAATGTAGAATTAGTGGCTGTCACTTTGCCATCTTTTACTTTTAAACAGGATCCTGTTGGGTGTGAGCGTGTGTGTGTGTGTGTGTGTGTGTGCGCGCGCGCATGTTCATGTCTGTGTCTGTTAAGTGTCTGTGTCTGTGTATGCCCTATGCTGTTGATGAATTTGCCACCATGCCCATCTCAGAAGAGCTATCAATTTATGTCAGTCATAAACGTCTGTCGTCTTGCCTTTGTATTGTCATTATCTAGTGAGCAGGCTGATGGGATTATTAATGATGTAGTTATATATAGATCAAACCTAGGTATGAAGCTGTGTAGGTCTAAGCATATGCTTGGATTTAGTAGACTACTAGTTTCTTCTCCTTTGGTCAGATTTATAGTATCTACTGCTGTTAACTTAAACTGGTTTGTTTGTGTTTTGGTTCATACATGTTTTGTGTAGTGGGATTCTTCTGCTTTATTCTACTTTAACTTTTGGCATCTTAGCTTCTGTTTTTCTCATACTTCATAGCAATTCTTTGCACTTACGTGTTAGTTGTATTATATGTCTTCAGTATTCTATTCCAAAAGGAAGAGTTTATATAATCTTTTTGCACTCTTGCAGCTAGAGAAAACAGATAAATGGTTAAATTTCTGAAATATCACAATGGTTGACTATAATGGCAGAAGAATCTAGAAGGAAGCTATTTCAAGGGCATGAAGGTTGCAAATTTATGTTTATGTTTACATAAAGTTGTTGAGCTCTCTTTTTCTCCTGAATTTTATGCCAGAGAGTTGTAGAATGGCTGAGTGTGTAGGAAGTCACATTTAATTTATTATAGTCTGTAAAGCTTTGGTTTTTCTTTAAGGTAAGCCAGACATACAAGATTAAATGCTCCTCCTAATCCTTACCTTCCCCCTCTCCCCAAGCCTCTAGTTCTGTTGCAGGGGCTGTTGGCATGACCACCTCTGGGGAGAGTGAATCGGATGATTCTGAGATGGGACGATTACAAGGTAAAGACAGTCATTGAGTTTGCAAGAAATGATTATCATGGGCTGCAGATAGTTGTGTTCTTGACTTGACCTCAGTTCATATATATTCACTTGAATATTGTCTAGCAATTCTAGGTGTACCTCTGGGAAATTTTTTTTTCTTTATGACACCTTGATGATTTTGTTTCAGAGATGACCTGTTTGCGTCTTCATTTTTACTGTTTAACCAAGCAAAGCCTCATATTTTTTCAAAATTTTCTTCACATGATTACATGTGTAATTGGCTTTAGTAATAAATTACGAAGCACCTCAATATGTTGTTGGTCTCTGTATCTAAAAACATAAATAAAATCTAATAGCATGATTTTTTTCCCCCAAGCCTCATGTTCTTTTGTAAATACTAGTTGGTTTTCTTTTTTCCTTAATGTAGTCAGAGCCTTTAAAAAACAATCTTATATTACATATACTCCATGTATGAATATGTGAGTCTGTACTTAAATCTCAGATGATGGATTTTTAGTAGATTCCCTGTGTAAGACTTACAAGAGACATTATGTGAAAGTTTCACATTCATCTATAGTTCCTGAGAGAAATAACAAGTTTTGGAAATCTCTGCCATGCTACTTAATGAAAACCACTTTTCTTTGGAACTGGTAAAATGGTTTATGATTTTTCGTGTTTCTAAACGTTTGCCAAAATTTCTTCGAGAAGTCATGTTAAGAGGAAAATGAAGCAAGGGTTCTTAATATATGACTTATCTAAATTAGCTATTTATGGTTTTTGTACATAGTTCTGATCAGTATACATTTTAAGTTCTCCCAAAAATGTCATCATATTTGAAAACAATCATGGTAGTGTTTTAATATATGGTAACTAAATTAAATTGTACGTATGGGGTTTTAGAAAGTTAATGTTGTTTCCCTTAAAATTTCAAGTGGAAAGTAACATTGTATTAACTCAGTTGTGTGAAATGAATCAGTTCCTTGGCATTTTTTGGTAAGATCAGTTGCTTTAAGTCGGCTCAACTACTCTTCCTGCCCTTCTTTTTTCTTTAGCTCTGCTAGAGGCCAGGGGTCTTCCTCCTCACCTGTTTGGTCCTCTTGGTCCTCGGATGTCCCAGCTTTTCCATAGAACAATTGGAAGCGGAGCTAGTAAGTAAATGCTTGATAATTTCTCCTCCCTTAAAGTCTCTGAATAAGTAGTTAAATGTTGTTTTTACTGCTTACTTGTTGGTGTAATACAGCATCTTTAAGATTTCTTTCTATACGTTTATTTTTGACTACTTAACTGAACTTATAAAAAGGATGCACACTTTATAGTAAAACTTTAACTGTAGAAAAGAATCAGACAATTTTATCATCTGATTACCTTTTTTTTATCTGAAACTTTTTATGGTATCACAAAATTTATTCCATAAGAAAGTGAATCTGATAGGAATGATTTTTCAGCAGCATTACTTCTCACAAAGACTATCAGATTAATTATAACCCAGATCTTACATATATGGTTGACATACAGTGACTATTACATAGTCTTGATTTATAACTAAATACTGTCCTGAAGTTAAAAGTCCAGTTAAAGTCTTCCTTGATTTACATTTAATTATTTTTTTATAACTTTGTAGTCAGCTTGGTAACCAGTTGATAAATACCACCATCAAGTAATTGGTATTAGTGTGTGAGCATATGTGTAACATGCTGGATGTGTGTGTTATGTATGGGTGGGTGAAAATACTAGGACAAGTTTGTGGAGGTTAGAGGGCTACTTTGTAGTTGGTCCTCTCTCACTTTAAATAGGCTCCAAGGATGGAACTCAGGTTACCAGACTTGTAGAGTAAGCATCTTTATTTTTTTAAGCTATCTCTGGGTCCTTATTTTATTTTGTAGTTAAAACATTGTACTATAAGCTCTGTGTGATAGCACACGTCACCTTTGATCCCAGCACTTGGGAGATGGAGACAGGGTACAAAGCAAGCTCCAAGACAGCCAATGCTATTGAGAAACCTGTCTCAAAAACAAAACACACACACCACACACACACACACACACACACACACACACACACACACACACACCCCCCGAACCCCACATTGCATTATGTATAATTTCTATACCTGAAGCTTTCCTCTCCTGTGTTTACCCACCACCAAACAAACACAGCAATCCATTTCTGGCTTACTAACAAGAAAACTTAAAAAGCAGTTGTGTGTTTTTGTTTCCCTACATATCAAACCCTTCCACAAAATTGCCTTGTGAGAGTTCTGTGAGCAC
The DNA here is from genome assembly GCF_907164565.1 of Psammomys obesus. Taxonomy (NCBI): domain Eukaryota; kingdom Metazoa; phylum Chordata; class Mammalia; order Rodentia; family Muridae; genus Psammomys; species Psammomys obesus. Next base: position 7,930,887 of record NW_026593286.1, read on the forward strand.
CCAGGCTTCATTACAACTCTGGGTCCTTGGGCCTCCCGAGTACTGGTGGATACTACTGCACCTGTCTTTTTGAGAACTCTTAAATATTTATGTACTACTATTTACTAGTAGTAAATTATTATATAATAATTAATTAAATTATTATACTGATCAAAACATTTAATCATGGTTTACTGCATGAAGCTGCTTTGGACATAAGTAATACAATATATGTTAAAGATGCACATGGTATTTTCAGTATTGTTGAAAAAAAAAACAAGAGTAAGAATGTAGGCCAGTTGGGAAGGGATCGAGGTAGGCTGGTTCGAAGATTTCATCAGAGTATAAATGTAGGTAGAGCTAGCTGGTGTGGCGGCACACAGCCCTCAGTCCTAGGATCTGGCAGGCAGGGGCAGGTAGGTCTCTATGAATTGGAAACCAGCCTGGTCTGCCAAGTGTGTCCAGGACAGCCAGAGCTGCACAGAGAAACTCTGTTTAAAAAAAAAAAAAAATTAGATCTGAAGGAAAGAATGTATGCTGCATGAGAATGGGGTTTGAGTTTGCATGTTTGTAAAACAGACCGGCAACAGGGAAATGTGGAGGTGCACACATCTACCCAGTCATGAAGTGCTCTGATATGCTATTCACAAGGTTGAGTAATTAGAAAACATTTTATAGTTTGCAGATGGGGAATGGCATGATGAGAACAAAAATTAAATACAGCCCAGGCCATAGTTGAGAGCTTAACAGTCCTCAGCAAGCACTGCTTCATTTATATCCTTAGTCATTCCCTTCACACTGAATGCCAGTAGGCATCTGCATATATTTTAACTTCTAGCTAAAAATAAGCTCAGTTAAAAAGTTGAAGATGCTAGTGAGACTATGTTTATCAAATATTGCTGTTTTCATAAATTAAGAACAATTTGTTTTATTTTAATATGGATTCATACATTGTAGTCAGCTAATCTGTTTTTTTTTTTTTTTTTTAATAATCAAACTTTATTTTGTCATTTCATTAAATTGAAGATGGGTAAGAAAATTTGTGTCAGGGCCTTGTAAATTGACATTGAAATCTCCTATAGCTGGGTGTGATGCTGCACACCTTAACCGATTTTTATTATTTATGAGTGTTTTGCTTACATGTATGCACCATTTGCGTATCTGGTGCTCAACAAGGCCAGAAGAGGACATCAGATCTTTTGGAACTGGAGTTAAAAATGATTGTGAACCACCATGAGAGGGTGTTAGGAATTGAACCTGGCTCCTCTGGAACATAAAAGCCAGTGCTGTTAAACATTGAGTGAATTCTAGCCCATATACATAAATATATAATATATATCTATATTTACATAAAATATAAATATATGATTTATTTATGGTATGTTTTCTGTATATTTGCCTGTCCTTGTGAATGTGTATGCATATGCTTGTGTGTTGTATGTGTGGGATGGGGCTCAGAGTCCAGTAAAGGGAGATGGATCCTATAGACCTGGTATTACAGGCAATTGTGAGCTGCCTGGTGTGGATGCCACAAACTGAACTTGGGTTCTCTGAAAGATAAATGATAGCTCTTCACTGCTGATCCATCTTTCTAGTCCTTAGCCTACTTCTTAACCCATATTCTTCCTGGTGTTGGTTTGAACTAAATTGTAGACATAACATAATTTAAACTCAGCTGGGCACTGTGCCTTTATTCCCAGCATTCAGGGAGGCAAAGGCAGGTGGATCTCTGAGTTTGAGGCCAGCCTGGCCTATAAAGCGAGTCTAGGACAGCCAAGGCTTTGTTTTGTTGTCTCAAAAACAAAACAAACAAAAAATATCCAAAACCTTTATATAGGTCGTTATTAACACAAATATGTAATTATCATGTGTATTTCTTAATAGTTTCTAGCATTAAATTTCTGTTGCTTAAAATATTCTGTGTTTCTTATTAATTGCTACCTCTAGCAACTGTTTTAAATTTGACTTTGTTTTAAATTTTGGTATGTATGTGTGCATGTATATGTGCCATGTGCATGCAGTGACTTCAGAAGGCTCAAGAAGGTGTCGTAACCAGTAGAGCTGTAGTTAGTCTCTGTGTGAGAACCCTGGGACTCCCTGAAGTCTGGACTGAAGATCAAGTGTTCTTAGCCTTGTTTCTCTAAACTGGGATTTGATACCTCCCTATCCCCCAATGAGAAATAATCCCGCAGAGTGCTAGGATTGTAGTGCTGGAGACATGTCCAGAGAGCCCTCGTCGTCTGTGACATAGTGGAAGGAGAGAACTGATTTCCATATGTATGACATGACATGCCTGTAATAAAACACACACAAAGAATTGTATAATTTCTGGTTGTCCCTTGACAAACTGTTAAAACTCAACTGTCAAAGTAATGACAATTACAAGATATAATTTTAGATCAAATTTTGGAAATAATTTACTGAAAATACATAGAAGATGACTTTCCCTTTTGTTTGATTACTTCGTAGGATTTTTCATATAGGGAAGCTGTTTTTTGATGTTATTTGCCTTGTTTTTAAAGTAGTAGTTTTAACATCCTCTTAAGTTACAAGATTATTTGGGGGGGGGGGGGCTGTGTGTAGTTGTTCCAGATATTTAGTGATTTTCATTGATCTTACATTGTTTCGTTTGATTTTTTTTTTTTTTTTTTTTTGAGGTTACTTTCTCTGTGTTGCCTTGTCTGTCCCGAACTCATTTTATAGACCAGGCTGGCCTTGAACTCATAGAAATCCAGCTGCCTCTGTCTGAGTGCTGGGATTACAGGCTTGGCCCACCGTGCCTGGTTCTTTGTTTTATTTATTTATTTTTTTAATACAGGGTCTTGGCTATGTAGACCAGGCTGTCCTGAGCATACAGAAACCCCAGGTGTTGAAATTAAAGGTGTGTGCATCCACAACCTGACTACCTTTTAATATTTAAATAAAATAAGTAATAGTCTTAATTGTTTGGCTTAGGTTAATTTGTAATTTATAGTCCAGACTGGCTGTGTATATGACTTTCTGAGCCTTTTTGATAGTTTCTTTGCTTTCTAATATGAGAAAATGAGCGAGCCAAATTCAGTGAAATTTTCCACTTTGGGGCTACCAGGTATTTCTACTTAATCATGTATAACAATAGTATAGTGTTTTCATATTTTTGGGCTTTTACAAAACTTAAGGTGAGAACTTTTAACTTGCAGCTTGATACTCATTTTGTATTTTTTTGTAATATTTTTTTCTATAAAAATTTAATTTCTCTTCCCGGGACAGTGCTTAGAGGCATTCAAAATGGTCCAGCATTTGACATACCGTTGTAGGCTCTCCTACAATACAGCCTCTAACAAAACTAGGCTGTCTCGAACCCCTGGTAACAGGATTGTTTACCTGTATACCAAAAAGTTTCGGAAAGCACCTAAATCTGCCTGTGGTGTGTGCCTGGGCAGACTTCGAGGGGTTCGAGCTGTGAGGCCTAAAGTCCTTATGAGACTGTAAAAGACAAAGAAGCACATCAGCAGGGCCTACAGTGATTCCAAGTGTGCCAAGTGTATGCGTGACAGGATCAAGTGGGCTTTCCCTATTGAGGAGCAGAAAATCGTTGTGAAAGTGTTGGCAAGCACAGAGTCAGAAAACAAAATAAAAATGCAGCTTTTTTAAGTAATAAAAGTCGAGACTTGAAAAAAAATTTCAAGTTGTGTGTTTTAATGGCTACTCTAGAGATTATTACACATCATCTTGATTTATTATATATAGCTTACCTTAATTTAATACTTTATCATATCCCAAACTGAAAAACTTGCATTGATTGAGTTCCTGATCTCCTCTGTTTTACTGTTGTGTTGAGACATTTGTTAGAATTTTGATAACACAATTATTGTTTTACATGCAACGTAAAAATGTTTATTTTTCTTTTGTACTTAATTTCTGCTTGCATGATTTACTTCCATCTGGAAGACCATATTGCATAGGGTCTTCTTAAGGGTGATCAATCATTTCTGTTTTTGTTTGAGAAATCCTTGTTGTTTTAAATTTCAAAGGCTATTTTCTCAGGTTTAACATTCTCAATAAGCATGTTGATTCTTTCTGATTGTCATAGTTTATCCTTTCTTTTGACTTTTTAGGAGTAAGGGTGTATGTGTTGTGGTGTGGCCTTGAATTAGAGGTCTGCCATCTTCTCTCTCCATAGTGCTTAAAGGTGTGTGCCATCATGCCCAGCATCAATTTTATTTTTCCAGAAGTTTTCTGCTGCAGTCTTTTGTTATCTACTTACTCTGAGTTAATTTGAAATACTGCATTTTCACTTCTAAGCAGTTCATTGATTATTGCAGATTTCTGTGTTTAAATTCTGCAGTACCCCCTCTTTTTTCTTTTGTTGATAGTGGTGAGTCAGTTGAGCCTTGTGCATTACACTGATGAGCCACATTGCCAATATGTTTTTTATTGTATTTGTCTCAGTGAATATCCTAAAATGTTGATTTTCCTTTTTTTTCTTCCTAATTCTTATTCCTGTATTCAAACTTTTTATCAGTTAAGTCTAATAATCGTTTTATTATGTGTTTCCAGCCTTTTATATAAAAGGCTTGACAGGGTAACTTCTGGTAGTCATCTTTCTTGTTTTTCTTCAGAAAAACATAAAATGTTAGAGTTCTGCAAACTATTGCCAAGGACCAACTCTAGCCCTGCTTGTTTTTATTTTGTTTTCTTTTCGAAGTTTGAATGGGAGGACAACTGTCAAGAATCGCTCTTCTCATAGGATTTACAGATTGATCTCAATTTGTAGGTTGTCAGACTTGAGCTATGACATCTCACTGGCTCCTCCTGCTTATTTTTTGTATCCTGAGAACGTCTTTTTACATTTTTAGGTGGAAGGAAATGAAGCATTATATTTTGATTTGAAAATTAAGTGAATATCAGATTTCAGTACCCATCAGCTTCAATAATCAGAGCCATGCTTATTATTGTACTGTTTGCTTTTGAACTTTAATACCACAGTCAGAGTTGGATAGCTAAAGTGGAGATCATGTGGCCTAAAAAGCCTAAAATAATTACTGTCTGGCTCTTAAAAGAAAATGTTGGCTTGCCAACTACTGGTCTTCAGTGTTGCTTTCTGGCCTTGGAGTTGAATGGCTTGGCCTTGTCCCATGCTGGTCACATGGTGTCTACCATTGAGCCCCTAATTTAACTGTTTTAAGAGTATGAAATGATTCTACATCCCAAACCTACTGACTTAGTAATTGGATTTCTTCATACAGCAGAGGTACTTTGGGATTTGGCCATTGTTTTACTCAAGTTCTCTTAAAGAGAACACACACACACACACACACACACACACACACACATTGTGTGTGTGTGTGTGCGCGCGCGTGCATATATATATATATATATATATAGAGAGAGAGAGAGAGAGAGAGAGAGAACTTCAGATAATTGCACTCTCATTTATACTTAAGGTTGTCAGCCTGTGTATTTATGAGACACTTTCTGCATGGTATATTTGCCAGCTCTTCTCTTTGTAGGTGATTTTTGTTTCTGAGACAGATTTGGTGTACAGTAGTTCCTCCTTTTAAAATAATTAGTAACTACTGATGATTCTTCTCATTAGTTACTGTCTTTTTAAAATTTATGTATTATTTAATCAGATGATACTCTTGATGTACTGATACTAATGTTTAGTTTAAAATTTAAAAGTTGTATTCTTCTGAACTTATCTGTGCATTGTGTTTTCAGATAGACTTTTAAATTACTGCAAGGTAGTAGGCCCAGAAGTTATGCAGTTGTTAGTTACAAGAGTAGAGAAAACAAGTCTTCAAAGTTCACACATGCCTTTTTGAGGTTTATGTCACTGAACCTTAATTATAATAGGAAACTTGCTTTTTTTTTTTTTTTTAAATTTGATACATGTTTAATTTATTTTCAGGTAGTTCTTTTTCCAGTTTTATATATTTCAAAACAAGTGAGTTCAGCAGCCCTGTATGCAAATAATAATTTGAGTAGGAAAGCATCCATGAAGAAACAAAACAGATTTGTAGAATTTAGTTGTTTGTTTCTTATGCTGGGTATTAAACCCTATTCTCAAATACTAGGCAAGCACTGTTTATACCTCCAGCATTGACTTTAGTTTTGAGTGCTTTCTTCACTGCAGTGACAGCTGAATCTCAGTATTTTCCAGTTATTTACATAATGGAATTGAGGTTTAAAAAAAGTAACCGCTCTAGTAGCCAGCGCCTGCTAATGTAATTACAGCTACAAAAGTTGTTTGTTTTGTACAGAATACCTCATATCTTTAGATGATGCTTTCTTTATTCTGCTTTTCTTAATTTTGCTTCCCCTTCTCTACTGCTTGCTTGTTTTCTGTTTAATCCTAGTGGATTTAAATAAACACAGCATTCCTTTGGCACCTGAGCACCATTGTTTAAGAAATTTTATTTGACTAAAATTGTACTCACTGCATTTATTTCTTGGAAAGTATAGATAAGGCAAAGCTAGCAGCTGTTTCTGTTTGTGGTGATTTGAATTTTGCTACTAAAAATGTATCAAACTTCTTTCAGTTAAAGGCAGAAACCAAGTAATTGTGATCGATCAATTGTGTTTAAGCTGAGTGGATGCAGTTAGTTATCTCCTGCTGTTAGAGTGGCATAGACCCCTCTTTGTTTTTCTTTTTTCCTTTTGATTTATAATCTTTGTCACCAGGAGTAGATATTTCTTTAACGTTTTCTGTATTATCTCTTTCATTTTTATATGATTGGACAGATACTTGTTTTGAGTACTACTGAGTCATTTCCCCAGCTCATTGATGTTTAATTTTAAAAAGGATTAACATTTTTTTTTTCATGTGTGTGTTTTTGCATGTGTGTATGCACACATGTATGGATACATGAGGAGGCCAGAAGAGATGTGAGGTTCTCTGAAGTTACAGTTATCCATGGTTGTGAGTTGTCTGGCATGACTGCTAGATATATAATTTGAGTCATCTTGAGTAAAAGTACTATTCTTAATTGCTGAGCCATGCCATGACTCTCAGTATTTAAAAGTAATCCTTCTTTCCCCTTGAAGGTTCTAAGGCCCAGCAGCTTCTTCAAGGACTACAAGCAAGTGATGAAAGTCAGCAGCTTCAGGCAGTCATTGAAATGTGTCAGCTGTTGGTCATGGGAAATGAGGAGACACTAGGAGGGTTTCCTGTGAAGAGTGTTGTTCCAGCTTTGGTAAGCATGCTGTTCTTCTGTTAGCTCACTTGCCTGTGTGCATGCTGGACAAATAAATACTGTTAATGAGCTGCATACATAGCTTGAGTTTGTGAATATTGTTCCACCAAATTTTTGATGAAGCTACTTACTTGATCTTCATTACTTAAATGTTTTAAGTTATTCAACCCATAAGTAATGCTTTGCTCCTTCATTTTTTAAAACGTATTATGCTTTTTGTTCAGTTTCCCAGTCTTGGGCCAGTAATAAGCTAGCTTACTTTGGGTTGTCTTTGTGGTTGAGAAAGTTTGTTACTTATGTGCAAGGGAAAAGTTGTCAAGCCAGGCAGTATACCGTTATGTTTATACAGATATTAGACTCATAGCATATTCTCTTCCTGGAAATTAAATAACTACTATGCCTTCTTATGTATCTAATGAACTGACAAAACAAGTTAGAAAAGTGCATGAGATTATCTCATTTGGTCACAGTCTCACATTATGGAAAGCTGGTATTTTGAGTTCTGAGTAAAGTCTTGTCTGATACAAAGCGCTTCACACAGCCATCACTTAGCAATTCTACTCTTTTGAATGGCTTGATTTTTGGACACTGTTAAGGATTGATAAAGCAGTTTCTTGCCTTTATACTATCAAAACTGTTGGGAAGAGTCTTGAGGAGGGATCTTTGACTATCTTGGCCTGCAGGCCACATTTTACTATATGTTTGTTAAACAGTTACAAGGATATTCAGACGGGCACAGAATTTAAACTGTGGTTTTCAGTTCGTGTCAATATTAATTCATGAAATGTCAGTCATTGCCGCTTCTGATGATCTGTCAATTGGCCAGTCCTCAGTGACATGTTAATAGGCTTCTGAATAATGTTAGAACTACTGAAATTATTGGTTGTAAGCAATAGAAATGAAGATTTTTAACTTGGGTCATGAAATTGTGGTGCCTTCTAGCAACATTGCCATAGCATGTAACGAATGGTATCATAAGTATAATAATTTCTGGTGTATGTCTTGCTGTTAATCTTCTGTGGTGCCAGGGACAATTTTTTTATTATTTCAGTGAAGCGCAAAAAAATTTTTTTTCAGAACTTTCTTAATACTTTGTTATGTTTTTATAGATAACATTGCTACAGATGGAACATAACTTTGACATTGTAAGTACATCATGTATGTTCTAAAGACAGGTTAAATTTTAATTTGAGTATTTATTGAATGCAAACTTATCTTGTCTCTTAGATGAATCATGCTTGCCGAGCCTTAACATATATGATGGAAGCACTCCCTCGGTCATCTGCTGTTGTGGTAGACGCCATTCCTGTCTTCTTAGAAAAGGTAGTCATGGTTTTGCCCAACCTGTTCATAAGTGCACATGAAGAGTCAAGTTTTGAATTCTTGAATTCATTTATTTCTATGATGTAATTAAAGTATGTGTCTTTAACCAGTATTCCAAAAAATATATATATTTAACAGAACGGTAGTTTTAAGTTGAAACTAATAAAAAATAAGCCAAATTTTATGATTTTTAATGATAGTATTTAGCATATTAACATCAGAGAACAGCTTGAATTATTGTATTAAAATAATATATTGGGGCCAGTGAGATACCTTAGTGAGTAATGGTACTTACAGGGTAAACCTGATGACCATATATATGATCTCTGGAACTCACATAAAAAAGACAGGTGCAGTGGCATTTATCTGTAGTTTCAGCACCTGTAAGAGGGAAAGGGAGATGAGACATTTGAGACCTGCTTGAAGAAAGTGGAAGATGAAAACTTAGTCCTTAAAATAGTTCGCTGACTTTACATGTGTGTTACAGTATGTGTGTATTCAAGAGTATAAATACACAACCACAATCAGTACAAATAAGAGTTAAAAGAACAACAGGACAGTAGAATGAAAAGTTATTTATGTCAATAGCTGAGAAGGTTAAAAAAAAAAAAAAAAAAAAAAGATCTTGCTCATGTTCACAATTGACCAGTGGAGAAAGGGAAAATTTTGTACCATTAGTGTCTTAGGTTGTTGTGCATATTCTGTAATATTTTTTTAATGCACAATAAAACTTTGTTCATCTGATAAAATATAATTATTTTGATGAAGTATACCTTAAAGTTTTAAACCTAGTTAAAAAAATGTTACATGAATCAACTCCTTTTTTTTTTTTTTTTTTTTAAGTTTTGTCATTCATGGCACTATATCTTTCAGTATCCTGACACCAAATAAGTTGTTGGGAGAAAATTGTCAGCTATGCTTTATAACTTTTACTAAAGTGTGACTTGTTTTTTATTTTGGTTACATTTTGAAGGTAGTGTAAGTGGCTTTAAGTAGAGGAAGTAAAGTACAGTGTTCATGTAGATGAAGTATGCTAAGTAAAAAAAAAAGTAACCTTTTATATCCACTTTAATTTTCTAGCTACAAGTTATTCAGTGTATTGATGTGGCAGAGCAGGCCTTGACTGCCTTGGAGATGTTGTCACGGCGACACAGTAAAGCCATTTTACAAGCAGTAAGTGTTGTGGCTGAAGGACTTTATGTCCTTTGCTGTTGTATCTCAGAACTGCATTGTGCTAATTCCTTGACTGTAGCTCTGTAAGATGCACATTATCTTAAAGTAATGTGCTAGACATTTTAGTAGTTCTTAAGATTTGAGTAGTTTTTTTGGTATAGGGTATTTTTCTCTCAATTTAACAGTTTTTTATGTTTTAGGGTGGTTTGGCAGACTGCTTGCTGTATCTAGAATTCTTCAGCATAAATGCCCAAAGAAATGCACTAGCAATTGCAGCCAATTGCTGCCAGAGTATCACACCAGATGAGTTTCATTTTGTGGCAGATTCCCTACCATTGCTTACCCAAAGGCTAACTCATCAGGTAAAATATGAAAATCTGCTTATGTCATGAAAGTTTTATTACTATTACTTCATATTCTATCTGAATTCTTCTAGTTGAATTCAAAGTGTTTTGATCCATGTGTTTTTTTTTTTTTTAATGTATTGTCAAGTTACATATAATGAGGCTATTTCTTTTTAAGTAAGATTTTGGCAGACTTACCCAAATGAATTTTGATTTATACATTGGGTATCTTTCTTTTGATATTAATTGATGACATTATTTTGCAACAACTGAGAGTGTCCTTTCTATGTGAGGTCAGAATTTATCTTCACAAAGATTTCACTAACAGAGGAAACAGAGGGCTTGGGCAAAGACTGGAACAGGGAGACAGATTGTCCAGAAATAGAAATGAGAAGTATAGATTCCACTTGTTGGGGTTGGAGGAGAGCCAGTAGGTATATAAAACATCAGTGATGTAGTTTGAACAGCATAGTTCATATTATACTTGAATGGAGGAGATTGAGTGCTACGTCTGGACGTCAGAGAGATATGGGTTTTCTTGTATTTTACCAGTCCTGTAATTACTAGGGATACCTTTTAAGGAGTCAACTTTAAATTTGCTTTTTAAACCTTGTGAAAATTAGATGTACAGAATATGTTTAAGGGATTTTTACAAGGTAATACACTCACATTTGTCTCCTATACTTCTATAATGATAAAGGTAGAGTATAAATATTTTTCTTTTTTTTTTTTTAAGTTAGTCTAGGCTGGCTTTGAACTTCAATCCTTTCAACACAAGCCTGCATCATCCATGCCTAGACAATTTGTTTCTTATTTATTCATTTATTTTTGAAACATGGTCATACAACATAGCCCCAGCTAGCCTGGAACTCAACAGAGCTCAGTTGGCCTTTGTTTCCACAAGTGCTATGATTAAAGGTATGCACTACCATGACTGTCTTAATTTGTTTATTCTTAAAAGCATAGTTCAAACTGATATAATTTAAAATATGTTCTGAAATTCATTGTTATAATCAGAACCACATAGCATCCTTACTTCAGAAATGAGAACTAAGAATCAGAAATTTTAAATCAGTTGACCATTACTGTTTTCTTTTTAGGCAGCCTAGTAGCAGCAAAGATGTGGACTTTTCCAACTTGATTCCTATTTTTACAGAAGGGAGTGTAGTTGCTCTACTAATGAAGTAAACAAAATGTTGGTTTTGCTTACCAGGATTTTTAGACATGTTTTCCAGGGAGCAAATCTTTCTTGGATTGTTTCTATAGTGATATAGCCAAAAGTTATCAATAAGGTCATTCCTTAGTGCTTTGGAGATTTGATCTGCTGATGTTAACAAATTCCTGAATCTTCAAGTCCCCATGCAAGTGTTTGCACATAGTTGTTCTTTAATATAACCAACTGCTCTTCACCTGGGTTTCCCTTTTCAGAGTTCACATCTACAATTGAGGTTACTTAGATTTTGGGGCAGAGCTAAGTGACTGATGGTGCTAACATTTCATATTAATGAATGTTTTTATATTCCTTTGTGAAAAATAGGACAAAAAGTCAGTAGAAAGCACTTGCCTTTGTTTTGCACGTTTAGTGGACAACTTTCAACATGAGGAGGTCAGTGTTTCTCTTTGGTAAAATATTTTAAAAATTGTTGAGTTGCTTAAACCACAGCATAATAATTTGTTTTCTTGTGTTCATGAAGAATTTACTGCAGCAGGTTGCTTCCAAAGATTTACTTACAAATGTTCAACAACTGTTGGTAGTGACTCCACCAATATTGAGTTCTGGGATGTTCATAATGGTGGTCCGCATGTTTTCTCTGATGTGTTCTAACTGCCCAACATTAGCTGTTCAACTTATGAAACAAAGTAAGTGCTGATTTATTATTGTGTTTTAAGGCAGGAAAATTAGCTTGTTCTTCACTAATAAGTCAACCTAAGTCACAAAAGTAAAAGAAATGATGAATCTCATTGAATATTAAAGAAGAAAAATGTTGGGGTAAGAATGTAGGTCTGGTAGATGGTTACCTGAATATATGAAGTCCAGGTGTTTGATATCCAGCAGTGCTGTAAGATAGTCTTGGTTTTTTGAGACAGTATCATTATATGTATTGTTATGTAGTTCAGACTGACCTTACACAGAGTTTCTGTGTATCCAAGGCTGTCCTGGACTTGCTTTGCAGACCAGACTGGTCTTGAACTCATAGAGATCTGCCGGCCTCTGCCTCCCCAAGTGCTGGAATTACAGGTGTGTGCTACCACTCCTGACTGATAATGTAATTTTAATGTTATGCATTTCTAAAACTCACCTTTGGTGGTTTTGGGACTAATGATCTTTGAATCACGATCTTTGAATCACCACACTATAGTCATTAATGATTTCTTGTTAGTTGTCTAAGTTGTTTGTAATTACTGTTAAGGTAACTAATTCTCTCAGCCCAGGTTTGAGTTTTCAAGTAAATTATCTTTGTACAGAATGCTTTCTTCTCTCAGAAAACTGGACCTTATTTTTACTGATGAATATCTCTAATTTTTACTAGTTCTACAAATTTTGTGTTTCTTAACCCATGACAAATTGCTGTTGGTTATGCTCTTAGGCCTTGTCTCATAAATGTTAGTATGGTTTTAGAAGACATCTGTGTTTTGATTCTTTCTTTTAGAGTTAATAATTGTTGGAGCACCTATAATTATGGTTAATAATTTTATACTCATAATTCTGAAACTTGAAAGTGGGATCTTGAGAGTCAGTTTTGCCATTTACTGACAACATGATTTTTGGCCCCACTGTTTTAGACAGCATATTTTGTTTTGGAAAAACATAGTTTCACTTTCCACTGCATTTCCTGTGAACACAAATACATTGACAAAGACCTTGGCACAAAGATAGTGTGATTGGGGTGAATAATTGGGCAGATTATTGTTCCCATGTGGTGAGCATCATGCTCCCTACCTCAGTAAAACTGAGAAATGTTCAACCCCCTTCTTAAGTGGTTTTGTTACTTTACTCATTCTGAGGTTCTTAGTACCTCTTTAAAGCTTTATTAACCTAGATTTTCCTGGAATTACAGTTGTTTTTTATTTTATTTTATTTTACTTTATTTTGTCCAGCTACAAATACCAGTTTCAGAAGTCACTCCTTTGAACACACTGGATTTTTTCCTTTAATGTCATGCTTTTAACCTCTTTTGACTACTCCACAAACTTTACCACAGTATTATCACGTGGAAGCTACTTAGTCACATTTCCATTCTACAGTGATATAAATTAAACATGAGCCTTTGTTTTGTTTTGTTTTTGTATTTTAACTACTTTCCTGATTACTTTTTTATAAAAAAGTAAACTGTACAACACAACTTCAAGGCCACTTCTTTTTTATGGTACTGCAGAATGAAGCTAAAGCCATACACATACAAATGATTTGTATTTCCTATTTCCATATTCAGGTGCTCTATTTGTAAGTTTAATTTTTGCCCTAGAGAATGATTGCCTTGTAAATTACACCTAGTTTAATTGGCTTCTGTTTTGTTGTTGCTGGCTTTACAGACATTGCAGAAACACTTCATTTTCTTTTATGTGGTGCCTCCAATGGAAGTTGTCAAGAGCAGATTGATCTTGTTCCACGAAGTCCTCAAGAGCTGTATGAACTGACATCTCTGATTTGGTAAAAATGGGTTGATTTTTCCTTGATACTCTTAATAGCTACAGATGGTGAAGAAAGTTACATACTAAAATAATTTCACTTTTTTTACTTTCAGTGAACTTATGCCATGTTTACCAAAAGAAGGCATTTTTGCAGTTGATACCATGTTGAAGAAGGGAAATGCGCAGAACACAGATGGTGCAATATGGCAGTGGCGGGATGACCGAGGCCTCTGGCATCCCTATAACAGGATTGACAGCCGGATCATTGAGGTAGTAGTTTCATTGTACCGTTTAAATATGTCTTTCTGAGGAGGGTGGGTATAGGGATGGACTGGGGAGGTGGTTGTGTGTGCTTAAGTGTGCTCAGTTTTGAATTAACTCAAGATTCTCTCATTTTGTCTCCTGAGAAAGAAGGTCCTCATTCTGTTGAGGTCAGAAAACATGATCCTCTAGTCCTGCTTCTGCTGCTAACTACCTGCTTGGCTTGGAGCAAGTAATCTCAGTTCTTTGTCCCATAGTTTTGTTTCCAAAAGGAAACACTGGAGAGTTAGACTATGTTGCAAAGCAGGTCTACTATTTCAACCCAGAAGAAATCTCCCAGTGTGTGCTTTTTATACTTAATCAGGAAAAAAGTGAAAACAAATAACTGCTTTTGGGTGAATATGAAAATTCTGATAAGATTAATATATAATTCTATACTGGTGCAACAGATTTTAATGACAAATAAAGGCAATGTTTAAAATTATGGAACTTTTGGTAACTTGATATAAGAGAGAAAAAAATTAATATTAAAGTGCAGGAATATATCAAAATGTTAATGATGACAGTTTATGTGTGATTTCTGTTCATCTGATTTTGTTTGTATTCACTGGAATAATAAAATTTCTCAGATGACAAAAAGACTTGGTGCTAGAAAAGTGTTGAAGTACTTGAGAGACTGTCCATTTCTGCTAGCATTATCAGTAGTACACAAAATTTTTCTAAATTTAATATAATTCTTGAATTGCAACCATCTTTACACTTCTTGTCGAGCTATATTTTAAAGATTTGTTCCAGTATCTAAAAGTTTTTGCTAAACTCTTCATCATTTTAGTTACAAAGTCAGGAGTTCTTATAAAGGAACCCAGAATTCAGAACCAGCTTGCTTTTATGAGAGTTAATTGTTGATTGGTCTTTTGTGCCACAACTGCTAGTGTTCTTAACTTTCTAATCTTAAGTGTTTTTCTTTTTAGCATTCTTCTGATAATAGTTACATCTTCACTATTAGCTTACTCTCAATTTCCAGATAGTTATTCTGTGTAGGAATCTCAGCTTAGATTGACTATGTATAGAGTCTTTGGTTTGTTTTTAAAGTGATAGGTTATTGCTATGTAGCCTTAGCTGTGTTTGAACCTGGAAACCTCCTGACTTAATCTCCCGAGTGCTGGCCTTCCAGGTGTTCAACCAGCATATGTAGTATATTTTGTAATTTCTCTATGGTGTCTGAATTTAAATAGTTTGTTTTTGTTAACATTTCTTTTGTGATTATTTATCTAAGACCTTAGTTTTAGTTGTGTTCTTTACAGTTTCTCTTGTGTGGCCATGGCTGTCCTGGAACTCACTCTATAGACCAGGCTGTCCTCAAGCTCACGGAGATCTGCCTGCCTCTGCCTCCCTGAGTGCTGGAATTACAGGCATGTGTCACCGTGCCCAGCTAACTGGACTTTTGTTTTAGAGTACTCTGATATTAGAGCCCACAGTTTGTTTGAATTTTAAATGATTTGTTAGAGTTTTGTCATCCACTGATTTAAAATTTCAACATTATGTCAGTTTGCCAGCCACATAAAATAAATAAGTAAAGTAGCATGTGTGGAGGGTCCCTGCTATGCTTAAGGTAATGAATTTCTACATGTTTATATTCAAGGTTTCTCTCTCTTTGCTCTCAGGCAGCCCATCAGGTCGGTGAGGATGAGATAAGCTTGTCCACTCTGGGACGAGTTTATACTATTGATTTTAATTCTATGCAGCAAATCAATGAGGACACGGGAACAGCACGTGCCATTCAGAGAAAACCCAACCCCTTAGCCAATACTAACACTAGTAAGTATCCTTTGACTCTGCCATGACCCACTTAATTTATCTATCTATCTATCTATCTTATCTATCTATCTATCTATCTATCTATCTATCCATCCATTTATTTATTCATTCATTTGTTTGTTTATTTATTTACTTATTCCTTCCCTCCCTCCCTCCCTCACTTGTGAGACAGTGTTTCTCTCTGTAGCCTTGGCTGCTTTGGATTGCTTTGTAGACCAGGCTGGCCTCAAACTCATGGAGATCCGCCTGCCTGAGCCCTGGGATTACAGGCATGTCCCACCATGTCCAGCCCTTCTGGTCTTTAGGCTTGCTGTCAAGCACCTTCACTTATTTAGGCCTCTTGCTGAACCTCTAATTTTGTTGTTGTTATTTACATAGTAACAGTTTCATTGAGTATAATTAGGGAAGGGTAGAATAGTTGAATAATGGTGATTTATTTTACTAAAACCTGTACCTCAATTATTAAGAATAAGCTACTATTCATATGTAATGTCTTTTCCCACAAAAGTTTTTTCTTTAAATGATGTCTTGGGATGCTTGTTAGAACTAATGCAGATGTTCATGTGATCCTGCCTCACGACACCCCGCCAGAAAAGAACTAGGTAGCAAATGTTTAAGGTGTCTTAGGTCATACAGCCTTTGTACTACTTACAGTGTTATAGTCTCAAAACATTCATATTATATAGCATTGACAAATGTATGTCACAAAACAAAGCAACAGGCATGTTATATAATCAATAGTTCACCAAACCCTTGTTCATAGTCCTCATCAGTTATATTCTTCTTACATATTCTTTATGAACAAAATAACAAAATGACCTTCTTTATGCAGTTGTTTTTGGGTACCTTTTATCTAGTACATTTCTTGTATTTTGCTCATTTTTTTTAAACCTGTGTTTTTCGTAGGTTAGTATTGATATTTTCCTAGTGTTTCTTAGACTGCTTTAAGATGAAGTATACAGTTAATACAGTACTTTCATCTGGTTAGAATGGTTAGTAATCTCAATGTTATTTCTTGCGATCCTGTTAATCTAAATAAGTTAACGATGGTCCTGTAATGCAAACAAATTTTTTTTTGCATTTCAAATAGTTCCTCGATTGATTTTTTTTTTTTTTTTTTTAACTGTACTGCTATGGTGGTCACTTCAGGACTGTACATCTTTTTAAATAACAGGTGGATATTCAGAGTTAAAGAAGGATGATGCCCGAGCACAGCTAATGAAAGAAGATCCGGAACTGGCTAAGTCTTTCATTAAGACCTTATTTGGTGTTCTCTATGAAGTGTATAGCTCCTCAGCCGGACCTGCGGTCAGACATAAGTGCCTTAGAGCAATTCTTAGGATAATTTATTTTGCTGATGCTGAACTTCTGAAAGATGTTCTGAAAAATCATGCTGTTTCAAGGTGTGTTCATCAAAATAACAAAAATATTTTGGAAATTGATATCTGAAGTAATTTTATAAATTTCTAAATCTTAGTAAAGAAAAAAATGAAGTAAAGTTTGGAATGTTTTGAATCATTTTCAATTTCTATTTTAATATAATTTTAATTAAAATCAAACTTAATTTAATAAAAATTATGATTGATTTGTTGGAATTGTTCTTAAATTTCAAATAGTATGGCCAAAAGTAACCACCAACTTCAGTGTTAAACACAAATGCTTTCTTTTTTAGTCACATTGCTTCTATGCTGTCAAGTCAAGACCTGAAGATAGTAGTTGGAGCACTTCAGATGGCAGAAATCTTAATGCAAAAGTTACCTGATATTTTTAGTGTTTACTTCAGGAGAGAAGGTAATGCCATTCATTAACTGATACTCAGTTAATGATTAGTAGTTTATCTAGATGGAACTTCAAGTGATGCCTTCAGTGTCTACAAGGAAAGTATTATCTGCGTACATGAGAGATTATATATTTAAGAGCTCAAGCATATATAGAGTGTTTTATATGTAGTATGTATTTTGTGGAAGTACAGGGATGTTGAGATTCACTGTTACTGTTTGTTGTTAGTCATTTTCAGTAAATTTTCTTTTTGTATGCTCCCAAATTTGGCAGCAGTCATAGACTTCAATCCATAACAATTGCTTGAATAAGTTTACAGTGTATCATAGCAGTAGATCAGAACAGTTCTAATGTTTGAGGATTTATTTTACCATTTATTGTGTTGAAAGTGTATGTGACTGGTACAGTAAGAGGACATGAAATCCTCTGGTATTGAGTTTACAGATAGTTGTGGGCTTTCATGTGGATACTAGAAACTGTACTCAGGTCCTCTGGAAGAGCAGCAAGTGCTCTTAACCACAGAGACATCTCTCCAGCCCTTGATTACTTTTTTTTCCCTTTTATTGAAAATTGATTTATTTTTCCTCACATAATATATCCTGATTATGGTTCCTCTCCAAGTTCCTGCCTGATTCCCTTCTCATCTGGATCTACCCCTTTTCTGCCTCTCATTAGAAAACAAACAGGCTTCTCAGGGATAATAAGCAAATAAAATATAATGAGATAAAACAAACACATCAGAAGAGGACAAAACAGAAGGAAAGAGACCAACAAAAGGCACAGGAGCCGGGCGGGCGTTGATGGTGCATGCCTTTAATCCCAGCACTTGGGAGTCAGAGGTGGCAGGTCTTCGTGTGTTCGAGGCCAGCCCCGTCTACAGAGCGAGTTCTAGGACAGCTAGGACTATTACACAGAGAAACCCTGTTGCAGAAACAAAGGGGGGAGGGGGAGGAAGAGGCACAAGAACTAGGTATTCAGAGACTTGCTCATTCATACACTTAGGAGTTCCATAAAAACACTGAAATGAAAGCCATAATTATCTGCAAAGGACCTGTAGGGTAAAAAGAGAAAAGTAAAGTACATAAACAAAACAAAAACAAATAAAGAGACTTAAGTGGGATGGAGAAAGAAAATGAAAGATACCTGATAGTCAAAGAACCTCCAAAGATGTTGCTGTGTTCTTCCTCTGTTGGCATATACTTCTGGACATTCAGCCTGCTCTTAGGAGTAGTAGTTTTCTCAGGGAGACTCCCTTGGAGAATACTAAATTTTCATTTACAAGTGCTTATCAATTGGATATAGGGACAGGGCCATGTGAATACTTTTTTCACCTCTAGGACTCCTTCTGGCGCAGACCCAATCAGGCTTATACCTGCAGTCTGTTGACTTCCGATCTTTTTTATTTAGTCGGCTTTGTTTCCCTTGTGTCTTGCATCCTTTCTGGCTCTTAAATTTTTTCCACCCCCTCTTCCACTTGGTTCCCGGAGCCCTTATCAGGGAGGGGTTTGATGGAGTCATCCCATTCAGGCTGAGTGTTCCAAGGTCTCTCAATCTCTCTATAATGTCTGGCTGTGGGTTGCTATATTTATTCCTAACTGCTATAGGAGGAAGGCTTGTTTCCTTCCTTCCTTCCTTCCTTCCTTCCTTCCTTCCTTCCTTCCTTCCTTCCT
>NW_026593286.1:7950054-7950639 GCF_907164565.1 Psammomys obesus
CCTTCCTTCCTTCCTTCCTTCCTTCCTTCCTTCCTTCCTTCCTTCCTCTCTCTTCTCCTCTCTCTCTCTTTTTTTTTTTTTTTTAAAGACAGGGCTTCTCTGTGTAGCCTTGGCTATCCAGGAGCTTAGAGACCTGCCTACTTCTGCCTCTTGAGTGCTGTGATTAAAGGTGTGTACACTTGGCTAGGAGGAACCCTGCAGTGATAGTTGAACAAGACATAATATGCTTCCCTGGCTGGAGTCAATCTTCGAATATTGGGTTTTTAGTTTTCTATGTTTAAAAACTATGATAGATATAATTGTAGGAACAAAGTAGAAGTTTTAATAATTATTTATAATTTATTTATTGTTTTTTAATAATTATCATTTATAATTATCTTTGGGTCTGTCTATTGACTGCCAACCTAAGAATTACAAAGTAAGGCACTATCCCTAAGTAACTAAATATTAGCTTTGTTAAAATAACAGTGTACTTAAAAAAAAAAAAAAAGCAGTATTTTTCCATTGCCCAAAGGTGACTGTTACAAGTCAGGTACGTACACACACACACACACACACACACACACACACACACACACACACACA
>NW_026593286.1:7950649-7961997 GCF_907164565.1 Psammomys obesus
ACACACACACACACACACACACACACACACACACACACACACACACACAGGTTCTCTCTTACTTTCTGGATTCATGAAATGTTTGTCTTTAGTGTCATTCTCTTTTGCTTTTTTGTAAGCTTCTGTTTTTTTGTTTTTAATTTATTCACTTTACATCCCAATTGTAGACCCCCTCCCTACTCTTCTCCAGGTCCCACTCTTTTTTCCTCTTCCCAGTATTCCTCTCTTTCCACCCCTTAGAAAAGGGGAGCATCCTCCACCCCTACCACCCCACCCACTCATGCCAGCACATCAAGTCCTATCAGTACTGAGTGCATCCTCCCACAGTGATCTGGCTGAGCAGCCCTGCCAGGTGGAAGTGATTGAAAGCCATGTAAAGAGTTCTTGTCAGAGTCAGCCCCCCATTCCCCGTGTAAGGGGACCCACGTGAAGACCAGGCTGTCCATCATGGACATGTGTGTTGGGGCCTCAGTCCAGTCCATACGTGGTTCTTGGTTGGTGTTTTATTCTCCACAAAGCCACCCGGGGCCCGGTTTAGTTGGCTGATGTGGAGATCCTGTTCTTCAGGGTCCTTCTATTCTTCCTTTCACTTCCACTCTTGCACAAGGCTCTCTGTGCTCTACCCAGTGTTTGGTTGTGAGTCTCAGTATCTATTTTGATTGGTTTCTGAGTGGAACCTCTTAAAATATAGCTATGCTAGTGCTAGATAAAAGGGAACAGAAGACAGGTGAGGGAATGCTGAGGGAAATGAGGGTGGGGATCTGATGTGGGGAGAGGGAGGAGGAGGACAGAGGGCATTCAGAGAGGAGACAAACTGTGGCCTGGAGCATCTCTGAGACTGGTTGGAGACCTATGACAGGGCAGGATTTTGGGAGGTTTTGGAGATGACTCTAGCTGAGACCCCTAAAAGCAAGGGACATGGAGACTGGATGCCATCCAGTAACCAGACAGGACTCCCAAGCAAAGGGAGTGGAACATCAACCCACCTACAAAAACTTGAACCCAAAATTTAACTTGCCCATGATATGTGCTGCAATAAAGATAGAGCAGAGATTAAGGGAATGTGCAACCAGTGCCTGGCCACACTACGGGAGAGAGCCAACCCCTAACGCTATTAACTCCACTCTGCCTTGCCAGTTTTTTGTTTTTTTTTTTTTAAGTTTATCATTTATTTTTTGTTCTAATTTTTTTGGATTAGAAGTAAATGAGAGTCACTTGCCCACTTTCATCTCTATATTGGAGAATACTAAATTTTTGTTAAATAATTTTTGTTAAGCTTAGAAAATTTTTCTGTACCATCATACTCTATTTTCTACCCATATATATATATATAGCATATACTTAATGGTGTTGATTATGGTGTGAGCTTTGTCTTCTCAGGGTAGGTCATTCATGCTGCTTATAAAAAGACTATAATGTTAATGTCTTCCTCTGAATATCTTTTTATTTGACCTTGGTTCTCCAGTGTGTTCTAGCTTCCTGTATTTCTCTCCTGTGAGGTCATTATTACTTACTGGAAATGTATTACTTAGGAAAATGTATCATTCTAGTCATTTATTCTGCCGAGTGCATTTGTCTTGCCTGTTGCTGTACATAGCATAGCCTGAAGCTTAAATCAGTCTACTCCTCCCCCACACCTCTTTTAAATACTTTAATGGAAGCGAGGTATGGTAGTATACCCCTTTATTTCCAGCACTTGGGAAGCAGAGATAGGCACATCTTTGAATTTAAGGCCAGCCTGGTGTACATAGAAAATTCCAGGAAGCTGGAGCTATATAGACCCAGTCACAACAATCAGACAAATCCCAAAACAAAGTAAAATAAAAATAATCTAGTGGAAGATTAAGCCTCTACTCTTAAAATGTTTCTGTGTTCATACATAATTTTGTCCATAGATTTTCATGTATTTAACACAAGCTTTTTTGGATATCTATGACCGTGTGTGTGTGTATACATACACACACGCGCGCGCGCGCACACACACATACACACACACTAAAATATAATTTGTGATAGATATATACATATATCACAAATTATATTTTAGTGTGTGTGTGTGTATACATACACACACGCGCGCGCGCGCACACACACATACACACACACTAAAATATAATTTGTGATAGATATATACATATATCACAAATTATATTTTAGTTTTCCTTACTCTGATGTGGCAGTCACCACCTTTCAATAGTTCTTTATGGATAGCAGCGTCATTCATTCAGTTCTTCTCGTAGCCATCGAGGCTGATTGGACTTTTCCCTTCCTTGTCTTCTGTGATGTGTGCTGTATGTATTTCTCAAATTTAATATTGTTTATAAAATGGATGTTTTCTACTTTGAGTGGCACTGTTTTATGTGATTGTGCTTTGAAGATCAGAAGACATTCAGTAAAAATATCTTTATTTTTATTGTTTTATTTTTTTCTGATCTGAGTCAAGATGAAACCTAGGTCCTTCCGCCCCTCGCCTTTCTCACTCCTTCCTTTATTTCTAGTTTACCAGGATTAACATTCAGGAATTTTGTCTTGGTGGGGTCGTTCTTCTCTTCTGATTAAACTGATCTCTTTTTGTCCCTTTTGCTGTGAAGGTGTGATGCATCAAGTAAAACATTTAGCAGAATCAGAGACTTTGTTGACAAGCCCTCCAAAGGCATGTACAAATGGGTCAGGATCCCTGGGGTCCACAACACCAGCCAGCAGTGGGACAGCCACGGCTGCAACCAATGCCTCAGCTGATCTGGGGTCACCCAGCTTGCAGCATAGCAGAGATGATTCTCTGGACCTGAGCCCTCAAGGGTGAGTTTTATTGTGAATCTTAATGTACTTCACTTTACCTGTGTTGATACCCAAGACTCCTGTTGAGAACAAAATACCTGAGAATGCATGCCTGTAATCCCAGCACTTGGGGAGGCAGAGGCAGGCCGGTCTCTGTGAGTTCCAGCGAGCAGGACATCCAAGCCTACACAGAGAAACCCTGTTTTGAAAAAACAAAAACACAACAGAAACAACAAACAAACCTGAGAGTGCAGAGTGAGTGTGTGCGTGTGTGTGTGTGTGTGTTGTGATGGGGACAGAATCTATAGCTTCAGCAAATACTGACAATCACCTCTACCTCTGAATTATTTTCTCAGCTCATTTGTTCTCTGAAATGGAAAGAAAATAACTTTAAGAAAGCTATCTTACTTTGCCTGGCTTTATTAAGTACATTAGGTGCATGCATATCATTCACGTTGGTACCCAGGGGAATTGAGGTGCAAATACTTAGGTTTGTTTACATGTGTCATTGATACAGTGCAGTGTCTTAGCATTTGCTTCTGATTCCATATTTTTGCAATTACTTTGTACTATTGCATATGTCTCTGTGATATCAAGGAATTGATACAGTGAAAAATAAGAATTAGAAAATACAAGCAAGGCAGCCAAACATGAATTCCCATTTAGCTTTAATTACCAAACACTTGGCTGTTTCTTAAAGGTAAGTGGTAGTTTTTAAAGTCATTTGTGCCTGTTCTGCTGTACTATTTACTATGTTGAGAAACTCTTGATTTTTTATTTATTTATTTATTTTTTTAGTTGTTGCGTTAGAAGATCACACATTTAAGTGGTTTTATGGTAGAAACTGGAATGTTGTACATAATAAGCCACATTCATTTCTAAAATTAGTTGGTACCCAGGGTAATATTCCATGTTTTTCCTTTGTTGTAAAGTACATCATATTTTTTTTACTTTTAGTTTTTATTATATGTACATGGGTGTTTTTGCCTGTATGTATGGTTCTGCATCATGTTTATTTGTCCCTTGGAGGCCAAAAGAGGGCATCCCACTCTCTGGAACTGGAGTTATAGATTATTGTGAACTTCTATGTAGGTGCTGGGAATCGAATTCATGTGACTGCTAGGAATCAAAGCTAGTGCTCTTTAACTATTGAGTTCACTTTCCAGTTTCTGTAAAATACATACTGGTAAAACATTCTCACTGGGGTTCTAAAATTAAATCTTGTATACCTTAAAGAACCATTGTCCTGTACAACTGGCTAAATTTAGCTGGGGTCAGGTGCTTGAAGAAGAGTCACTTTTGCTGCCAATCTACTTTAGTGTAAATCAAAAGTCTGGTTTGGACTGATTGCTAGTTCAGGAAAGTTAGTCAGTTTGTCTTTCATTATGTTCCTTGGCCAAGTTTCTAAAGATTATGTTTTGAACCTGTTTACTTTCTTTCTCTCTCTCTCTCTCTCTCTTCCTTCCTTCCTTCCTTCCTTCCTTCTTTCCTTCCTTCCTCCCTCCCTCCTTCCCTCCCTCCTTTCTTATTTTATAGGTTGGTCTTTGTGTGTTTTTTTTTTTTTTTAATTACACTTTATTCACTTTGTATCCCCCTCCCTCCTTCCCTCCCAATCCCACCCTCCCTTCCCCTTTTTTACCCATGCCCCTCCCCAAGTCCACTGATAGGGGAGGTCCTCTTCTTCCTTCTGATCTTAGTCTATCAGATCACATCAGGAGTGGCTGCATTGTCATCTTCTGTGGCCTGGTAAGGCTGCTCCCCCCTCAGGGGGAAGTGATCAACGAGCAGGCCAATCAGATTATGTCAGAGGCAGTCCCTCTTCCCATTACTAGGTAACCCACTTGGACACTGAACTGTCATGGGCTACATCTGTGCAGGGGTTCTAGGTTATCTCCATGAATAGTCCTTGGTTGGAGTATGAGTCTCCGGGAAGTTCCCTGTGTTCAAATTTTCTGGTTCTGTTGCTCTCCTTGTGTGATCTTAGTCTTTTTAATACATTGAATTTTATAAAATTGGACATGTAGAAAATTAATCAAGCCTTTAGTTTGTATTTTTGCAGTTAGTAATTCTCCATACTTTCTCTAGACTCTCCGCAGTCTCCATATTAATTCAGTCAGTGAAAATTGTTGGGACATTTTTATTTATAAATTACTGTCTCTCCTGTCTTAGCTGGGTTCCTCAGTGGTAATTGCTAACCTTATCTATTTTTCTATGTAACAGTCGATTAAGTGATGTTCTCAAGAGAAAACGCCTGCCAAAACGAGGGCCAAGAAGGCCAAAGTATTCACCTCCAAGAGATGATGACAAAGTAGACAATCAAGGTGAGTCCTTTGATGAAACATAATGGGGGGATGGAAGAGGTGTTGAACTTAAGTTTCCTCATGATTTGGTGTTCTGAATTGTTTCAATTCTTTAAGATTGAAATTTTTGTTGATTTTTCTTTGGTTTTATTGAAATGATTTGAATGTAATTCTTTTGTCTTTATAGCAAAAAGCCCCACCACAACTCAGTCACCTAAATCTTCATTCCTGGCAAGCTTGAATCCAAAAACATGGGGAAGGTTAAGCGCACAGTCCAACAGCAACAACATTGAGCCAGCACGAACTGCAGGAGTTAGTGGTCTTGCCAGGGCAGCCTCAAAAGACACCATATCTAATAATAGGTAAAGTGTGTGCTGGGATTCAGGATGGGATATCCTTCATCTGAAAGGTCTCAACATGATTGAATTGACATACTAATCAAATGCTAGTCATACGTGGCCTTGGTTCACTTTGCTCTCAAATCAAAGTTAAGTTAGACTCCTATTGAGGATATATGTATAGCTCAGGTCTTGCCTGTGGGCTCAAACCCTGTCTCTTATATACAGAAACCATAGCAATAATACAACCATTTGACAACTCTGCTTATTTTGGTCTGTGTGGAACCTTTTCCTGAATTGTGTTTGCATTTTCTGCTTGTACATTTTAATGAAATTCTCCTGCCTAGTTAGTAGAATTTAAAGATTTGTAGCTGAGAAATCCAAAAGTACATCAGTATATGGGTCATATGGAGATGCTTTTCTTGAGAAGGCACTAGATATAAAGTAACTATGTAGACTACTTCCTCTATAAATAGGATATTTTGCCAGTGGCATTTTTTTTTTAAAGATAACTTAATTTGATTGAGTTGGCTACTGAATCTCTGAATTAGTTAAGAACAATAATTAAGCAACTGTATTTTTAAAGTTTATAATTTAAACAGCTTGGTCACATGCTTCTGGTATATCTTAGTTTTATATCATCTCTTTAGTGAAACACAGTGATGGATGGTGTTAGATAATCTGTCCTTTAGTCAAATCTTATGTAAATTTGTATTTGGGTATGAACACTTAGGAAATTAGAACATATTGTTACTGTTCATGTGATGATCTGAAATTATTCCAAGTAACTAAGCAATTTATATATATAAATATATATTTATATATATTTATTATAATATATATATATATATATATATATATTAGCTTGTTTTCAAAATGAACCTGAATTTTCTTTATATGAATGTATTAATAATCTAATAATCTTAGGCCAGTAAGCGTTTTAAGTGTAGCTGTTTTGATAAAGTTGAAATACTATTTCTTTTGTAAATTTATGTGTGTATCTAAGTACTTGTGGAGACCAGAAAATAACTTGTGGAAGTTGGTTCTCTGGGGATTGAACTCAAGCACATGCTGAAATTTCTTAAAATCTTTTTCAGTGTAGATTTTTTTTACTTATACAGAGGCATTATATCTCCTCTTTCCTTTTTATAGAGAAAAAATTAAAGGTTGGATTAAGGAGCAGGCACACAAATTTGTTGAGCGTTACTTTAGTTCTGAGAATTTGGATGGAAGTAACCCTGCCTTGAATGTCCTTCAGAGACTTTGTGCTGCAACTGAACAACTCAACCTCCAGGTACTGTGTCCAGTGTGTCTTCTTTGCTTGTAGATCATTGGGGGGGGTGATTGTAGAAACATCGCTTTCTGCAATTAAATTTTTTTTTCCTCCTTGTCCCTTGACTACCATGGTTCACCGTCTGCTGCACATAATGGAAATCTTGCCAGTGCTTTCTGTTCTTTGTGTTCCCTATTTCTTGACAAACAACACAGTTTCAGAAATGGCCCTTCAGAATTTCTTTCTTAAATCCTCATAACCGCCTCTATCTTCAGACTCGGTATTTACTTGGAAAGGCTTGAGGCTTTATTGTAGCCCTCACCATTTCATCTGATTCATCTAATCTGTATGATAGTTTATTAACTTCATCATAGCACATCATGTTTCACATTTTAATCTGTCTTCCTAAAAGAGCCTTAATCTAATAAGTGTCAGTTGTACAGTCATAGCCTGCCTGCCTTTATGACATGTTCATACGTGTATATTTTGTACTTTGATTGCCTCTCTTGTTCCCTCTCCCTTCTGATTACCAAGTAGTCACTGTTCTACTTCTTTATTTTTGTTCTTAAATCTTAAATATTTCTTCATAGTAGAGGTTGCATGTCATATTTTGCTTAACATAGTGATCCATCCACTTAATGATACAGTTTCTTCTTTGTTAGTCCCTTCATTTTGAGTTTTTATCATACTTTATTACCATTAAGTAAGAAACTGAACTAGTTAGGTGGAAAAGTTTTGTGTTATGAACACTTTTTTTTTTTTTTTTTTATCATGAAATACTTCTGTGATGTTTCCTGAGCCTTGTAGGGGTGATCATAGATATTCTGCTTTGGTCTGAATGGTAAAAAAATGAAACTTTTCTTACTTAGCACTTGCCAGTTATGACTGTGGATAATTGCCTATTACAAACAGAACTTCTCTGACCAAGACTGGGAACAAAACATAAATGGGCATAAACAATTAGTTAGAAGATATTTTGACACTGACCATTTAAAAAAACAGTGGTAGTAGATTCCTTGCCTTTGATCTCCATCAGCTTTTAACCAGGTTTTTAGTACCAAGAATGAATTCCCTTT
This sequence comes from Psammomys obesus, assembly GCF_907164565.1. Taxonomy (NCBI): domain Eukaryota; kingdom Metazoa; phylum Chordata; class Mammalia; order Rodentia; family Muridae; genus Psammomys; species Psammomys obesus. The sequence continues at coordinate 7,958,415 of NW_026593286.1, forward strand.
TGTGGGTTGGGCTTCAGATCTAAGCACAGAACTAGCCCAGTAACTGTTGAGCCATTATTGTACCAGTGGCAGGTTAGTATTGTAGCTCATAGGGTTCATAGCTGTCCAGTGGTTGGTCTGTCCGTCTGTCTGTCTCTCTCTCCCTCTCTTACTTTCAAAGGTATTGAGAATATATTTTTATTTCTTTTTGGGAAATGTGAATTGTATTGTTTAAGTCAGTATAGACTCTTTTTCTCTACTCTTTCAGGTGGATGGTGGAGCTGAGTGCCTTGTAGAAATCCGTAGCATAGTCTCAGAGTCAGATGTTTCATCATTTGAAATCCAACATAGTGGATTTGTGAAACAACTATTGCTGTATTTGACATCTAAAAGTGAAAAGGATGCTGTCAGCAGAGAGATCCGATTAAAGCGATTCCTTCATGTCTTTTTTTCTTCTCCTGTAAGTTAATAATGGTCACGTGTACTAGTAGAGCTGGTGCTACCAAGTGTGAGCATTTATGTCCCATAAAAGTGTATTGTGTGTTGTCTATTTAGCTCAGTTCCTTTGAACATTCATTTATTGAGCAAGTCTTACTGTGTAGATGAGCAGGGCTCGAATTGACAAGAGGCGTGCTTGTCCCTGAGACGCATATAGGTGCTGGGATTAAAGGTACGAGTCACCATGCCTGGCTTCAAATTTTTTTTTTTTTTAATGTGTCATAAAATAGTGAACGAAGCCAGGCATAAAGTCCATGATTGAGTGCCCAGCATTTGGAGGGCAAGGCAGGAAGGTCAGATACACAGTAAGTTCTAGACCAGCATAGTTAGCATGAGATACTGCCTGAAGATATAAAACAGAAATACCCTTCTCCCAACCCTAGTGACCTGAAGCCCATGTCAACTTTGTCAGGTATTTTTCTCCCCTTGCTAAGATAAGCCATTTAGAGTAGTCTCGCCTATTAGTATTTATTTATATTAGTTGAGGTTATGATAGGCAGATATAGTTCTGCTATGCTAAATAACCATCTCTATAATGTAGATTACAAGGGAAGGGCCTATAGGCTGACTCCCCCTTTTTCCATTTGCCGCTAGTGTGTGAGAACCAGAGTTAACTTGCTACTATAGTTAATGTGAGTACTATAGATTAGACCTTCTGTTACAGGTGTTTTAGAGAAGGCATAACTAAGGAAGGTGTTTGTTGTTTGCGTTATTGGTGTAATGAGTTTAATTACTGCTTATTAGCAAAACTGCCTCTTCATGGGTATTTTTTGAACACTGTTTATATCAGTTTAACTTGTGTGAGTTACTAAAGGTAGAAATGGTGTTTATTGAAGACTGGGTTGGATATGTTGATGTTTTTTTTTTTTTTTTAATTTTTTATTTTCAAGTGCACGTGGGTGCAAATGTGGAATATACAGTGTTTTATGCTTTGCTTAAGACTATGTATATCCCCACTGTTTGTTACCTGATAATTAGATGTCCACAATCTGTTACCTGATACTTTTCCATGTATTAATATCATCATTCAGGCAGTTCAGTACACTTTGTCATACACAAAGAATTTTCTTTTGCCATAAAATATGAATAGTCTTAGTAAAAGGCAACAGGCAGACCATAAATAGCCTCATGGCTATATGGATTAGCTTTTTACCCACTGGCAACTACTATTCCTCAGAGCCATTTGGAGTCATGAATTTTGAAACAGAATTGTGGTCTGTACAAATTGTATCTTTCTTGAAATAACTTACTTGGGGCCAGGGTTTGGAAAGATAGCTCAGTGGTTAAGAGCATTGGCTCCTTTTTCAGAAGACCCTGGGTTCAGTTTCCAGTACCCATTTGTAGCTTAAAATGGTTGTAGCTCCATGTAGCTCCAGGTCCAGGGATCCAACATCCTCACATAACATAACGTGCAGGAAAAACACCAAGCAATGCACAGAAAAATAAAAGAATAAGATAATAAAAGAAATAATTGACTTGGAAGTCTGTCAGAAATCATAAGAAAATTAATAGATAAATTTCCATTTTTTTAAACTGCTTATTAACGTGTTTTTGATATGGAACATTGACTTTTCAAAAGGCCGTGTTTAATTTTTTTTTTTTTTTAAATAGCTTCCTGGAGAAGAGCCCGTTGGAAGAGTAGAACCAGTGGGCCATGCGCCTTTGTTAGCACTAGTTCACAAGATGAACAACTGCCTCAGCCAAATGGAACAATTCCCAGTTAAAGTGCATGATTTCCCTAGTGGAAATGGGGCTGGAGGCAGGTAAGGACCATTGCCTGCGTATGTTCCCTTGCCACCAGAATTGTTGAAGGAAGACATGGTGAAAGGTCTAGTAAGTAGTAAGGCCTTGGTCTTGTTGAGGAACATTGTTTTGTAATGACTGAAGCAATTTGTTTCAATGAATCAAATACATTTTATCTTTAAGATCATGCCATTTATCTATTTGTCTACCTACCTACCTACCTACCTACCTACCTACCTACCTACCTACCTACCTACCTAATCTTTTGTCTATTTTTGAGTTTTTGAAACATGGTTTCTCTGTGTAGCCCTGACTGCCCTGGAACTCTGTAGACCAGGTTGTCCTGGAACTCAAAGAGATCAGCCTGCCTCTGCCTCTCAAGTGCTGGAATTAAAGGCGGGTGACACCATGCTCAGCTTATAACATGTATTTTAACAACTAATATTTTTAAAGTAGATAAATCAGTGACTGAGTTTTGACAACATTCAAAACAGTTTTTGTTTTTCTAAATTATAAAGTTTTAATATGTAATGCTGTAATAATTTTTTATATGGAAATAAAACATTCTCTGACTCTTACTGTGATAAGTGGTTATAACTATTTCAATGGGCTTTAGCATGTATTCACGTTTAAATTTGTCTTTTAATAAAAATTTTTGCTGTTGGGTTTAAGGTCTTGTAAGGCTATAGACAGATGAAATTAATGTGTTAGGGAATTCTGTTGAAACATTTTTTAATTGGAAATCTAATAGAATAAGTTACTTTAACTTTAAAAATCCACATTCTTACGTTTTAAAATCATTTTAAAAAATTTGAATCAAAACTGTCTATATTCATATAGATAAAGCTATCCATCATACCGTACCTGAAGTTTTCTATTTAGAATTTTTATGTAATGAGCTATGTTATACTATCTTGGAACAGTTTTATTAGACATCACAAAACATGATGGCATATCTGGAATCCCATTCAAAACCCACGGTGTGAGAGTCATATGTGCTTATACTTTAGATTTCACTTCCAAATAAAAACTATGTAATAATACAAAAATAGAAACTAACCTTCAGTTTACTTTGCTATGTCCTTTTAAATGAATAGTACAAGGAGGAGGCAAAATATCATCTTGGAATTCAGAACTTGCCTGGGCTATTTGAGACTCAAAACAAATGAAAAGAAAAAAGCCTTGAGGCTTTCCACTTTTGTCCAAGTTTATATGGATTATACTTGCTTATTAATATTTGCATGCTTCATGGAATTGTATAAATAACCACATTTTAAGTTTGACTATATCTGGCCCGCCTGTCCGTCCGTCCGTCCATCTATCTATCTATCTATCTATCTATCTATCTATCTATCTATCTATC
>NW_026593286.1:7962007-7980629 GCF_907164565.1 Psammomys obesus
ATCTATCTATCTATCTATCTATCTATCTATCTATCTATCTATCTATCTACTTTGGAGACAGGGTTTCTTTGTGTAGCCTTGGCTGTCCTGGACTTACTCTATAGACCAGGATGGCCTTAAACTCACAGAGATCCACCTGCCTCTGCCTCCCAGAGTGTGGGATTACAGGTATATACCACCATGCACAGCCACTGACATAGCCATTCATTTAAAAGTATGCAGCAAAGTAAATTTGAATGTTAGTTTTTATTTTTATATTACTAGTTTGCGTTTTTATTTTTAGAAGCAAAAAAAAAGAAAATTAGAATTTCCTCTCTTGGTCTTTGAATAAAGTTTAGTAGGGAAGGACAAATACTGCAGAAGTCAGTGTGCTCAAGTTGTTGAAGAGTTCTTATTTCTAGAGGAATAACCCAGTAGGCATAGCATTTCACTGAAGTCAGTGTTCATGACCATTGATCACATGGATTCACAGAGGCTAGAGCATGTTTTTTTCATGTTTTCATGTGCATGAAAACCTATTCATTTAGTAGTTATTTATAATAATTTGAATTGAATAATTTGATTTGTTGTTGAATCTTTTTAAGTGCTTTGTACTGTAATACAATGTAGTTTTTATATTTTCTTTAGTTAAATATATGTTCACTGTGAAAATAATAGAATAACCTTTTTTCACAAATTATCTTGAGCTTTTCTCTCAACAGAGGATCACAAGCTTTAAAATTTTTCAACACACATCAGTTAAAATGTCAGTTACAAAGACACCCAGACTGTGCAAATGTGAAGCAGTGGAAAGGCGGACCTGTCAAGATTGATCCCCTGGCTTTGGTGCAAGCTATTGAGAGATATCTTGTGGTTAGAGGTATTTTCCGTATGTGTACTCTACTTCTAAAGGCTATTTCCTGTTTTCCTGTTTATTATTTATTGTTCCTGATAAACCTTAGGTAGTAGGAGCCTCTTTTCCTTCCAGAAATATACATATGTTGAACTTGCTTAATAGGCAGAGCGTTTTGTGCTTCAGAATTTTGTATCTTTCTTTTTTTATAGGTCAGAATATATAAACTACTTTTTAAAGACAATACCAGTTTATTCAGTATATATATAATCTTTCATCTGACACCTACAATTCCTAGATGACAATCTTTTTTGATACCTAGGGTATGGAAGAGTAAGAGAAGATGATGAAGACAGTGATGATGATGGATCAGATGAGGAAATAGATGAATCTCTGGTAAGGTGCTTTTTATACCATGTTGTAGTATACATTTATCATGCTTTATCTGTGATTTAGCTTTCCAGGAATAAAATCGCCCCTTATTAGTCATTGTTGAAAAATCACAGAAATGAATAATATGTTAATATTATTTAATAATTAATATTAATAATTTAATAAGTTTAATAATTAATATTAAACTAACAATAGCTTATTTTAGTGTATTTATTTAATTTTGTTATTTCTTACTGAATTCTGCTTATAAATTAAAAATTTTCATAATTGTATATGTAGAGGAAGAAATAGACTAATATAGCTTGAATTATCCTTCAAGTAAATATCCATAATATGAAACCTCCAAAAGGATGCTATAAATGGAAAATACACATTTTCCTATATCTCGTCAGTTGTAGAAAAAATTGGAGTTACACTAACCATACCAATGTTCAGTTGTCTACAAAGCTGGGTGTGCAGAATATGAATAGTCTAGATTTGAGTTCCATCTCTGTGTATATGTACATATCTCCATACTCCAGACAAAACAAGTTCAATCTCTGACCATTTCTGTCTTAAAAGCATTTCAGGTCAGTGATGCTCAGAATATATAGGTTTGGGAGTGTCTGTAGTTTAAATATCCACCACAGGTCTTGGCTTGTTGCCCTAGCAAATAAATTTCAACTAATGTACAGATGTCAGTACTTGGGCTTATATGGATTTTGCTTTGCTTTATTCAGGCTGCTCAGTTTTTAAATTCAGGAAATGTAAGGCACAGGCTACAGTTTTATATTGGAGAACATTTACTACCATATAACATGACCGTGTATCAGGCAGTGCGGCAATTCAGTGTACAGGCTGAAGATGAAAGAGAATCCACTGATGATGAGAGCAATCCTCTGGGAAGAGCTGGTATTTGGACAAAGACTCATACAATATGGTAAGTCTGAACTGGTTTTTCTTGGTAGTATGTGATCTTTGTTTTAGAATCCACATTAAATTCATGGCCTAATTCTGTGAGGAAAGAACCTAAGTCCTACATTTCAACTATGAAAAGCTTTTCAAATATTTAATATACGCTGTGTATATGAATACTGCTTCCTCTTCCTATCTACTAGAAAGCATTTAAGCAACAATCTACCTTTTTTATTTCATTTTTAAACCTTTTGATGGAGTCAAGCTCAGTAGCTCTGAGTCCTGTACAGCTTCTTAGACTGCCTTTAGTGTCTGCCATTTAGAGAAGAGACCTTTTCCCCAAATTAGCCCTTTACTTGCTAATTTACATATTCTTTTAGGAAGATATAAAGCCTTGGTGAGTCTCTGAATCCAAATAGGGAGAAAGATGGTGGATTTCAGAGACTCATAGGAATTCTGTATGGTTTCTCTGACTTAAACATTATTAGCTTTGTTAAATAATTTGGCACATTTAAAATCCACATTTGATTTTCATACTGTCTTATTCCCTTAGGTACAAACCCGTCAGAGAGGATGAAGAAAGTAGTAAAGATTGTGTTGGTGGTAAAAGGGGGAGAGCTCAAACAGCTCCAACAAAAACTTCCCCCAGAAATGCAAAGAAGCATGATGAGTTATGGCATGGTAAGGCGACACACTGAGGGAAGCTGACTCTGTTCAGGCCCTGTCCTTTCTTCTTCCTACTTTTTAAAACTGATTTAGAGCTCTGAAAAGCTTTGGGTATAGTAACTTAAGAATTAAATTACTGTAGTGTAATTACTTTTAATGTAATCTTTGACTTCATATCTAGAAAACAAGAATTAAGAATTTTATAAACTTAAAACTGAAAAATAATCTAATTCTTTAAGAATTCATGCCTTCATGAAGGGTTAAATGCATTCACTCACTAAAGAAGAGAGTGCTGGAGGCTGTGTCTGGTCACCAACAGATTGGCCCTCAACTTCACGGGACAGCTACAGGGTGACTTTGATACACAGGAAGGGAATGCAAAACAGTCAGTTATTTTTCTCCTGTTTAGCTATGCATCTTCAGGAGACGTGAACATTTTTTTATTCCTGGGTATTAAATGTGTACAAGGGTAAAAGTTAAGAAATGAGCATGTTTAATACAATTGAGATACTAAGAAGTTAAGTGTGACAGCTTTACATGATGAAGGCGACTCTGGGTATGTAGATTTTTAGCTATTGATATTTTGTTTAAAAGTGAAACTTTCTTATCCTCTAGATGGAGTGTGCCCGTCTGTATCGAATCCTTTAGAAGTTTACCTCATTCCCACACCACCCGAAAATATCACCTTTGAAGACCCATCCTTAGATGTAATCCTTCTTTTAAGAGTTTTACATGCCATCAGTCGATACTGGTATTACTTGTATGATGTGAGTAATGTCTCCTTTGAAATTCTGTGTCACCTTAGTTTTCTGTTTAGTAAGTGAATGCTCTATTACACTAGAAATAGAGACAGTGAGTCACTGAATGTATACAGTGAACTCATCTCTGGAGCTTAATATTCTTGGATTAAATTTTTTTAAGAAATAACCAAACCCTTTGTCCTACTTAGTGTTTCTATTGCTGTGATTAAATACTGTGACCAAAAGCAAGTTTGGAAAAAAATGGCTTACACTTCCACATCACTTCTATCATCTACAGAAGTACAAGTAGGAACTCAGGCAAGGTAGAGACCTGGAGGAGGCAGCAGCTGATGCAAAGGCCATGGAGGGGTTCTGCTTACTGGCTCACTTCCAGTGTCTTGCTCAGCCAGCTTTCTTAAAATCCAGGAGTACCAGCCCAGGGTTAGCCAAACTCACAATGGCCTGGGGTCCCCCACATCAATCAGCAATTAAAAGATGTTCTACAGGTTTTCCTGAAGCCCAAGTCTTATAGAGGCATTTTCTCTCAGCTGAGTATAGTTTATGTCAAGTTAACATAAAACTAGCCAGCATAACTGATCCCATGTCAGCTTGATACACAAGCATATCACTGTTAAAGCACAATGTTTTTTCTTAATCATCTCCACGATTGTATGTTAATACCACAATATACAACATAAATAACTTTAAAAACTCCCAGTCTTTTATAAATTCATTAAATGTTCAGTCTTTTTTAAATGCTGGCTCAGGAGACAGAGTCAGGTGGATCTCTGAGTTCAAGGTCAGCCTGGCTACAGAGTGAGTTCCAGAACATCCAGGACTACACAGAAAAACCCTGTCCTGAACTAACACATACACACAACCCTAAAAGAAGAAGCAAAAAAGAAAAAAGTTTCTTTAAAACTCCAAAATCAATCTCTCTCTCTCTTTTTTTTTTTTTTTTCAAAAAATATCTCTTAAAAGTTTAACCTCTGTGGACTCCTGTAAAAATTAAAATTAAGTTTGAATACTTTATTTCCTCAAGGAGGAAGAACCAGGATATAGTCACAGTCTGAACAAAGCAATGTCAAACTCCTAACAGTGTAAAAAGTCATTGTCTAATATCTTTGATTCACTCAGATATCTTGGGTTCCTCCAAGGAAGGGATTTGGGTCACATATCTGGATTCCTCTACAGGACACACAGTTTGTCCTCTAAGTTCCGCTACACTGCTGCTGCTGTTTTGGGTGGTCTTCCAACTGGCATCTTTAAAATGTAGGGTTTTCCGCAACTTGAGCCCTGACACACAGTGCCAAGCCAGCTGCTCCTCATGACCCCTCCTCCATGTCTTCAAAACCAGTACCACACAGCTGACTACCAAGTTTAGCTGCCTGCTCAAGGTATAACCTTAGTCACTTCTGAAGCACAGCTGTGTGCTTACTCTGAGGAAACACTTGGCAGAAGATTTCAGCTCAGTGATGCAAATGTTTTTCTTAATCATCATTCATTTCTTAGTTCCACCTAGCCACCATCAGTTTTTCCCAAGATCAGAGGTTTCACTTCAGTGGTACTGGTGTTCTGTTAATTACAGTGCAGTCTTGAGCCAAAGCTGGCAAGACCCACAGGTTCTTAATTCATATTATGTAATGACCCTGATAGTCTTTAAGTCTCTCAAAACTTCTCTCTGGAACTTCACAAGCCAGGCCTCAGTCCTCTGCATCTCTCAATATACTTAGCTTTCACACTCCCACGAACAGCTCACCAAGGATTTAGTACTCATTGGCTTTCCCAGCCTAAAGTTAAAGGTCCTTCTACAATCCCCTCAAAGGCAACATGGTCACAGCAACATCTCAAAAATCCTGGTGCCAATTCCTGTCCTAGATAAAGTTTCTCTTGTGATTAAACGCCATGACTATAAGTAAGTTGAGAATTCCTTCCTCTCAGATGACTATAAACATTTGTGTTTGAGTAAAGAGTTGAGTACTTTATTTATTTATATAGAGTGAAGGGAAACAGCTCCATGAGGTTTAGATGCAGGAATTTTCAGAAATGGGAAATCCAATCCATCAAGGCATTGGATAGTGAATGTTAAAAAGGGTGAGAGAGAAAAAGAACCAAGTAAAATATAGACCCACGTATTGATGGATATAGAAAGAGATTTTGATTTTTTTATTTTATTTTACAGAATGCGATGTGTAAGGAGATTATTCCAACTAGTGAATTCATTAACAGTAAATTAACAGCAAAAGCAAATAGGCAGCTTCAAGATCCTCTAGTAATCATGACAGGAAACATCCCAACATGGCTCACTGAGCTAGGAAAAACCTGGTAAGACAGTCCTTTGGTAAACTTATAAATATTGACATGGTGTTGGTCTTTGTTTGATTTGTGATAGAAAAGTTGTAGTTGACATGTAATGTTTGTTGACAACTTTGCAAACTCACTGAAGGACATTTGACCTGAGGGTAATAAAATTCTTTGCCTTCATAAAAAAAATGGTACTGCAGAGGTGTGAGTGCTTGGTTTTCTGAGCCTTTTTTGAACCAGATACTATAGACCTAATGTGGTAAAATCAAATTAGAATTTGAGTTTTTTTGTATGGCTTCACCCTACATGTTGTCAGTTGTACCAGCATTCAGGTTGAAATGTCAAGGGGGGAAAATCAAACCCATAAAACCACTCTATGAAGTGTCTTAGCTGCAGTATTCTTGGCAGTGACTTTCCAGTGCTAAGTCTGTGATGAAGATCATGAAATAGTAAAGTCGTTAACTTTAGCAAGAGTCAGATGTGACTTTGCAATGGTACCACCCCCATTAGAGATTTTAGGAGGGCTATTCTCACTAGGAATTAAAGCTGATCTGGGCAGCGTAGTAAAACTCGATGGCAACAAACTGCTACAGGCTCAAAAAGATTTCGTCGTCCGTCCGTCCGTCCGTCCATCCATCCATCCATCCATCCATCCAATTCATCTACCTGTTCACTCATTCATTCCTTCATTCATTGACTCACCCATTTACTTATTTCTTTCTTTCTTTCTTTCTTTCTTTCTTTCTTTCTTTCTTTCTTTCTTTCTTTCTTTCTTTCATTCATTCATTCATTCATTCATTCATTCATTCATTTGCTGGTAGCAGGGTCCCTCTATATAGTCCTGGAGCTTGCTCTGTAGACCAGGCTGGCTGAACTCACACAGATCCTCCTGTCTCTGCCTCCCAAGTGCTGAGATTAAAGGTGTATGTCACCACTGTATTGTATTAGAAGTTGTTGCCAATACAGATTTTGATTTTTTTTTTTTAAAGTCTTCTGTTTCTCACCTACATGGTAAATTGTATTTTATCTTTTCTAGCCCATTTTTCTTTCCTTTTGACACCCGACAAATGCTTTTTTATGTAACTGCATTTGATCGGGACCGCGCAATGCAAAGATTACTTGATACCAACCCAGAGATCAATCAGTCTGATTCGCAAGACAGCAGAGTTGCACCTAGATTGGATAGAAAAAAAGTAAGTATTTCTCAAGAGTATTTATGTTGAGCTTTCCAATTTACAGGTAGGACCTAAAGTACTATATCTAGATATGCTTGTGGAGTCATGGCCTTCACTTGATTTGTGTACTTGAGAGCATTTATTCCTGTGGCTAGAAGAAAAGATTGGATCCTCTTCAGCTGGTGGTTGTGAGCTGCCTGATGTGGGGGCTGGGAACCAAGTACCAACCACTCTTATTGCTAAGTTCTATCATTCTGTCGTTTTAAAAATCACCGGTGTGTTAGCTTATTTTCCCATGAACCTCTTGACACTGTATAGTCTTACTTTTGGGGGTTGGTTCATTGCTGAAATAATATTCATTTAGTTACCATGATGCTTACTAATACACCTTAATTTCTTTGTTTCCATATTGGAAACTTTGTCAAATTATAGCCTCTCTTTTAATGTTGAGTATTTGATACATTTTAGTCTCTTAGCTTGTCAAGCCTATTTGGAAGAGAGTGAAACAAAATCCCAGTATATTTTGAGTCTGCCTCAGTCACCTCTAGTGTTGCTGACTTCTCTCCCATGCTTCTTCTAATCTTAGCTTCCAGTTGTGCCTGAGCCATTTCCATGTGAGACTAATCCTAGCCTTTTGATCTTCACTGGAGTGTGTGTGTGTTTGTGGGTGTCTTTTTCTTTCTTCTTTCTTCTTTCTCTTCTCTCCTCTCCTCCCCTCCCTTCCCCTCCCCTTTTCTTTTCTTTCCTTTCCTTTCCTTTCCTTTTTTGAAAGACTGTTTCCTGTGTACTCCTGGCTGTCTAGGAACTCTCCAACTGAGAGATCTGCCTGCCTCTGAGAACCAATGAAGGCTACCCTCAATACTGCCTGATTCACCTGCATTGGAATTTGTGTTTGTTTTTTCCTTCCCAATGACTTTTCTGTGGTCTCTTACAAGTTTTTAATCTCTTGAGGATTGCATCAACATCAGTGTTGCTATGTTTAGAAATGGCAGGACCTTTATCATCTTCAGTCTACCCAGGAGGCATCTTGTTGCAAGGGTACTTCAGAGTTTAGAGGTTTCTTCCCTGTCATCTCCACATGAGTTTTATTGGAGCTACTTAAGAGGAACAGAAATTACTGAGAAATGGGGCTAGAGAGATGTCTCAGTGGTTAAGAGCACTACCCGCTCTTCCTGAGGACCCTGGTTTAGTTCCCAGCATGGCAGCTCACAACTGTCTGTAGCTCCAGTTCCAGGGAATCTGGCACCTTACAGATATACATGCAAAATACCAACACACATAAAATAATGATAAATCTTAAAAAAAAAAAAAAGAAAATACTCAAAGACAGCTGTATCACCAAAGCCCACCCTAGCATGGGTAACACAAAGCTGGGAACCTGGAGCATACAGCACAGGTTGCAGAGTGTCCTTTCCAGGTGAGTTGGTTGGTCTAAACTTCCAGGCAGCTTGGCTAGTTTCTGTTTCTTTCAGGCTGCTGGTCTGGTCTCAGAGTCCTCTCTGCAGCTTTTTTCCTCTTAAGAGTCATCTATGCAGCTCAGCTTTACTTTACCTGAGAAGGGACTCTTAGCTTTTATTGTTTACTCTGCCATGGAGGGGCTGAATCTGGTCAGTTGAAACCTGAAGAGACTTGTTAATTCTTTAACAGTGTAGCTCTTTTACCCTTTCTAAGGGATGTGCTTACAGGAATAGTTTTCTAACAGTTAAAGGGGTTATTTTGTACTGTAGTAAGCGCTTCCTGTTGACTAAGTGGGTCATTATTTCTTCACATCCATTTTCCTTTTAGCGCACTGTGAACCGAGAGGAGCTGCTGAAACAAGCTGAGTCTGTGATGCAGGACCTTGGTAGCTCACGGGCCATGTTAGAAATCCAGTATGAAAATGAGGTGAGTTTTGGACTCCATGATGGTATTTTAATTGCTGTTGATAGAATGTCATTTGTGTCTGTTGGTACTATGAAAATTCTGAAAGGCATTGGGAAATTTAGCTTAAAACAAAAAAGATTAAGTTCTTCCTTTTTCAGGGGTTTAAATGCAAAATAGAAAACAGGATTTTTTTTTTCTGTCATAATTACACATATCCTTGTAATGTTGATGAAGTAAAAGAATTTTCTAAGAGTCAGTAATTCAGAAGCACTTGTACTGCTTTTTCAGAGTGGAGTTTATTGATAGAGAATATGGTGTACACCGTAAAAACTTTTTTTCACAGTTGGTATATGTACACAGTCTGGAACCACCTCCACTATGGCAAGTGGAGACCATCTCTGTAAACACTGCCCTGGCAGTCACTGGTGTAGCTTCCAATGTTGTTGTTTTCCTATTTTTACAAGCTCATAAATAAATGCGTTCATGCAATAATGTGACTGTTGCGTTGCTCTTTTTTCACTTACTGCCATGCATGTGAGCCTCATTCATGTTGTAGCATGCACCAGTTTTTTCTTTTTTCCTTTTCCAAAGTTTTTTCCTAGTTTCTCACAATGGCTTATTATGTGTTAGTCACTAGTTTGGGGGCATTTGCATTCTCTGTTTTTGACATTTGTGCCCAGGTCTTTCTATAATAAACTTATTTGTGGTTCTTTTGAATAAATACTTAATTTTAAGTCATTTGTTATGATATTTTAATGTTATTAAGAAATACCATACTTTATGTCAGTGGTGATTCCAAGTTTTTGTCATTTTCCTAGTAATTTCTTACTCTGTACTTGGTGTTACTAGGTTTGTCAGTTTTAATTATTCTAATGAGTTTGTGGAATATTGACATGATTTGGATTAGCATTTTCCTTGCATTGAGAATATGGACCATTTTTTGCATTGCCTGTTGGTCACTTTCGATTTTGGAGAAGATGCTGGGACTGTTCCCCACTTTTCAGTTTGATTTTGCTTTGTAGTTGAATTAACAGGTCTCTTACCTGGATTTGCATCCTTTAGTACTGCCTTGCCATTTTTTTCCAGTTACCACTTATGCAGTCTAATTTTTGTGTCATGCGTTTACAAGATTTAAATCTTATTTTGTTTTAGTTCATATTCAATGATCATTTCACATTAATATGTAGAGTTGAAGAATGGATTCAAGAAAGGTTTTTTTTTTTTTTTTTTTTTTTTTTTTTGAGATGAGAGATTACTGTGAGATACAGACTAGCCTTGAACTTGAGTGTTTTCCTCCTTATCCTCCTAAATTCTGTTATTACAGCCTTTTGGCATTCACAGCTTACTCTTTATTTTAATTATATTAGGATTGTGGGCATGTGTGTTTGGGAACATTGACTCATGGGGTACATGTGAGGGTCAGAGGATATTTTTGTGGAGTTAGTCCTCTCCTTCCATCATGTAGGGCCTAGGGATTGAATTTAGGTAATCAGGAATGGCAGCAGGTGCTCTTAACAATTGAGCCATGCCGGTGGTTCACAAATGAAATTTTATTGGAACATTGCTCTGCTCATTGCCACTTTCATGCCATAAAGGCAGAATGGAGTGGTTATAGTAGAGTCCATGAGATCCAATACGTATTGGAAATATTTTTGAAAGGAATATTTTCATAATGCGGCAACAAATGGAAATAAAGGAAGAGTATTATTTTTTCAAAGCCATGATAGCAAAAGTCAAATAATGGGAGAGAATTTTTAACAAAATACATGTAATTATGAGTTTTGGCCAATTTAATTATATAGTAATTTAAGAGAATTAAAGCATCAAAGGACTCTACCATTGGTAGAGTACCAATGGTATGGTGCTGTACACACACCCACCTTCTCCAAACTAAGTAAAATCTTTGTCTTTGCAAACTTCCCATAGAAGCTGATTCTAAACATCACATGTACATGGTATTTAATGACAACTGAGGGAGGCATGGCATTTACATTTCTGGTATCTGGCAAAAGTTCAGTGCCTACCCAGGTTATATAATGAGGCAGTGCCTCAAAAGCACAATAAAACACAAAATTAAAAAAATGAAAACCATTAACAATTGTGATAAAAACAAGGTTAGAGGACCCAAATTACCTCTTTACAGAAAGTCTACAGAAGTCAAGACTGTGTAGGATTGGTGTAACAAAAACAAATGAAGAATTCAGAAACAGACCCTAAAAAGAATGGCCTTTTCAAGAAATGGTGCTGGGAAAATGAAGTAACCCGTTTAAGGGAATAAGCAAAAACATTTATGTTGCTTTCTAAAGGTGCAGCTGTATGTTCTACAAGTAGAGTTAAGGTATTTACTGTGCAAGCCTGACACCCTGAGCATAAATCTGACCTCCACACATGCATTTGAACACATACATTATTCTTTTAAAATGCCAGGGTCATCTTAAGTTACAGATTGGACCCTCATTCACAAACAGTTTTTGTATGGTACCCAAACATCATTTATATATATATGTTGAAACACTATGCAAAATGTTTTCCATCATTTAACAAACATTCTTAGCTTTCATATATTAAGAAGAAGGCAGGAGACTAGCTGAGGAGGTTTGGTGCATTCTAGCTCTAGCTCACAGACCTTTGTTGTAGATGGTTCTGTCATCTGTGACTGAGAATGTTTTACTTCTTCCTTTCTGGCCTTTTTTTTTTTTTTTTTTTTTAAGCTTCTTTTCAGATGGTTTTCATCAGGCAAAAAAAGGGCAGTGTGCCAAAAGATTCAAGTAATGATTTTCTAGGTAAAGACAAAGCTTGGTGATTTTAACTTCACTGACTCGCCACTGCTTTGCCCTTATTTTCTTGTGTGAAAATGTGGATAATAGAAGTACCACCTCAGTTGTAGCTAAGTTCATATGTGTGAAGAGTTAGAACATTGTAAGTACACTAAGTAAGTACACCATAAATTTAGTAGTTTTGTTTACAGTATTACCAGTAGCTATTTAAATATAATTGTAGCCATTACTTTGATTTTTTTTTTTTATTCATTTTTGTAAACATAATCTTACAAAAAATTTTTGTGAAAAGCCCTAAGGACCTGCAGCCACAGAATAAACATGTAGAGGTTTGTGTCCTGAGAAGTGTATTGTGTGGCAGTGATTCAGGTTATGGTAGAACTATCAGATATTCTTACAGGTCAGTTAGAGATTTCCTAAGACAGAGGCACAAAAGGGCGTGCCAAGCAATTGATATAGGTGTCAAATGAATGAGGCATTCAGAGAGGGAATTAAGCTTTGCAAAGACAGGAATGCTTCGTGGGAGAGAGTGAGTGACTCTTAAAAAACAATTTTCTAGCAGATTAGGATTTATCCTAAGATATTGTTGGCTTGGTGATAGGTGACAAAAGCCAATGCTATTCTGAAAGTTTTGGGAGACAGGCAGAGGAGATGGAAAAGGGGGAGGATGGCAATGATTTTAGAAGCCATTTAGTACTGGTGTGTTTTTTTTTTTTAAATCTCCCCCAATTATAGTTTTTGCTCACAGGATGTGGTACTTAGATTTCATATTTGTAAGCAGTAAGAAATCTTACCTGTGGCTGGTGAGATGGCTCAGTGGCACCAAGCCTGATAACCTGAGCTTGATCCTTGGAATTCACGTGATAAATAGAGAAATGTTTTCACACAAATAATCCTTTGAAACCTGAATACTTTGGTGTATTTGCATACATGAGCATGATAATTTTAATTAAATGAGACCTATATGAGTTCAGAATAGCATTTTACCAACTCTGCTTAGGGTTCAGGTTTGAACTGCTATTGCAGAAATCAATAGTCTATCATGTTCAGTGAATCTTTCCTGTTAAACTCTGAAAAAGGTTCTGGGATCCAACCTCATTGGGAAAATGTGTTCACTGCATAATGTTGCTAGATGGCTAGCAGACTGAAATATGTAAAACACTTAGAACATTGCCTAGCATATAAAACATGCTGATTTGTGTCACCTTTAAGGTAAAAAGACTATGTATGTTAAGCCAAATTGTTTTCATTGTTGGTCTTCTTCTGGATTTTGTATTTGTTTGAAACAGTCCCCTAATCTATATTTCTTTTTGCTAGACTATCATATTTTCTTCCCTTTAAAAAAATGGAAAAGAAGCCAGACCATCTAGTAGCTGTACATTTAGTAGAATGTTTGGACAAGATACTCCTGACCAACCCCAGGAGCAAGTTGTGTTGGCTTTGGTGGGTGTGGCATAGGCTTTCAGTAACACTCTTTAAGTTAAATTCATTTTACTTTTAGAAACAGCTATTTAAGAGAAAGTAATAGATTTTTCTAGGATCTGTACTAATTTTGGGATAATTTTGTGAAAGAAATAGCTCTGGAGCACCACCTCGTGGACAACATGCACTACTGCATGTCTAATCTTTTCTCTCCCTTTTCTCCAGTGGCTGAAAATGAATGCGGAGCAAAATAAACAAGGTCCCTACCATTGTGAAGGTTTTCTTTAGTTTTGGAAGGTTGACACATCTGTTCTCTCTCTCTCTCTCTCACATACACACAAACACATATACCACTACCACCACCACCATACATGTTACACTTGTGGTCAGAAAAGATTAACGAAGATGGAACATGTTTGGTAAGGTGACAACATTGTTCTAAGCTGGCTTTTGAGTGGGAAGCAAATCACTGGTGTTAGGAAGAATGGCTCTAGCAGAACAGAGGCAGTATATTCCAACTATCACAGGATCAAGGTGACTAGAGCTACTAGTACATAAGGACAGAGCAGTAGGAGTCAAGGTCAGTGATACTGGAAGTAGGAACCATACAGATGTTAGGGCGTGATAAGAACATGTGCTGTGAGTGAACAAGTAAGTTTTTCTTAGGAAATGTCACTGTTAATACGTAGGACATTAGGGACACTAGTGTAAGTGGGTCATTCGGCAAGCTTAGGTAGATCAGATTAAAGGAGAAGGTTGCAGAGAATCATTAGTGTAGGCAGAACTTCCTGTGTAGTGACTGGTTTAGATTATGCAGAGTAAGAAGCACCAAAGGTGGACATGATGTCTGTGGGAACACTCATTGTGGTTAAATAATGATACCCATTTTCACATGGACTTCTGTGCAAGGGGTGGGAGCTAATCAGAAAGGACTTTCCAGTTGCTAGCAGGCACTGCTTTGAAAAGTAAGAATTAAATGCGTAGACTGTATCAACTCTTAAGATAGTAGGCACTATTTTTTTTTAAAGAATACTAATAATAAAAGTGTCCTTTGTTTATAAGCAAATGATCACTTGAACAGATTATTGTCACATAATATTGAACTGTGATATAAAATTATTATTGTTGCTTGACTTTAGTTTGGACTGAGGTGGTGGGAGCTTGCTGAAACAATGGAGAATTGCTGAGTCTGTGAACAGTGCTCTAAGCATAATGACAATGTTGCTGGCACATAGCAACTTTGTAAGCTGCACAGTCACCTTTGAATATTTAAGTGGCAAAGCCTAGTCTCTAGATTGATAAATCAGGAGTTTTTGTCTCCCACCCCCAACTCCTGTGAGGTCGTGTGTGTGTGTGTCTCACACCGATAAATATCTTGAGGTTCTAGTATAGCCTTGGACTTAAGGGGCCTCTGACTTAATTCCTTTGGTTGCTGACATGAATTCAGATCTTGAATTTTATCTCTTAGACTTCTATTAAATGTATGTTAGACTCTATGGGGATTAAAGGCAGTGAAAATAATTCCCTGTCTAAACCCTGCAAGTATGTAATGGAATAGTGGTAAAGCCCTAAAGTGTTATAGGAAGAGATGATTGTTGGAGGGAGGCTAGCTCCCTTAAAGAGAAAAATAAACACATCCATGCAGTACCATATTGATCCCTAAAGGAAAAATACATAACCACAGCTGGGATTTTGAGCCATACAATTGGAGTGTAGGGCCCAGAGGGAATGATAAAGGGTGTTTAGTGCCCATGACTTTAATGGCTGTTCAAGACATACTGGAAAATCATCTCATGCTTCCTGACAAACACTTGATATTGACATCCATATCACCAAGAGGTTGCCAGGCAAAAACGGCACCACGGTTTCTAAAATTCTGATTGATTCTCCTTTTTTTTTTTTTTTTTTTTTTTTTTTTTTTTTTTTAGGTTGGTACAGGTCTTGGGCCAACACTGGAGTTTTATGCACTTGTTTCTCAGGAACTACAGAGAGCTGACTTGGGTCTCTGGAGAGGTGAAGAAGTAACTCTTAGTAATCCAAAAGGTAAGGTGCAGATGTGAGTAGTCAGTCTGTATTACTCGGATGAGGTAAGGGAGTTTTTCCACCCTAGGTCGTCTACTGGGGACCATGTTCTTTGCCTTTCATGTCTTTCCGCCCTATTTTCTCATTTACCCAATGGGAGGGAAGGACTTCTAGATCTGGAGGCTGTCACTCCAGTTTTCTCAATACTAAATTTCCTAATGTTCTTAGTTGCCAGGCTTTGTTTTGATTTGTTTTGTTTTAGAAAATCTCATCTGAAGTTTGGTGACTTGCTCGTTTTACAGGAAGCCAAGAAGGGACCAAGTATATTCAAAACCTCCAGGGCCTGTTTGCACTTCCCTTTGGTAGGACAGCTAAGCCAGCTCATATCGCAAAGGTTAAGATGAAGTTTCGCTTCTTAGGAAAATTAATGGCTAAGGCTATCATGGATTTCAGATTGGTAAGTTTAGGATTGTTTGCTTATCTATAATTTTGTACAGTGTTCTGTGAAAGTACCTCAGTCTCCTGCACTCAATGCTATGTTCTTGAGCACTGCTGCTCTGTTTCGAATGTGTGCATGAACTGCTTGAGATTTTTGTTTAATGCCAGTTCTGCTTCTGTAGCACACACGTAAATCTGCCCTTTAGTCTGTGTAGCATTCCTTAAGTAGACAGGACTCAGAGGCAAGCAACATTAGGATCGCATTAATTGTATTTTTGACGTTTTTAATTCAGTGGGAAAGTCATGAACATGTAGGTAAACTCAGTGAGTTTCTGTTAGAGTGCTATTGTGAAAATAAACTAAGTGATCTATATTTATGGAGGTTTGAATATTTCTGGACTTTTCTTCATTTCCTCTTTTCATATTATCAGTATGGGCAAGACATTTTCATCTCTACCCAACAAATTTACATTCTCTTTAAAGAGGTGTGTGCAGTTTATTGGTTATTTTAGAAGTTTCATTCATTTTGTTTGGTTTTGTTTTGAGTAAGTTTTTCATTTTTCCTTCTCTGACTTCAGAATATTAAACATATAAGTAGAATTATATTGAGTTTAGTTGGTTCAAAATAAAGTAAAATTCTACTGAGGAACACCATAGTGTTTCAGAGTCCCTCATGTGAAATACTTAATGGATATTACATATTCATCCTTGGTGTTCTTTTTATGTGTTAGTGCTTAACTAGGTTCTTCAGCCTTCTCAAATGTTGGCAGAGATTTGGCACCCAGTTTGTGTCTCTTGATTTCAAGTAAAGACAGGAACAATTCCTAAATTATTTTTTCTCTTGGAGATTTTTTTTTTTTTTCTTCTTGGAGATTATTTTACCTTTCCAAATGACCTCTTTTACAAAGTGCCTGTTACAAGCTTGCTGTGAAAAGTATGTTGCATGCTCCCTTTCAGGTGGACCTTCCCCTCGGCCTGCCATTTTATAAATGGATGTTGCGGCAGGAGACTTCCCTGACATCTCATGATTTATTTGACATTGATCCTGTTGTAGCCAGATCAGTTTATCACCTAGAAGACATTGTCAGACAGAAGAAAAGACTGGAGCAGGATAAATCCCAGGTAGGTCTGAAAGAGATGTCCAGGGGATCAGATCAGTTCTTTGTTCTAGAATTATGAGGCTTGTTAAGTGGTTTGTATTTGACCGGTTAATTTTACAGTAATACTTGACTTAATTGATCGATTGATTAATTTTTACTTATTTATTTATTCCTCTTTTGAGACATGGTTTCTTTGTGTAGCCTTGGCTGTCCTGGACCTGTAAGACCAGGCTGGCTTTGCACTCACAGAAATCTGCCTACCTCTGCCTTCCCAAGTGCTGGGGTTACAGGTGTGCGCTACTGGTGCCCAGCTAGATTTATTTATCCTTATGAGTGTTTTGCCTGAATGTGTGTGTATACAACTTGCATGCAGTACCTTTGGAAGCTAGGAGGGGAAATCTGGCCCTTATATTCCAGGCAGTTGCTGGCCTGCCTGCCTCAAGCTGCTAGGAATTGAACCCAGGTCCTCTGAGTAACAAGTACTCTTTAAGCACAGAGCCATCTCTTTATCCCAGCAATATTTCATTTTAATAAGAGAGTTGCTTAGTATGTCTATTAAAATGTGTTAATGTGTGCTAACAGAAGGACCATTTTACAATGAACCCACTGTGATCTTTAATAGCAGCAAATGGATGCCTTGATTTTTCAAAATAAAATATACGGGCTAGAGATGGCTCAGAGGTTAAGAACATTGGCTATTCTTCCAAAGGTCCTGAGTTCAATTCCCAGCAACCACATGGTGGCTCATAATCAATAGTGAAATCTGGTTCCCTCATCTCGTGTGCTGTATAAATAATAAGTAAATAGAATTTAAAAAAATAATAAACTATTAAGGGAAGTTTAAGACCACTTGTTGAAAATTTTAGATGTTAGATGAACAGAAAGGTACTCCTGTCTCTCTGTGTCCCTCCTCTGCCCTACCACAGACTGTGTGCTTGAATTGCAAGTTCATAACACTACACCCAGCTTATACATACTTTTTACTGGTTGTTGACAGGCTAGGGCTATGCAGCTCAAGTGTAAAGCGCTTAAGCTAGCATGCCTGAAGTGCTAGGCTCAATACCTACAATTGTCAATCACAGAAATGTTCATGAATGTCTACTCTTTGAGGTTTCTGTTTCATCTCACAGATAATCTTGAGCTCTATCTCATTACCGTCCTTTTACATATATACATTACTAGCTCATTTAGGCTTAATTTATGACTGTATGGGTATCAGATATCAGAAGAAAAAGGTTATCTTTTCTAAAAAGTAACAAGGTGCAGTAGCTTCTGTGTGTGTAGATTTAACCACCTGCCATCTTTTTCGCCCATTTTAAGATTTAAGTTGAGACCAGCAAACTAATAAGATTGTCTATCAAAAGACAGTGTTGCACCTTGATGGGTTGAATTTGTAGAGGCCAGAAGGTGATTTACCAAGAATATTCATTTTATCTCCCACTCCTACTCACCACCACTCCCCAAGGTTCACATACACTTAATACTTAAAATTTTAACACACTAGTTTTGTGCATAAATAGTGTCACATATATAGTGGGAAATAAAGGAAAGCACATGAAACTTGGCATTTTTCAAATGCCTCAGATATACCCAGTATTCTGCAGTCCTGTTAGATGTACTTTTGGTGTTTCAACTTTACAGATGAGAAATTAAAGACCAATAGACTGAGCAACCTGTTTTATGTATACAACACGGGAGCATTGCATCAGATCCAGGGTGATCTGGATCATGCCCTTCTGCATGTC
Source organism: Psammomys obesus (assembly GCF_907164565.1). NCBI lineage: Eukaryota > Metazoa > Chordata > Mammalia > Rodentia > Muridae > Psammomys > Psammomys obesus. The sequence continues at coordinate 7,980,379 of NW_026593286.1, forward strand.
ACACAATTTTCATAGGTTTACTCATCTCAAATTCTGTGTGCTGTCACTTGATATTTGCCTCCTTTCCTTCATTCCTGATCCTGTCAACTAAAAAGTATTAAGTGAATCACAGAGTCCATATTAGAGAAGTTGACCTACGTCTTAAACAACTTTGAACTAGAATATGAAAGATGCTGGTGTTCTGAAATAAGCTCCCTACTTCTTTCCCTCCCTCCCTCCCTCCCTCCCTCCCTCCCTCCCTCCCTCCCTCC
>NW_026593286.1:7980639-7996123 GCF_907164565.1 Psammomys obesus
TCCCTCCCTCCCTCCCTCCCTCCCTCCCTCCCTCCCTCCCTCCCTCCCTTCTTTCTGTCTTCCTTAGACAATGTCTTATGCCAAAGATTAACTTGAGTTTCTGATCCTCCTGCCTCTAAATCCCAAATGCTGGGACTAAAGGTGTTTGTCACAATGCCAACTGAACTATCTCCCTGGCCCACTGTCCTCTTGTTTTATAAAATACACAAATGGGGCACATTCTCTAGGCTCAGATTTGACCTGTTTGTTTACAGTTTACCCATTTGTTTATTGCACCTATCACTTCTTGTCTCCTAGGCGAGCATTCCCACCATTGATCTAGACCCAGACCCTTGACCTGGTAGATTAAATTCTCACAAAATAAACGGGAATGTGTTAAAGTTGAGTCTGATGTAGTATATAAGCCAAAGAAACTAACAGTAAATTCTCTTTAAGCATGTCCTGGGAGTACTCTATGTTGCAGATCACTATGTAATCGGGGCTAGAGAATTTATATCACTTTTACTTGAGACAGGTAGTTTAGAGACAAGTTTTTTGTAGTTTTTAAAAATTTGTGTACAAAAGCTCAGGTTTCTTTAGGATATTTTCATGTGTTTTTTTTCCTCTTCCCTTCCCCCACTCCACTGTTGACTTTCTTCCTCCAAGGTAGTGTCCTTTGCGCTTTAATGTTGTATATCTGCAGGTGTTTAAATGCCATTTCTAGATTGTTCATGAAAGCAAACCTCAAGTATTTCCAGTGTTCCTTTCCCTTGACTTTTCTTTCATATCCTCTTCACTTGCTCCTCTATAGTCCCTGTCTGCGTTCATGAAGTTTGAGAGATTCTTAATGGATCAGCATTAAAATTAGATGTCTTCATTTTCAGTAGTACTTAGGTTTTTTGTTTACCATTGGTTCTTATTGTTTAAAAGAGACAAAAACACAACAGCATTTTATGTCGACCTTTTAAGGTATGGGCTTTTAAAAAATACCCTGGGTTTGATGTGACTTGGCTTGGCTTTCTTTGAAGCTCTTTTTTTCTTTCCTGTACAAAGGTGTGCTGTGCTTTGGGACTAGAAGTGAATACCTCCAGGGTGTGCTTTACACTTGAGCCTTGTAAGGGAGGAGAAAAAGTTTATTACTATTACTAGGAAGTACATTGTTTACATTTACAGTTTTCTACCTGTATTACTTTTGGGTATTGGTTAGATCCATCGATACTGGCCTAGATTTTAGAAGTGTGTTTTTATTTTGTTAAAGCTTAACAAAAACATCTAAGGACTTTCTCTAGTACATGATTTGAGTATGCTTATAGGGTACAATAACTTCTTAGTGTGGAAAATACCCCAACAGTCTTGTTTTCCTCCATTTTGGATCCTGAGGTATTTAAGATTATTTTCTTTGTGCTTCCAGTGACTTGTTTAATATGGTGAATATGACCAAAAATTTATAGCTAGGAACTAAATGAACCATCACTTGTTACAGGATCATGTTTTATTTTTATAAATACAATATAATTTCATGAACTTTTGTCTCCCCCTTGATATCTTTCTCTTTCCCTCCATTAAAGACCAAAGAGAGTCTACAGTATGCATTGGAAACTCTTACAATGAATGGCTGCTCAGTGGAAGATCTGGGATTGGATTTTACACTGCCAGGGTTTCCCAACATTGAACTGAAGAAAGGAGGAAAGGATATACCAGTCACTATTCATAATTTGGAGGAATACCTAAGAGTATGTATTATCTTTTTTCTCTGGGTCATGGGCTATACGAGTTTGCTGTCTTCCTATGAGAAGAGAGTTAGGTTTGGTGGAACTTGGTCCCTTAGCTTCTGCCTGTGTGGACCTTGGACGCCGTTGGGAGCACTCTAGGGGACCTTTGTAAGCTTCTGTGTGCTTTGTTTAGAACACACAAAGATTTTATGCTAAAACAAAACAAAACAAAAAAAAAAAACGCTAAAAAATTACCTTTCTCTACACTTTGAAAATACATACACAAGTCTAAACATATATGAGACTGTGGGTAGACAGATGGACTTTCCCATAACCTTCCTCCAAAACCTGCACCTTGAGTGGGTCAAACACAGCCATTTTTAGGAGGACCTTCAACATTTTGAATTGTCTCTGCTGCTTACCTCAGGGGTGACTTGGAGAACACCTTACATTTTATTCTTTGCTTCACAGTAGATTTCCTTAGCTGCTATTCACCTATCAGAGACTCAGCATTGTCCCTTAGATTGGGAGGAGCTCTAGGGCTGAACAATTGCATTTTGTATCACTTCACTCTGTGCAGGAAACATGTTTGTGTCAAAGTCTTAACAGTTCTTTTTCCACACCTCATGTAAACCTTACATTGACCCATCTTTAAGCTTGATCAAATGCAGTGCATTACACCACATTTTTCTCTTTTAAGAAAAGATACCAGTGAAAAAGAGCCATCACTTGTTTGAACTGCATTTCTGCCTTTGAACTGCATTTCTCCCAGCTGGCTTGGGAGATTGCTTTTAAAACACCAATATAGGTACATACACCTATAGAAATACCCCAAAGTATATTTACAGTTCTAGACATTACTTTTGCTAGATGTAGGAGAAAGTATTTCCTGTTGCACTCAGAAAGTAAATTACATGCTACGTCTTTTCATTTACCAGTGTATAAAAGTAATAAATATTGCTTGTATTTATCCCTGACAGGGCTGAAAGAACATTGGATTCAAGCTAGAATACTCATTTTGAAACCTTAACTTATTAACTTGTATGGGACTTGCAGCTCTAGTTTCTTTATTGTCTTTAAAAAGATAATATTTAAAGATCCTTAGCATCCCAGAAGTTCTGTGACTCATAAGAAATTCCTTTTAGTAACTTAATCAAGCTTCTATTTTTTGTACTGTATTTGGGAAAGCTGCTTTTCCAGCTTACTAATAAATAATGTATTCGCATTCTTTTCTAAAAAAAAAAAAAGCTTTATAATTGCTAATGGTTTCATCTTATCCGAATATTCTCTATACCAATAAATTAACCAGGGCCGCTGGTGGCTGAGTGAATTTAGAGCTGCTTTGTCTTATCCTTAACTTTTTTCCTGCATGTTTGAGCTCTGTTTCTAAGAGGAAGCATACTGCAGAGAATGGTTGTCAGGACTGTACAGGATTTAGAAGTCAACATTCCACATTAAAAATGTGCACAGTTGCTAATAAATATCTTGAAATGCTAATCTTTCGTTTCATTAACATTTCAACTTTTTGGTACATTGCCTTTGGCTTCTGGTAAGGCAATGTGAGATTCTCTTCTGGAGGGAGGGTTTTCTATGAACTTTTAAAACCCAACGTAAACATGCGTGTGGCAGTTTTAACATTGTCTTACTGACCAATCCCCAACTTAGAAGTTTACCTGATTGGCTTATTTTATTAATTACACTTTATTCACTTTGTATCCCCCCATAAGCCCCTCCTTCCTCTCCTCCTGGTCCCACCCTCCCTCCCCCTTCTTCATGCATGCCCCTCCCCAAGTCCACTGATAGGGGAGGTCCTCCTCTCCTTCCTTCTGATCTTAGTCTATCAGATCTCATCAGGAGTGGCTGCATTGTCATCTTCTGTGGCCTGGTAAGGCTACTCCCCCCTGACTGGCTTTTTGTTGTGTAGTTTTTTAATGAGAAAGTCTGGAAATTTAATAACTTTTCTTCTTTTTTTTTCTCTCTTTGTTTTTGTTTGTTTAGTTTTTTTTTGTTGTTGTTGTTTTGTTTTGTTTTGTTTTGTTTTTCAAGACAGGGTTTTTATGTAGCTCTGGCTGTTCTGGAACTCACATTGTAGACTAGGCTGGCCTCAGACTCACAGAGGTCCCCGTGCCTCTGCCTGCTGAGTGTTGGGATTCAAGGTCTGCACCACCATTAACATTTCAATTTTAGTTTTAAGAGTGATTCTAAAAGGTCATTTTAGAATGACTAGACCTTCTCACATATTAAGTAAAAAATAGATTTAGGATCTTGTTGGAGTTTCTAAAATGAATTCTTTTTGCAGTTGGTGATATTCTGGGCACTAAATGAAGGTGTTTGTCGGCAGTTTGACTCATTCAGAGATGGATTTGAATCGGTCTTCCCACTCAGCCATCTTCAGTACTTCTACCCAGAAGAGGTGAACAGGGCATCTAAACGACAAGGGGGTGGTGTATGTTAGAGGTTGAGGAAGGCTAAGAAAATTTCTGATCAAGAAAGTTTGTTAAATAAGAGAGTTTTTCTAGAGAGGGGAGGTAGGATTTTTGTGTGAAAGTATAGCAGCAGCATTCTAGCCCAGACTGCTGTGCTGCTCAGTGTAAAGGGGGCTTGGTAGAATTGTATTCTGGAAGCCATGCTCTTAGACAGCTACTGTCACCCAAGCATGCAGATATTTCTTACTAATTCTTTACCCTTATTGCAAAGCTGGATCAACTCCTGTGTGGCAGTAAAGCAGACACTTGGGATGCAAAGACACTGATGGAGTGCTGTAGGCCTGATCATGGCTATACTCACGATAGGTAAGTGTGGCACTGCAGTTCTTCAGTTAATAATTAGGGATTTAAAGGAGAAGGACCAACCAACCAAAGTTTATGGGAATTATTTCTCTAAAATTGTGTAGTTAAATTTGTTCCATTTGGATTTCAGTTATAACAAAATAGCTTTTAAAGTGTGTTATAATGAGCATTTGTTCATATGTAATCATCTGAAAATTGATGTCATTATCAATGATTATGCGCTTTGGTATATTGACAATTGCTTTTAAACACAAAATAATTTTCTTCTACTTTCTTGTTTTAGTCGGGCTGTGAAGTTCTTGTTTGAGATTCTCAGTAGTTTTGATAATGAGCAGCAGAGGTTGTTTCTCCAGTTTGTAACTGGTAGCCCACGATTGCCAGTTGGAGGTGGGTAGTATTTATGCTTAGCCTTTATTCTGTGAGTGAAACATCACTTGTCTTTGGAGACAGTCCATTACTTGGGATGCAGTCTCTTTTAGTTATTCTACCATTATGTTTCTGAGATGCCACTATATCTGCTTAGGAGTATGTGAAGAAATAATACTGGCAGGGAAATTCAGAGGTTGCCTTAAGCATATAAAGTTGCTAACGGACAGGAATGTTACTTAGAAATTTGCATATTTTAAATTAGAAAAGAATAAAATCTCAAAATAAATTGAGTCTGCTTTTTTGGGGTTTTTTTTGTTTGTTTCTGTTTTTGTTTAATTTTTCTTTTGTGTTTGGGTGTTTTGCTTCCCATGCATGTCTGAGGCCCAAAGAGGGTGTTAGATCTTCCTTGGGCTGGAGTTACAGATGGCTGTCAGCTACCACGTGGGTGTTGGGGATTGAACTCAGGTCTTCTGGAAGAGGAGCCAATGCTCTTAACCAATGAGTCACCATTTGGAGAAAGTAATATTTTGTGTGGCAGTTTAACACTACAACAAAGTGGTGTTTTATCTTACGATAGCTAATGACATTTCTAAATTTAACCAATTTTCTGGAACTTTACTTATAGGATTCCGGAGTTTAAATCCACCTTTGACAATTGTGCGGAAGACATTTGAATCAACAGAAAACCCAGATGACTTCTTACCCTCTGTAATGACATGTGTGAACTATCTTAAGTTGCCGGACTACTCGAGCATTGAGATAATGCGTGACAAACTGTTGATAGCAGCAAGAGAAGGCCAACAGTCGTTCCATCTTTCCTGATCACAACAAGAAATCAGTGTCTGCCTGTTACAGCAAAAGAAAAAAAAAAATCATGATTTCTTTTCTATGTGTCACCTGAGTCAAGGAAACATGTTCCTCCCTCTTGTTGTAGGAAAATGGCTTGCAGATTATAATTCATAATGGCCCCGTGGACTTAAAGTGATCAGGCCCTAAAGCATTGTTGTGATGAGGTTTCTTTAGCAAGTTCTTGTTTAAATTATCATTTATTTGATGAGTGAAGTTTTTAACTTGCTTTGCTGTGTGAAATTACAAAGGGTTGTTTTTTTCAGGCTGGAACAATAAATGTCGCTGTGCAGTTTAATTCTGGGCTGTGTGTATCCATCTAGCTTAAGTCTGCAGTTTGTTTCTTCCAAAGATAATTATTGTACATAAGTACAGACATTAAACTCATGTGTATTTGACAACTCTAGTTTAGTATATCGGTTCTGTGTGCTTCCCACCTCTCTCTTGCTTTCTTTTCCCAATTCATTGCTGCCTGTGCAGTTCATACAGGTTTGGTGTTTTTTTGTTGTTGTTGTTTTTGTTTGTTTGCTTTTAAATATAAAACGCACGGTTAAGATATTTTCATTAGCCCTGGGTCTTGTCATCCTTTGCTCTTTCACATTAAGATACAATTTAAAATTCATTGAATTGAGATATATTCTCACTATAATTCAGCCTTTGTAACTAGGTAGGTAGGCTTTTCAGAGAGCTTAGTTTTAAAATAGTTACAGAGAGCACTCCTGGCTTTTTGCCAAGTAACACACTAGGTCCGTTTACATGGTGTTTTCCAATGTCCTCTGGAAAGGAGGAAGGAAAGCTCATTCATTTTTCTGTGTAGGTTAAAAGGTCCACAGCTTGTGTTGGCCAATATTTATTCTATGGCCTGACCATTTTAAATTGGTGTAAAGTTTTAAATGAATTAGTTTTCATTCCATATTGAAGTTAAAAAGAGGTCCCCCCTCCCCCATAAGTTTCTCTTCTCAGGCTTTATTTCACTCTTGTCTTCTGCCAGCATTAATTTTGGACAAACCATTCAGTCTTTGTCTCCACACAGATCAAAGCACCTGTAAGCAATGCTGTCTATTTGTCTGTGTGCTCGTTTCTCAGATCTGCAATAACCCATCAAGTTAATGTTTTTACCTAAAAATAAAATACGTTTGTTTCACCATTTTGGTTTATAGTTCTGTGCTGTTACACATGCCCACTTGTCTAAGATAAGTGCTACTACATTACAGTGCAAGTAAGTTGTCCTGTGGCCACAAGTCAAGCCGTATGGGGCTTGCTTGTTTACAGCTTCCTGAAGAGCCTGTAAGGCTGAAATGAAGACTTGTAATAAACTCTGGTTTCATCTCCTTCAAAGTGAGATGCACCATTTTTTTTTTTTTTTTTTTTTTTAACTGAACTTTGAAGAAACTATACTGACTCTTATCTGGACATAGAGCCTTCTTTATCTCATCGCCCAAAGGAAGGTAGTGGCTTGTCATTCTACACTGACCTTGCCTTATGTGGAAACATCCCCTGCTGACAGAAATCTGACAGTTTGCCCAGTCAGTGGGGAGGAATTGGGGCCAGGAGGTCTCTGCTCACAGAGGCTTGTAAATGAGCAATGTTACCTGGAGGGAGGTGGTTTCTGCACCTTTGCCCTGATGGCCACAAGATCTATGCCCCTTTATCTCCAGTTGTGGTGTTTTGCAACTGAGCACAAAAATTTTTGTGTGAATTTTTGTTCCTCACTTTTTAAAGATCTGTTAAAATGTAGACATCTGTATAAAACAAAGTGATGTTTCATATTAAAATAATCTGTATTGCATTTTATACTTGTGGTGCTGGCAGATTGGCTTCATTAATTGCTTGCATCTATTGAATGGTTATGATGGTTCTGACTGGAATATTTTAGAGACCACAGACATTAAAAGGCTTTTGGTCATCAATGTTTGTTCAACACATGGGTTAATTTGGGTTAGGAAGAGCACATTTTAAAGCACTCTCAGTGAAGACTTTAATTTTGCACACTAGGGGAATATACAGTTGATTTGCTGTGCTCCAGTCATTTCTCAAGTTGCCTGATTCAGAGATCCACCACCAAGTATTGTTGGCATGCTTTTAATGTACACACGCACTCCATATGTTGTCAGTTAAGATGTTAACAGAACCTCTTTCCTTGTCCCAGAAGAGGAGACTACAAATTAGGTCTAGGTGGCACTAGATGGCCGTGGCCAGGCCCGCAAAAGCATTTCATGAAGCTACCAACATTGGGAAAGCAATGAGGAATTTTGCTGAGTCTGGCTGTTGTAAAGTTAGGCACACCTCATGAGAAAGGAGTGTTGCAGCCAAGACAGATGACCTCCGGTTCAAGAGTGACTTCCTCAAGAGTGACTTCCTTGGGCATCTTAAACATGAAGGCTAAGGACCAGAGCACCAGCTTCTGCATCTCATAGGCAAATTGTCCCCATCCCTTTCAGGGATCGTCCTGTCTCCACTCCCCTCAGCATTGTGCAGCCATATCTAGGTTTGTCGTTTTTTTTGATGTGGGTGGTGGTGACCCAATAGGTCTTTAATGCCTGTGGCTCGAGCATTCAACCCTGCTGAGCCATCTTCCTAGCCATCACCAGCTTTGGGTGGTCTCTCAAGTTCATCTTTTGAGATTCCTTTTTCACTTCTTAACAAGTACAAGTTCAGGAAATGGGAAAGGTCACCATTATTCCAAGAAACAAGTGTAAAGAATGACTTGTTGGGAGGAAATACATAAAAGTGCATTAATATGTTAGTCTTTCAGGATTCTGGGTATTGTACTAACAGAAATGGCCTCCGTTTCTTTTAAGCTTTGGTTTTCTGACCCATTTTGTTTTCCCTGTTGTAATGATAATGTGTTGAACTGTCATGCTCTGTATGATTGTTTGAGAAGTGTTACATAGCTGTTAGGATTGACACTGCAGTAGCTGACATCCACAGTAAAGAGTAACCTAATGACAGGCCTCTGGAAAGTCTCTGTTACCCAAACAAGTGATAACCCAGGCAACTCCTAGCATTTCACTGGGTTGAAAATTGGCGTATGCCAAGAAGTTGAAATGAACAATTATTAATGCAAGAAGAAATTTCTTAACGTTTACAGATTTGTTCTGTATCAAGGAGACATTCTTCAATAATGGAAGAGGCAGTTTTATTTTTACTACAAGCGGACTCGTGACCAAACTGATAAGCAACTGCTGATCTCTGTAAAGTGTTTTCTTTCTCTTTTGGTCTGAAGCATTTATACGAACTGCTGGAATAATGGAACTTCAGACTACAAATGTGTATGTAAAATTGCATCGATGCCCTGACTTCCTGACTATATTTTTAATAAACAGCATTATCCTTCGTGGTTAGCTTTTGTTACATTATGTACAACCAGAGGGTGTTTGCTTAGGTGGTGCGTGGACGGCTTTTTGAAAAGCTGCTTCTGATAAGTAGTGATGATCTTAACAATTTTGGGGGCAGGTTGCCTAAGACACTAGGAGACTACTTAACTTGGTGGAGCAAGGTATTCACTGCTAAAGGGACTCCTGTGCACTGATGAAGCCTTTGTGTCTTTGGAGCTGTTGGAAGACACTCAAAAGATGTGCAGAGACTGTGTTATGAGTCTTCTGATGGGAAATATCTGTCCTCATGACAATGTGTGTCAGTCTACTTCTGAAACAACAGAAAGTGATTTGGGCTAGCAAAACAGGAGGTGGGCAGAGGGAGAAGCACTTTTTCCTATATAAAGCTGATCCAGTTGAGAGGTGCTGCTAAATAAGAGTTTGCAAGCTCTCTTGGGGGCTGGGGAGCACAGAGCCTTGGAGTTGTAGTAGTACTGGGAATTGGTATCAGCATGTTAATGGACTTTGTTTCAGTTTTGAAATTTAGTTCTCTCTGTATATAGGTTTGTACTAATGAGTTGTAGGTGCTCATAGAGGCTATAGGTGTCAGATTTTCTTGGAACTGGAGTTAATAGGTAGTTGTGAGGCGCATGATGTGAATGTTAGAAACCAAATTTGGATCCTCTGCAAGAGCAGTTTGTGTTCTTAAATCTCTCCAGCACTGGCCTTTTCATTGTTGGGCCTATATTCAATAGCCCAATATCCCCTTTGAAGTCACTGTGTAGAAGGGTGCAGGGTGTGGTATGGGCAGCTGTGCAGTTCTCATGGCCCTCTTTCTTTATGGAAGCTCATGCTGTTCCTTGAGCTAGTCTTGGCCAGGTTATATAACTTGAGGGTTTCTGTTCCCTGTTTTACTTCTCCCAATTTATGTAAAGCTGGGAGGTCAGTGCTGACTGAATAATGCTTGCTTTCCCCTGTGGGATTCTGCAAGTTTGATCCTCAAAGTTTGTGCATGGTACTAAAGCTAATAGATGAGGTCAAATTAAAGGGACTAATTATGTCATACTTGTTCTGAAGGCTCTTTTGGGGAGCCTTCAGCCCTTTCTAGCTGTTCTTTGCCTAGACTGTTTGTCACTACAGTCTTCCTGGCCATAGTGCTTCCTCCCCTTAAGCATTTACTTTTCTCAATGTTTTGAAAAAAATTCCTGACCAAAGCAACTTAGGAAGAAAAGGATTTATTTTGGTTCATGTTTTCAGAAGAGCTATAGCCCACCACAGTGGGGTAGTAAGGTAGTAGGGGCATGTCCCATTGCATCCACAGGAAGAAGAGAGATGCTGCTGGTGCCCAGTTCACATTCTTTTCATCCTGTCGAGCTCATGGAATAGAAATGTCCACAGGAAAGGTGGGTCTTCCTCCCTCAGTAAAACCTTTCTGGAAGCACCCTTAGGCGTCCATGGTGATCTCAGACCTCTTCGAGTTGATAAAGTTAATCTCAGCTTCTGTGTGCTATATTCACAGGGACAGGTGTGATTTAAGGTGTGATTTCATATAATTGGTATGAAGTCAGCTTTGAGGTGTTAGATTTGTCATTTAGGTTAACATCTCTAGGTGGATACACCATTCTCTTGCTGTGGCGTATACAAGGTTCAAGGGGGGTGGGGCTCAGAAGTCTCCTTACGTTCTTTGACTCCTTCCACTTCTAAGGTTGCTATTTTTAAGCACCATAATGTAGTTTCTCAAGAGTTGCCCAAACTGAGTCCATATGGGTCAGAAGGTTGGGTGACAAAAATAAGGTAGAGAAGTTTAAGCAAAGTGGTATTCTGAAGCAACTGCAAGCATCAGTAGAAAAGCTTTCACGTTGGGCTGAGTACCTGAGTCAAGTGCCCAGAGGCTATGATCTCTGTATAATATTGAGAGATTAATGGTCACCCACCTCCAGCATTCCTGGGAAGATGGAGAACATAAGCTCAATTGCTTTTCTACAGTTCTGGGCTTAGGTAGCTGGCAATTATTAAGTAATTTCAGGCAGGGCTTCTATGCACAGCCTTGGCTGTCCTCGAGTCCCTTTGTAGACCAGGTTAGCCTCAAACTCACAGAGATCTGCCTGCCTCTGCTTCCCCAAGTGCTGGATTACAGGCGCCTGGCATGGTGATATTTTTTTGAATTCCCAACATGCATAAAAATGTATTACATGGTTGAATTTTTTACATTGCCCAAATGTTTTTCTTGTTGGATATAGTAGTGTTAGGGAGGCTAAGGTAGGAGGTTTTCAAGTCTGAGGCCATTCTGAGTCATCCAGCAAAGATGTGTGTCAAAACAATAAAAGCAGTGACATATACATGAAAACACTAGTTTTAAAGCTTATATTCTGACATGAGACTTAGAGTATTTCCAATTCTGCTTTCCAAACACTAATTGACAGCAGCTAAGAGTGCTTGCTGAGCATACACAAAGGCCAGAGTTGGATCCCAACACTCATGTAAAACACCAGGCATCCTCATGTACATGCCTGTAACCCCAGCTCTGAGGATGTTTGACACAGGAGGGTTCCTGGGGCCTACTGGCCCCTGGAACTGGAGTTCCTTGGTTGTGAACCTCTACATGGGTTCTGGGAACTAAACTCGGGTCCTCTTGTCAGGGTAGGAAGTGTTCTTAATGGCTGAGCATCTCTCAACTCCATCTTAAAAGTCTTGACTTTGGCAGGGAATTGAGGACAGATGAAGGTGGTGCCCAGAAAGAGAGACAGAGACACAAAGATTACAAACATGCCACTTCTGTGGCCTGAGGGGTCTGCTTAATATTTGAGAAGCCTATCTAAATATTCAGAGACACTTCTGTGGCTGTGAATCACTGGAAAAACAAAACCAGAGAGAAGCGATTCTGTTAAAGGGGTTGGTTCCAGTTGGAGTTTGAGGTTAGTGACATGAGTGGGTTGACTAGGTGCAGGTCTTCTTTCCCGGTCACATCAGTTCTGAGTGCGCTGCCATCCGAAGGGTAGAGTTTGACTTACCTGGCTTGTCTGCTTTCTTCAATGGTTACTACGATCGGTAGAAAGGCGGCTGCCTCCCAGGTGGTCTAATTTAAATGTTGCAAAAGCGTGAAAGTTTGGAGGAGATGTGTGTTGGATAGCCCTCTGACGTCTGTGACTTGGAGCTCCTGGACTCTCAGCCATCATCCGATCCAGGAGTCTTGTGTTACAGATGAAGAGAAAAGTCAGTGAAAGTTCAGGGACCTGTGTGGGGCTGGTGTGAGTGGCAGAGCCATGGCGATAATGCACATTTCACCTAGGTTCTACTTTACCTAGGTTCTCCAGGAGCCAGAGGTACCAATTCAATGCCAAGTCACTTTCCAGTCCTCTACCAGGGCCCTCTTCAACCCTAGCCCCTCCTGTTCTTCAACCCAATCTTTAAAACGCTATTTAAAGTTCATTTTTATTAATTTAATAATAATGTCCTTAAACAATGTTTGTGTTTGTGTGGGGGTCTGTCCTTGTAAGTGTGGATGCCCACGGAGGCCAGAGACATTGGATCCGCTGGAGCTGAAGTTAGAGGCAGTTGTGAGCTGCCTGGTGTGGGTGCTGGGAACTAAGCTCAGGTCCTCTGCAAGAGCAGCCAGTGTTCTTTTTTCAATTTTATTTATATGCATTAGTGTTTTGCCTGCTTCACACATGTATGTCTGTTTGAAGGTGTCAGATCTTGGAGTTACAGACAGTTGTAAGCTGCCATGTGGGTGCTGGGAATTGAACCCAGGTTCTCTGGAAGAGCATTTCAGTGCTCTTAACTCTTGAGCCATCTCTCCAGCCCCGCAGCCAGTGTTCTTAACTAGAGAGTCATCTCTCTATCCCCTCTTTCTCTGTCATGACCTTGAGTATGCTGTGCACTGCTCTGTGTTGATTCTGTTGTGAGTCAGATGTCATGCTAGTGAGCTTTCTATTAATTATATAACAATACATCTGAAGTAATCTTTAAAGTGGAAAGGTTAATTTTCATTCATAGCTTTTCAGGTTCCTCCTATGACTGGGTTGTGCTTGGCTTCTGGCGGGCATTCATGCCCAGTGACAATCCTGGGAAGTATGAGGCTGAGCAAACCTGCTTATACCATGAGTCAGAGAATAAAAAGAGAAAGGTTGGTTGAACCAGACTCCCCAAATCCCCTTTGGGGGCATGACCCCCAGTGACCCAAAGAGGCTCACTAGGTGCCATCTCTTGAAGGTCTATTACCTCCCACTGGTGCTATCTTAAAACAAAGCCTTTACCACGCTTGAAAGACATTTTTTCAAATACCCATCTCCTTTCTCCCGTCTCTTTCTCCTCTGTGACTCACATAATATTTTGGACTCTTATGAGGTCTCAGGGTTTCTGAAGTTCTATTAATTTTTCTTTATTCTTTTTTTTCTTATTCCTCTTAACTGACCTATCTTCAAGTTCAGTAATTTTTATTCTGTTCATTCCAATACACTGCTGAATTATTCTCCACCTCCATTGAGGTTTTTATTTCAATGATTGAACTTTTTGACCCTAGAAATTCTGTTTCTTTCCTTCATAATTTCCATTTCTTTATTGCTAGTCCCTATTTGATGAAGTGTTTTTCTTAGAACTTTCTTTAATGTTTTGATATATATTTTCTTTGGGGTATATGACTGCACCCTTTATAACTTTGAAAGTTATACTTTGTTAAGTATAATTTTCAAACTTTTCTTGACTGCCTCCCCTATGCAACCCTAATATTAAACATCTCTTCCTGGTTATTTACATATCTTTTATTTTATTATATTTATTTAATGTATATGAGTGCTTTGTTCTCATGCACACCAGAAGAGGGAATCAGATTCCATTACAGATGGTTGTGTGCTGCCATGTGGTCGCTGGGAATTGAACTCAGGACCTCTGGAGGAGCAGCCGGTGCTCTTAATCACTGAGCCGCCTCTCCAGCCCCATCTTTTATTTTTTAATTGGATAATTCTGATAATACAATGTAGTAATCCTGGAAATCAGATTTTTCTCTCTTTGTAGAATTTGCTGCTGTTAGTGGTTGTTATGATTTAGTGCCTTTTCTAGGCCAATTCTGTGATGTCTATATTCTTTGTTAGCTTGACAGACCTAAGAGTTAGACAAAGGTTTCTGTAAATGCATAGATTGCTAGCTCTTCCCGCCTTTGCTGAGGGACCTTGTTTGTATGTAAGGAAGCATCCTTTCAATGGGGCATCTTTTTTGTTATCTGGAGGCAGTGTAGACACCATCTAGGCTTTTACATCTGGTTTGTAAAGAAATTCAAAGTTAGAGGTCAAAGAGCATTGCCTTTGCAACACTTTCTAGGCATTGGCTCAACCCAGGAACATGTACGTGGCTGTGTACATGTCCATCGTGTGCCAGAGTTGATTGAGTTTTGTTGTACCTAAAAAATGTTTAAATTAAAATTTAAGTTTTAAAAACCAAGATTAAGCTAGTTTTCTTAAATAAGTGTCCCTCTGATGGCTGGATAACTTCAGTTGGTTTCCAGAATTTTTTTAAAGTTTTGTTTTTTATTAAGTGTATATACATATATGTCTGTATATGGGTTTGTGCACATGGAGGCCAGAAGAGGGTGTTGGATACTTTGGAGTTGGAATCACGGGTTTTTGTGAGTCATTCAACATAGGTACTAAGGGTCAAACTACTGAGTCATCTAACTACTGATTTTCAGATTTCTGGGGCTTTTTGTTTTTCTTTGTGTTTTTGTTTGTTTTTGTTTTTTTAAGATGTGATTTCTCTGTGTAGCCCTGGCTGTCCTGGCACTCACTCTGCAGACCAGGCTGGCCTTGAACTCAGAGATTCACCTGCCTCCCAAGTGCTGGGAATAAAGACATGTGCCACCACTACCTGGCTGATTTTCAGAGATCTTAAAAAGTTGTTTTTGATGAGTTGCTATTATCATTATTATTACCATCATCCTCTTTATGAAGACTAGATCTTTAGAAGGTCTCATTTCACATCAAAACTGCTTTTACAGCAATTATTCAATAAGAGAGAGAGGTAAAGGGGATGAGAATAAGGCTGGGTTTAACTTGAGGAGAGTTTAACTTACAGATCAAAGCTGTCCTGACAAGTACAGTTCCTTCCTTCTACCATGTGGGTTCTGGGGATTAAACTCAAGTCATCAGGCTTAGCAAATTCTGCCTTGGTGACTAGAGTTCAGAAATGTGTGGCTAAGCTCTTTAAGAAAAGCCATGATTTAAAAGGTTTTTTTTTTTTTTTTTTTTTTTTTTTTTCTGCATCCAGCTTCAAGAACCATGCTTTTGGAGCAGCTACCGAGAACTTTATATTGTGTACTTTAGAAATAGATTAAAATAGGGGCTGGTGAAGGCCCTTGCCTCCAAACCTGACAACCTTACTTCCAGATCCTACAGAGTAGGTAAGGACAAGCCACAGCAAGTTGTCTTTGACCTACACACACACACACACACACACACACACACACACACACACACACACA
>NW_026593286.1:7996133-8002169 GCF_907164565.1 Psammomys obesus
ACACACACACACACACACACACACACACACACACACACACACACACATTCACACACAGGGTGGGGGGAGACAGAAAGGGCAGAGACACAGAATAAAATGTAGCCATTTTAAAACTAAATAATAAAGGTAAAACAGTGTCATCCAGCCAAGTCTGCAGTCTGGGTTGCCAGGCTACCATCAGACAGAAGTATTCACTCTGGGTGGAGGTGATCAGCAGTGTGAGCGGGGACCATGTGGTGAACAATCAGTCCACTCACAGACCCATGAGTGGTCCCCCACCTCTCGTCTGCCCTTTCCTGCCATTTTGTGCTTCTGGTCTCTGCCTTCTGCCCAGCCATCCTGGCAGCTCTCTTGGCTCATTTTCAGTTCCTGCTGCTTGTGAGCAGGTTTGTTCCCAGAGACTCCCATCCCCTGCCCACAGGTACCCATCCTAAAACAGTTGGTTTTGTCTGTAGTCTTTGGGATATATTCCTGAAAGCCATGCATGATTCAAAAGAAAAACACCTTTATCATTCTCCCCATCTTGGGAATTAAAAAATATTCTGTGGTCCAGTGGACCTTGGGGTGGATTCTCCTAAACATTTGTTTCCCCAAATTCAACAATGATAGTAAGTAGGACAGTGACAAAAGATTCCTGACAGCTTTAGGTCGAAGAGGCGGAGTTGAAGGTGGAGTCACCTGCACTCTTGGGCAGGCTGCAGGGGCGAGGAGTGGGTTCACCTCGGCCAATGCAGCTGCCTGGGCGCACGCTGCGTGCCCCTGATGTGCGACTCACGCGTGTAAAAATGTGGTCTGCCTTGTGTCTATTAATTCTCATCTCCGCGGCAAATGGAATTTAAGCTGCTGAGAAGTTTTTAATCAGCTGGTGACATCTTCTAAATAAATTGGCTTCATCGAAGATAAACGATTGTAGGCGCTGTAGATGGCATTGCGCCAAGGCCCTTTGATATTCACAGCTCCTTCTTTCCAGGATGCTCAGTTCTCACCTCGCCTCCTGACGCAGGAAGGATCAAGTGATGCCACAATCACATCTCATAGTGACGTGGGCCCAGTGCTTTAGAAAGCCACCAGCTAGGGTGACCTGGCAGCCTGGGAAAGCTGGAGCCCACATTGGCAGAAGGGTAGACTTTTGCCGTTTCCAACCCTTAAGCTCTTCCTTGTAATTTAATTAAATTCCGTAAGATACAGCTGCATTCCCCCGTGCACTGTTAGTGAAAACAGAAACACACCGGCTGTCTTCTGAGTGCGCGATTGTGCTTGGGGAGGCAGCCGACCTGGGCCTGCCGACAGTGTCCGCATTTCTCTTTAAAGCTCTGCACCCTCTTACTTCCCTAGCGCCTTGGAAAAGATGTGCTCCAGCATGTGTACGGACCTGTGTCCTTTCTGCGGGAGCACAAGGCTTCTCCTGCAAGCATAGTGCTGGGCCTTAGAGGCTCTCCTCTGCAGAATGCACAGTGAGAATGCCGTGTGTATCAAACGAAAACGAAATGATTTTGTTGGTTTAAACTGAAAGCTTGTATTTATTGATAAAATAAATTGCAAATGATTGTAATCACTGATTAGCTAGAAATAATCTTTTCTTCTTTTTTTAAACAAAGATTTATTTTTATTTTTACTCGGAGGGAGCAAGGGAGGGAGGAAGGGAAGAAGAGAAGGAGGGAGTAGGTGCAAGTGCCCACATGGGCCAGAAGAGGCCAGCATATCCCCTGGAGCTGGAGTTACAGGCAGTTGCAGGCAGCCTGTGTGCATGCTGGGAACCATATTTAGGCCCTCTGGAATAGCAGCAAGTGCTCTTGAACACGGAGACATCTCTTGAGCCCCCTATTTTCTTTTTCCTTTTAATATTTTAGATTACCATATAAAGTAATTGGTTTGATTATTGCATCTTCATACAGATCCATCATTATACTCTTCTCTCATTCCTTCCCCTCCCCGCTGCCCTCTGTTGCCTCCCTTTCCCATCTGGCTGGTTCCCTTTCTTCCCCTCCTGATTTCTCAGTACATGTATTCTTTCACCCACTCTGATCCCTCATCTCCGATAAGATCACTTCTATGATCTCTTCCTTCTAGCCTGGCTCGGTGGCATACACCTGTAATTCCAGCACTCAGGAAGGCAGAGGCAGGTAGTGACTCTTGGTGACTTCCAGGCCAACCTTGCCTACAAAGCGGGCCCAGGATAGCCAAGGCTACACACAGAAACCCTGTCTCAAAAAAAAAAAATCACTTCCTCCTTTCTCATGTCCTAGTTTTGGGACCTATACTCACATGCATGTACACACATGAAGTTTTAAATCCAGGCCCCACCCACCGATGAGAGACACCACATGCAGCACTTGGCTGTCTGTGTCTGGTTTGTTGCACTTAGTGTGGCTGTCTCTAGTTGCATCCATTTTCTTGAAAATGTCATGATTTCACTTTTTAAAAAACAGCTGCATAAAATTCCATGTTGTGTATGAATCATATCTTCTTTATTCATTCATCTGTGACGGATATCAGGCAGGACCGTTTCCTGGCTGTTGTGAACAGTGCAACATTTATATATAGATATATAAGAATTCCTGTCCACAAACCCAGGAGAGAGACAATTGAGTTCTATGGTAGCTCTAATTCTGCATTTTTGAGGAACCTCCATAATGATAAAAATAATCTTCAGTGTTGCTTCCAAGTCTGTAGAGTCAAGCCTTTCCTTATTTGACCCACCCGTAGCCCATCACTTACTCCTTCCTGTAAAGGTGGCCACACCGTCTCCTACTGAGGCTGTCACTTCTCCACTTTTGTCCTAAGCATGCATACTCTTCCCTTTTCCATTGCTTTATGTCTGGCTTGAACTACGTCTTCCTCTTTGCAGGACACCAGGATCAATTTCTTTCTGAAGAGCCTAGAGTGCACCTCCCGCTATAAGATGTTAGGGCTAAAAGCAGTTACTGCATTTAAAATATCTCCCCTGTTCTTGGGCATCTGAAAGATCTGATTTCCATCTGGTGGTACTTCAGGAGGTTTATGAAATATTTATATAGGGAAGGTCTGCTTCCTTCAGGTCTTTTATATTCAAGGCTTGGAAATTAAACCTGTCCAAGATCCAATCAATATGAGAATGATAATGTATAAGAAATTACTTTAAACAGCTGCCAGAACAGTGGTTTAATTCAAATCAGAACAAGTCTAAGAGGAAGAACATTAAGAGAGAACTTGTCTTAGACAGCACAGAGGAACTGTTCGATGATTATTCAGAAAGAGCTAGAATGACTGAATGTGCCAAGATGCTCAAATGACTAATCATATTAGGGTAGCGGTTAGTATGGGAGTGAGATCATTGTTATGGTGACTGTTACTGTGGTAGTTCTTTGTGAAGATTTTAAATTACATGCAAAATCTCCCGCTATGTTGTCTTTATTTAAGTGCTGGGTTTTGGTCTGACTTGGTGAAGACTTTGAGAGTGCAGAAGTGCTGAGAGAAAGTAGGAAAGTAACAACTGGAAATTCAGAGATTTGGGGTATATTCTGTTTCTGCCCTTGCCCAGCTGAGGGCCATGATTGACTTCATCAGTGCGATGTTTTCCCTTTGTCATAGTCAGGGTTTCTGTTGCTGGGATGAAACACTCTGGCCAGAGCAACCTGGGGAGGAAAGGGTTTATTCGGCTTATGCTTCCACATCACAGTTCATCACCAAAGGAAGTCAGGACAGGAACTCAAGCAGGGCAGGAACCTGGAGGCAGGAGGTAAGGCAGAGGCCAGGGAAGGTGCTGCTTATTGATTTGTTTCTCATGGCCTGCTCAGCCCAGTCTTCTTTCTTTCTTTCCTTCTTTCTTTCTCAGAGATCCACCTGTCTCTGCCTCCTGAGTGCTGGGATTAAAGGTGTGCACCATGCCTGGCTTCAGCCTGCTTTCTTATAAAACCCAGGACCACCAGCCCAGGTATAGTACCACCTCATCCATCACTAATTTAGAAAATGCCCTATGAGCTTGTCTATATCCCTGTCTCATGGAGGCATTTTCTCAAGTGAGGCTCCTTTCTCTCTGATGACTCTAGCTTGTGTCAAGTTGACATGAAAGTAGCTGATACACCCTTGGGAAAGATCTTTCATGTGCCACCCTCTTCTGACATTCCCGAATTTCAGCAGCTCTAGAGGAGCAGTCACCTTATAAGGTGCTGTGATTTGAATGTGAAATATTCCCTCAGAGGCCTGGGTATTTGAATGTTTGGTGCCTAGCTGGAGTTCTAAATCAATGTCGTGTTTAGGACTAAGCATTCTGTCTCTTATTAGTGCTGTGGCTGTTACATGTCTCTGCAGTCACTTGCCACTCACTGTGAAAGGAAGCTTCTCTGACCAGAGTTGACAGCATTAAGCTCTGGGTAAAAACACAAATCCTTGGCAGGCATTTCACCTAGCGTATACTGTCCATTTAGCAAAAACAATAGCAGGAGTTTCTCCACTCTGGCCCATTTGTGGCCCCTCACTGGGAAGGATGAAGCAGGCCTGAACAGGCAAGTCTGCAGGATCCTGGTCCAGCTGGGAGCGCAGGGGTGGTTAAGTTGGGTGGACAGAGAAGCCTTCTCTGAGGATTTCAGTGCTATAGCTGTTAGACAATTTTCAGTGGAATAGATTGTGTATTTTATTTGGGGTGAACAAGGGCTATATGAACTTTGGGGAGTGGGAAGGGGTTTTCTGGGGCAAGTGTACATTGTTGCCAGGGCTGAGACACTGTAGATGCTTTATTTGCATGAAGAGGAATTCCAGGTGCTAGGGGTTGAAGGGCTATGTGTGCTGGGCCCTTCAACAATAAGGCCATAGTCATGGTGCATTGTTTTTGTATTTTGTTATTATCACTATATTTTTTCTATCAAAAATGGAAAAGAAAGAGGCACTATGGTTTTAATGTCTGTCCTATCCAAAACTGACACTGAAATTCAGTTCCCACTTGTACAGTATTAAGGTGTGAGGTTGTTAGATGTTGTTACACTAGGAAGACTCTGTCCTCATGGACGGAAGCAATGTTCTCATGAAAGGATGTGTTAGACTCTTTCTTGTATTCTCTTGCCTTTTCACTGTCTGTCATCTGATGAGGCAGTAAGAAGGCCCTGGACAGAGATACTGGACCTTTGTTACTGAACTTTCCAGCCTCCATAGTTAAGAGCTAGCAGAGTGGGTAGAGGTGCCTGCCATTAACTCTAACGCCTTGAGTTCAATTCCCAGGACCCACATGATGGAAGAAATGACCAACTCCTCTTGCAATTCATTCACAGGGTTAGATTATAGATTATAGATTTTCTATCAAAAGAGCAAGCCATGACTCATGCACACCCAAAATAAAATTTAAAAATATAATAAATATTAACTACCTTATGTAAAAATTAAAAAATATTTGTAGACTTGTGAAATGTCCTTGGGTTCATGTTTTGTGCACTGGGTCCCCAGCTTATGGAGGTGGAACATAGCCAATGAGCTAGGCTTTTATGGGCAGATCTTTGAAGGTTCTATACACTCTAGTTTTCCATTTCCAAATACTCCATACGTTGGCATCAAGTTCCTTGGGGCAAGACCAATCTTCAGTCTCAGACTATCTCCAACTAGCAACCAGTAATCCAGCAATCAGCATTAGCAATAGTGAAATCAGCAGCAGGCAGAGGCAGCAGCAGGCAGAGGCTGCAGGGGGAGAAGCAGCCCCCTTCTTTGAATGGCCTCCAGCCCCTCTCATGGCTCTGGCATTTATGAGAGGTCCCAGAATTCCAAACGTAAACTATCCTCAGCTGGAAAAAAACACACCCCTCCTAGAGCATGAGACAAATCATAGTTAGCAACTGTGAACAATCTGAAGCAGCATCATATCCCATACCTGGGATTAGAACAAAAACATATTCACAACATAACTGAGGTTTTAAAGAAACCAAAATTCTCACTACATTTCTGTACTGTGTTTAGTGAGAAATTATAAACAGAGACATTTTAAATAAACTAAAGGCTTTTCAAATCAGTGGTCAGGGTTTTTTTCTCTTTCTTTCTTTCTTTCTTTCTTTCTTTCTTTCTTTCTTTCTTTCT
>NW_026593286.1:8002179-8017166 GCF_907164565.1 Psammomys obesus
TCTTTCTTTCTTTCTTTCTTTCTTTCTTTCTTTCTTTCTTTCTTTCTTCTTTTTTTCTATAACCTGGTGACTCTGGGTGGCTCTTGTCTGAAATGGCTTGTACTTTTTGCTGCATTGTCTTGAGCTAGGCTCCAAATTTTGTTTCCTGAAGGCAAGAGACCTTGAACCTGCACACATTGGTCCAATGACATTCCTTGCTATAATGTCTACAAATCCCAGGAAGCCTAGGCTGACTGTCAGAGAACCCATTGCCCCCAGAAATGGCTTGTTGGCTTCTCCAGCAGAAAGTACCGTATTTCTCACAATTACTGCACGGGACATTCTGAGATCTGAGGAGATCCGAGGCTTTTAGGGGCTTGGTCACAATTTCTTTGTAAATGTTGGAATTCAACACAATTAATCCACCAGGAATTTTGATATCCGAGACCTCTAGCTATAGTTTGTCTTATCATATTGGCATGATGCTCATGAGAGCCAGTATCAGTCATGTCCTGCAACCACTCATCCATTGGTCTGCCCACACCTTTAATGGTCTAATAACTCTTTCACATTCAGTATTCGAATTCCCAAATGCCAAGGTCTCTAGATTAAAACAGTATTGGTCTTGTTTATCCTAACTCTGGAAGTCCAGTAGCCCATGTGTGGTGGTCTGAATAAGAATGGCTCCCATAGGCTCATATATTTCAGTGCTTAGTCACCAGGGAGTGACACAATTTGGAAGGATTAAAGGACTTGGAGATGTGGCCTTGCTAGAGAAAATGTATCGTTGGAGTTGGGCTTGCAGGTTCCAAAAGCCCACAACAGGCCCAGACTCTCTTTCTCTCTGCTCACAGATCAGGATGTAGAACTCTCAGCTACTTCTTCAGCACCACGTGTGCTTGTGTGCCACCGTGCTCACGGCCATGATGATGAAGAACTAACATCGGAAACTGTAAACAAGCCCATGATTAAAGGCTTCCTTTTATAAGACTTGCCTTTTTTCACAGCAATAGAGCAGTGACTAAGACAGCATGCCTTTCTGTTTGCTATTCCAAATTAAAAAAAAAAAAATGACGGCATTTAGCCTCCTCTACTGTCTCAGGCCATTTCTTGCCTGCTATCACAGAATGCTACAATCTGGAAAGTGTATGATCAACAGAGTGGTAATAGCAATGCAGCCCTCGCTTGGTGTTTACCACACGGGTGCTTTGGGGTCGAGAGCGACAGACCCATGTTCTGTTCCCCAGAACTAACCACCTGACCCTGTGATGTTACATGTGATGTAACTGCCTCCTACAGGTTGAAAATGACCTTCAGCGTCTTGAAGTAGAGCAGCTGTGATGTCCCACACAAGATGTGACCTATTAATATCATGGAGGGAGGAAGGAAGCCCTGGATGCTCATGAGAGCCTTCCCTTCCTGAGAAGCCAGTTGCCACTGTGTGTGAGAATCAGGCAACTGACCAAAGTGGGTGGGAGTCCTCAGTGTTAGAGCGCTCATTCGGGTGACTTGCTGGTGGCATAGCCGAGACACTGAGACACTGGCCAACAATCCCAATAAATTCAGCACTCCGTGAAGCTCGGCTTGGATGCTATCTTTCCTTTGGTCTGTCAGTTCTTTTTGTCCATGGGTGAGTCAATGTTTTATTGTATTTTTCAGGCAAAATGAATGAGTACAAGCTAGAAGACTCCTCTTAGCGTGTAGTAGAGTCAGAATAGTGCGGCATTGTGTTTTATCCCCATAATACGTCCTTTAAAAATTAAAGACATAAAATTAAGAAAAAAACCAAGGAAAATTACCTAGAAAATTCATAAATCAGCCTCACAATATAAGGTTGCTCCTCATCCCCTCTATTTCAAAGTGTTAAGAAATTCAAAAGGGGTTTGCTTAGGCAAAAACTTAATTTATGGAAGTGTGTTTTTAATTGCTCACAGCCTTTTTGATTAAAAAAAAAAAAGTCCTTTGGCTTCGTTTGTGTCTTGGGGAAAGGAAGTGAACAGCCCCAGCAGCTAGAGGAACTGGTTTAGTCTCTGCTATGGCCGAGAGAGCAAGAACCACCTGAATTATGACACTAGGGCCAGCAGAGGGTGCTGGAGTGGCACAAAATTAGGACTTAAAAAAAAAAAAAGCCAGCAGGTGGGAGGAAACGCAGTTACCACTGGGGTCCACTCAGGAGTGTAAGTTACTCCTGCCCGGCACAGATCTGTCTAGGTTTGGGGTCACCCTGTAGCATCTAGGGGCTTCAGATTTTATTTGAGGTCTAAACAGGCTTCGTAGAGGCCAGACAGTTCGCCTTCTGCTTCCACTAGAGGGCTTTCAACAGCTCCTGGCCACTAGATCTGTGACACCTTTAAGCAGCTCATGAAATCTCTACTTCCTTATTAGCCCAGTCTTTTACAAAACTATCTTTTGTGTTCTATAGAAAATTTGCCCAGTCTGTTAATCCAAAAGAGTTATTTTTTTTCTTTTTCTTCTCTCCCTTCCTCTTCCTTATTCTCCTTTCCTCATTTTCCCTCTTTTCTTTTCTCCCTTCTCTTCCCCTCCTTCCGTCTGTACCCATCCTCCCTTCTCTTCTTCTTCTTCAGCGTTTCTTGTAGCTCAATCTGGCCTTGAATTCCCTAGATAGACTGACCTTGAGGCTCCTGATTCTCCTGCCTCAGCCTTGGTACCACTGGGAGTACAGATGTGAGCTATCCGGCCGGCTGCTTTCCCCGCTCCCTCCCCCCTTTAAGTTTTGCATAGACAGAGGCAACTAGTTTTGTGGTCTATTTATAGCAGAGGCTGCGAAAGTCGGTTGTGAGTGGAGACAAAGACGGCTGAGTTTTGACCAGTGGATTTGACCTCCGTGCCGTATCAGGAGCAGCCTAACGGAGAAGATACCACAGCCTTTGAAGTAGGTCACCGTGAAACCTCCTTCCCGTCAGAGTTTAGTAGCGAGTGTGTGCTGGAAGGGCCTTTGCGAACCGGCACAAGGGTTCCCGCAGTGTTCTGGGAGGCAAATCAAGAGACCTACTGGGTTCCAGCCTAGCCTGTTTGGGTCTCGGTTTTCTACTGTATTCAACAATAGGGCTGGGTACTCGGATCCCCCGCTTCTGGTCACCCCAAGTTTTTTTTTTGAGCTCTGGTGAGCGCCAGTTGTGGTGAGCGGCGCTCTGAGCAGAGCCGGGAGAGGAGATTGCCGGTTCAGCACCAAGGACAAGGCCCTCGCTGAGGGCCTTGGAGGTACAAGGTCAGGTCCTTGAGAGGTCATCTGGGTTTGCCGGTGGCGCGCGAGAGCTGTACACGCCGAGGGCAGGAACAAGTGTTGTGGGAGCGGGTGGAGCACCCGCGAGAATGAGGTCAGGCCTGTCCCACTGCGGTCTCAGGGTTTCTGCGCCGAGAGATCCCGAGTGGCAGCTGCGAGCCATCTGAAGCAGTCTTCCCAGGCTGCGGGGGCCTCTCGACTCACTTTCCACCCCAGCATCCTCCGGCCGCCCGCTCCAGCCCGCGCCCCCGCCTCCGTGCCTTCCGGCCTTCCTTTGGATACGCCCACGACTCTGACCCCTGGCGGCTTGGGGCGGAGGACAGCCTTCCCGCAACTTGCTGAGACGGCGGAGCCGAAGGGTTCCCATCCCGGGTCCTCCCGCCGGGCGCCCAGCCACCGCGAGCCCCGCCCCCGGCCCCGCCCGCGGTTGCCACGGGAACCACGGGCTCCCGCAGCTGCAGGAGGCGTCCGGTCCCGCTGAGCAGCACCAGCCGCTGGCGCCGCTGCCATCGCCATCTCCGCCGCTAGCACCGCTGCCGCCACCGCGCCCAGCTCCGCTCCAGCTCCTGCGTCCTTTCCGCCCGCCATGCCTCCCCGCCGCGCCCAGGCGCCCGGTGCCCAGATGCTGCCCGCCCTGGCCCTGCTGCCGCTGCTGCTCGGTGCTGGGCCCCAAGGCGGCTGTTTGGCCAGTCCGGTGCCCGCCGCGCCCCTGCCTGCTCCGGGACCGTGCGCCGCGCAGCCCTGTCGGAACGGGGGCGTGTGCACTCCGCGTTCCGTGACCGGCCAGGAGCACCCCGCGGCCGATGCCGAGCCCGGCTACAGCTGCACCTGTCCCGCTGGGGTCTCCGGCACCGACTGCCAGGTGAGTGGCCACTACGGCCGCCCAGAGATACGCAGCCTCTCTCCCGCCCCTGGGGCTCCAACACTCCGTCTGCTAGCTTCTGTTACTTTAGGAAGGGAATTCGTAGATGCAGACCCGGGACCCACCCTTAAGTGCGGCTTGGCTGTCCACCTCAGTTCCTTGGCAATGCCAGCCAGGGCTCTCGGGGCGTGTCCTGTGCTCCAGGGCCCCGGCAGCCACCCCATCCCTGGTACTCGTGGATCTATCATTGGCCACCAAGTGGCGCGCCCCTCCTGGGAGGCCCAGGTTGAGCACCGGCTTTGTGCCCGTCGAGGCAGAGCAGAGAAGTCGGTTCCGGGAGTCCCCCGTGGGATACTCAGTGTCCAGCTGGGCTCTGTTCCCGGTCCTACTGGACCGGTGTGTATCAAGGATTCGTTCAGTGGGGAAAGGATGGTTGGCTCTGTGCCAGGTGCTGGGGCACTTTCCTTCCTCTCTTCCACCCCCTAGGGCTCCGACAGGGCAGCCTGAGGCTGGGAGGACAGCTGCCTCCTTTGGCCCTCGGCCAGCCCTTTCTGAGCTTGGGTGGTTGGCGATGTTGGAACAGGTGGAGACATCGAGGGCATCAAGCTGGGGCTTGCCGAGTCGCCCTTCTGGCTGGATGCACTCTCGGCCAGGGCACAAGCAGGGCACTGGGGAGTCTGAGGAAGAAGCCCTGTGAGGGATGGGAGGTGGCCAGCAATCGACCTTGAACTGGAAAGGTCCAAAATGGATCTGAAAGGAAGTAAACGCAGCTTTTGCAAGTGCGCTAAAGCTCAGAGAACCTTTTCAGTGTTGAATTGGTAGCCCCTTGTGTGCGCACAGCTGATCCTCTAGGGCAAAGATGGAAAAAACAAACAAACAAACAAACAAACAAACAACAACAACAAAAGCTACACTGATCTGTAACAGCTAGATTAAACCACAGGAAGGAGGAACGTATCTGGGATGGGCTTTCTGTCTTACACGTAGGGTGGCGAGTTGGTTTCGAATAAATTGATACAATGATTGAACACACTTAAGAATGCTCTGAGCAGCTCTACTTTCAAATGAGGACGAGGTCACCCTTGCTGTGGGATAGGCTTTCATTTTTTTTCAAGTAGAGGTGAGTGGGATAAAGAGGCTCGACCTTGGCAGAGTTTTCTGTTACAACCTTCCTTCCTATAGTGGTAAAAATCCGTGCCTTAGTCCTTGTCTTCGTTGACTGGTTTCAGTACGTGTTAATTCCCTCAAGGGAAAAGAGAGGCTGACGATGAGCATGTGTGGTATGAGCATCCAGCAGACTTGACACATGGGCATTCTTGGGGCGGGGAATTGTCTAGTGCACTACCCACCCCTTCGGGGACAAAGTCCAGCCTTGGTAAAACAGAGACCCGCAGGTTGGGGTCAGAGGAGGGACTTATACTCATTTTTGTCTTCTGGCAAATGATAGCTTTTTCTGAAGAATTGAGATGCCTGACCGCTTCTGTGTTTGCATGCCCGAGTTCCTTCTTTGAGAAAAATAGTTAATTTAGACTCAGGATGTAGCAGAAGCAGATAGGAGAAGAGTGGTATCAATATATATCAATTTAGGTAAAAAAAAAAAAAAGAGAGAGAGAGAGAGAACTAATTAGGGACAGGACATTTAATAAAACTCTCGGCATTTTTGTGTGACTCTAAAAATAGACATAGAAATTATCCAAGAAAAGGAAAGAACTCTCTACTGCTTCCCAAAGATAACAGAGAAGCACAAATATTTGGTTCAGTATCTAAGATAATTTGTCTAGAAGGGTCATCAGTATTACAGAACCAGTCGGTTCAGAAGACGTGGGATTCTTCTACAGCTCGCAGGCAGGTCTGGCCGTGTGAGTCTCCCGGAGGAGAAGCAACACTGAGGTCCGAGCGGGCAGAGTAAGGCATCTGCAATTCTAACATGGAAGCTGAGTAAAGTGAGAACTTGATGAGACTCCAATACCCAGAAGAACTTCCTCGATGATTTAGAGCTTTATAGCCCATAAAAAATTCATTCCTGGTGATTTTAATTTAATCTTTCATGAGTTCACAGTAAGACTCACTATTCTCATTTTCTGTGGTGTCAGAAAACAATACACAGAAGACAACCTTAATGGAGACGACGGGAAAGGAAACAAAAGAGCAGAAACCTGCATACACATACACGCTGGGAGTGGTGTTGAATGGAAGTTTATGGGAGCTGAAGGCAGGAGGGTCAGGAGTTCAAGATCATCTGAGGCTATGTAGCAAGTTCAAGGCCAGCCTGGGCGATAACAGATTGTGCTTCAAAAACTAAAATCCAACCCAACCCAAACAAGTCAAACCAGAAACATATGTATGATTAATGACAGATAAGGGAATGCCTGTTAGCTAGCAGTTGGTGGGAACCTAATGCTCACTGAGATCAGGAATGTAGCTTTCTGTGAAGAGTCTTATAAATGGTGTCACCCCCTTCACCTACAAAGATGATTTATGCCCACGGCCACATTATAACCTATCCCTGAGGTCTCATTTTGCTTTGAGAAGTGTAAAAGAAACAAAAACCAACAAACCCTCATAAATCACTGATCAGTTGTCTTTCATGTTTCTGGACCCTGCTTCTTGGCATGATTGGGGGCTTACAGGATCTGGAGATGGGGTTGTGCCGGTTTGAAGTCAAAGCACTTTTGTTAAACCTGTGATGAGAGGCAATGGAGATAGTTTGGGGCACAGTTTCCTCCTCTTCAAACTGCCTCACTGTGTTTGTCATGAAGAGCCTGGTGACCATGGCTTTTGGCTGCTGGCAGCCTTTGAGGCTTGCCTGTTGGTTTTCCTCCTTCTTTCTATATCCAGGCAAGCTGATAAGTGACCTGCACACTCTCTCTTTAGATGCTTGCTGACAGGAAGCTCACACACTGGCCCTTGAGTGACGCATCTGCAGCTCAACCCCTTAACTCCATCACCACAGGCTGTCTCCTTTCCCTGCTCACTCACGTCATTATGATTACAGGTCCGATTGGGATACTTTACTACAATGGCAAGCAAATGGACACTGAATAAAAGAAATAAACTGGGCATGGGGTGCACACCTGAATCCCAGTACTCTGGAAGAGAAGGCAGGAGAATCACGAGTTCCAGGCCAGGCCAGCCTGGGGTACAGAGTGACCTTGTCTCAAAACTAACCAATTGACCAAAGAAACAGAAACGAACCCCCTAACTTCCCAAGAGGCTGGGGATACAGAAAGGTGGAAGTTGTCAGCATCTGGTCAGCAGCCCTCTTCTAATGGGAGGTCCAGAGGTATCTCCATTCTCTGGCCTAAGCAGCGGTAGAATTCTCACTTGCTTTCTATTGAGCTAGCCACAGAAGCCAGGGATTATTTAATGTGGACTGTATTTATTTGTAAAGCTTATTTTATTTTAATGAAAAAAATCCTTTGCCAAATATGCCAACAGTTAGACACTTTTTTTAAAATCACACATTCCCTAAGGAACTTATCCTCTGAAATGAAAATAAAAATGTATCAATTTCTGCACTTGGAGAAAAAGGGAGACACTTAATGACTGCTTTTTATTTAAGTTAATGGTTCTCATTAAGCCCGTTCTACAATCTTCTCTTCTGAGCAAGCATGCTAATTTGAAACAGTAGTTCAGACGAATAAATGTGTTTCTGACTGAGAATTCTTTTGGTGTTACTGAGGATGGAAATTTTAGGCCATCAGTGAAGCACCGAGTTATACTCCAGCCCCTGACTGAAATGTGATAATAACTAAGAGTTCTAATTTCATCAGCCTTTTAAAAAAAAAAAAATTGGACTTTTAACACACACACACACACACACACACACACACACCCTTTATTAAGGGGCATCTGTAAACTAACAGCAATCTTTTGTAGTGTTCAAATTCATTCTTTCTCTCTCTGGTTTCTCTATGAACTCTCTTACACTCACTGTCCCTAAACCTCAATGTTCATATCTCTGAAATCGTCTACTAATATCTGCCATGTTTTCTTTCTAGAAACCTTGAAATCACAAATGAGAATCTCAGAAAGTTTTCACTCTGAGAACAAAGACGTGTGTGAGAGTAAAGATGATAATTGTTTTTATATATTTATACCTTTATTCGTTTCTTTGGTGGTGGGAAGGTCAGAAGACAGCATTCAGGAGTCGGTTCTCCCCTCCCAACATGTGGCTCCCAGGAGTCACACTTAAAGTGTTAGGCCTGGTGGCAAGTGCCTTTCCCCGCCGAGTCACCCTTTTAAGACAGTCTCATTACATAGCTCAGACTGTGTAGGAACTTGGGCTCCTCCTGACTCAGCCTCCTTGGTCTTGGATTACAGATGTGCACCACTGTGCTTGGCAAAAGAATGAATGTTTAAAATTTTTGGGATAATTAAAAGTGGTACGCAAATAGAAAGCTTAAGAAAAGGACCTTATTATTATTAGTTTTTCCTGTATAAGATCTGGTTTCACAAGTTAAATCAGTGTTTGTGGTTGGTCTCATTCAATAAACAGATTCAGGGTTTTCTCTCTACTAGGGCTACCATGTCATATGTTTTAAAAATGGCAAATTAACTATTACAATTTTTGATCTCTTATTCTGAAATAAATGTTTGCTCAGTAAAATTCCCAGTGAGCTGACATTTCCTTTGAAATGCAAGAGGTTTTTTGTTTTGTTTTGTTTTTTATAAAGTGTCAAAATTCTTGTAACGGTTTTAGGAAAAGGAGGAAATAGTTGATTTTCTATGCTTTTCTTACATCTGTGAATGGTATTCTTGGCCATTCATAAGAAACATCACCTTCTGCACCATGGCCATGTGACAGAACACATTTCTGTCTTTAGCATCTTGGCTTAAGCATCTCATGACATGATACCCAATGTCCAAGGTGGCTTTGTTTGTGTCCTCATTTCGTGAGCATCCACAGGGGAAGAAAACTTAGCCTGCAGTTGAAGGGCATTTGAGTCAGAAAGCAGAATGTCTGGCTGTAATTTTAGACGTCCTGTCCAATTCAGGAGGTAGCTGTGGTCAGAGCTTTTCAGTTCAGAGCAGCCGCTGCGGAATCTGGGCCCTCAATGGAACATCTACCAGATTGACAGTTTTACAGACAAGGCGTCTTGTTTGTTGCTCGGCCTGAAGCTTCTTTACCTGCACTGGGGCTCAGGCCTGCCTGCTCATTAAAATGCAATGGAGCTTTATCAAATCTGAGCGTCTGGGCTTTCAGTATCCTCTGTCCCTGAATAAGACTCTGACTTATCCATTGGTCTGAGTTAGGGCTGGACACTGGTAACTTCATACGCTCTGCTATATTGTCAGGCTTGAGATGACCCCACCCCCAGCTCCTGGGCATGTAACACATGGCAGAGAGAAGAGGGCAGTCACATCTACCCGTTGGCATGTGCACTCCAAGGTGGTCAGTTTCTGAACCCAGGAGTTCCCAGACAGGCTCCTCAAGTGATCTGTGTCCTTGGGTGGACTTAAAGTGGAGAGAGTGCAACTGTGGGGTCCCTGGGTCAGGACAGGGCACCTGGCTCTCTCTGGCTGTCCTCCAGTTGCTAAGTCCTTCCTCTGAGGATGGGTGCCCTCCTCTGCGAAGCTGGGCTCCAGAAGCCAGTCTTGAAAGGGCTGGAACTCAGGTCTTTGTGCCAAGCGAAGCACTTACCTGACTGAAGCATATTTCCATCCCCCACTGATTGTTTTGATTGAACTCACCAATTGTCTTAGAGCCTTGAAGAGGAGACCCCTTTCCCTCCTTTCCTCCCAGCTGAAGCAGTTTCAACCCAGACAGAGAGAGAGAGCACTCATGGGGTCATGCAACAGCCATAATTACCAAACCAAGTCTGTGTTGCCTGGTATACTACGCCCAGTACCGAAAGGACGACTTTTTAACAAACATTTATGAAGTGATGACATTCGGAGGCAAGAGAGCTGTTCTCAAATACTCATCCCCAAGGCTTGAGCTCTGGGATCTTTATGGGGTGAGACATGGCAGAAGTTAGGTTAGGACTAATTGTTGATCTGCACCCACGGCATCACAGTCCATCAGTGGTTGCCATAGTGACCCACACATCAGATGCGTTATCTCTAGCTTCCAAATTGGTGCTTTTTTTTTTTTTTTTTTTTTTGTTGTTGTTGTTGTTTTACACGGTTAAATCTATAAGACTATTCAGGCTTTTCTTCAATCTTCAGTACAGCTGCAGTCAGGAGCCAAGTTTAGGAGGTCAGTGCATGAGGATTTTGTTTCCTTCCTTTTCTTTTCTTTTGGTTTTTCGAGACAGGGTTTCTCTGTGTAACAGAGTGAGCTCTGGCTGTCCTGGACTCGCTTTGTAGACCAGGTTGGCCTCAAACTCACAGAGGGAGGTCTGCCTTCCTCTGCTTCCCAAGTGCTGGGATTAAAGGCTTGCACCACTACATCCAGCATACGAGGATTCCTATCTGTTTAATAGTTTTCTCTGGTGCCAGATCTGTTCGTGAAAAAAAAAAAAAAAAAAAAATATATATATATATATATATATATATATTATTCCAAATACTTTTAAAAGATTTATTCATTTATTCTTATTTATGTGCATGGGTTTGTTTATGTGCATGCGGATGCATGTTGGTGTGAGTGCCTGTGGAGGCCAGAAGAGGCTGTCACTCTCCTGAATGTAGCAATACAGGTGGTTGTGAGACAGCTGACGTGGGTGTTGGGAACCAGACTCAGCAGGTCTTCTGCAAGAGCAGCAAGTGCTATTGACTGCTGGGTCATCTCTCTAGCCCCTCTGTATGTATCTATGTACAAATATATATATTCAGTAGCCCTAGCTTTTATATATCTAATAACCCTTTAAAGATATTTTTTAAGACTGGAGAGATGGCAGAGCAGGTAAGAGAGCTTCCTGCTCAATTGTGAAGGCCTGAATTCAGATCCCAGCATCCATGTCAAAAGTTTGGTGAGGCAGCATGCGTCTGTAACCCCAAACTTTTGGGGAATGGAGACAGGAAGAACACTGGCACTTGCTGGCCTCCAGCCCAGCTCCAGGTTCAGCGAGAGACCCTGACTCAAGGGAATAAGGTGGAGAGTGGCTGGCAGAACACCGATCCCTTCTC
Source organism: Psammomys obesus (assembly GCF_907164565.1). NCBI lineage: Eukaryota > Metazoa > Chordata > Mammalia > Rodentia > Muridae > Psammomys > Psammomys obesus. The sequence continues at coordinate 8,013,339 of NW_026593286.1, forward strand.
TGCCCCAGAGCAGGCACAATTGTGCTTTGGGGTCCCTGCCCTGTGTCCCTGAACCGTTTCTACCTTCTGTTCTCTTCAGCCTGAAATACAGAAAGAAAAGCAGAGTTCCTAGCCGAATGGCTCATGCCTTTAATTCTACCACGTGGAGAGGCTAAGGCAGGAGGATCATTGTAAATTTGAAGCCAGCCCAGGTTACACAGCAAGATCCTGTCAAACAAGAGTCAGTGTCTTTGCTGTAAAATTTCTGACATCTTTGTGTGTGTGTGTGTGTGTGTGTGTGTTTGCCCATATATACATGTGTAGGGATATTACACAGTTTAGTCCATCGAGGAAAGCAGCTACCATCTTTGTCAGATCAGTTGAGCTCGCTTGTAAGAGACCGACAGGGGCAGGCCTGTAGAAGGTTGACATTCACTCAGAGAAGGCTGTGGTGGGGAAGGTTAATGGAACTGCAACTAAGATTCCAGCCATTCCTTCTAGCTTCACGTTGGTATGAAATTTTGCCCTAACCACTGGGAGCTTTAGCCACCAGGGTTCAGGTGCTGGAGTTTAAATGGTGGGACAGGTTAACTAACAGGGGCAGGGGGCTTCATCTCTGCAACTATGGAAACCATAGTTTCATGCCGGCTAAGGACTTTACAGTGTGGGAGCATTGGGGTCACCAGTGCTCCTTTAAGTAACCCCTCACCCATGCTTGGTACATAATACAGGAAGCTCACTGGTTCTCCAGGTCAAACTTTGGTGGAAGCATATTTTGGTTGGCCTTTGGGACCATCCGAAGGAGGGGGTGATGGCATTGTTTACATCTCCCAAAGGAAGGAATTCTTAGAACATGAGGCCAGAGGTGTCTTCCTCGATTATTTTACGCAGTATTTTTTTCAGACAGGGTCTCTCCCGGAAGCTAGAGCTCACTGGTTGTGTAGACTGGCTGGCCAGTGAGCTCCCAATATTCTCCTGCTTCAGCCTCTAGAGAACTTCGGTCACAGATGCCATGTCTTCCTGTTTCCATGTGTACTGGGGATCCAAGCTCAGGTCCTCTGGCTTGCTGATGGAGTCATCTGCCCAGTTCCTGAGATCAGAGTCCTCCAGAGCAGATTGTAGCTTTGTATTTTATCTCTGCCCTTGGTCAGTGTGCTTGGACACTTTGGTAACAGCCTGTTTCTAGGTAAGCCTGTGCATCAGGAGAGAGGATTGGTAGCCCGCAAGGTTTTGGTACGCAGGAGGGTCCCTGCTAAGCTACTACTGGCTCATTTGCTTCTCTAAAAGTGATTTCATCACCCATTAGTAAAATGGTTGGGAGGATTAAGAGAGGCTCTTGAAGAGGCCCTGGCAAAGATTGGCCCCGCATGAACACAAGCTACTGACTAATAGTTTTCATAATTTTATAATTGTTGTATTTAAAGAAAAGGAGCCTTTTATTGGACTTAAAGGGGGAAATGTTGGTATAATGTTCTTTTGGAATGTATATAATTTACCTTTGTTCATTCAAATGCTGATTTCTCTACCCCACTATCTGGTTTCAATCCAGATAGTTTGTCTCAAGTTTGTGTAAAGATGCCACCATTTGTTCTCTATATTGTCAGTTAAAACAATCAGCCACAATACTGAGCAATGGAGAGGATAGGGTGGGACATACTGGTCTGGAGTGGGAGGAAGAGAGAAGAAGCCACAGAAGGGAGGAGCATAGAATCTGCAGGAGAGGGCTTGGAATCAACAGGAGGGATGAACTGGACCTAAAATATGACTAAAAGAAAGTATAATGGATAAAATCTGAATGGTAGGAAACTATGTGGGTTTGGAGGTTTAGGATGGAGTAACTATTGCCCAGAATTGTGCTCTAGGTTAATTAAATAAATCCTAGTCTCTGTGTGGTAATTTGCTTATACAGCTGGTTTAGGAATAACCGCTGATTAACTAAAAGATAAGTCACTAGTAAATATGAATACGCATAACAACAACAAAAGTGGGTATGCCCCTCCCCCCGACTTGGTGACAGGTGAGTTTGGTGACAAGTGTTGTGACCAGCTCCCTGTAACTTTCAGAGCACAAACAGGCTTGGGGAGGAAAAGGGGGTTAGCGCTGGGATGGGCAAGCTTTAGTTTCTGAATGGATGGATGCTTCAAGCTGATTAGAAAATAGTGAAAGTTATTCTTTCTTGAAGAAAAAAGGGGTGGGCTTTTAAAAGGGGGTGAGGAGCTGAGAAGGGGAGGGGCAGTCTTCTGCTATCTGCTCACCTGTAGCCAAGAACACTCTTTAGAATGTCAATGCTGGCACTTACCTGGTTCTTGCAGTTAAAGAATGATTTGTAATTACCTTTGGGTTTCAGAGGAAGATTGAAACTTCTCTGTGGGATGACTTTTCTGTGTTGGGTGGAATTACAAGGGAGGGAATGTATCTAGTTCCTATTCTCCTTTGGCTTTAAAAAAAAAAGTTAAAATGACTTCATTTGTTTATTTATTTATTTACTTATTTGTGTGCCATGGCATAGTACAGGTGTAGAATTCAGAGATCAACTTTTTTTTTAATTGAAAAAAAAAACCATATTTTCATATGATATATTCTAATCAGGGTTTCTCCTCTTCATCTCCGAGATCCTCCCCACCCACCCAACTCCATGACTAATGTCTTTCTTTCTCTTTAGAAAACAATCAGGCAAATAAAAAAAACCCAAACAAACCAGAATTTAGAAAGCAAAGAAAAACTATGAGAAACACATACACACAAAGGTGTATGTGTGTGCACGCACGCGCGCATGCACACACACATACATAACCAGCAAAAACACAAAATCGGAAACTATAACGCACAAGTAAAAGATGCTTAAACAAAGCACTATGAGACTAGAGAAATTTCCATAAATACCTCTGAGCTCATTTTGTGTTGGATGTTTGCGGGTATGGCCCCTGCTCTTAAGTATGATCTGTATATCCAGTGAGACTCCACTGGAAAAAAATTTAATTGTTTTCTTTGTAAGCAGTTGTCAACTGGAGAGAGCTTCTGGGTTAGGAACTGAGGTTCCCCCTCTCAGTGTCGGGACAACATATGGCTTGGACCTGTGCAGGCTGTGCAAGTGGCTCGTCTCTGTGAGTTCCTATGTTCATCAGTCCTGTGGTGACTGCAAAGCACTGTTTCCATCGTGTCTTTCATCCATTTGGCTTTTCTGGTCTTTCTACTGCCTCTTCTGCTTGGTTCCCTGAACCCCAAGGGGAGGGGGTTGAGGTAGACAGCTCATTTAGGACTCTTTCCAAGGTCAGAAGACCACTTTTTGGCATTTGGTTCTCTTCTTCCATCATATTGATGCCAGGGATCAAATTCAGGTTGGCAAGTACCTTTACCCCATGAGCCAGGTCACCTCCCATAGTTCCTCTTTTCTGTGGGAGATCAGAGACTAAAAAGGACCACACAGTAGATGCTGAAATACAAATTCCTAGGTCTTCCCCCATGTCCTCATTCTGCTTTGCCTTCTACAAAGCTACAAAATCTCTTGCTTAGCTGAATGTATTAGAACAAGAAAAATGCTAACTGTATTTCCTATGATTTTAGGAAGGGAAGATTTAACAACGGCGAGAAACCCAAGATCTCTGCCTTGAAACCAATGCCTCCCTATTGGATTTTCAGGCACTTCTTTTTAGGTATAATTTGCATATAGTAAAACTCACTCTTTTGGTCACTTGTTTCTGTGAGTTTTAAGCCACCATTACAATTATCCTGTTTCCCAAATATCCTTCTGCCCCTTTGTTGCCAACCCTTTTCCAGTCCCAGCCCTGGCAGGAAGTTCCTTCCTTCCTTCCTTCCTTCCTTCCTTCCTTCCTTCCTTCCTTCCTTCCT
>NW_026593286.1:8017176-8034054 GCF_907164565.1 Psammomys obesus
CCTTCCTTCCTTCCTTCCTTCCTTCCTTCCTTCCTTCCTTCCTTCCTCCCTCCCTCCCTTCCTTCCTTCCTAGAATGTTACATGAACAAAATCACATAATAAATGATTTTCCACTTTGATTTCCTCCCACTTAATATAATTTGTGTGTGTGTGTGTTTGAGACTTTGTGGCAGGCTCCTACTATTGTTGGAAAAGAATATTCCTGGTGTTGCTCAAAGGAACACCTGGACAAAGCAAACGTAACTTGGCAAGGGGATTTCTTTTTGTAAAAAGGGTTTGCCGTGACCCAGTCTGGGCTCGTAAGCAGCACATGCAACCATGATGGCCTCTGTTTTTCATCAGGTGAGGTGAGGGCTTGTTTCTCATTGGCTGATGTTCAACCTGACAGTCTACTTGTGATTGGTTACTATGGAAAGGAACATGAAGAAAATGAAGGAAAGAAGGGAGGGAGGGAACGTGGCTTTGGATTACAAATTCTGGGATTGCAGGGGAGCCTTTGTATGAACAAAAGTTTCCTGGGGTTGGGGAGATAAAACATAAAAGTTTTATAAGATGGGGGATATTTACAGAATATGGCTCCTGGTGGGCTGGCCACCATTGATAGAAAACAAAGAAGCAACAAAGAAGCCAACAAAACATTTCTTACACAGTGTAGCCCAGGCTTGCCTTAAACTCACTTTGTAGCCAGGGCTGGGTACAAACAATCTTCCCTCTTCAGCCTCCCAAGAGCTGGGATAATGAACATGAGACCATACCTGGTTAGAATAATGCCTTTGAGGTTGACGCCTGTGTTCTCTGCTCTTGGCAGTTTGTCCCTTATTGATGAGAAGTACTGTGTGCCTCTCCACAATTTACCTATCTTTTTGTCGGTTGATGTCGTCTGGTTGCTGATCAGGTTTTGATGATTGTTATGTATAAAGCTGTGTCCCTAAAGCTGTGTCCCCGGTCCCTTTAAACTTGTTTTAAAATGAAGGAGACCATTTCTTAGGAGTTTTCTCTTCTTGTTTTTGACTCATTTTCTTTCTTTCTTTCTTTTTTTTTATTAATTACACTTTATTCATTTTGTATCCCCCCATAAGCCCCTCCCTCCTCCCCTCCCGATCCCACCCTCCCTCCCCTTTCTGCATGCATGCCACTCCCCAAGTCCACTGATAGGGGAAGTTCTCCTCTTCTTTCTGATCTTAGTCTATCAGTTCTCATCAAAAGTGGCTGCATTGTCCTCTACTGTGGCCTGGTAAGGCTGCTCCCCCCTCAGGGGGAAGTGATCAACGAGCAGGCCAATCAGATTATGTCAGAGGCATTGACTCATTTTCTTTTGGGATATATTTTCTTTACTCCATTGGTTTGTATAGCCTTTTGTCACGAAGGGAAGTAGTCCTTTGTCTGTAGTGGCATAAACACTATTGAAGAATTCCATTCGGGTGAAGATTTATACTTCTAGAGTTGACCCTCTTACCTTTTAAAAATACACTGTTGGTACAGCGTTAGCATATGCTTGTTTTAAGAAAGGTTGGCATTAGCCAGGATGGTGGTGTGCACGCCTTTAATCCCAATACTTGGGGAAGCAGAAGCAGGAGGATCTCTGTGAGTTCAAGGCCAGCCTGGTCTATAGAGTAAGTTTCAGGACAGCCAAGGCTACACAGAGAAACCCTGTCTCAAAAAACCAAAAACCAAACCAAACTAAACCAAAACAACAACAACAAAATGTTGGCATAAATAATTTAAATGTTGTTTGTTTTAATTTTAGAATAAAGCAACTGTTTTATCAGAAATCTTCCTTTCTTCTTTTCTTTTTTTAAAAAAGAACTACTTAGCTCCTCTGCCCCATAATAATTGGCCTGGATGCCTTTATATTTCATTAAAGTTTCCAAGTTAATTTTAATGTCATCATTGCTGACTATAGCTTTTCTTTGAAGTCCTTGATCACAGGTGACTGCTCTGGTTCCAGAAGGTCCTCCTCATCCCTTTTGGACAGGGAAAGGATCAGCCCAGCGTTCAGTGGGATGCAACAGTACCCGTGCTTTCATCTTTGCCTGTTACTTTTAGCCCTTTCTCTCCTCAAGTCAACCTCATTAGTCCTGAGGTTGGGTTTCTGTGCTTCTCTGTGTTTATTTTCACACTTTAAAACTGACCATTTTGGGGTTTGTTTTTGGGTTTCTCATTGTGCAAAAGAAAATTCTTTTATCTCTGTAGAAAAGCCTGATAATGAGAGAAATAATAAGAGAGACAGAAAAATGAGAACTAATATTAGCATTTTTATGAGGCCCAAAATAAACTCTCAGCTGGAGAAAAGTAGATTTAATATATTTTTTTTCCCTTTACAGAATGAAGAAGGGATGGGGCATGATGGGGATTTCTGAGCTATTCTGACACAAAGGGGGGGGTTAGTTAATCTTTTTGTTTCACACAGGAAAAACTGCTGTGTCCAAGATCAGTAGCATATGCCAACAGCTTAAAAAGCTGTAAATTGATGATATCATGCAAGGTTTCTCATACTTAGCCTTTTAATATGGTTTTATTTTCGAGACACAGGCTTACAGTGTTGTTCAGGCTGGCCTCGAACCTGTGGTGATTTGAGATTGAACCTCTCGCTTCAATCTCCTAGGTGCTGCGACTACAGCTGGGGATCACCATGCCCAGCTTGCTTCCTATGGTTTCAAAACACCACATATCTTTTATGTGCTTAGAAAGTTATTAGTATTATTATTATTTCAAGCAGAGCCCAGGGGAAATTAAGGGGAGCCGAAGTCACATTCTGCTAACGTTTATCTTCTGGGTGGCGCGTGAGTGTGTGTGCAGCCCTTTGCTCACTAGCTCCACCCCGGACGGACGTCACTGATGTAGAAACACCCTCCCAGGAGAGCGATCAGAGAGAACCTTGCATTGGCAGAGTTCCTAACCTCACTTCCCCTTCCCTGGGTGTCCCTCAAGATCCTCCATAGAGCGGGGCATAGCTCTCTCTCACAAAGGGGCGTTGTATGTTCTTGTCAGGGTTCATGGGCAGAGGCTTCCTCTGAGCACTTCAGATATAAACTTGCTTGCCTTTGGGAACATGCGGAGAGTTCTACAACTCTATTCTTAGGGCTCTGGCTACGGTGCATTAGAACGGAGTTGTGGACACGGCCATGATCTTCAGCAGTTGTCCCCTGGGTGGGTGGCAATGAACAGTGCAGAGCCCTGGAACATTTGTATTTTTCCTGATCCCCACAGCAAGGCTTTCAGCACACCAGCCCAGGCAGATCTGTGATATCTCATCTTGATTTTTTGATTAAAAAAAAAAAAATGAAGTAAATGTCACATAATATAAAAACTACTACAAAAAAAAGAGCATATTTTGAAATGAACGATTTAGGGACGTTTAATCCATAGTCAAGTTCCAGGCTGTCAAGACTGGTATTGTCTGTCCACTTGATGTGATCTTCAGCCAGCTGGGGGCCAGCCTCTGGACGAGCTTGTGGGGGATTCTATTGGTTGCAGTAATTGAGGTGGGAGGACCCACGATTGTGTGTGGCAAAGTCATTCCCTGGCTGGGACCCAGGACTAGGAAAGTGGGGAGAGGGACGTGGGGGGACGTGTGCATTCACTGTCCTCTGCCTCCTGGTTGAGGATGCGATGTGACCAGCTCCTGCCTCCTGGGCTTTCCCACCATGAGGGCCTATACCTCAAACTGTGAGCCATCCCAGCCTTTTCCTCCCCTGACCTGAGATTTATCACAGCAATGGGAAAAGAAGCCAAGACACAAAGCACTTTATTATCCCCCAAAGAGGAGCCCTGTGCTGGAGGAGTAACGAGTCCCCGCCCCTCCCACAGTCCTCTGGCAATCCCAGACTCACATGTTGCCTCTCTCTGTGTGCTCTTGATATTTCTTGTGAATGGAGCAGGGTAGTTATGCAACTTTTGGGTCTGCCTTCTTTTATTTCCCGTAAGTCTGAATTTTTTGAGATTCTTGTATCTCAAAAGAAAATAGCTGCTGTCACAACTTCATTTCTTCCTCCCTTCCCCCTCCTTTTTTTTTTTTTTTCGGAGACAGGGTTTCTCTGTGTAGCTTTGGCTGTCCTGGACTTGCTTTGTAGACCAGGCTGGCCTCGAACTCACAGAGCTCCGCCTGCCTGTGCCTCCCAGGTGCTGGGATGACAGGCGTGCGACACCACACCTGGATCTCATTTATTTTTTAAAGGGTTTAATGGAGTAAATCTATGTTTGTGCATCTATATCACATCTTGTCTCTCAGTTGCTGGACGTGTTTATCTGTTGCTGGACGTGTGCATCGCTCCTGCTCTTTGCTTCCTGTAGAGAACGCTGCTATTTTAAAGAGCAGTGGACATTCTTGGACTAGCACTTGACTTCCTGTTTTCAGTTCTTTTGAGTCTATGCTAGGAGTGGACTGGCTGAGTCATATAATGCTGCAGTGAAGTTTGTACGTACTGGATGTTTGTCTCCTTTTAATTAAAAATTTGTATGTATGTGTGTGCCCATACATGCCCATAAGTGTGGGAGGATTGCAGAGACACCGGAAGTCTGTTGATCGTTTTCCTCTCTCACGCCTCCTCCTCCTCTTCTTTTGAGACATGGTCTCTTGCTGAACCTGATGCCCACTGACTACTTAGACTGCCTAGTGAGCACTAGGGATCCACCTCTCTCTGGCTCCCTAGTGCCGTAGATACTGACCTACGGGCCCGCCTGGCTTTTTCCATGGGTACTGGGGTACTTAGTCCTCCTGCTTTCATCACCGAAGGCTGTAGTGTCACCTCAGCTGCCTTGTTTGTTAAGGAATCTCTTCATGTGAGTTGGTGACGAACACCCATGTTGTAAAGGAGAAGTTGGAGCAGGCTGGGGCAGGGCAGGACCTCTGCACTTTCTGAGGAGCCAAGTTGGGTCTAAAGGCCTGGACATCCCTTATTGCTTAGCAGCCACCACCTGGCTGCTGCACTGATTTTTGTTAATTCCTTGGGAATTAGGGTTTGGATTTGTCTTCTCATGCCCGGAGTCTAGTGTATGTGCACATGTACACGTGTTCTTCCCCTCCTCTCCCCTCCCTTCCCCTCTCCTCTCATCCTCTCCCCTCCCCTCTCATCCCAATGCTGTAATGTTCTGTCTAAGTACCTAGGCTTAATGGACACAGAACGGCTCTTCTAAAACCATGACCAAAGCAAATCTTTCTTCTCCTTAGTAGTTCTGTCAAGATTTAGGCTATACAAAGGTCACTAACCCATGAACCGAGACCAGAAGGAAGATCTTCCTAAGAAAATCAGCACAGGAGATGGCTAATGTGCCTTCATACTCACCTCATTGAGCTCATGCTTCATATTTGGGTACCATTTCAGCAGAAAATGAATTCTTTCTGTCTGCATCTACAGCCAGATCTGCTGAGCCTTGTCATGGGCATACTTTTTATGGTAATCATAAACACATGTCGCTGTTTGCATTGGTCTCTGTGTCTCTTGTTTTAAGTAATAGTGTCTTATTTTGAAGGATAAAGTTAAGGTAGTTTGAAAATATTGTAGTGCAATTGTTAGGAGGACAGTTGAATACTGAGTAGGATCCATGGTAGCCATGCTTTAGTTTAGAAGGAGTGTGTTTATTAAATACTCAGCAATAAAGGGATAGTTTAGCATCACATGAGATGCTTAACCATCCAGGAGAAACCAACCAGGGAGGCTCGGGAATCAGCTGGAGCATCTGACTGATATCGAGGGTCCCAGGCCCAAGCTTCTCTTCCCCCACTGCAGCACTTGAACAGTATGAGGAATAGTCTCTTTCCTTTTTTAAATTATTTTTCAGTGACCCAGTGAATTTGAATTTGATCAGGTTTGTCCATCTGAGTGAGCATAAGAGTGTGTGTATGTGTGTGTTGTGTGTCTGTGCATATGTCTGTGTGTTTGTGTTGTGTGTATATGTGTCTATTATTTACCAGAGCTACGTCATCAATTAAAGCATCTCTCCCTTCCCTAGCTAATCTACTCTGTTGTTATGACATGATGTGAGGGTCATTTTTTTTTTTTTTTTTTGTCTACTCTAAACCTGTGATCCCAGTACAACCGTGATAACAAACAAACAAACCACTACACACCAGACACATTCTAATTCAGTGGCTGTCTACAAAATACTGGATTTGTGTTCCTTACAATGATCAAGGTCATGGAAGAAACTGCCCCTCCAGAGAAGAGACGAAGGAGGCAGGAGGACGAAGTGTAGCGTGGGCACCTAAAATAGAGAAGCAGCTCTGGGAAGAACTAAGAGAATCCGAACGGAGCGCAGCCTCTAGATGACACTAATGTGTCATGATGACAGATGATGCTACTGTTGCTTCACTAATGGGACAAATTCCACACACAAGTGTAAGGTGTGTGCTCTTTCATTAGTGTCTCTCAGCTGTCTGCCATCTTCTGAAAAATTCAGATTCGCATGGAAGAGAAGCCTTCCCCAGTGCTGGACACCTTTTCGGCATTCTTTAAGCAACACGTGTTTAAGATTTTAGTTGTTCTTGGCAGGATGATTGGGCTATATAACCAGGTTCAACTGTGCAGGGAACTGAAAGACTAAATCTGACGGTAAAAAGGTCTGATAGCTCTACTGACATGAGATCTTGCTTCTTTTCCTAATGTGTTGTTCTTTGGAACGACTTAGGACCTCACACGCTAGAGAGGCATTCTACCACATCCTTTGATATCTAGCCCCATTTAAACTTCATTTAGAGGCAGGTTCTCACTATGCAGTTAGGGCCAGTCTAAACCTTTCTTGCAATACTCTGGCCTCAGACTCTCGAGTGCTGAAATTCTAGGCATGTACCAGTACACCCAGCTGGCATTCATTCTTAATTAATGGGGATTGGTAAGAAGAGAGTTGGACTCATCATAGACAGTAATATTGCAATGCGATAAGCAAAACCTGAAGTGAAAAATATAAAACAGTAGTCTTCAGGTTTATGGACGCACACATATATAACAAAGAATGTAATTCTGATATTCTGTTCTTTTTTTTTTTTTTTGTAATAGTTGTCACCTTCTATTTACTTTCCAACCTTTACTGTTGAAATGTGCACTTGATGAAATGATTGTGTTCTCCCCACACCTCAGATGTAGTCCAGGTCCTTGAAAAACTGCGAACTGATAAGCACATCGTGTCTTTTCAGCAAAACAGCAGCTGTAGCTTTCTGACCAGGGCCCAGGTCCTTCCTAATTGTGGAGCTTCTGACCGTGTTTTCAGTACTAGACATGAATTTCCTCTTGTGGAGTACTTCAAATCTAAGCAGAAAATTGTTGGTTAGTGCCATAGCAGCCTTGCCAGCGCCCAATAGACACACCTTGGCCAGTTCACAGAGTGGTAAACGCGATCCACAGCTGAATAGCACTTTTGATTACACATCCTTTATCCCTGAAGCCTGCTTATCACCTTCCAGCACAAAGAATGCTAACCAGTAGGCAGGAAGTCTCCAGTTCACTTCCAATTTGACTTTTCTATGTCCCGGGGCCAGGACATGTGCTGTCGTCAGCAACAGGGTCTTATTATCTAGTTCTGGTGGGCAACTAGCAGCAGTAGTAATTACTTGTATTGTTTTAGGGGCCTTAGGAACCTCTCAAGGCATGGATTTTTTTTTTTTTTTTTTTTTTTACATTGCTTGGATTATAATGGGTCTTGCATGGCAGTTTTATCTTTGTGTTATTTTCTGTGGAACTTGACAAATGCCCAATAAACAAGACATATTCTTGTCTTGCATCTATTTCTTTGGAGAAATTAGTTGGCTAAATAGTTAACTACTTAGTTAATGTCTGAGAGTAGAGAAGAAATTTTACACTCGGGGCTGATCATTTAGAAAACTTATTCGTCAACAATCTCAGATTCCAATGACTCACTGAAGTAAAACAATTGCCGCCTTGTATATAATTACTCAAATTCTGCTTGTCAACATTTGTCATATTTAGGAATCCCTCACTTGAATGGAAAAGTAAACCTCTAAGTCTAGTAAATTTTGAGTGTTAGAGTGACGCGCTAGATAGAGTTCTAGATAGGACATGTAGAAGGCAGACTCTATCATAGCCTGAGGGAGCTATGATCGGATGAATGACCTAACCTTTGGGGGTTTAGTTATATCAAGTATATGTTGTAAGTCTGGAATGTTCCTTGTGTTCGTTTGGAAGACTGTGGTTAGTTTAATGGTAGGAGCCTTGAAGTCTTTCCAGGGAATCACAGAGGAAAATGGGTAGTTCTGCCACTCGCTGCTCTCATGCTGTCCCAACCAAAGGAATATTCATGAGTGTGTACATGCTTTCAGAATGTGGGAAGTGCCAAGAGATTTTCACACTGGTAGGTGGTGGTATTTCCTCTTCATCCAATCTAAGTTCAACGGGTCCAATGTATTTTTCTTTCTGACATTTTGATGTCCTTCCAAGTTGTATTTCCAGTGCTTCCTCGTGTGCTGATATGGATATACACAGCTTGCTTCTTTCTTTCTGTATGCTTTTGAACTAAGATAAATTGTATGTGGAAAATGTCTGCTTTTACATTTTTTACATATTTTTGAATGGGTTTTTAATAGGAAAGATATGTTTGAACTCATGTATCACTAAGAAGGTGTGCTTTTACCAAAGCTACTCAATTGATGGCTTTTGTAGAAGCAAGGTGGGATTCAAGAAATTCCTGGGTAGAAGTATGAAGCTGCTTGCCCCATGGGCTAAGGTCTGTAAGTTAAACTTAGATTTGTGAGTTAATCCTCACTATGAGCTCAGGTGGTGTAAACGAGAAAATAGTTCCCAGGAATCAGTTTTGTAGATTAAATCCTCTTACATGCTGTCAAAGGTCACAGTGTTCAAAACATGGTATTCCATGATGGCTCTATCCTGCCTTCAAGAAGGTCAAGGTCCTGAAGAGAATCAAGTTTGCTGTCTAGGGGTGCATCTCATGCACTACAGACAGAATATCTCACCACTACAGACAGGATCCCGGAAACTCTGCAGAGGGTTCCAAGAGCGTGTCTGGCTGGTGCCACAACCCATGCATTGCTCCATCTCAGTTTTCAGGTGGAATCTAAGGAAATTCTTTTCCTCTTTCATATTCTATAATTAAAGGAGTGTGTCATTGTCCACGTGGTTGAGGTGATTGACATACGAACTTGCATAAATGCCTTGGGTTCATTGTTGGTTGCTCCAGGGAAGCCCTAGCAGACAGTTGAGTGACAGGATAGCTGTCCAAACATTTTCTGAGAGATGTCTGGGTTTCTAGGTGACCTGGATCTGACCATCTCTTTTCTATGAATGTCCCTTTGGTATAGCCTCTCTTGGGAGGTCCTCTTAACATCCGGATTATTCCCTTATGGTACAGGATGTTAGGTACAACTATTTAAGATGATCTGAAAATACCTTTCCAGCAGATGTGTCTGCTGATGTGGGCTTGCCTTGATGGAAGATGGGCATTGGTTTTGTGTGACACCTACAATTTGCCAGATATTTGCCCAATTTTAATTATAAGCCAGATCCTGAGGATAGAAAGGAGTGCAGTGATGACAGATAAGGTGAAGTCAACGGAGAATCCATCTGGAAATCATTATGGCACAGAGCACTGCCAGATACATAAATATTGAGCAAAATCATTCTATTAGCCCCGCACTTGCATTTGGCAGCTAGCTGGTATTAAAATATTATGACAGATTAAAGTAATTTTAAATTGCATTGAAAATATACCCACTGAAGGAGAATGGGCACTTAGATCAAAGTTGGATATGGAAATTAGTTCTTTTTTTTTTTCTTTTCTGGAAAGCAATTAGATACTATAGATCAAGAACCCTCAAATCTTTTTGACTTTACAATACCTCTTTTAGGAACTTGCCCTACAAAAGTAGTTGGAAATTTGAACACAGTTTTATAAATAGAGGTAGTTATCAAGGAATTACTTATTATAGCCCCCAAATGGGACAGCCCCTAAGGGCCAATGCAATAGTAGAATGATAGTTAGTATAATAATAGCACAGATCAGTGATAGAATTTAATTAATTGTTTTATGTAAAATCATCTTTATGTGTGCATGTATTTGTACAGATATATGCACATGTGTCTTGGTGCATGGAGGCCAGAGGTGTCACATTTTCCTGAAGTTACTGGTGAGCTTATAGGGCCTGGGAACCAAACTTGTGTCCTCTGCAAGAACAGAATGTACTCTTAACCACTGAGCCATCTCTCCAGCCCTTAAGTGACAAGAGTTTTGAATAGCCTTTGCAAAAGATGTTTATTAAGACAGTTCTGTTCTGATGAAAGTAAGTGAGAAAATAAAACTGGGTCAATACTATAATCATGGTTTTAATGAGGTGCGTAGGCTAAAATGGGGCAGGAACATATCATCTTGCAGTGTTTGGAGAAACAGCTGGAGAGGGTTGCCCAAGAAAGTTTTTCTGATAACCCAGAGATGGGATTGGTGGTCCAGAGGAGCACCAGGAGAACGCTGAGATGAAGACGTGAGAGCCTGAAAACTCCAGTCTTGCCTTTGTTGGTATACTCCAGCGCCTGGCCTTTCTGCTTGTTCTACCCCTAGGCTAACCAATGTCCTGGCTTTGGTGTAACATTCGAGAGGGCATTGCACTCAGTTTCTTGATATTCTACCTTCTGGTAAGTAGATGCCCTCATGGTAAGGATGATGGAGTCTGGCTCAGAACATAAGGGGGTCCCAGGCTGCCTGGGAGATGTGGTGATTGACAGTTCTATAACTGGACTGGGTGAAAGCTGATCTCACTGATAGGGCCTTGCTTCATTGTGTATAGAGCGAAAATATGGCCATATTTTTCTACAAAAATGTAACTTTGAGGGCTGAAAAGAGATCAGTCAGTAAAGTGTTTGTTACTCAAGTGTAAGGACCTGAATTTGACCCCTAGAACCAGAAAAATCCAACTGTGGTGCCACACCTTTGTAATTCTAGTCCTGAAGAGATGGAGACAGGAGGATCCCTGGGGCTTGTTAGAGAACTAGCATAGTCTATGCAGTGATTCGTCAGCCAGTGAGTAGCTCTGCCTCCAAACCAAATGGGCAGATCCTGCAGGACAACACTCAGGGTTGATCTCTGGGTTCCTTATACATGTATACACACACACACACACACACACACACACACACACGTGGTTTTGAGAGGCTAAGGATGTAGGTCCATGGTAGAGTACCTGCTTAGATTGTGTGAAGCCCTGGGCTTGATTCCCAGTACCAACGAGCAAACAAAAGCTATCGGCAGTGCCAAGGCTTCAGGTGTAGCTCCTAATTCATAAGAATACAGGTCCGTCTCATTGACAGTCTCCCTCGTCCTCTACTGTGTCCATTTCCATTGATAGTCTCTCCTTACTATGCCTGTCACAACTTGAGTGTCTCCCAACCCCAATACAAATGTTCTTTTATGTCTCAGCCCTCCAGGTGTGCTCTTCCTCCAGACAGCTTCCCCCTTTCCTGGCTGTATTCATGGCTAGCTGCCCCTGTCTGTCAGTACCTATCCATTGAGTATGAGCTGATCTTGGTCTCCTTGTTTGCTATCTCTCTCCCCCATAGAGAGCTCACAAAGACAGCTTCCAACTTCACGATGTTTCCAGATACCTTCTCTGTGCTTGCAGTTGCTCCATGACCATTTGTTGACCAAATAAATAGTAAATGACTATAGGGAAGATTTGTTTTCCTGGCTGTCCTGGAACTGTAGAACCTTCAAACTGCTGGAGATCTGCCTGCCTCTGCTTCCTGAGTGCTGGGATTAAAGGTGTATGTTACCATACCTGGCCAATAAATAGTGAATGAATGAATGGGGAACATGAAGACTGGCTTCACACATGCCACCACCAACATGAACGGTGAAATGCCTACTGTGGAACATGTGTTGTTTGCTAAATTCTCAACATAGGCCAGTTTATCTGTTCCTTTTTGGTGATGGCAATAATAGTGGTGTCATTGACAGTTAATATTTTCTGGGAAGGTACTAGCAACTTGTCAACGTCTTTATAATTTACGCAAATTTTTTCCTTTATTTTCCCCAACAATGATATGAGCTCTGCTTTGAAAAGGAACAATACAATGCTGCGCCTTTGATTAGACTGGTAGCTATATGTCATTCTGTAATCACTGACTCCAACATCAACTTCAAGGTGTGAAAGGAACCCAAGTGGCAGTTGCTCCGATGAGGCGGTCCACTGGACATTTGTACTTGGGACAGCTTTAATAGTTTTAAAACTTTTAAATAACCGTTGAATTGCAAGCAGCATTATTTTGCCATTGACCCTTCATCTCTCATTCTCTTCAAAGCTGTAGGTTGCTAGGCAACTGGAGATGAGAGTCCTTTAAACTTGTGTTACTATTATACAACCACAGTCCCAGTGGACAGGGAGGAAAAAAATCAATAAAGATAAAAACAGGCCCCAGAATGATTATAATAATTCAGTAATTATCTGGATTGCATTCTCAAGAACCATACTTGTTACTGAGCATACACTGTCTCTTTATTTTTACTAGGTCATGAGAGCAGCTTTCATCTCAATTTTCTGTAACTATGGATTCTCATTATAATTCTTCACGAATGTGAATTATTTTAGGCTAGTTTCAGCTGGAAAACAGCCCATGCTGCTGTGTGGTTTGTGGTGAGCATGGCCCATAACTAGGTCATATCCATGAAGACATGATTTGCTAGGAAGTTCAACTGTATGGCAGATCTGGGTGTGCAGTTCTGAAGAGGCTGCTTAGGTTTGGAACATTCCAGAGACACATGTGAGTTCTCATTGACCACAGTATCTCAAACCCAACAATCATTTTGTTTATTTGCAAATGGGCCTATAGTTTGGCAGGGCTGAAAGGGCATCTGGTGTTGGGTAGGAAGGCAGGACTGGGCTCAAACATTAGCTTCTAGACTGGCAACTGGCATGAAAGGCTGGAAGTTCAGCCAAAGCTGTGGGCCAGGATCTCTGCCTCTCTCATGTGACTTCTCACTTTGTCCCAATAGGGCTTCTCATGGCAGGGTGGACTCATAGTTGGTGCAACTAGATTCCCACAGAGGAAAAAAAAAAAAAAACTCATTAGAAGCCTTTACAGAGTCTTAAAGCTGAGGCCTAGAGTTGACACCTTACTACCTCCATCTTATTCTGTAGGTCAAGGTAGGCCATAGTAGCAGTCAATATTCAAGAAGGAAGGCCTGCACAAAGGCCGAGGGTGGAAAGTGTGGTCAACAGTAGCTGTCGGTGCACATTTTTATAATGTTTACTCTGGGACACACCTGCATTAATTGCTTTTCTCATGGCTGTGAAGACATACTGAGGGGAATAACTTCAGCTAGGGCAGTGGGAGTGTGAAGCTGCAGGTTACAGCTTCTTGGCAGTTAGCAAGCAGAGAGCCTAGGCTGGAGAAATGGCTCTGGGACCCATGACACCTGTACCTATAGTTCTGTCTGAAATCAAGAGGCAGACATGCTTGGTTCCTTCGAGAGCTGCAGGGCAACCGTACCTCAGCTGCCTGCTGGTTTCTGGTGGATTGCTGGTGACCCATAAATGTGGAACCTCGTCCTGCCTCCTTCATGATCTCACTGTGCGTGTTTATGCTGTCCTTCCTCAGTGCTTGTCTGATCTCGTACCCAGTTTTCCTCATTCTTACTTAGTATGGTCTTATTCTAATAATCTCTTCTAACTTGATTGTCTCTTTAAAGGCTCATATTCTGAGGAACTGGCATTTAGGACATTAGCATATTGTTTGTGTGTGTGTGTGGGGGGGGGCACACCATTCAGCCCATAACACCTTCCCAACTGTAGTCACATGAAAGCTAAAGGAGCTATTTGCAGCATTTTTCACTATGTGAAAATGAATAGAAGGAATCTAGGAGTCACTGGGAAATCTGCTGGGAAGGACAACTGCCCCAGAGTCTTTTAGTAAATGACTCAGGAGGAGCCAGTGGCTGGCATGTGTATGACCTGGATGGCGTGCCTGAAGTGTGATCATTCTGGCATGTGTGAGTTTTGACATTTGCTGTGTGGTATAGAAAAGGAGGTGTGATCCCACCCACACAGCCTAAGCACAGGGTAAATAGGGTTGTGAATGCTGTGTTAAGGCCAACACACTCCTTCTGGTACCAGGAGCTCTCAAGGAGGACAGCAGTTATCAGTTAACTGAGCTTCTAGAAAACCAGGCTAAGTGCTCCTGGCTACATTTGTTTTCATTGGCCAGGAAACAATCAAAGTGAGATCAAGGCACCTGCTTATTTCTTTAATCCTTCCAAAAAATTTTAAAATACTGATGTGAATGTGATGATGTATTGCTTCCCAGTCCTGAAAGGAGAGCTGCCTTTGACCCATGCATGGAAGAGAGGTACATTTACATCACACCCCAGGGACACTGCCTTTGAATAGTATACTAAATATAGATTTGAAAAAAAAATCCTGTGATCTCGCATGTGCTCTGTGGTGGAGTGAGAGGTGGTGTGTTTATGAAAAGAACAAAGTCGTTCTGCTTTTCAAAGTTTATGGCTGCCCAGAGCTGTGAGAAATGGGAGCTGACAAGTAGCTTGACACCCACCTCTTTCATTTCTCTTTCTCTCTTCCCCCTCAAGCTTTCATTGACTTTGTCCTTTGACAATCTCGTGCGTGCGTGCATAAAGTGCATTCTGATGACTGTGACTCCTGACTCCAGTCTTGTCTCCCCTCAGTGAACTCCCTCCTTACAATTTCCTTTCATACATTCTTCTCCCCCCACCACCTTAGAGACCTACTGAATTTAAGGAGGGTCATTCGGAACTATCCGTGGGAGCCTGGTGGGCTTCTCAGTGGGTACACAACAGAAGAAAATCACTGTCCTCTAGAAGCCACCAGAGGCCAGTAGTTCAGCAGGGGGAGGGGGAGGGGTGCAATATTTTATTGCATATAGCCAGGGCTGCGGTGAAGCCATGACTGAATGGCTGTGCCATGCCCAGAGGACAGCATTTCACAGTCTTTCTCCTTCCCTTCTGGCTCTTAACATTCCTTCTACCACCTCTTTGCTGATGATTCCTGGGCCTCCCTCTTTCAGTTCTGAATTTTTAGTGTTGTATATAAGACCAGTAAAGGCAGAGACTAGGGACTTTAAAATACTTTTGGCAGCTATGGTGGTGGGAGAACTTGAATTGACATCTCCAGAGTGATACAGTTTATGGTGTGGGAAGACACAAGGGAGATATGTTGAATGAAAATGCAAGACAACAAGTCTGTCATCCTAGGGAGGATGTAGTATGTGGGAAGCCAGCCTGGGGCACCTATTGAGACCCTGTCTCAACAAGAGGGGTGTTCAGGGAGATAGCTCAATGCATAAGATATTTGCCATGCAAGATGAGGACTAGAGTTTGTATACCCAGAAGCCATGTAAAAACCAGAGAGGTGGGGCTGCTGTCGTAATCCCAGTACTTAGGAGGCGTGGATGGGACCCTAGGGGCAAGCTGGCTAGCTAGACTAGGTGGATTTGGCAAGCTATGGGTTTAGTGGGAGAACCTGCCTCAATAAAAACAGAGATGAAGGAAGACACCCAACATCAACTTCAGGCGTCCACATGCATGTTTACACGAGTACCAGTATGTAACACATATATTGGCACTGTGTATATGCACTCATATATGCCACAAACATGCAAACTTTAGAAATTAAAATAAAAATAAAGCAAGATCTACCGTCAGCAGAAGTGTGCCCTGGCCAGTCAGAGGAACCTGTCTCAAATGAGGAAGAGGCACAGAGAGAAGCAGTGTAAACAAAGATGTCATCCCTGAAGGCAGAAGATGGACAGGATCAGAGGCTGGAGCTTTCAAGAGAAGATGGACCAGATGATCAGTCTAGAGAGGGTATGCTGTGCTGGTTTGAAAGAAAATGGCCCCCACAGGTCCATACAGAGTGGTGCAATTAGGAGGTGTGGCCTTGTTGGAGTAGGTGTGGCTTTGTGTGAGGAAGGGTGTCAGTCACTAGGGGGTGGGCTTTGAGGTCTCAGAAGCTCAAGCCGGTTCTTTTTCTGCTGCCTGAGGATCCAGATGTAGAACTCTCAGCTACCCCTCCAACACCATGCGGCTTGCATACCGGTGTGCTTCCCACTGTGACGATAATGGTGGACTAAACCTCTAAACTGTAAGCAAGCTCCCAGTTACTTTTCTCTTATAAGAGTTGCTGTGGTCATGGTATCTCTTCACAGCAGTATAAACCCTAACTAAGACAGATTCTAATGGACATCTTCAAGAGATCGTCAAGGAGGGAGAACCCTGAGCAGTAGAGCAGTGGATTCTGTGTGTAACCCCACATGTCTGAGTGGGCTAGCACTGAGGCGTCATAGGACTCAGACTGAAGAAGAGGAGACACAAGTACCACCCATATCCACCTGCTAGACAAACTGATGGACAAATAGCAAGCATGTCTTCAGGATGTAGGCTGTTTGGAACATGTGCCCAAACTTGATGTCAGGGTGAAGGCAATGTGTAAAGTTTTCCATTCCGCAAAACTCAGCTCATGAAAGAGAGGGGAGAGGAGTGCTGCGTGAGAATATCACATCATCCTTGTGGTGGCTTCTGGAGACAGAGAAGGGGTTGGAGAGAAAAACAGAGAAACACACAGAGAGGAGAGATACTATGACCATGGTAACTTATAAAAGGGTTTTGTTTTCAGCGTGGCAGTAGGGCAGGTCAGCAGGCAGGCATGTGCTGGAGCAAGAGCTGAGAGCTTACATGAGAGCTTATATCTGGCACCCAAGCAAGAGACAGACAGCAAACTGAGCCTACCCTTGCTGACACACCTTCTCCAGCAAGGCCACACCTTTCAATCCTCCCTAAACTGTTCCACTATTGGAATTAAGCATTCAAATCTGTGTCTACAGAGGGCATTCTCATTCAAACCTCTATCTATCTATCTATCTATCTATCTATCTATCTATCTATCTATCT
>NW_026593286.1:8034064-8123260 GCF_907164565.1 Psammomys obesus
TCTATCTATCTATCTATCTATCTATCTATCTATCTATCTATCTATCTATCTATCTATCTATCTATCTCAAGCCCAGTCCAGCTCAGCTCCAGGTAGCCTTATCCTAAGAATTATTGCTGATGCCATTAATTATGCAACCTGGATATCTATTTATCCATTGTAGGGACCACTGTAGGAGTTTTCCTTGGGAGAGAAATGTCTTTAGGTCTTGCAAAAAATCTATTTATCCCATGTGTTGCTTAGCAGAATTTTTGTGAAGTGGCTAAAAATAGAGATGTGATGTGGAGACCTTAAGAGCCGTCCTTTATTTAGAACCCATCATCGCTGTAGCACGTAAACAGGACCTAAGAAAAGCACCACTAGCAGCATTTAGCATGTTATGGCAATGGGATTCTTTTTATGCTTTTAACCTCATTAATCCATCATTTAGCAAATGTCAGATGTATTTCCAGAGGCATTTAATCAGGCAGCCACCTTCTGAAGCAGGTGCATGCACGCGCTGGTGAGTGGCTGGCCGGAGCTCTTACGGTAGGGGGATTTTAGCATGAGGCTCGCTCTTCTGTTGTTCCACCATCTGCGGCTCAGGCAGTGTATCCTTCCCCAAAGTCAAGGGCAGCAGGTTTCAAGGATGTCTCTGTGATGGTATCAATGAGGATGAGGCACAGGTATCGCATAGTGATAGCAAGCCTTGCATAGCGCCAGCTGGCTTCATTCACTTCTTAACCATCCAGAGCTGCTCCTGAAGTATGAAGTAGTGTCTGGCAGCCCTGGATGTCAGGGGTTGCAGAGGCTCGGTTTGTCAGCCCCTTCTGGAGGAACCTCAAGCTTCAGTGTAATCCTAGCCTCACAGGGTTCTTTGCAGGCTGGCTACCAGTCTTCAGATCATTAGCCAGGGTTGATGAAGATGGGTTCTGTTCCTCATACTGTCCCTCAAAGACCCACTGATGCCTTAAGGCAATAATGAGTAGGTACAGGTGGAACAGTGGCCAGATACCAGTGTCCTCTCAGGCCTTCTTGAAGCTATAATCTGAGAACACAGAGAGCAGACCTCTGAAGCCTGTCTTTGGGAGTAGAGCAAGATAGTGCCTGGATAATTGGCCTATGGGGGCACTGAGCAGTGGACAAACAGGGAGGCCTGTGGCTGCCAGTGGCTTCTATCCTTTTGTGCTTTGGGACATCTTCAAGTCCAGCTCTCTGCTGGACAGTGATGACCATGCATGTGAGAGCTTAGATAAGATTCCTGTCCATGAAGTCTCTGGATTTATCCAAAATATCCTTAAGGAGAGCAAAGTATGAAGGCTGGAGAGAGGCCGTGCTACTTACTAGTTTATTTTCTGTATATGTGCTAGCTAATTTGATGTTAACCTGACAGACGCTAGAGTTATCCGAACATTGAAAACCTCAATTGAAAAAAAAAAAAAAAAAAAAAAAAACCTCTGTAATATTTGACTGTAAGGAATTTTATTAATTAGTGTTTGATTATGGGAGGGCCCAGCACATTGTAGGTGCTGCCATGCCTGGGCTGGTGGTCGTGGGTCCTATAAGAAGCCAGGCTGAGCAAGTCATGGGGAGCGAGCCAGTAAGCAGCACCTTCCCTGGCCTGTGCATCAGCTCCTGCCTCCAGGTTCCTGCCCTGCTTGAGTTCCCGTCCTGACGTCCTTGAATGATGACTAGTGATATGTAATAAGTGAGGTCAGCACTTTCCTCCCCAAATTGCTTTGGTCAAGTTGTTTCACTGCAGCAGCTAACTAACTAAGACAGTATACATATGTGTACATATGTGTGAACATGCGTGTGTGTTTGGTGTGTGTAGAGGTGTGGTATGTGCAGCTGTAACTGTGGCTGTGTGCCCGTGTATGTGTGCCCATGTCATGTCTCCGTGTAGACTTGACTCCCGACCATTTTTTTGAGACAGGATCTCTCACTGAACCTGATGCTTATTGGTAGTATAGCCTGGCTGGTCAGTGATCTCCAGGCATCTGGTTGTAGGAGCATGCCACCACTCCTGTCTCTTGTGGTTTCTGGGGATCCTAACTTAGGCCTTTGTGTTTATGCAGGAGGCATTTTACAGATTCAGCCATCTCCCTATCCTTTACCGCTTTTATTAGTTCATAAGAATGGGACTTCATAAGGCCCAGGCTGGGTCACATCTAGCAGGGTATGATACTGCTGACTGAGTAAGCAGAATTTGAGAAGAGTTTAGTAAAAGGGCCATCTGCACAGGAGTGGACAGGACACCCAAAACCCAGCTAAGGCTCTCCTGGGGTAGTCAGACCCTACTGGCCTGCTTCCAGTGCTTATAGAGCTTATAGACAGACACTGGGGAATGGCATGGACTTTTGAAACCTTAAAGTCTGTCTCTAGTGACACACTTCCTCCAGCAAGGGCACGCCTACCAATTCTTCCCAAATAGTTCCACCAACTGAGGATCAAGTAACCAAATTTATGAGCCTATGGAGTCCATTCTCAAGCAAACCTCCACCCCTGTGATCCTCAAGTCATAATAATTGCTAATATTTTTGGGCATTTCTGTATGCCAGGCATATAGGCACTCAATGCTTTTCCTCAATTACACCATGATTCAATAAAATATTCATTACTTTATTCATAGCAGGTAAGAGGTGAAGGGAGTTACTACCTGCCCAGATGGAACTTGGTATCTGTAGTTTAGAGCCTTTCCTTCCCCCAAACACAATCTTAAAGTGTCTCTGAGGAGCCTTTGCAAACACCGGGACTCTAGCAGGTGTCAATCATCGATGTGTTGAAGACACTGTGATAGGGCATAGGACAATGAGAAGACACACTACAGGCTGGGGAGATGGCTCAGTGGTTAAGAACACTTATTGCTCCCCCTGAGGACCTGAGTTCAATCCCTAGCACCCATATCAGGTAGCTTACTGCCCGTAACTCCATCTCTGGGGGGATCTTACACCCCTGACCTCTGTGGGCGCTTGACTTCAAGTGCACATACCTAACCTCCATATACGTAACTTTTTAAAAAAGAAGAGACACCGCTTCTACTATTTCAGAGCTTATATTCCACTTCTGAGGGACAAGGATAGTAACAGAGAAGGCAGTAGACCATGAACAGCACTGTATAGTGAATGAGGTGACGTCACAAGAGAGCGGGTGCCTGGCTACGTTTTATCAAGAAGTGAATTTTTAGGAGTCAGAGGGAAGAGCTTTGGAAGAATTTGAAACGATGGCCTAGGTAGGAGAAATAGCTTAGGTAGCCCAAGAGAGAATAAGCCCAATGATTCCAGTGCTTGGGGACAGCTGGCCATGGTTTCATCTTCACTGGCTATTATTTACCATTTGAGATAGTGTTATCTTATGCCGCCCAGAAGGGCCTTGAATCTGTGATCCTCCTGCCTCGGCCCCTGTGTGCTGGGAGTATGGTAGGGGTGTGCCACTCCACGTGGTTCCTTGTTGGTTATTCACCAGCTCAAGCCTCCATTTCATAAGTAGTCAGAGAGGCATTGTCCTGGATACAGGAAGTGTGGAAATTATCTTTTCTTACTCTTCTAATGTGACCAGCACTTAATTGCTTATCTTTCCTAATTATAAAAGTAACATGTTTATTATTAGAAAAACTGGAAATAGAGAAAATGTTTTTTTAAAACCCAGATGGCATTTCACACATTTCTCCTTATGTCATAGTTGAAATGAATCACTAGCCCCAGGCTGTTGATATGGTACCTACCAGGCACATGTGGCTATTGAAATTATAATGTTAAGTTATTTGCTGATAGATCAAATAAACAGTTCAGCTCTTTACTCTCCACAGCCACACTTTAAGCACCCAGAGGCTGCCCTGTTGGTGCTGAGCCTGTGGACAGGGAGAGCATATTTTACCCTCACAGCAAGGTCTGTGGGACAGCGCTGTGCGTGTGCTTTTGTCCTTATGCATTCGTACTGGGCCACAGCATTGGCAACACCCACTGTTGTGTATTTAGATACCAGTGGCTAATGCAGTAACACCATCTTCCCTTGGTGAGTTTCCGCGTCCTTGGAGAATCTCATGGAAAATGTTCCATTCCTCTAGTCCTGCTAGATTGTTGTTCTGAGGGACTCATTTTCCCGGGGCTGCAGCCTAGGTCTGGTCCCTAGCACCCATAGCTCATACCATTCGATGATGGGTAGGCTTCGAAAGAATCATGCTTACAGCATGGTCACCCACAACTGTGGAAGCAGGAGCCATGAGCTCCCAGGAGTCAGCATGAGAAGCCAAGAGTCAGTCTTGGACATATAGAATAATATATGCTAGGGTATTTCCTTGGCAGGACTAAACTGCAGCCAGCTTCTGCTCTGAACATGTGGCCCTTTCAGTAGTGACACTCATATGTCAGGCCATGAGTCTGCGCTGGGCTGTTTGAATGACTCAGCTTTATTTATTTATTTTTTTCCTGTCTGTAAATGTGGTTCTCTGATGTCTGGTAAGGACTGCAGCTGTTCCAGCAGTTTGGGATTCGTTATGGTTTGTAAAGGATGCGGGTTCCACGGGGGCCCTTCTATCCTAGAGTCTGGCTCAGCAGCCTTGGTCTGGAGGGAGGTGCTGATGCAAGTCTGAAGCTCCAAGGATTGATGTGCCTGAGCTACTGTGCCTGCCCTGGACAGCAAGTCCCCGTGATTGTATATTCAGTAAGAATGCTCTACTCATTTGTTATGTATTCAGAAAAGTTCTACAGTCTTTTCTCTGTTGTTTCTTTTCATGCCTCTTCTTCTAAGATATATTCTTGCTTCCCACAAAGAATGTGCCTCCCTTCTGGATCTGAACAGATGCCCCTGTGCTGTCCGGGATACAAGATGATACACAAAGTGTCCCTGATAATAATCTTTCCTTGGGTGTATATCAAAGTGAAGGTCACAGGAGCGTGTCACCCCCCACCGAGCTCTCAGAAGGGTCTCCAGGTGGGGTCAGTCTCAGCAGCAGCTGCAGGCCCATACCAGGGTCCCCATTGGGAACAAGAGCTTTATGTCTGAGGACAGCTGGCCTGCTGGGAGAGCATGATCTGGGCGTTCTCTTCATCCCTACCTCTGTAAAGTTTGGGCGATAAGTGAGGATGTACTTGGTGAATGTTTGGACTTCAAACATTCTCAGTGGCGCAATCCATGCCTTCTCTTAGCCCGGGCGCCATGGCCACTGCCACAGAACCTCCAGTGTGTTTGTCCACATTCCCCAGTGCAGGCTGGAGCCTGTTGCTGTCATGCCTGTGTCGAGAGAAAATGGCCACTGCCCAGTGTCTTGCTTTCCTTCATCCATTTGTGCTATTTCTTCCATTTCCCCCTTTAAGCTGAATTTGATTTTATGTTTTAAATTATAAACACCACAGTCTTGATGAAAACATCAAGATACACTGGAGACATTCAGCTTCTCTTTTCTCCTTTCTTCTCCTCTCCTCCCCATTCTCTTCACCTCTCTTTTTCTTTTCTTTTGCAACAAGGTCTCATTATGTTGCCCAAGTTGCCCTAAAACTTGCTATGTGGTTTAGGCTAGCTTCAAATACATGAGTCTCTTGCCTTAGCCTCCTAAGCGTTGGGATTACAGATGTGTGCCACCACCAAAGGTGTGTCCTTTTCATAGACAACACTCTTGTCATTAGATGTGTTGGGAGTGAGAGGAGAGGAAATGCAGGGGACACATAGTTCTTATGTGGTCCTAACTGGCAGAGGTAAATACTGGAGGTAACCCCGACACCAATTTTAGAAGAAATACTGTTACCCGCAGCAACAAAGATCAGCAATGCTGGGAGTGCTTCTCAGCACCCTGGCACAGGTGCCCCTGAGTAACTTACATAAGCTTTGTTAAGAATGTCCATTGCTGATGTCCTTTGGTTAGAATGCCAGGCTTGGCTTTCTCAAAGGCATGGCTTTGTTAGACATCCTTCACGGCCTCTTGTGGTGCTTTTTTTTTTTTTCCCTCTCACTTTTACATGTGTCACCTTGCAGAGTGGTTGTGTACAGATGCTCTTTTGGACAAATGCATTTCTTCATTCAGGGATTGCCATGAGAGCCTTTCAGATCATTAGCTACCTCATGTGTGTGTGGTTGCCAGAGAGTCCTGGTGAGACCACTTTGGCTGCTGCTATCCCATTGGTAAAGAAGAGCACAGGAACCATTTTCTAGACTCCTTGGAACAGAGGAGCATGCTTGGGTAATCCTGTCCCTGGGCTCTTTTTCACACCTGTGACAGAGCTATTGTTATGGACAGTATGAGTATTGAGCATTGTTTTGATTGCAGGATTCGGTGCTGCTTTAAGGATGGTCTTCGCATTTACCCTTTGGGTAATTGTGGGTGGCTGTGTGTGGGTGTGTGTGTGTGGGTGTGTTTGTGTGTAGGACAAAGGTTGATGTTGGGTGTCTTTCTGTATAGATCTCTACCTTATTTTTTAGTGAAGATCTCTCACTGAACCTAGAGCCTGCCATTTTGTCAAGACTGGCTGGACAGGACTCCATGGGCTCTAACTGTTTCTGTCCCTGCCTCCAGTGCTGGGATTACAGCTGTATGACACCACACCCTGTCTTTTCATGGGTGTTGGGGATCTGAACTCATCCCGTGCTTGCAAAATGCCTTACCCACTGAGCCATCTTTCCAGCCCTTCAGGAACTGCCTAAGGTACTTCTTCTTAGGGATATTAGGTGGCTCTTAGCCAGAGTGAGGGGAACAGAACTAAGGTCCCTGTGGACCTGGCTGCTGACCTTCAGTTTTCATCATGTTATATATTGCTCCACCCAGAGGTCCTGGAAGAATACGAAGTAGTAGGAGATATTCCTGGACCAAGTAGCAGAAGCGTGATGCTGTGCACCTGGGTTCTCTCTCTCTCTCTCTCTCTCTCTCTCTCTCTCTCTCTCTCTTTTTTCTAGCTCCCAACAGAATGGCATTAATTGAGTCAGGCTAATATTAGGCCCCTAAATTTTTCCCCCTGGGGTGAGAAATAACTATATGGGCTACTATGTTCTATAAAACAGCTGTCAG
The DNA here is from genome assembly GCF_907164565.1 of Psammomys obesus. Taxonomy (NCBI): domain Eukaryota; kingdom Metazoa; phylum Chordata; class Mammalia; order Rodentia; family Muridae; genus Psammomys; species Psammomys obesus. The sequence continues at coordinate 8,041,041 of NW_026593286.1, forward strand.
GCATATTATTCCTCATGTTGCTGAATGCCCTCGGTATAATGTTATATATGAGGGTTTCCTTTGAGTTTGGAGCTAAGGAAATCAAACCTCTACTGGTGAATTCACGTGACAAAACTCAGATTAAAAAGTACTTCATATGTAATCTTTAATCTTTCGTCTCTGTTACCTTGAAGCTTAGAGAAAACTTTTAGGCCTAGTTGTGGAAACTTCTAAATTTAGCTTTTCAAACATGACACAAACCTTCCTTCTCCACCTTTATTTTTTGTGTCTTGTCTTTGGGAAACTGATAAAGTATCTTTGTGGTGGGGGTTGTTTCATCACAGCTATGCATTTTTAAGAGAGCCATACTAATTTGCAGCTGGAAATGGGACTGGAAGAGACGTCAGTGTCTTTTTCCCTCCCATTTACCATATGGTATAGGAACCATATGAGAACCACATGGTATAGGAACCATAGAGAGAATGGAGGCAAAGGAAAAGAGGTTGGAAGTAAGGGAGGAAAGGGGATACAACATTATTAAAGAACATGCTTGGAAGCTGGAGGAGTGGCTCAGTGGTTAACACGGTCAGATGCTCTTGTCGGGGATCCCACCACTCATGTCAGGCAGCTCATAACCATGTGAAGTGCCAGCTCTAGGGAGTGCTACATCCTCTTCTGCCTTCTGAAGGCACCAGCACGAACATTAGCACTTACATACACAAACCCACACACAGATACATACAAGTGCACACAACAGAAAAGGAACTAACTCTTAAATAGAACGTTGTGAAGGTGAAGAGGGGGGCCGTCTACAGAAGGTAGTGAAGTTGAGATCACAGGGAAGGAGGGTGGACACCTCTCTGAAGAGCAGGCAGGGCAGAGTTCTGGAGTCTCAGTCTGGATACCAAGCTCACTTAGAACTAGTTTAGGCAAGTGCTGACAAATTGGGTTTCTGAGTTTATGTTAGTCAGGGTTCTCTAGAGGAAGAGAATCAATACACGCAAAGGAATTTGAGGCTAGAGAGATGGTTCAACAGTTAGGAGCACTTGTTCTTCCAGATGACTGGCGTTAGTTTCCCAGTACCAATATTGGGTATCTCACAACCTCTGTAGCTCTAGTTCCAAGGGATCTGATCTCTGCAGGCACCTGCACATACCCTCCCCCTTATGCAGAAGTGAAAGGAAATGTTAAAAGAAAACAAAAGGGAATTTATTAAATTGGCTTACATGACATGGGCTGGGGAGCTCTACAGTGTCTGTCTTCATACCAGAGAGGTTGAGGCTCTAATAGCTGCTCAGTCTACAAGACTGGATTCTTAAGCAGTCTTGGTCTGGTGCTGAAGGGCTACAGATTCCTGGGGAACCACTGGTCTTCAGCGCATGTTAGAAGCCCAACAAAGCCAGTTCATACACCAGTTAAAGATTATAGCAATATTGAAAGTGGCAGTCGTGATAGAAACTATAGGGTAGATGAACTTGCCAGCAATACATGAAGATAAGTAGGTGAAAACTGAAAGCTTTCCCCTTGGACTATCTTTTATCTGGCTGCCATTGGAAGTAGACACCTTTGGGTGTGTCTTTCTACTTTAAACAACATGATTCAAAAACCCAGGTTTGCCCACATTACTTACTTCTTAGTTGATTCCAGATCCAGTCAAGTTAACAATCAAGATTGAATACCATGGATGAGACAGCATAAAACTGTAAGGCATTCACTTGGTACACTGGAGATTAGATTAGATCATACACTTATACAGTCCAGGATCCCAGCCAAAGGAATGGTGCCACCCACAGTGGGCAAATCTTCCCACTTCAATCAACACAATGAAGATAATCCTCCACTGCTGTACCTAAAGGCCCATGTCTCCAGTGAGCTCTAGATTCTTTCAATTTGAAAATCACAGCTGGTAGATAAAAAATGCCCCTAAGGAAAAATTATATTTATTTTAGCACTTTTTCTCTGAACACCAATGCTAGCAAATCAGTTACTAAAAGCATATACTGGGAGGAAATTCCTTTTCTGTTTGGAAGAAATCAGAATTTTTGTAGTTAAAAAAGATAAATACACAGGAGTTTATGAATCATTTCAAAACCAGTGCAAGTCAGGAACTGAAATGTGAGTGGGGATATGTCCTGGTAGCATGCCAACTACCTTCAGTGTCAGAGTCACCTTGAATGTAGAGATCGGAGGTGGTGATGTTTTCATTGAGCCCTAGAACTTCTGTGGAGTTTCTCGTGCTCATTTTTACTTTGAAACAACCACACAGACCCAAGTTTTGTTGCTTCTCCCACTTGTGGTGCATATAGGGCATAGGACGGCCATTTGGGAGTTCAGCTGGCAGCAGATGGAAGCTGGCTATCGTGTGTTGCTGAAGCTTACTGCGTAACTGCCCATGCATGTCCTGAAGCCCCAGGAAAAATTACTGAAAACTGCGCGGGTATACCGGAGCGCTAGCTCTTTCCCACCATGAAGGTCACATCCGCAGCTAATCTGCTGGATGCATTAGACAAGATCGGAGATGGTGACATAAAGTGTGAGTACACAGAACTTCTGCTTTGCTTAGACAGGTTTCTCTGTGTAGCCTTGGCTATCCTGGACTTGTTTTGTAGACCAGGCTGGCCTTGATCTCACAGAGATCCGCTTACCTCTGCCTCCCTGAGTGTTAGATCACAGTCGTGAGCCACTGCACCCAGCAGATTTTCTGCTTCAGAAAGTCCGAGAGAGAGAGTTCATCTTTTTGGTAACCTGTTTAAAATCTTAAATAAAAATTGAGAGATAAAAATTGAAATCTCTTCTTAAAAAGTTGTTTGATTTTTATACCCATTTAGGTAATCTCTGCAGTCAGAGGACAAGCACGCCAAGTTATATTTCTTTCACGAACACAACATACGTAGTTTGGATAAATGATGGCTCTGGTGTGTTTTTCTCCTCAGAAGTGAGTTCCACCACAGGTCTTGGGGATTGAATCAAGTCATGAAGAAAATTCTCCTTGGAGTGATTTGAATGTATTTGCTTTCAACATCAAAAAATGGTGTTTTGATTGGGAGGGAGCTTGCATTTTCTGTTACAGGCTGTTCCCCACTGCACTTCCTTTAAAGGAACCACGAATGAGATTGCTTAGATCTCTGAGTTTGCATTGTCCTTGACCAAAATGAAGTCCCGAAAAAGAAAGGAACATTTAGAGTGGCATTTCCTCCAGTTCAGATGTTCCAGCGTCTACAGTGAGAAGTTACGGAAAGGCTTGTTGTGGTTTTCCTCAGCTAAGAACTGGAGTCTTAGACTGGGAGGAACTTAGCAATGCCCTAACCTACTCGTGCTAGGTAAGCCTGGAGGGCCTGGAACTTGCTGTGTAGACTATAATGGTCTTGAACTTGCAGCAATTCTCCTGCCTTTTGCCTTTTGGATTATGGGCGTTGTAGCACTGCTCCCAGATCATGCTATTTAAAGCACAGACAGTCTGTGTTAGGTTACAGGGGTGGCCAGTTGCTGTAATACAGTTCATCATCAGCACAGTCTTTACCGTTTCTGACAGCACTTCCTGGTGTGGGTTAGAGCATGTTCACAGCCTACTCAGCAGGTTTTAGAAGCTTCATTGCTCATACACTGGTGTGGTTCGGTTCAGTTGACCTGGCAGGCATGTGTGTCTGCTCAGGCACCTGGGCTGCTTCCAGATAATGAGGCACCTTATTTTGGAGGTTCACAAAGTGGGCAAAGTGCCGAGGCAGGTGTCTGTTTGTTTCCCTGGAGCCCATGCTTGCCTTCAGTGGCCCAGAGCATGGCATGTGGACCTAGGGCTCCTGGTGCTGTGTCTTAGCTCTGACATTTACCTGCTGGGTGACCTTCAACAAGTTATTTTGTCATTGTGTGCTTCACTTCCCTCACCTGCAAAATGAGAGTGACATTAGTGCGCTCATTAATGAACCACAGAGAAGAGTGCCTGGTGGCGAGGGTTCTTTGGTTGGTACTGCTCCCCTCAATATATACCCTCAAAATGTGTGCCCTCCAGGGCTTGCACAAGAGGGGAGTGGACTCACAAGGCCCCCAGCCTTTCCTAAGAAGCTATTGGCAGTTGGTGGATACTGGGGGAGGGAGAGACATTTCCTTCTGTAGTGTAGCTATTGGTGAGTTGCCCATACTCCTGTGAAGATCCCTTTGCCCCTGTTCCTGTAGGCAACCCTAGGCTCTTAGGCTCACGATGAAAACAAAAACAAAACTGAAACAACAACAAACAACAAGATGTGAGTTCTCTTGGGTAACCGCTTCTCACCGATGCAAGGACAATGATCTAAGTATAGGCCGGTCTCACTGGGTGAATGGCCTTGGATGCCTTTGCTGGGCTGACTTTGAAAGCCCTGTCCCAGTTCCTCTGATGACATTGCGTTCCTCTCTACCCAATGGGATTATTGCTGTGAGCCCAGCACTCTGAGAAGTAGCATACACTTGCAGAATGAATGCAGATGTGGTTAAATTTAGTGCTGTAGATTCTGATAAGCCCTTGCTTATACCTACGTGATGTGAAATAAAATTTTAGTTGACTTAAAAATTAGTCAAATAAACTATTTGATGTAAAGGGTAAAGAGAGCCTCATGGCTGCCTGCTGAAGTTTTTCCATTGCTGGATCTTGCGGGTGGCACTGTGAGAGTGTGGCTGTGGCCTTTTTTTTTTTTTTTTCCTTAGTTATGAATCCCGAATCCTGTTTCCAATAAGTCATTCTGTGGGGCATTATTTCTTCTACTTTTGTTAATGAGGTCTGTGTGAAATGATGACATCTGGATGTTTCATATAAAGATTTAATTATCAGACAGGTTTCATTCCTGCTGCCGTCTGCTAGTCACCCGGACTTTAAGGCTTTCTTTTGGTTAGCTGTATTTATGCTGCTCTATGAGTCCCATCTATTCTCTCAACATTTATTTCCTTTTTTTTGGTCATCTTTCCTGGGAAGCATTCTCTTTAATTTCGTTGACATTTTCTGTTCGATGATGAACCTTGACCCGGGTCATCTTATTTTGGTCAATCTGTAAAGAGGTTAATTCCTGGCAGGCAGTTAAGATTGGGTCTCACCTGCTGCTTTTGGTAGCTGATGATCTTGGGAGTTTAGAGCTCTTGCTGATGGTGCTAGCCTTTCAGCTCAACAAACCACGTACAGAGTGGGCAGCTGTTTTCAAAGCTAGTGTGAGATCTGATTTCTCATTTCCTGCCTCGTTACACATCTAAGTAACTACAGATACACAATGGGGGAGAAAGGAGAGAGGGAGGGAGAGTAGAAGGGAGAAAAAGAGATGAATAAGAGAATATAGAAGAATTAGACTACTACTCAGAACCACTTTAATGTCTGTATAAACAAAACAAAACAAAACAAAACCTTAGCTTCATTCTTTTATTAGGTATTTGTGCCACAAGGCAATGCTCAGTGTGTTCAGGGCACAGGAGGAAACATGGCAGATAGAACCTTTTTCAGATGGAATTTACGTTTGAGCAGAAGATAGGGAGGGGAGTTGAAATGGGTGATGGAGCTTGAGGGTTGGAGAATGGAGATGGCTCAGTAGTTAAGAGCACGTGTTGCTCTTGCAGAGCTCCCATGTGATAGTTCACAGCCATCTGTAACTCCAGCTCTAGGGGAGCTGAAGCCCTTTTCTGGCCTCCACAGGCATGAGGCATACTTGTGATACACACACACACACACACACACACACACAGGAACACACTCATACACATAAAAATAAACAAAAATCTTAAAAAAAGCAACAAACCTGATAATTGGGGTTGTTAGCAACAAACTTACCTTCCCTAAACTTTACCTCACTAGCTCACGTTCACTTCCCCTTAATTTCAGTGATTTGAATTCCGTACAATGGGCTTATCTGCAACAGGCCACGCAGTCTTTAACAAACTCTGCAGAAGCAGTTTTAAGACTGTCTTCCTCCTGAGGGTTGAGTTCTAAAAACTGCTGAATGCAGGTCTGGAGTTTCCTGGGTCAAGGTCATCAGATTCACAGCCCAATCCTGAGTAATTAAAGGCCAGGACCAGCCCCGTGCTTTCTATCCTGTGCTGATGGTCACATGGCATTCTGTCAGACAGGCCTGGTGGATTTTTCTGCATCTTCCGTTAGGAAGTAGTTCTCAACCTTCCTAATGCTGCAACCCTTTAATATAGTTCCTCATGTTGTGGTGACCTCCAACCATAAAATTACTTCATTGCTACCACAGAGCTGTGACTTTTGTACTGTTGTGAACTGTAATATAAATATCTGACTTGTAGGATAGAGACTATGTAACTCCTGATGGGGTCTCGACCCACAGGTTGAGAACCATGGCACCAGCATAACTTGATGGTACTGATTTCATTAGCTTCCTGTATGCGCACGGGGCTTCAGTGGCGGAACCTCCTCTGTGCCAGGCTAAAGAAGAGACATGGCTAATATAAATAGGAGAGATCAAGGGCTCGGTCACTGAAGGGTGTCACATTCTATGTGAAGAGTGTCAGCCATTCTAGCCACAGGTCAGAGCCCAGCCCCAGGTGTGGCTGGAGCGAGATGCAGGCACAGAGCAGCCCTTAGAGTCCGTTGATGACAGAAAACAACAGTGTACAGCATGTAGCACGATGGAATGCAGTGTCCCGTCTTCTACAGATGTGTGTCGACCGCGTTACAGCCAGGCGTGGCGCAGGCTGTCAAACCTCAGCCCTGGTGGTGGCGGCGGGGCACAGGGAGATCTTCTAGGTCATTGTCTTCCCTGGGGGGCACACCGCCACTTCTGTCGTGGACGTCGGTGCCCCTGAGGAGCCCCTCGTAACTTACGGCAGACTTGCCAAGCATCTCCTTGAAGAGGCGCTCGTGGAGGCGAGCTTTCAGAGGCAGACAGCAGCACTGACTCACTCAAGGTCAGACAGGTCGATGGCCCAGATCCAGGTCTCCGGTTCACATCTTGTGACCAACTGCAAATTAGAGATATTTAAATCGCAGCGGGCTTCAACTAGGTCACGTGTTCTGTTCTCTAAAATAGCTACTGAGCGTGCACGCGTGTAGTCGGGGTGGGGGCAGTTAGCTCCTGAGTGGATGGGTGCAAAGCCACCCTTTTTGCACACGTGGCCTTGTTAGTGGAGCCCTTCAGAAATTTGTTTTTTTTGGAATTTGTAGTAATTTGTAGTTGTAGAGTAAGTATTGAAAGGGGGTAAACCTACGTGATTTCAGACAGATTAATGGTTGAAGAGTCTAGTTCTTCTGGGTGGCTTCCCTGCTTTTTCTCTGTGTGCGCACACAGAGGAGGTTGGGTGTTACCTCTGTCACTCTATGTCTTAACTCCATGCCTCTCAGTGAACCTGAAGCTCACTGTTTTTCTGTTTTAGCGTTATGTGGCTACACTTGGCTTTTTTGTGTGGTCACTGGTGACTTGAACTCAGGACCCCATGCTTGCGCAGCAAGGGCTTTTACCCGCTCTTCCGTCTCTTCAACCCTGTCTTTTTGAGTAGCTTCCTTTTCCAGTGCTTGTTAAAGGCTAGCTCCAGAGACCCTGACATTCCCATGCTGGTCTCTGGGCAAAAAGACATACTTAACTGTCCTCTTGAAGCAGAGGCATGTCTGCACTGAGTGACGGGTTCTCCATTGGTGGCCACCAGCTCTGGGTGCTATGGCTCTCTGAGCGCCAATGTCAGTGGCATCCGGCTTACCGCATACTTCAGGACAAGGTTCAGATGTAGGGAAACGATGAATTTAAAAACGTATTTTCAGTAGAAAGCTAACTTTGTAACTTATATTTTTTTAGAGGTCTGTCCCCATTCTAATGGAATCTTACTATGCAACCTTGGCTTGCTTCAAACTGATCATCCCCCTGCCTCAACACTCGAGGGCTGGCATTATAGGAATGACTCTGTTTATGGTCCATTTGTTATATTGTCTTTTCAAATGATACCTTCTTGAATTTGAACTACAAATGCTATGGTCCTATTTGCAGCATTGGACAGCCTTAGGGAAGGACTGGAAGGGTTTCATTTGGTTCTAACTCCAGAAGAATAAGGTATCAAGGCAGACTTAGATTTGCTTTTGGTTTCTGGAACTCGATTCTTTGTGTTTGCTTGTTAATTAAAGAAATAAGATGCATCTGTTTACCTAAGGCCTTACAGACGGTCATTGGAAAATAAAAATAAGTTCCTCCCCAAACGTCCCTCAGTGCTGCAGGAATTGCTGGTGCTTAATAAGGGCTCACTGAATGAACGGATCCATTTTGAGTGGATCGTGTTCTTGTTCTACCTTGTTCTACGCCACCCCACCCCTTTCTTGGTAATATTAGGCATTGAGCCTTATGCCTTCTCGCAAGTTCTCTGCTGCTTAGCTACAGGCCCCTTGCAGGGTATTTACTTCAAACTTCTCTGGGTTACTAGGAGAGCCATTCTGAGGATTGAGTTGGAAATCATCACAGATTGGCCTTGCTTGGGCACCCCACAGTGGCATAAGGGTGCTGTGTTGTTCTAGGGTTCCTGGGGCCCCTTCTGAAGAGAGGACAGTTTGTTAATACCTGGGAAACTTTTGTCAGGATAAGCAGGCTCATCAAGACCAGCTCAGAGTCCTGGCTTCAGGAGATGCTTGAGGAGTGTTTGTGGATGCCAAGATCTCGCAGGTAGGCAAGAGGACAGAGAAGAGGGATGTTGCCAAGCTGCCGTTGGCATGGTTTTGAGGACTAGAGTTACCAGATAATTAAAGCGATTTGACTCTTCTTCTCAGCCTTAGGATCTTTCTAGAATATTTAGACTAACTCGATGCTTGCATTTGGCTTCAGTCTGCTTAATTCACATTTTCTATCATCTGTCTACTATTTACCTACCTATATATCTGTCTGTCTATCATCTATCTATCTCTCTATATGTCCATCTATCACCCCACCTTTCTCTTATCTGAGACAGGGTCTCACTCTGTAGCCCGCATTGGCCTGAATTCACTATACAGCCTGCACTGCCTCTAACTCACTGTGATGTTCCTGCCTCAGTGTCCAGAGTGCTGGGATTACAGTTCGAGCCACCATATCTGTGTTAACTCTAGTTTAAAAGAGCTTTCCTTTTTTTCCCCTTCTCCTCCTGTCTTCAAATCACAGACCTAGGGCAACTGTGTTTCCAAGTCTGTCAGGAGAAGCACTTTTTTTTTTTTTTAATCAGTTTCTGTGAAATCCCCTTGAAATGCTGGCAGGCCCTCAGATCAGGGTGTTTCAGGGTCACTGTAGTCCTGAGAACTTTGCTCACAATGCCGGCAAGAAGGCTGCTGCTGACTTTCCTGTTCCCAGCTACGGTTATGGCTCTCAGGGAGAAGCTACTCTGATGAGTTGGGACCGTGCAGAGGGAGCCAGGCGGAGGTCATGTTTCAGTAGAGAGGGAGCTGTCAGAGCTCACCCAGTCTTCTTGGCATAGAGGAGGCACTGAGCAAGCATAGGAATGAATGAGGCCTGCTGCTTAGTGGATGATAAATCATCTCGGAAGGAAATACCTTCGGGGTCATCATGACTCTTGCTACCTATTTATTGTAATGTTGACATTGAAATAACTGGCTTGGGGAGATGGCTCAGCGAGTGTGAGCATAAGCTGCTCAGTTTAGATCCCCAACACTCACATAAAGAGCTGGCATTGTCTCTAGTCTCTCTCTCTCTCTCTCTCTTTCTCTCTCTCTCTCTCTCTCTCTCTCTCTCTCTCTCTCACACACACACACACACACCTGCAACCCCAGCCTGGTGGGTGGCAGAGGAAGGAGGATTGCTGGGGCTGCTCCCTAGCAGCTTAGCTGCCAAGTTCAGTAAAAGACCCTGTTCAGAGACAAGGTGGAGCATGGTGGAGCCTCTGGGCACTGAGCGAGTATGCCTGAGCATGGTCTACAACCATTTACCCGCCACTAAGTCAAGTTGAAACACTTGAAATATCATTACCTACATTTTTTGAGGTTCATCACACCGATGGTCTGAGCCCCCATGTTCTCTGCAAAGTGTTATTCACAAGAGTCAAGATAAAGAATCAATCTAAATGATCATTCATGGATGCATGGTTAAAGAGGGAACAGTATCTATTTACAACAGAGTATTATTCAGCCAGGAAGAGGAAATTCAGCCATGTGACACAACAGGAAGAACCAGGAGGATGTTATTCTGGATGAAGTAGGCCTGATGCAAAAAGACAAATGCAGTGTTCTCATATATTGGTGGAATTAAAAAAAAATCAAGTCTCCAGGCACAGAGAGACCTGGGGACTAGAAATATGGAGATGTTGGCCAAAGTGACTAAATGTTCTCTTTTAAGATGGAAGAATTATGATGTCTAAGCACGGTGCCACACACACACACTAGCTAGTAGTGTGGTCTGATGTGCTGGCAACTTCCACAGATGCACCCGCACACCCAAAGGGGTGGTGAGGTGATGGCGTGGGAAGTGGTTTGACTTGGCCATCACTTTTACAATGTGTATGTATAGCTGCCGTGCGTCTCTGGTACGTGCAGTTTTTAATTTTCAAGTATGCATCCCTAAACCTGGGGGGAAAAATAATAGCCTGTGTATCCCTCAGAAAGCAAATGAATCACATTATAGTTTTATAGCTCCAGGACGTCAAAATATCTCAAAAACACATTTGCTGAAATTAAACTCCTTCCGAGAGAATTAATGAGTAAGTCCTTAAATGACGAGAGTTGGAACGAAGCAGATAATAAGCATCATAAATAGAATTGTGGGTATCAAGGCATTGCAGCTATTTTAATTATTGACAAGAAATGAAGAAATGTACTGAGAAAAGCATGTTCAGAGAGCTACAAGTCTAGAAGTTGGGTTGTTTTTTTTTTGTGTGTGTGTCTTATGATGAACCCTTCTATTCTCTCTCCTTCTCCTTCTTTTCTTCTTGCCTCTCCCCCTCTCTCCAGGGTCTAATGTATCCCAGACTGGCCTCATACTTACTATGTAGCTGAGACTGGCTTTAATCCTACTGCCTGCACCCCATGAGTGCTGGGATTACAGATGTAATCTACTGTGCCCAGTTTTAAGGGCTGGGTGTTGAACCCAAGGCTCTGTGCATGCTATACACTTTTCTCTTCTTCGTGCACGTTAAACAGTTTATCAACTGAGTCCGCTCTCCAGCCCCTCCTATTCTTTATTGAGTCCTGAACACACACTACAGCTGGCTCTGAATGGAAGATCAGCTATTCTTGGTGGTGGTAATGTCTGTTATCATGTGCCTGCCGCAGGCCATGCGCTTGTACAGGGATGCTCAGACTTGTTTCCAGAAACACTATGAGATGAGAGCTTTTTAGAGACGACACAGAAATTAAGAAATGTGTCCAATGTCACACAGACAGCGAGTGACTGCCAAAATCTGTATCAGCCTAGGCCTTTTTCATCCAGAAGTTTCTGCCTTCTGCTGTGCAAACAACTGCCGTCCCACAGGTAAGAGCTGTAGCAACTGCAAGGATGGTTACTACAAATGGCAGTCACTTCAAACGACAGAACCTAGAGTCCCCAAGGTGATGAGCCTCCAGGCTGTCCATGAGGAAGATTCTAGGTGGGGTTAGCCGAGATGAGAGGACCCACCATGAATGTGGCTGTGAAAAGCACCAACACAAGCCCGAGGAAGGAAGGGTTGGTTTTGCCTCACGGGTTGAAAGCACAGTACATCATGGCGGATGTGTTATGGCGGCAGGAGCATAGGGGATGATAGTCACCTTGCACCTACAGTCAGGAAGCAGAGGCAGTACATGCTGGTGCTCGGCTCACTTTCACCTGCTATAGTCCCTCCTACTTCCTTTTATATACTCCCTACCAGACCAAGTGCTTTTGAAATCAAGGAACAAAACCATCAACCAAAGACCCCCTTCTCCTAATACTGTTGTTTGATTTGCTCATGGAGACTCTCTGGACTGCCTTGTTCCTCCTGGATTTTAGACTTGAGTGAGATCCCATATCACTTCCCCCCTCCCCACGCATTACCCCTCCATCCCCGTTGACACCCTCAACTCATTGGCGTTTGTCCATTTGAAGTTCCCAGGTGTATCGGGAAGGGATGGGTGCCAGGCAGTTCCTGGGGAAGGTGGTATTGTAGTCACAGTTATGCATCTAGCCCTGGCTTGGTAACACAGGTGCCAAGACATTGGCCCATCTATATAGAGAAATAACTACACAGTGGAGAATTTGTGAGCAAATAATGAGCAAGGGGCTCATTAGGAGAAGCAAACAGCCCGGCTGGCTGCAGACCGATGGTTCTCAGCCTGGCTGACCCAGGGAGTCCAGGGAGTGAATGTCTTTCCCACGGAGCCTCCTGGAAGATGCTTCTTGGTCTACCAGCTGCAGGCCTGGGCGACAGCTGTTGGCAGAGGGGAAACCGTCTCCTAAGGCCAGAAATGGCGGTTGGTTTCTTCCTGCACCTCTAACTCGGATGCTCAATGATTCCCAGGTACTGAGCTAAACATGCAGAGAAAGCTTGATTCTCAGAGTGTGAGAAGACCACAGCCTGGGATGGAAACTACTGGAAACCAGCTCACTACTGTACTTACCGAGATGGGGGTTCAAATCGGCACACTGGCACCACAGGCCATGGATCAGAGTCCACATAGACTCTGGGGAGAGAAAGCTCTTCCATTAACTGTGAGCTCATCACCTGAAACCCGATCATTGGCGTACTGCTCATGCCTGCCCCCCTCTTCCCCTCCACTTGATTCCTTTTCCCGGCTTCTTACCATCTGCTGAAATAAAGACTAGCCTTTGTGATCAAGAGAAGAAGTGGTAGCAGATTGGTGCTATTTTGGAGCCCTGTGAAAGCTCATCTCTTGATTATTCTCCCTCCTAAACACCCAAAACACCAGGCTGACCCCCCCCCCCCATGAGCTTATGAATATGGACTGCCCTTTCCACTGTTGGTTCCTGTCTAAGCTTCCTTTGTCTAAGCTTCCTAATGCTGACACACGGGGGTTTCTCAGGCCATGTCCCCTTTCGTGGTACCTCTTCTACCTTCTCAGCAGCATCTCCTAATACTTCTTTCTTTTCTTTTCCTTGTGTGTGCATGTGGAGGCCAGAGGTTGACGTCTGCTTGTCTTCCTCAATACATTTCTTCTTTATCTTAGCATCTTCTCACTGACTGGAGCATACCCCATTTGGCTGGGCTATCTGGCCAGCATCCCTCAAGAATCCCCCCCTCTTTCTTTCTCTCTCTCCTTTCTCCCTCTTTCGAGTAGGCTGTACAAAGGTGTGCTGCCACACTTTGCTTTTATGTGAGGGCTGGAGATCTGAGCTCAGGTCCTCAGGCTTGAGTAGCAGGCACTTTACCGACTGAGCCGTTTCCTAACTTCCTCCATGTCTTTTGAAGACAGCACCAATGGGAGACAGGCCATTTGTATATTGATTCCATCCAGCTGTGCCGAGGGCCTTTCCTCTGTGATCCTCTGAGCACTCTGTCTGGTATACTCAAAAGATCGCACTGAGAGCTTAATGAAGGTTTGGTTTCACATGCTTATTTATTCTGCGGAATAAACCTGCTATATGGTGGCCTTACTTATCTTACAGATGAAGAGGAGAGTGAGAATGGGGGCGGGGGGAGTCCCCAAGAGCTTGAATGTGAACCTTGATTCTGATCCCAGACTTGAGGCTGGGCTCCCTCTAGCTGACTTCACCTCAAACTGTTCTCCACTGTCTGGGTTGGGACTTCATTTGCCTTGAGAGTGTTGCAGCGCTTTGGTGCTGTCATTCAGCAGATCTCCTCAGAGCCTCGTTTCCCTTTTTAGAAACACTACATAAATGACCGATAGGTAGGATGTCGGAGGCCTGTCATTTCTCCTTTCTAACTGAGACAAATGTAGCAATTCACTCCACACTGCCTCTTTCTTTTTCACCAGGGCTTCTAACTTAATCACCTCTGTCCTTGCTGCATGGCGTCCATGCTGAATCTTAAAAGAGACGGACTTGCTGGTGCCTTGAGCACTGTGGTGGGTTAGCTGAGTGTGGGGCTGACAGGAACAGCACCCTCTGTCTACTCTTGACTTGATTGCCTCCTGGTGATTTCTTTTGAAACTGGGGGCCTTGCACTGAGATGTCACTTCTGAAAAGTCCTTGAGCTCTTGTTAGCTAATATTGTGCTAATTCATTGCTTGAGAGTAAGGAATTCTCCAAGGGTATTCCATTCCCATGTGGGTTTCCCCATCTGCCCCATACAGAGTCCATAAGGCAAACTGAACAGCCTAGAATAGACTGAGATCTGGTTGAGACTGTTACTGTTTTCCCTGGGGCCTCAGACAATGTCTTAGATCCCGAAGAAGGAGGGAGGGAGTAATTGTAGTGTTTTCCACTTCCAGAGCTTAGAGAGACACGGCGGTGGCAACCTCTGTGACAGCACTAGGAAAACATAATGGACATGGAGGTCTTTACTGCTTTACCTGGTCTCTTCGCCAAACACCTATGGCTATGTTCATGCCAGGCAGAGCTGTGAGAAACAGAAATGGACTTATTAACAAGGAAGTAATTAGTTACCAGTCTCATGTCAGCACACAGAGTGAAGATCCACCTCGAGAAGGGAACCAAGGTAGCTTGGGAGGCCAGTAACAGTGGCAGTGGGCTGGCCTTGGACCGAACAGCCTTTGTCCTCCCACTAATTGACTCGTGACCTACATTACTTACTTACAAAGCTAAATGGTTGGACTCTGCCATGAGCCACCCTTGAGCATGTCTTGATGACAGTTCCACTAAGGAAAGTCTTGGTGCTCATTCTGGGTAAAAGACAATTGGAGGAGAGGTCGGCAAGACCAGCGTGTGCCACCAACACAGGGTGCTGACTACAGGCTCAGGAGTTCAGCCTAAACCGTTTCTGATCTCTTCACACCAGTGGGTCCCAGATCTCTTCAGAACAAGCCATGAAGAAGCCTTTAGAGTGGAAGGGGTTTAGAGACACTTTCAGGAGACAAGTCTGTGCGAAGGATGATGGACAGTGACGGAATTACCCTGGGGAGGAAGAAAAAGCGTGTGCTAGTGGGTGAGAGGCACCCGGGAGTGAAACCATAGGTAGACAAGCCAGAGAGGTCTTTCTGGGAGTTGAGAAGAGCTGAGGGTTTAGATTTAGTGCTGAGGTGCTCATGTTTTATTGAGGCAGGATTCTGCTTCTCCCCTGGGAGGGAGTGTCTGGACAGGGCACGTGGGGTGAAGGCTGCCTTTGAGGACAAGCCCTTGGAGAATGCTGATGAGGAGGAATGCACTTTCCCTGGGCACAAGAATCTATGCAAGAGATTCTATGGTCTGAGAGAGATCAGCAGTGTTTGTATCATTCACTGGGCATAAAAGTCTGACATAAAAGTGTCATAAAAAAGTCTGGCATAAAAGTGTCGACTGTCCAGCTGATGGAATCACCTTGGTCAGAATGTGTAAGATGGCAGCTAATAGCTGACTGTGTTTTGTGGGGCATAAAGTTTACTTGGGAACTGAGCAGTGGTTCTGATGTGACTCTTTAAGATGTGAGAAGAGAAGATAGAAGGGGCAGAATTAAGAATAATTCTCTGGGCTGGAGAGGCAGCTCAGCAGTTGGGTTTTCTGTGCAGTCATGAAGGTCCCAGCATGAACATAACAAACTCTGTGTCTTGTGCACATTTGTAACCCCAGCTCTGAATCGGGGAGGGGAGGTTGGAAACAGGAGGATTGCTGGCTTCCAGCCTAGCAGAGGAGACATGAGCTGCAGGTTGAGGGAGAGACTCTACCTCAAAGGTAAAGGCAGAGAGTGGTAGAGGAGGCCACTTGATTTCCTCTTCTGTCCTACACACACACACA
Source organism: Psammomys obesus (assembly GCF_907164565.1). Classification (NCBI taxonomy): domain Eukaryota; kingdom Metazoa; phylum Chordata; class Mammalia; order Rodentia; family Muridae; genus Psammomys; species Psammomys obesus. Next base: position 8,056,772 of record NW_026593286.1, read on the forward strand.
CACGCCTGCACGCACACATGCCAATAAACAAACATTAAAAAAGAGTAATTCTTATCCAGGGTGTATAATGTGTAACAAACTCAGCTGTGAGAAGAAATTTCTGAAAGCGTGTTGTAGGTCATAAGCATCAATCACTTCTTGACATGGTCTCAACTGCTTTAATCTTGGTACCGTTCCATGATGGTTTGCTAGAGTCAGCTGTTTCGTGGACCCACCAACTCCTCCAGAATCTATCAGTGACATTGTTCTGGTATCTAAGTACTGAATATGACAGGGGTAAATTCTGTACTATGGAAACAAGAAAATTGGGGATATTTCTCTAGAGAGCTTGCTATTTGTCTATAATAGGGCATTAGCACTTGAAAGAAGCTTGGCTGTGTATTTAGTTCCTGCCCTCTGACATGAGGCGGCATATTTAATGCAGAAATGACATACTATTTTAAGGAAGCATGGATAGACATGTAAATGTAAAGTTAAAGCCCGGCGCGGGGGTGGACAAGCTTCGTCTACATGGCAAGTTCTGGGCAGCCAGGGCTGCATAGTGACACCCTGTCTCAAAAACAAAATGTGGAGTTAAGTTTCCTAAAGCACCTTTGTGATCAGTCTTTAACATTCGTTTTTGTTTTGTTTTGTTTTAGACAAGATTTCTCTGTGTACCCTTGGCTGTCCTGGACTTGCTTTGTAGACCAGGCTGGCCTTGAACTCACAGGGATCTGCCTCCAGTGCACTGGAATTAAAGGCATGTACCATCCTTGCCTGACTTACTTTCTTCCTCCCTTCCTCCCTCCCTCTCTCTCTCTCAGAGGCTTTCTATGTAGCCCAGACTGGACTTGAACTCATGATCCTTCCCGTCCACCTCCTGAGTACTGGGATTATTGGCGTGTGCTGCCATGCCTGGCCACCAATATTTACTAGTTGACTGTAAGTGGGGTGGGGGGGGGGGAAGGCAGGAAAATGCTGTTAACTGGCTCTGATGGGAATGAGTGCTGAGACGAAGGTGGGTGGGGCAGAGAGAGTTCCGAGGCCCTTCTCCCTGCTGTGGTTGTTCAGCTTCTTCTCCTGTCCTCTTCTGGGTACAGTTACTGACAAGATTACAGACTTCGGTGACTCATTTAATCCACTGAGTTCAGGACTGTGTGCGCTGTTGGAGAATTCTGGCCTCATGGGTCTTCAGAGGCCTTGTCACTGTGTGTGAGAAAGCCCACTGTGGTTGCAAACACCTTTTCCACAAAAGAGCTTGCAAATTAAAAAAAAATAATAATAATAATAAAAATATATATATATTATGCAACAGAATATAGTTATTCTGGGGCAAAGTGTCTAATTCAGAGAAATGTCTGTTGGCTTTTGTACTTGGCCGGGAGGGGACCGCGTGAAGAATGTTTACCATTTAATGCCAGTTCTAAGGTGCCTTTTCTTTGATGACTGCTATGTGTATGCATTTGATTAGAACTCCCAGCGCAGGACTAAAGCCTTTTTAAGAAGAGTGCCCTAGAAAGCTAGGCATTTTAACCCATCATCTCTGACATTTCCGAGGTGGAAACGGAATGGCTGCAGCGACTTCGGGCAGGTTCAGTGCTGCTCTTACAAGCAGCTGTACAAAAGCTCCGTACAAAGAAAGTGCTAAATACTCCATCAAGCAGGTGTCACTCCAGGAGGAGGCGTGAATTGACTTCCACAAAAGCCAGGCGTCACCCTGACTCAGTGGGTGGATGGTTCTAAGTAGTGGAGCTGACTGCTTTGAACTTGTGACCTCCACAAGTCACCTGGCTTTTCCTAAGCATCTGCTGTGTAGCTCATACATTGTTAGACCGCAGGATGCCAAGGTTATCCTGGTCCAGGCTTTTCATGTGGGGTGATGAGAAGGCAGCTTCAACAGATGTAAGGGGGAAAGCACAAACACAAGACTGACAGAAAGGAACTCGCACCTCTCCGGTACTCTGAAATTGTGGGGCCAGAAAACCATGCTACGGGGGTGGTGGTGGTGGTGTGTGTGTGTGCGTGCGTGCGTGCGTGCGTGCATGCATGCGTGTGTGTGTGTGTGTGTGTGTGTGTGTGTTATGGGGGGAGCCGGTCCAGAGCAAGAGTGAGGTTGAAATATGTCCTAACTCCAAAAATCTGGTCCTGAGACTGGCAGGAGTAGGATCGCTTCCTCCCTGCTCTGGGCCTGCATGTCCTGGCACAGGTAGCCTGTGACCTCTGCCCCCTCCTGAGGTGGTCACCTAGCCTGGTGGCCAGGTTACAGGTTAAACTTCCTCTCTTCTTCGAAAGACCTAGAATTACTCTTCATGCAAATAAAGCACTCCCAGCACTTTGGCCCCGGCCGGTGATGTACACTCACTCTGAAAATCCTTAACCGCTCCTCAAAGTTTATATAGCCCTTGTGTCCCATACCCACCTCCCCCCACTCCACGCTCAATAAAGAGAGCGATTCCCATGAAAACTGTCTCTGGAGAAGGCTGTTTCTTCTGCACTCATGCTGACCAGACCAAGATCCTGCCTGCACCCGCCCACCACAGCTGAGATTTATTTACTCCCTTATAGTCCATCCGGGTGTGCAACATGCCTGGGTTTTTCCCAAGGGGAAAGGCAGACCTCAGGTGACAGGAAATGATGCCCTGTATTTTGCTGGGATTTATATGGGTATGCAAGCATAAGAATGTGACTCATACATGCATGCAGACACACAATCGTGGTTTGCATGTGTATGCAGACATGGGGATGTAGTTTATATGTAATGCAAACATACTACAGATTTCAAGCTGTCGTCTGTTATCCTACATACAAGTTTATACTCTGCTTCTGCCTTTAAAATCCCGTGAGCATAACTGCATGCCATTAAATATTATAAACAAAAAATGTTCCTTACTCTTTTTCAGGCACTTCTTTATACAGACCTAATAGGTCAGAAGGTTATATCCATTTTCTTTCATTTTTAGTTGTAGATGCATTTTTTTTTGTTGATGTCTACAGACATCCATGCATAAAAATCTCTGAATAGCATCTTCATGGTATTTTTAGGAACAGAATTACCGAGTTGAATGGTTTTGATGATTGGGGTAGTTTTTGACATGTTTTCTGTTGCATTCTAGCAGTAGTTTCCAATTCATGCTCTTTGCTTCTTTAAAAAAAATAATTTGACTATTATGGTATGTCTAACAGTGTTTTGTCTGCATGTATGTCAATACACCAAGTGCATACAGTGCTCTTCACTGGCATCTCCACCCAACATCTCTTTGCTCGAGTCTACTCTGTTCCAGGAGCAAACTGAGCCCTCAGGGTACCCTGTAAGAGGTCGGAAAAAGGAGTATCACAGCAACTAGAACATTGTTCTTTGTGTGTGTGTGTGTGTGTGTGTGTGTGTGTGTGTGTATGAGCACGTGTGTCTCTCTGTGCATGTGCACTCCTGTGGGATGGAGGTAGGTTGGGATGATAAGGGTGGGTGGAATGCAGGGCCTTGTGGATGTTAGACAAGTCTTTGCCACAGAGCTACGTCTCCAGCTGCCTCCTTCCCTTCTTCCTTCCCCTCTCCTCCCTCCTTCCCCCCCCCCCCCCGCCGACCTCTTGCGGTGTCTCAGGTTGACCTGAAATTGATTTTGCACTTCAAGTTGGCCTCCACTTGAGGTTCTCCACTTCTGCCTCCTGTGCTAGGATCCTGGGGTGTACTACCAAACCTCTCAGCAGTTTTCTTTTTGTTTTTATTACTAGCATTGTTTGGCATTAAAAATATTACTTGCTTATTTATGATCTTTTAATAATGACTTAGCCTGGACTTCCGAAGCCTTTTTCTATTGTCTCTGGCTGCTGCTTATGAGGCTGGGGGCGGGAAACTTGCCTGGGTAGCGGCGGACCCCGGGTGCTCAGTGTGCTCCTGGAACAGAGCCGACTTGAGCAAACAGATGTTGGGTGGAGATGCCAGGGAAGGGTGGCCAGGGTTCTGGTGGACTAGGGTTGCTTTCTTGTCTTTATTTTCGTTCCTTCAGAGAACCCCGGGTAATGTTGCAGAACAAGCATCTGCCAGCTCATTCATCGCAGCCACCCTGTCAGGAACTCCAAGAGGGCCAGCCCCATCTTCCTCCCAGAATCAATTCACCCCCACAATCGCCTGGATAAGCATAACCCACACAGCCAACATCAGCAAGATACAAAGAAAAGCTTATGGCTACTTGATGTATCGGTCCTCGTACTTGAGATTCTAAATTAAACCAGTGTAGCAGCATTATTTATTTCATGTTGTGCTTGTGATGCTTCTCCAGATCATGTTTTTGGGGCTGCCTTAATATTTATCACGAAGTTTCTGGGAATGTGTATTAGTCAGGATTCTCTAGAGGAGCAGAACGGACAGGATGATTATATAGAAAGGGGATTTATTAGAATGGCTTATAGGCTGTGGTCCTGCTAGTTCAACAGTGGCTGTCTACTAATGGAAGGTCCAAGAATCCAGAAGATGTTCAGTCCATGAGGCTGGATGTCTCAGCTGGTCATCTTAGCTGGTCTTCAGTACACGCCAGATTCCCAAAGAAGTGGGCTCTGATGCCCATGAAAGAATGGATTTGCCTCCGGCTAGAGAGATGGCTCAGCAGTTAAGAGCACTGCCTGCTCTTCCAAAGGTTTTGAGTTCAATTCCCAGCAACCACATGGTGGCTCACAACCATCTGTAAAGGAACCTGATTTCCTCTTCTGGTGTGCATGAAAACAGAGTACTAAATAAAATAAATAAATAAATCTTAAAAAAAAAAAAAAAAGAGTGGACTTGCCTCAAGAGGGAACAGGGGCAGGCAAAGAACAAGAGCTTCCTTCTTTCATGTCCATTATACAGGCTGCCAGCAGAAGGTGTGGCCCAGATTAGAGGCAGTCTTCCCCCCTCAGAAGATCTAGAGTTAGGGTGGGTCTTTCCACGTCAGAAGATTTAATTAAGAAAAATCCCTCTCGGGTGTACTGAGCCACTTAGGTTTTAGGTAATTGCAGATGTAGTCAAGTTGACAACCAAGAACAGGCATGGAACTATCCTAGTCTTTGTTTGTTGGGACTTTTGTAATGTCTTGCGTTAGAAGGTTGGGAGAATCCACACAGGGGTGGATTACTGGGTGAATAGCCTCTGCCATGTTGACCATCTGCTGTTTTTGTAGAGGGCGGGAAAGGAGAGAGAGGGAGCTACCTGAAGTCCCAGATCCAGGCAGCAACGGACAGAGTCATAGAATCCACATTGCCAAGTACTGGCCCATTCTTTAGTCTCTCTGCAAAATTCACACAAGACAGATCTCCCTCCCACAACCCAGATAACTTGACCCAGGCTGGTTACCTGGCAGGAGACCCACAGCCTTTCCCCTGTTCCTCGGGACCATGTCCCTGTAGTCATTTGTACAACCTCTCTTCACACTTGGCACATCAGCTCCCAAATGCTCCTGGTAGCTCCCTCTGCATCCTACCCAGCAGCAAGCTTGTCTCCCTTGTCACCAGTCCCCGTCCCTCTTCTAGAAGACATTTTGCCCAGCAGATCAAAGAAGCTGGAGTAGGATGTTCCACTGGGCAAGGTGATGTTAATTCTGTCTCCACACAGGGGGACCACAATCCCAGACCTGTCTCCTGGTGATTACTGGCTCTACCCTTTCCACCCTGAAACAGCCTGGTAATAAATTATATTGTCAACCTGCATCACAGGTCCTGTGAATAGATTGGCAAAGGAGTCTTGAGTAGGTACAAGAGAGCACAATACAATTTGTGCAATATGTGTGGGCTATTTCTAGTGCCTCTAAGAGTTTCAGTTTCCCAGATGGACAGACTGAGTGGGACTACAATAATTTGGTGCAGCTTCGATTCTGGTCCCCTATTCACTGCAGGTCACTACAGTGGAACAGGCACGCAGGGCTTCCGGTTTATTCATTACACCCTGTGATTCAACATGGTTTCACCCTCCCACCCCCCCCGTCAGAGGCCCTTCAGCTCCGACTCAGGGGTGGGATGGCACAAACACAGTCTTCAGACACTGATGATCACTGACACCTCACCTTCGTCTCACTGAGTGGCGTTCGTAACTGTAGGGGAACCCTTTGAGAGGACTAGAAATTCGTTATACTTAGAGAATTAGAGCCACGGATCGAGCCCACACATCTAAACTACCAAGGTGAACAGGGCCAAGATGCTGCCATGGTAGCCTGCGGAATACCGCCGAGTTTGAGAGCCTCTTCACACTGCATAGGACTGAAAGTTAAGCTCTCTCCTTAGAAATAAAGACTTCCTTCTTATTTGGTGTTTTTAGCAAGACAGAGTGCCTGCTGCCTTTTGGAAAATGCGGAGGTCTGTCAGTAATCCACCTGAGCAGCACGGTGAGTGTGTGTCCTCCAGTTGTGCAGGCCAGATGAGCGATCGCTGAGCGACTGCTTTGGGGCAAGCTGTGGAGTGGCGATGGAGACGCCCTGCCACAGTGCAGGGCTTTTAATGTGGATGCCGGGGATTCACCTCAGTTCCTCACACTTGCCCAAACACTTTGCTGACTGAACTCCTCTCAGCCTTTCACGTGCTAATGCTAAGTTCCACACCCTCCAAAGACCACTTCCTCTGACGAAAAGGGACAGAGCAGCCAGGACTGGAGCTAAGTGTGCTTTTCTGCAAGTCCGCATTGTGATGTGTTTTCTGAAGCCACTGATCTTGTCAAACCTTGACCTTCATGCTCACCAGGGTCTAAACCCCATTCATCTGGCTTTCTCTTTAGTATTATAACGGATGTCCGCCACAGTGAAGAGATTGGAATGCTTTGTAAAAGCCGTGACCACTTTCAAAGTGGCTTTCTCATTGTTGGATAACTGATATTTTCTTGGGCAAAATGGTTTCTGAGTTAAAAATGCAAATCAGTTTTGGCATCGAGAAAAACAAAAATTTTGATTGGTTGTGGCATATACCTGTAAACTTAGCACTTGGGAGGTGGGAGTGGGAGGATCAGGAATTCCAGGCTATCACATAGTGAATTCAAGACCAGCCTGGGCTACATGAGACCCTGTCTCAAAACACCTCCCTATGTCCTCCCAAACAAGTCTCCCAGTGACCCTCCGACAAATACTTCCCCCACCCCAAATGTAAGCAATTTCTCTAAAAGCTACAGCAAGATGTATTGGGTTCCTTTGTCTTTAGAGAAAATGTCATCTCATCCCTCCTGGAAGGAAAACTCACTTAGAGGTGAGTTTTCAGTGTAATGATTAGAATTTTAATGTACTATAGCAAACTGTGCACTATAGAAATATTAAAAAAAAATCATAGGAGTCTTCTTTTTTGTTAATGATTTCTTTGCTTTTTAAAAAGCGGCATCTTGCACAGATGTGTCCTTTTTTCTAGTTTGCTGTTGACTTTCGTTTTCTTCCTCCATTGCACCTCAGCCAGTAAAGGTCCACCAGCCCCCTGGAGTTTAATGATTTGAAGGGAGTGTGCCCTAAAAAACAATATTCCAGCACAATATTCCAGCAGAGGGCGCTGAGCAGCAAAGGGGAGACTGATTTACTCTTTTTTTTTTTTTTTTTTTAAGATTGATTCCCAGTTTTGGCAAGAAAAATTTAAATGCCTTAGGAGAATGGTTTCATGGTTTTCCTTTTTGATGCTGTTTTGCCTCCTAGAGGGCTGTAAATATATATACACATATATGTGTCTATATATACAATATATATACATATATACATATATACTCATACATGCAGGGCACATGTTTCAACCATGTCCTTCTCTTTCCTTCTGTGTTGCCTATGATTGATATACTCAATTAAACTGGGACGAAATACTTTTGTGAGGGGGCAGGATCTCACGATAGAGCACAGGCTGAGTAGCTTGGAACTCACTACGTAGCCCAGGCTCACCCCAAACTTCTGATCTTCCTTTCTCAGCTCTCCAAGGGCTGGCAGTACAAATGTGTGCTAACACCTGTCTGTCCTTACATGCATCTCGATTCCAGGAATGATGGCAGGTATTTGAAGTTGCTCCACGCAGGCATAATCTCCGTGGGCAGCGGCAGAGGCACCGTGTTCCTGCGACAGCCATTGTACGGGATCCTCGTCCTGGATCAGCTGATGACAATGTTTTGCTCGCTATTCATATACCTATAAATAATTTGGCACATTTCCACATTCCCCGTTTCAGCAAAGCTCTGGGATCGTGAGTGGGAAGAGTTGCCTCACAGCCAACCCGAAGCGCTCAGGGAGGAGGCCAAGTGCTGCCAACACCAGGCAGCTGAATGGAACTTACTTCCCAAAAGCACTCCCGAGCTCACTGTTAGCCTCTTATAGCTCTTGCTTTGGTTCACTTTCCGGCTTTTAGAAATAGCCACCCTGGGCCTGTGAGGCGGCTTCCATGGATAACGCCTCTTGCCACCAACGCTGATGACCTTAGGTTGATCTCTGAGTCCCACATGGAAGAAGAGAACAGACTCCCTCAAGTTGTTCTCCGAGCCCCACATGTTATGGTTGTGTGTCTCCAGTGACTGACTGACTAACTAACTAACTAACTAACTAACTAACTAACTGTAAAACAAAAATTAAAAATAGCCTTCTTCAGGTATTATCAACGAAGATGTAGGCAGGAAGAAGGTGGCTTCTTTAACAATGTAGTTTTTTTTTTTTTTTTAAATCAATGTATGCTACTAATTGCCATCCATGTTCAAATAGGGCACTGACCCTTGAAGGAGGAAGCTAGAAACTGAGTTCAGTTTGCCTGGTGTGTATATGGAAGATCCAGGACCTCCTGAGTGCCACGTGGGGCCGTCATCTGGGTGCTGCCCTAGGAGGTTGTGCTGCCCTAGGAGGTTGTGCCTGGGGCTCCGGGAGCCTGTACCACCCTCTTCCCTCTGGGCTCCATCCTCTTCCAGACAGCTGTGCAGGCACAGTGAGAACTGACAGCGAGACTCTGATCTCACTGGAGCGTTGGGCTGAGGCACTGTCCTGTCACAAAGGGACCCTTGCAAAAGCTTACTTTTAGAATTATAGTGCATTTAGGAATTAGTTTCCTTACTCATTATCCCACCGTTAATATCCTTGAGTGATGTTCAAACAAGACACATTTCAAAATGTTTAAAATTGTCAGAGAGAAATTTATTTTAGTCTCAAGATAAAAGGCTGATAAGCTGGTCTTCTTATTTCAAAACTGCTCTCTACAACCTCTCCTCACTCCTTTTTTTCCTTTGCACTCGAATAGGTATTGTAGGGATGTGATATACCTTCCAAAAAGTGTTCTCAGAGGGCCAAGCTGGCCCACTCTAGACCTTTCTGTTGTAAGTCCTCTGAGCAAACCAGCCCCCATTTTCATCACATCAGCTGTTCCTGCTTTCAAGTGTCAATCAGATCAGGCCTGTTTGCTGTTGACTTTCTCTCACGGAAGGAGAGGGTCAAGGGTCACTGGACCCTCACCTGAATATTCAGCCACTCCCCTCATCTATTTGCCTGTAATTCTGCCCTCATTGCAAGTGGTCTTGGTGAGGAATGTATCAATGCTGAGGCCAGGAGAGCTCTCCGTGGCCATGGGAGAGCTATCATCTCTGCAGCTGCTGTAGGCTCACCCAGTTTCTGCCAGAAACTCGTCACCCGTGCTCTGCAAAGAAGTCTAATGAACTCACTGGTTACCCAGGGACGGTACTTTGGTTTGTCTTTGGGACCTTATGTCATTTACATTCCTCCTGTACTGCCCCTGCCCCCACCCCTAGGGAAGGAATTCCCACAAGACTTCCATAGTCCCAGGTTCCTGGGCTGACTTTGCCTCAGGTTAACACAAGGTGACCACAGACCCTCTGGGGACCCACAAGAGTCTGCTCAGTGGCTTCTCCAGCAGCCTGGAGACCCAGCTCTGAGGTTTCCTGTTCTTCAAAAGAGGAACCTCAGTGCCTTGGCATTTATTTTCTCAATCTGTGAAGAAGACTGAATTAGATTATCTCAGTCGCATGACTCTGCGGGCTGTCCGGATGACGGCCTAATGTACTAGTTAGTGGAAGGTAACAGTTCTATGAGTGTTTTGATTATGGCTACAGAGTTTGGAGATTCTGTAGATAAATGACTCCCACCCTTGATCGGTGTATTTAAATAATCAGCAGGAAGCGTCTGCGCATCTTCTGATTGAATTAAAGTCTTATCACTAGGGACAATACACATTTTAGGCATCTCATCCTGCCCTGCCACTCATGTGCATTGCATGATAAAATGTGCAGATTTAGAAAGAGAATTGAGCACCATGGAGATGTTTCCCATATGGATACTTTTTTTTTCCTATGCCTTTTGCTGAAAAGAGTATTCTTTACCCATTAAGCTGACTTGGCATTCTCACAGAAGATCTACTGTGTCTATTTCTGGATTCTGTTTCACTCCATTTGTTGGCTGTTAGACCAATACTATATTGCTTTGACTACCCTATGCACTCTACTGGACCATGGTTTTAAGATGAGGATAAAATCTTTTCTTTTTTTTTCTTTCTTTGTTTTTTTGAGAGAAGGTTTCTCTGTGTATCCTTGCCTATCCTGGACTCTCTTTGTAGACCAGGCTGGCCTCGAACTCACAGAGATCTGCCTACTTCTGTGAGTGCTGAGATTACAGGCGAGTGACACTGTGTCCAGCTGTTGCTTTTTCACTTCTAAAGATGGACTTTTCAGTCCTTTATGAATGGGCACATTTAAGTTTTTTTATATGTATCTCCATGTTTTAAAATTAACATCCCTTTGTAGTGAGAAACTACTTTACACACTTAGAAATTAAGAAAGAAAAAAAAAAAAAGCTCTTGAATCCAGCATGTGGCTGGATCTGGCTAATGCACAAATGGGAACCAGCCCTGAACATTTTTTTTTTTTCCAGCTTGTATAAGGCCATAGGCTTATGCATTTCATATACACTGTCATCCTTAAATCTCCAGGTCCTGGCCCCAGGTTAAACTTTGAACAATTTAAACAGAGACAAGTCTGGTCACTTGGGCAGATGGGAGAATTACACAGCGACAATATCATCAGAATTATTTCTTAAGTACACCGGGGTTGTTCTTTATGGTTGTTACGCAGGGTCATCTTGCCCACCTGGTAGGAGTATGGTCTTCCTGGATAAGAGCTTAAGAGACCTAGTGGCAGACCACATCTTAATGATGGCTATGACACTGTGCTGCCCTCTTGAGCTGCAGATCAGAGCTTGCAGGTCTTTTGATACAGGGAGTGGCCTGATGGCTGGCTCTAAGTCAGGGTTTTCTTTTGTTATGGGAATGTAGGCTAATGGGATATCAACTGTTAGCAGAAGCTTTCTCAGCAACCCTAACCTTCATTTATGGTACAAAATTCCCTTTCGTACAGTTCCTAACAAGTCTGGTCCCACTGGAGACAGCCCTCCTTTAGTTAAATTCTACTTTATGTAGCTTAATATTTCCTAAGCAGATTTATTGGTAAATCCTTTACAGTGGCGATTTTATTAGTTTCAGTCTCTCCTGCATCACACATACACTTGAGAATTGTGCTTCTAAAGGCCTGGTAGGATTGCACAAAGTCTATATGTCATTTAGGAAAAAACTGAGTCAAACTTTAGTGATTCTACCATCTGTTGTGCTTGCTTTGGTTTTAGATGGTTTTCATAATTTGTAGAAGAGAAATCCCACACAGAGATGGATACTCTGAAAAGAAAACAAGCAATGAGTTCAGTTGTCAGCCAATATAAGTTGTGTGGCACCTATTCTAGTTATTTCCATGGCAGTAAGAACATTAATTTTGCTAAAGCCACATAGTGATTTTTGAACGAAATGAAGACATGTAAAACATACAAATAAAGAGTGATGGTTTTTCATACTGACAGAAGGACCCAAAGCATCCGTGCTTGTTCCGGGTAATTGTGAGAGCGGTGTTCAAGTCTGCTTCTCCCTGAGGGGCAGGCATGAATATTCAAGCATGTGCACTCCAGAAAAAGCAGTTACCTTCCCTCCATTTGTTGTCTGCTCGTTTCTGTGGTGTAAATCTTCCCGGAGTGGCTTTCAGACTCCTAGGGCGGTGCTACAATGCTGAGAAGACACCAGCACCGGAACGCCATTGTCTACAGTTCTGTCAGACAGCCCCAATGGCAGGAAGTAGTTTCAAGAGGATAGGCTGCAAATATACCAAACTATTTAGGAAAGGATAAATTTTTAGGGACTTAATGTCTGTCTTACTTTTCTATTGCCATGACAAAGCAGCACGACCAAGACTTCTAAATGAAAGTGTAAGGGTCTGGGAATCACTGGAAGACCGACCCCAGACTCAAATAATATGCAAAAGCAAAGAGCATTTATTCTGCAGAATCATCCAGTATGCAGGGGTCAACCATCCTACAAAATGGTGGCGACCCCAAGACAAAGAGGCAAAGGCCTTCTAAAGGGAACTGGGGATTTCCAGTAGCTGATCCAGTAGTGATGAGCTAATGAGCTAATCTCTATTCTGATTGGGCGAGGGGTGGGGACTAAGGAGCAGTTACATGAGGTGCGTAAATTGATCGGTTGGGGCCAGGGTGGCTGGTCATCTTAAGCCACACTGAGCAATATATGGCCTTTCATCAGTATAAGATCACACTTGTAGCAGGAGCTTTTCCTGGAGCTAGGGGCCATCTGCAGGCCCAGGTGGAGTCTAGAGACAAAAGGAATCTCCCTGGCCCTCTCAAAAGCATCTAATTTGGGGCTCACAGTGGCAGAGAGTTAGAGTTGATGGGCATCATGTTGATAAGCAGAGCAGCAGGCAGGCGGGGCAGTGGAACAGTCTCTCTCTCTCTCACATACACACCCACAAAGGGAGAGAAAGAGCGAGAGAGGGAGGCTGTTTCACTGGGAATGGTATAGGCTTTTAAACGTTGCATGTGGGATTCATCCTGGCCAGAGGGAAGGAGACACAGGGAACACTGTGGGGCAGTAGGGGGCATTAGTGTGGCCAGGGACGGGGTGGGGAGCTTTCTCTTTTATCCCATCGGTCTCATTTCAGGCACATCACTAATGCTCTCATGAGAGGGAGTCTGCCCTTGTGATGGGAAGAGAAGAAAATAGCTTTGGGGGACCAGATTATGTCTTCTGATCTTTCTCGTTGTCAGAAGAAGGCTTTTGAAGAGTGTTGAGGGAAGTGAACTTCATTAGTAACCAGGTTCGCTCCTGGACAAACCCAGCCCTTATTCTGCGCCTTGTTGGCGGAATGTGGGCAGTGTGTGCCGTGTGCTGGGTCCTTCCTGCTTCACGACAATGCTGGTGTGCTCCACTTTCCCCTGCTCTGTATTCTACTTTCCCTCTTCTGTCCTTTCTCATCTCCATCTGTCACGAACCCTTTTCTGTTAGGGGATCCCGGGTCTCCCTGGGACTTGGCGGTTCTATCAGATGTCTGGTTAGAATGGGGAACACATCTGACTCAAGGTCCTGTGGAAAAAGGGCAACTGTTGCATCTGGGGAGAGCCCATGAGCAGTGCAGTTCAGGGATTTCTTGAGAAGGTGTCATTTTGCTTCAGTCAGGAAAACATCAAGTTCAAAGCCAGCAGTTTGCTCCATCAAGAAATGCCTTGGAGAAGTTGTAGTGTGTGATGAAGATGGTCCTTTGTTGGTCAGCGTGGATTCAGATCTTGGCTCTGCCCTTTCAGAGTTTGCACTGTGACCAGATTAGTTACTGTGCCTGTGCCTCAGTTTTCTTCTCTGTAAATGCCAATTAAGGGAAGTAACACAGAATAGAGATTATGGAAGTATTTTAATAGAAATAACCCTGAAAATATTTGAGGCTTAAGTAAATGAATACCTGTCGTATGGACAGGATGGTGCTCAGCATGTGCTAAATGCTATAAAAAGCGCCCGTTTCAATGTCATTATGATTGATATTTTTTCGGACTATTTAAGGAATGGCACTCTTATAGACACCGAATTGGAAATAACAGTCACAATCTGGCACCTGAGAGCTGGCAGTTGTTCAATAGATTGTGCATAGATAGAATACTCAAAATGGTTCCAGTCACATTCAGAGCAGCCTGCACTGTGTCTTCCTTACTGTCTTTACACTCTTCATTTGTCCCTCCTTCAAGCTCTCTTTCCTCATGAGGAAAGTAAAGGCACTAGACTTTTCAGCTTGCCGTGGCACCGAACTAAAGGTTGCATGCGCTTGCTCAGATTGGCATGAAGTCAGCCCATCTGCCCCTCTTCCTCCCTTCCTGCTCTTGACAGATCCAGCTGATCAGCATGGAAGATTTCCTCTGTGGAACCTCAGGGCCTTCATGGAAAAGGATTGTGGTCAAGACGTGTGTGACCTGGGCTGTTCAGAGCTCACCCTGCTCTGTTGGTTCCCTGCTTGTGTCAGGCAGTAACTGCTTGACTCTGGGATTCTGGGGGAGATCAGAGAGTACCCAGGTAGAAAGCTAAAGCTTCTGGAACAGCCAAGGGGCTGTGGAAAGACTGACTGAGGCTCCTTAGGATGAGAGGGACAGAGGGCCGAGGGATGAAGAAAAGAACTTGACCACAGTCCCGTTGCCAGCCGTCTCTGTGCTCTCTGGCTTGTGTTTAAATAAATGAGGAGGATAAGGTTGGGCACTTGCCGTCCCTGCTGCCACCAGCTGAATGTGAGCTTGAGATGAAACTTGAGCTGAGCTTGATCCTCAAATCAGACCCCATATGGGTCAGATCCCATATGATACAGTTTAGGAAGTGTCATCAGAGTTGATAGTCATGGAGAAGAACCTTAGAGGAAGGCTGAAGGGTCTCTGCTGGTGGTGGGTCAGGTGAGGGCAGGAGATGAGCAGTGTGAGCCAGACAAGGCAGGCAGGCCCCTCCTTCCACCTCACAGAGGATGCTGTGCCAGGTTGCTATGGTGACCACAGACTCTTTTGGGCCAGCAGCATCGTGAAGGTATCAGAGCAGAAAAGATGGCAATTCCCTAGTTCCCATTCTGCCCAGACTGTGAAATGGCAGTAAATGCCAGTTTGTTTTCTCCTTGAAATGTGGTTTCTCTTTGAACTTTGTGCCATAAATTCTAGGGAGAAAAATAATTCACCAAAGTCAAGTTCTGGACATAACGGTAGCATTGCAGAATGAAATGATTTTTCTCCTGTAGGTACATAGTTCTCAGATTCAAAAGTAAAGTTAGTATCTTCTCTCTCGTTCCCTTCACGCTTAGTGTGTGTGTGTCTGGTAGTAAAAGATGATGTCATAGCCTGCTGTGTCGGGCTCGTAATTTATTCCTTCAGCTCAGGAGCCTCGTTGTGTTTTGGCCTGGGTAAACATTCTGGTTCCTGTTTTTCATGCATTTTTGTCCCGTGTGTGTGGGCTCCTGTGCAAGTGTGGAGACCAGAGCTGCTCTCACGCCCCGTCCCTGTCTCAGTCTGAGTATTTTTATTATGCTCACACTTTAAATCATTGTTTATAGTACTGTGGATCCATTTTTGCTCTTCCAAAGAATTTTTTTTTATATCTTTACTTGTTTGGTTCTTAAAATGTCATCTTTTTTTTTTTTTTTTCTTTTTGGCATTATAAAAGTGGCATAGCGCCATTATGAGGAGTTTAGCAATAAAAAGGAAGATCCCTAACCCTACCACTCAGAATTTCTTTTTTATTTATTCCTTTACATTTATTTATTTATTTTTTAATTTTAAGAAATCTAAACCTGGGGCTGGAGAGATGCCTCAGAGGTTAAGAACAGTTCCTGCTCTTCCTGAGGACCAAAGTCCCGTCCGTAGGAACTGTGGCATGAACTGTGTCATGCCTGTAACTCCAGCTGCAGGGGTCTGACGCCCTCCACGGGCCTCTGAGGGTAGCCATACCCTTGTGCCACACATTCACACACACATACAAGTAAAAAGAAAACCTTTTTCTGGAGGTGGGGTGGGGGTCGAGACGAGGCCTCACCGTGCAGCCCTGGCTGTCCCGGAGCTCATTCTGTAGACCAGGCTGGCCTTGCCTGGCAGAGATCCATCCGCCTGCCTCTGCCTCCTGAGTGCTGGGATGAAAGGTGTGCACTACAGCTGGCTATTTTTGGTTTTTTGATGGTAGTAGGTAAAGTCCCTACTAGCATGCTTTTCCCCCCACCTTCTTTTTTAGGACTTTTTTCTGGTGAGTATATTGTTCTGATTCTTCTGATATTCAGATCTAACCCCTTCCCTACTATTTCAAGGAAGAAAAGCTGTTAACACGTAGCTGCAAATGCCAGTTTGCCTGCTAGCTAGCACATTCCAAGCGCTGATATATCCACTTCCGTGATCTGGACTTTCCATATTAACATAGTCTAAGTACGCTGCCTTGGATTCTGACAGAATTTTATGAGCCCATCTCCTACCCTTTCATGGGAGACTTGTAAGAGTTTGGTGAACTGCCCCCACTCCAGATCCTGGTGCCACAACAAGCCCCTGCCTGAACTTTATACCTGTGTGAAAGCCGCACGCTAACTTTGGAGCTATTTATTGGTGCTTTTTCATGGAGACTCACTAGCAAATGCTTCTGGAACTGGGGCTCCAAGGGGCTCCATTTCTTCAGTGATAGTGCTCCCTGTGAGCTGCTGGGCTTTCGAGAGTGCAAGGAGCTGCATCGCAGCGAGTGTCCATGTAGGCTTAGATAGAACGCACCAGAGTCCCCCACACGCCGTATTACAGGTAACTCTGGAATTGTGCCATATTCCTTAGGAGAGCTGGGACAGATTCTTAAAAACATTGTATTTACCATTGTGTGTGTGTGAGAGAGAGAAAGTACATGGTGTGTGTGTGTTTATGTGTGTATGCTTGCACATATGAATGCATGCTCCACACTGCATAGGTAGAGGCCAGAGGACAACTTTGTGGAGTAGTTTTCCTCTTTCTTTGTTTACATGGGTTCCAGGGATGAACTCAGGCTGCTGGGCTTGTGTGACACTCACTGGTCTATCTTGACCCCCAAGGAGATATTCTAATCAAGCCATACATTCCATATAAAAAAAAATTGTGTCAGGCTTCCTGACACAAAGTATCCACTTTAAACGTATGACAAGGAAAAATACTGACAGGTATTTTGCTGGCTGACGTAAAGTAAAAAAGAAGCTCAAATATAATTAAAATACTCCTTGCTGGCATTTTAACTTTTTGCCAATCATTTAAATCCATTTTGTTGGTTTGATGGTTGTTTGTCGTTTGTGTTTTGGCTGAGCCTCACTATATGGCTCTGCTTGGCATGGAACCAGCTAGTGTAGGCCAGGCTGCCCCACCTCTGTGGCAACCTTTCTGCTTGTGCCTCCCACGGGCTGGCATTACAGGTGTGCATCGAATCCACACGCACAGCCAGTGACCTAGCCTCACACTTTGCAGATGATGAAATGAAGGCTTGGAGACAAAGCTCTTTTCTTCTGTTTTTCCCTCTTTGCTTTTGATTCAGTTGAGCCATGGGCTCTGGTAGTGGGCTGTGCAGAAAGCATTTTTGGTGCAGAATTTGAAAGCTGGAAGTGATGTCTTTATTATTGTGTAGTTCACGGCCTGCCTGGTCTTGCTTTTTTTTTTTAAGGTCAGAAAAACCCAATCCTGCCCTCCCTCATCTTCTCCTCCCATGTCCCTCCCCCAGGCCACTGATAGGGGAGGTCCTCCTCATCTGACCCTAGCCTATCAGGTCTCATCAGGACTGGCTGCATTGTCTTCCTCTGTGGCCTGGTAAGGCTGCTTCCCCCTCAGGGGGAGGTAATCAAAGGGCCAGTTCATGTCAGAGTCAGCCCCTTTTCTCCTTACTAGGGAACCATGGACTAAATCTGTGTAGGGGTTCTAAGTTATCTCCATGAATGGTCCTTGGTTGGAGTATCAGTCTCAGAAAAGACCCCTGAGCCCAGATTTTTTGGTTCTGTTGTTCTCCTTGTGGAGCTCCTGTCCCTTCCAGGTCTTTCTATCCCTCCCTTCTTTAATAAGATTCCCTGCACTCTGCCCAAAGTTTGACTATGAATCTCAGCATCTGCTTTAATACCCTGCTGGGTAGAATCTTTCAGATTCCCTCTATGGTAGGCTCCTGGAGTTTTCTCCCTGTTCTTGAAAGGCATTCTTTAATAAAATTCAAGATAGACCAATTGGAAGCTCATAGAGGAAAGAGCCTCTCATTTTCCTTCCTTCCTATCTCTTCCATCCCACAAGACAGCTTATCAGACAGCGTTTTCCATACCTAAATAGCAATAAATACTTTTCAGAGGGAACGGGGGAGAGAATACAGGAGGATGGCAAGTTTTCTGGGTGACCCACAATGCCCTCTTGTAAACAAAAGCTCCCAGAATAAAAGGCTATGTCTGTGCTAGAGTCTGTATGGCCAATTGACTAGTAGAACTTTGTGATTGTGAAGAGTTAGAATGTTGCCAAGCTTTAATTTCCTTGATAGCTACTTATTGGCCACTCCTAGTCATGACCTAACACACTTGTGGCTCTCAGATGAAACCTTTGCAGTGTATTAACTTAACAGACCCCTAACCCCAAGCAGAGAATGTCATTGTGTAGCATCTGAAACTGTAATACATTTTCCTGGCCTTGCTGTGACTTAGTGTTCTGTCAATATATTTTGGGGAAAATGCCTTGATTTACGATTTTCCTTTGTTCTGTAACAATAAAGAAGTTCACAAAACCGTTTCCAGATTAGAATGCGGCATTTGATGATGGGAGTGTACTACTCTGATGCCAGGAAAGGAAGAGGATTGTGGGACACTGGGAGGTTGAAGAGATTTTGAAGAGCCTCGGTGAGATAAAACATACTTTATTTCCTGTCACCCAGACCATTAAGTACACAGCTTTGGCTGGCACACAGAGGTGGGCATGGGTATACAAATGGGCACACAGGCCTCCAGACAGGCATATGTGGGCAGGCTAGTGAAAGAAATGGGGGAAGCTGAATGGCTCAGGCCTCTTACCTCAAGGCCATATTTATATCGAATCTCGCAAAGTTTGGGGCTGGAGAGGTGGCTGAGTACTTAACCTCACCGGCTGCTCTTCCAGAGAGCTGGGTTTGAGCCCTAGTTCCCACGTGGCAGCTCACAGCTGTCTAGTTCCAGGGAATCTAACTCCCACTTCTGACTTCCACGGGCACCAGGCATACATGCAGGCAACCCCCCCCCCACACACACATAAAATAAATAAAATACAAAAAGAATCACAGGGAAGTGTCACTCTGCTAAAGTAGTTATATAATGGCTGCTATCACTGTTTACCATGGCTTAACTTTGGGTTCCCTGGGCATCTGTTGGCAGCCATTTTGTATCGACTCATAGTCCCCAAGATGTCTGGTGACTTCCATGTTTACGCTGACTTGCATCAGATATTCATATCAGTACCATGCTGTCTATGCATAAACTGATCCTTATGGACCTCTGTTTCCAACAGAGGGGAACCGGGATCTTTGTTCCCAGGCCACAGTCACTCATATTTGGCTCCAGAATAAACTCTCAGTTCCTTTCAGGAGAGATATTATATATATATTTGTCATTAACCTTAAGACCTCCTCCAGGGAAGCCCTGGAGATAGGAACATGGTTAAGATGTTACTCTAGCCAATCTAACCAATAGGCATGTACTGTGCTTATGAAGAGGCCCCATCTCAAAGGATAAAGGGAGGCACCCTTTATCATCCTGACAGTGACCTCTGGATTGATACTCTGTATATGTGTGCACACATGTGCACAGAACCCACATATACACGTTCATGCGTATACATTATAGCACACACACATGCACGTACACACCCGCACTGTGGTCTCTGTCACAGAAAACAGAGGGGACCTGAGCAGACATCTCTCCCCTCACTAACCTGGGGCACAGTTACATTTACACGCGTTTAATTAAGCCTTTGTCTGATGACTTTTCACAGATTGTAAGATGGCCGCAGGCAGGGGCAGGGAGGGAAGTTTTAAATTTCCTCCCTATGGTTTGACCAAATCAAAACCAAATCTATTTTGCTTTTTGAGTTCTGTTTCCATAATTTCTTTACAATACAGAAAAAAAAAAAAAAAATGAGGCCAGTATCATAGCCAAAGAGGAGATTAAGTGCTTTACTGGGAAACTGGGTTGCCATGGTAACATCTTCTGCTCCTCTCTGCAGGGCTCACAGGGTCCTGGTCTGAGCTCTAGTACCACACCGCATTCCAGGGCAGAGCTGGCCCTGTCCTCTGTTTTAACAGACCACAGCCTTCTGTCCATTTCTTTGCTTTTATTTTTTGGGTTCTGTCATGATATCTTTTGGGACAAAAGGTCCAGGGAAGACTCAGTACTATGGTGTCCTGTACTTCAGGCATTGAGTTTTGGGTATCAGCCGAATTTCCAAACTCTGGTACCTGTGGTAGCCATTTTATTTTGTCATTATTTCCTGGGCTGAGTGGTTGGGAAGGAGACTACTTAGAGTTTGTCTCTGGTGCTGGTTTGATGGCTCAGTGGATAAAATACTCGCAGGGCAAGGCTATCAATCTGAGTTTGGGTCCCTAGAACGACACTCCAAGCCACGTGTGTCTGTAAATACCTGTGCCACTGTGGGGAGATGGGGTGTGGTGTGTAAGAGCTTGCTTCCAGGACACTCATAGGCCAGCTAGCCTGGTGTATGCCATGGCAACCTGCAAGGTGGAAGGCAAGGACTGACGTTCAAGGTTGTCTTCCATTCTCCTAGCACTCATGGTTATTCTGTTCTCCACACGTTTGTTGTTCTATTCATGGAACCATGCTCGCATACACTAAAATAACAGCAGCAGCAGTAGCAACAACAAAACCGCATTTGTTTTGGTCTGTTTGGGGTCAGCTGATATGCTTGGGGCTATGGTCTTTGTAAGATGGCCCCTTCTCTTCCAAGGCCAGTGATTATTGCTCTCTGCAATGCTTTCCCTCTCCTCTGCCCCCAACTTCATTGCAACCATCTTGTCAGGAGGAAAGATATTTTAAAGAGAGACACCCATGCCCTTCTCTTTGCCTCTCAAATTATTCAAACAATAAATCTCAGGAAATTAGAATTTCTCCAAGAATCCCAGGCTGGGAGAAGGAAAACATTGAAACCTAGTGCCTCCCAGAGCTGATGGAGATTTCGTAGTTCTTACAACTTGTCAGATATCCTGGCTTGAGAGATGGGAGTTGAGACAATGAGGGGTCAGTGATGACTAGGACCGCACCTTGTCCAGGATTGCTCAGCTTTACATGCCTCTCCTTCTCTGTTCATATCTCAACTTGGTGTCAAAATGCTGAGATAGACTTGGTGGTGGTGGGGTCACTGGGTCTTCTTGTTCCTCTTCCCAATGTGGTCACATTGAATAAATCTGCCTTCTTGGAGTTTCACTATAGTTTGTCTCTTTAGTTGGCTTGCGGACAGATCTAGAGTGTTAGGGCTACAAGAGCCCAGGCTCTGACCCTAAAAGCTGGTGGACAGTAAATATCTTATGCTTCAGGGCATCTCTTTACATGATTTGGCTTTCACTGCTTGGCGGGTTCTGGACGAAGTCATTTCCAACACAGTAGCTGCCCTCTCGGAGGCACAAAGCAGTAGCTACCAGCTCTGATAAGCTCCTTGAAGAATCCGGTGGGATGCCGTTTCTGCCCTCTTGGTTGGCCCAGGACGGTCAGGAGCCCAAAGGAGCTGAGGACAGGGCATACACCTCCTGGTAGGAAAATGGCGAAGTCCCATCACAGAAGGCACTATGGGCTGAGAGCCACTGTTGTGCCTTTTTTGGAAAATCCAGTCTGTCACATCTCGCTGCCGCTGTGGAACCTCTGGGCTCTAGATGCAGTTTCAGCATGTAATCTCTCTAGTTCCTCCCCACTGCTTATCAGGTTTCTTAGCTCATCTTTCATCTCCCTGCTTCTAAGGGACTCTCTATTTCCCTGGTTACTCTGCTTACAACCTGCTGCTCACTTTGGCATATTAGTGGCTTCTAGAAGAGTCTTCATCTCATTACCATTCTGCCCGGTTGCAACCTGTTATCACCAGTGAACTGACCCCATAGAAACGCCACCTGCTAGGCACACTTCTTTTTCATGGCAAGCCCATCGCCAAAATAATCTTTGTTCATTGTTAATAGCTTGGTAAATATCTGTTTAATTGCTTCAAATTTAAAATCAGTTTCTCCCTAGAAATGGTACTATACCAAAGGCTAGATGGTTGGGTACAAAGTGGACAAGATGCCATTAAAATGAGGAGGCTTGGTTGACTGTATCCTGTCACATCTGAAGTTGTAAACTAGACAGACCCATTTGATTTTAGGTGACCTGTTACTGCATTACGACACTTTGTTTTCTTGGTCTATAGCTAGTCGCATCTATAAACTGCAGGGTAATGTGTGTGTTAAATTATGGGTGTTTGTAGTGTGCACTCTCTCGGCATCGACAAAAAGACTAAAGCATTCAGGGTGCCTCATCACAGGAGCCCGTCTGGGGCTGCCAGTAAGTCATCTTTCTGGGAGCTAACAAAAGGGGAAGGAAAGTACAAGCTGAGGTATCTGGGCGACTGACTCTATCTGCACACTAAGAGCTGTTCTGATAAATTCACTGGGACAGCGTGCTTCAGAGAAAAGAAAAATATGTCACCTGCTCTGGGACTTGGAGTGGTTTATTTAACCTCCCCTGAGTTCAGCTCCCCAATGTGACCTGTAATGAGTTTCCTCCAGTGAGCTCTAAAACCATGTCAGTGTTTTTAAAGAAGCAGGCCACATCCGGTCTGCCTTTATTTTCAGGTAAATATTCTATATGATCTTTATTAACGCAGAGAAAACATATTCCCTGTGTTCAAAAGCAGGCTTCAGAGATTGAGTATTTTCTTAAAGTGCAAGACAGCTTGGAACGAGTCCGGACTTGAGGACGAATCAATTAAAGTGTCTGATGCCAATGCCTTTTGGTTGAGTGAATCGATTTCTCGATTTACCTTCCCAACCAGACAAAGAAAGAAAAGGCGTGCTTAAGGGAAAGCCACACCTCTTTCCTGTCTCGAGGCAAGTGAGCCCTCCCACTGGGCCCCTGCCACAGAAGGGACATTGATTCTCAGTAATTGCTTGATTCCCCATAACTGCTTTTGGTAATGTGTTTGAATTTTTTAAAAGGTCCAAAGAAGAGATCTTCAGTAATGGCTATATAAGCAAATGGGGGAAGCTATTGAATTCCTGCTTTCTCTAGCTTTTTTCTTCAGATAATAAAAAAAAAAAAAAATCCAGGGGCTGGAGAAATGGCTCAGTGGTAAAGAGCACTTGGAGCTCTTTACTTTGAGGGACCTGGGTTTGGGTCATCCTCATGGTCCTTCAGAACCACCTGTCACTCCAGTTTCAGGGGACCTCCTGTCCTTCAGGCACCAGGTGTTTACATGATGTATATACATACATGCAGAAAAAAACACTCACACACATAAAAAACGAAATTAGAAAACTTAAAAAAAAAACCCATATACATTTTGCACTATTCAAAAACTCTACATGGCTCCTGATCTCTTTTATTTTTTGGTGTTGAATGAGATGGCTTGAGTTAGCAGGCCTAACACTCAACATTTGCTTCCTGCTTTGGGATTGAATGGAAACTTCTAGTCCCGTGTTTGTCACTAAACCTATGTGACAGAAGCCTCTCAGAGGACTGGGAGAGCTTAATCTCCCCCAACTTTTCACCCTTTCTTCCAGACTAGTCCGCAGCCTCTCGTTGCCCTTCCGGGTTGCTTCCTGCTGCCCTGCTTCCAAAATTTTTTGTTTGAGTTTTCCCCAGTACTTTCCTTCCTGAGCCGCTCCTTTCTTCCTCTTCATTTGTATTGTTTCCTCGATACATTGTTTTTGCCTGACAAATCATTTCACCTGAAACTTGTCACAGTGTTTGGGCAAGAGGCTTTTTTGCTGATTCTGGAGCCAAGGTCTGCAGTCAGCAGAGAACAGTGCCTCTGCCTTCCCTCCTTTTCCTTTCAGCCTTTGACACAAGCCAGCAACAGCCTCCTGCTCCAGGCTGGCGCTGTGGAGGATTTGGGGTTGATAAAGGGAGCTGTTAGTGAGGAGATGAAGCAGAGGAGAGAAGCAGGGGGCCAGAAGAAATGTTTGGGGTTAGATGGATAGAGGGAGCAGACTGGGAAGCGGAGACATGGATTCTGTTCTCCATATTCTGTAAGTTCCCCTTTACTCCTTCCCACACTCAGCCTGCACTGATTTCCCATGAAAATAGAATACAAGAGAATAACATGAGAAAAATAGGTTTTTCTGAATATGCTTTATGTGATTTTCTTTGATTTGGTTGCAATTTCTATTTAGCCTTGGGCTTACTGGTTTGTTTCAAAGAAATGGCATCATCCTATAAAATTTCTCATTGAGTTTTGTTTATCTACAATACCATAAAATGAAATAACAGCGCAGCTCACGCTCACATGGAAGGACTTGAGGAGATTTGCCCTGTTTAGGAAATCAGATAAAATGGACTAAGAAGTTGCAGAAATCAGGGTCCCAGAATAAAATTAAGGTGCATGACTTGACTGATCATTTTGTATGGCTTCCAGAAATGCATGCAAACAAGAAGGTGTGGTGTGGCTCAAGCCTGGCTCCATCAACCTGGAAGCTAGGCTGAACAAATGTCACAGCTTTAAAAAATGCAGAGAGAAGAACTGAATTTTGGGTTATTTTAATGATGGGTGGAAATAGCTGGTCACGCACAAGCAAACAGAGCTGGTCTTGGTGAAATCATGGCAGGCAAGCAGACTTGGCATGTTTGAGACAGAAATTATTACATGCTAGATGTAAGGTATCTAAAAGGTATCTAAAAGGTACCCTTTTGGTTCTGAAGTTTGGAAAAATATCTTAATAGTATTCAATGATCATTTTTAGTTTAATGTAATATTTCAGACTTAAATTTTTTTTTTTTAGTGCAAGTAAAATGGAAAAATTATTGCTGAAGAGAGGAATGACTTGGATTTCTCTGACCCCTTTTCTGGTATTTTGTGTTATACCAATATCATATCATATCATATCATATCATATCATATCATATCATATCATATCATATCACATCATATCACATCATATCACATCATATCACGTGATTATACTATACTGTCGTATATATATTATATATTATTTTTGTCTATAAATGGCATATCTGAGTTGCTACCAAGCACTTGGGAGCTAAGGCTTCTCTGTGCTTCGTTTTCTTCTTTCTTTGCTTCTTGTACTGCTGGGGATTTAATGCAGAGCCCTCCGCATGCTAGGCAAATCTATGCTTTGTAGCCAGTTTATACTCCCAGCCCTTCTTTCTTTGCAGCACTTCTATCCATGTGTGGGTTCTCTCTGTGATGTTCTCCCTTCTAGCTCTGTTATTTCCTTTTCTTGATCCATTCTTCAGTGGTGCTCAGAAAAGGGCTAGCGTTGTGTGACAGACTGGTCTGCCCGTGAGAGACCACACAGGGCTAGATGACATGGCAGGATGAGTGGGCAGCATGAACTCACAGACAAGCAGGTCCCATTTCTTGATGTACTATAATAATTTTTTTTGGGAGCCATTGTACAAAGAGCCACAAAATGAGTAGCTCAAACAGCAATGTATTCTCTTGTGGGTTTGGTGGTCAAAAGTCATAAATCAAGATGTTGCAAGGATTGTTTCCTTCTGGAAGCTCTGAGAGACAATGGTCCATGTCATGCCTGTGTTCTAGCGTTGCTGGCAGTCCTTGGTGTCCTTGGCTTGTGTATATATCATTCTAACCTGCCTCCATCTTTACTTGGCTGTCTTCTCACTGTGGCTTCCATCTCTCATTCTTTTCTGTGGAAGGCAATGATGGTGTTTAGGACCCATACGAATTGGCATGACTCTGTCTTATCTAA
Source organism: Psammomys obesus (assembly GCF_907164565.1). Lineage (NCBI taxonomy): Eukaryota > Metazoa > Chordata > Mammalia > Rodentia > Muridae > Psammomys > Psammomys obesus. The sequence continues at coordinate 8,082,464 of NW_026593286.1, forward strand.
CTATGTCCCCAAGATCCTATTTCCAAATGAGGTCACAATCAGAAAGATACTGGTGATTACGTGATTTCAGTGTGTTTGGGGGTGGGGGTGGGTGAAACAATTTAACTCATTACTCTTGGAGTTGGGAGTTCTTAAAGAGTCTGACCTGCGTTCTAATGTGAGCTTGGGCTGAGGGTGAGTCAGAGTTCACAGGCCCACAGGGAAGAAAAGAAAGACCAAAAGTTTGTCTACATTCCATTAGCCAGTTATCTTAGTTTCGCTTTCTGTTGCTGTGCTAAAACACCCTGAGGAGAGCAACTTAAGGGAGAAAGGGTTTGTCTTACAGGTTACAGTCCATTCTTGCAGGGTGTCAAGGTGGCAGGAACCGGAAGCAGCTAGTCACTTCACACCCATAGTCAAGCTCAGAGAGCAGTTGATTAGTGCAGCATGCTGGTACTAAGCCCACTCTCTCCTTTTCAATCGTTTTAGGGATCAGCCTATGAAATGTGCCACCCACACTCAGGGGTGGGTTTTCACACCTCAGATTATGCAAGTAAGAAAATCCCTCACAGGTTAACCTAGACAATTCTTCCTGGAGACTCCCTTCCAGGTGATTCTAGACTGGGACAAGTTGACGTTTTAGCCACCACCATTCCACTCATGGTCAGTTGGAGTGTGTGTCCAGCCTGAGAGTGATAAACTAGGGACTCATTGGTGAGTGTTATCCAAGTCACCAGGAGAAAGGCAGTCTCTGCAGTAAATTGCTTATGAAACAAGAGTCTGTAGAGTGGGAGGCTTTTTTTTCAGCCATTAGTGTTCCAGGAGTAGAAGGCTCAGGAAGAATTTATGGTCAAGTTCTTTGGAAATATGATAGGACTTATGAATTCTCTTCCTGGAAGGAAGATGTGGTTGTTTTCATACAGGGCCTAATGTAGTCCAAATGGGACAAGAGCCTGCTGAGTTTGAGAGTGAGCTTGAACCCCTCAATCTCTTGCTTCTACCTCTGGAGTGGCTAGAATTACAGGCCTGTAAAATATCACCATGCTGTGTTTAGGTCTTGGTGGCGATTGAGCCCAGGGCCTCATGTTTGCTAGCCAGCATTCTACCAATGAGCTACATCTCTATCAAGAATGCTCACAAGTCAATAGGAGATTTGCATATGATTTAGCTCTGTAGCTCTGGATTTCAGGTGAGAACCAGAGACAAAGAGGAAAAAGCCCCCCAGGAGTGTTCAGATGTGCAGTTCATCATGTAATGTAAGGGTGAATGTAAGGGTGGGATAAGGCATGTCTGGAAGGGGGTGTAGATAGACTAGACTCACCAAGCCTGGCATAGATTCCATTCCATTGTCAGTGAGAAGCCTGTGGACATTTCTGTGCAAGGGGATGCATTCCTAAAGGGAAGATGTTATATTGACAGTGGTATATGGGAATTCATAAATGAAATGTGGTAATAATGATTGGTTAGGGGTGGGGTAGATTAAAAAGTTGTGAAAATTTCTGGTGCTAGGCTGAAATCACATATCTGGAAGAAATGGGACATTTTAAAAGCTTAAACAGATAGCAAACAATTGACATTGCATAGCTCGGGGGAAAGAGGTACAGGACTCGACCCAAAACTAATAGATTTCAAAAGTGGGCCATGTTTCTAGTTTAAAGTCTGGTTCTGCTCTTCTGGGTTAATATGTCACAAACAAGTGAACATTATGCCCAGCAGGCTTGCTGTGACTTTTAGGCAACCTGACAGGCCACTAATGACTAGAGGGCAAGAAACAACTTTGCCAAATGTCAATAGCCAATGTAAAATTTCTGCTAATTCCCACTTTCCTATGACATTTTCTTCAAAGATGCCAAAGAATAGAGTCTGATAAAATGCTTGACATTTGAAAAGCATGAGTGGCGCCATGTCTAGCTCCATCTTCCTATTTGCTCTTTCCGTAAGAACAGCTACTCTACACTACTCTTAGATGAAGGACTCTTGGAACTAGGTCTTCAAGAGAGTAACAGTTTGGGTTGAAAATTACTAGACCTTTAGTGTTGTGTATCAGTTTTCTCCAAGAAAAACCTTCCACTTGGAGGGAGGTGTGTTGAGACGCCAGATGTTGAAAAGGGGTGAAACAGCAGGGTGCGGCGAGGCGCATGTGAGACGTTACATCCCACAGGGAAGCTCCTTAACATCAGGAAGTAAACAACTCGATGGCTTCAGGAAGTTGTTGAAACTGACCAGATTCACTATGCTCCTCTCACCCCAAACCTATATAAGCTGTAAGGACTGCTGAGAAACACCGACTAAAATAATAGCCTGGAAGAAGTGCGGACCAGCCACGTTGCCAGAAAGAGGCTCAGGCCAACCGAAATATGGAGGACACTCTCCGGCCTGTTGAGCCACCTGCAGGTTGTGCAGTATGTGCCAGGTTTGGTGAACTGTCACCCATGCTAGGATATGTTTTTGGTGACGTCTTTGAGTTTCCCCTCACTGATATCCTATAAGTTTGCCGAATAAAATTCATTGGTTCACGAAACTGGACTTTGGTGGTATCGTACTTTGGTCTGCTGTGTTGGTTATTCATATGGAGTAAGTAAATGTTAGTTCATGTCTCCCCAGCAACAGTGTCACAGAACATTGAGCCTGCAATCATATAATAAAAATGGCAATAAATAATACATATTGTTCTTTTCATAAATGTATTTGGTTACTAGATTTTTCCAAGAGCAAATGACTTGGGATTAGATTTTTCTGGCTTTTCTTTATGGGGTGTAGATATCAATGATTAGGAAATATTAGGAAAATGGGGCTGGTGAGAAGGCCTGGCATGTAAAGATGGCTACTGCTGACACTGGTGGCCTGAGTTCTGTCCCTAAGACCCACGTGGTAGAAGGCAAGAGCTGACTCCAGGAATTTGTGCTCTGAACTCCATATGCTTGTCATGGCAAAGGCACACACATAACACACACACCTCACACACAAATATTACAAAAATGTAAACTCGTTCTCTTTTCTTTTAGCTAAATGTTGACAGATAAAGTGTTCCAGCTGATGTGTGTGACAGGCTCTGCCTTCAACACTCCTTTCTGGAGGCTGCGGTTAGGAAGAACAGTTGCTTCTCAGAAAAGCTAATTAAAAATATTATAATTAATTTGCCATTGTCTAAACTATGAGGAACTTATTTGGAATAATAGTCACAGGTGACGAGGCTTTAAATTAAATGGGAAGCAAATCAGTATTTAAAATAGCCTGGTGTAATTAGGTTGCAATTTGAATAAATTGGATCCAAATGCTGAAAACTAAACCTGTCATAATCTGTGTGCTACAATGCAAATGTATTTCTACAGAATCAAGAGGGAGCCCTGTCCTCCCTCCTTCTGACCTCCTTCTCTCCCTTCACCTTCCTCTTTCCTTCTCTCCCTTCTCTTCTCTCCTTTCATTTCTTTCAACTCTTTCTACCTTCATTTTTGTTGAGTTTGATAAATGAAGTTGAGTGGGATATAGGCTTTCCTAAGTATTGGATTTATTTTTCACGTTTTGAAATCAATGTAAGATTGAAATGCCCGCCTTTTGCCTTTTGAGGCCTCTGTGTGCATATGTTATAGGGTCAGCTATGTTCAGGACACTTTGGTGGGGGGCGGGAAAGCACAAGTTGTGAGATCATGGCTAGAACCCTGTAAACCATCTCTTCCCGTGCACAGAAACATGCTGTTGCTGAGCTAGAGCAAGGAGTTGGCCACGTGTCCAAGTAAATACTATTTAAAGTCTGCTTGCAGTCCCACGCTGCCTGTGCGAGGCACAGACGCCACCGAGGAGTGTTAGAGGTCACTAATTACAGAGGCAGACCTCTAATGGTCCTGGACGTTGCCTAGATTCTAGACAGTTCTTCACTTTGTTCATGGCAGTCTGAGAAAGGACTTAGGACGTGCATAAGCAGACGGAGAATACCATTGTTCTTTTGATTCCTTGCTGCCTGATCTTTCTTATTATAATATTACATCAATTCTTTGAGAACGTCCTACACGCACACAACGTATTTGACCATATTCATTCCTAACTCTTCCCCTAAACTCCCAGAGCCTTTCTCTACCGCCCATCCCCTTCCAACTTCATGTCCCTTTCATTTCTCTTAAAAACCCACCAAGTTCAATTCATGTTGTTTTTATATTCATGGGTGTGGGTATATGGGGCCATCCACTGGAGTGACGTCAACCTACGAGGTGCCACGCCTTAATGAAAACTGACCCTCCCCCACCCCCAGCAGCTGTCCATAGTTCCTTCGTTAGGGCTGGGGAACCCATGAATCCCCCCTCCCCTCCACTCTGGAACGTTGATTGGCTTCATCTTGCGGTGCAGGTATTGTGTGGGCGATGACAGCGGCTGTGAGTTCTTGAGTGCAGAGGTCCTGCCTGCTGTTTCTGGGAGGCACTGTTTTTCTCTGGTCCTCCCGGATCTCTGCCTCTTGCCATCATCTGCAGTGGACTCTGCGTCTTGGCGGAGAGGAGGCTGAGTACTCCACCCTACCCAATTGCCGTCCATTTCACAAGGAAACTTCCCTGATGAGGTATTGGGAAGTGTGTCAAGATACAGATTTAGAGGGCAGTTTGATGCTATGTGCAACTATCAAAATAATAGTAAGTTCACCTAGCCGCCTAGGAGCGCCCAACCACGGGTGCTTGGCTAGATTTATAGTAGTGGGTCTGTTTCCTCCCGTGGAGCAGGCTTTAAATCCGAGGAGAAAGCTGCTGGTAACCCACAACATCTGAAACACTGTTGCATCCGTGAACATATCTTGATACATTCTGGCGATGACATTCCCTCCCCAGAAGATGACATTGCACCTTCCGGTACTGTGAAAGTTACAGTGTTTCTGAGGACGAAAGGAGGAAGGTGGAACACACGCATTATTCCCGAGGGCCAAGTTCAGAGGTCTATGAGTTTTCTGAAATAATATGGGCTATCTGTGGTTTTGAAAATATCATTTTTTCATACTTGAGAACTTTATAGATGTATGCAGCGTATTTTGACATGCACCCTCCCCTCCCCTTCCCATTCTCCCTAGACCATCCCAGTACATCTTTCTCCCAATGTCATGCCCTCTGTTTTGTGATAATGTACAGAGTACGGTTAGTGTTGGTCTCATGTGCATAGATGTGGGGCTGCCCACTGGAGCATGGGCAATCTATCAGCAGCTACAACTCCAAAGAAAAATGCACCCTTCACTCCAGAAGCCATCAACTATCCCTGTTATTGCTGACCTGGGAACTGAACTCAGGACCTCTGGAAGAGCAGCCAGTGCTCTTAACCGCTGAGCCATCTCTCCCAACTCCTGTTATTGCTGATCTGAGTAGATGACGTCTTGGTAGATTAGTTTCCAATCTTAATAAAGTCTTAAACAACCATCAAGGGTGTTAGATCCAAGTGACTGTATCATGGAAATGCGAGGTAACTGCAACTTGGGATAACTGCTTTGTTGGGTAATAGCGCACAGAGCATTTGATTTCCCTAGCCACCTATAAGAAAGCCAACCCTTCCTCTTTATTTCTCTCCTCATTTCTTGACTGTGTGTGTGTGTGTGTTATGTGTACATTCACGCGTGTATGCATGGATGAACAGGCCCAACAAGGCTGACATCAGGAGTTTTCTTTGATTGCTTTCTGCCTCACCTTATACAGTGAGGCAGAATCTGTCACTTTGAACCCAGAACTCACTGATTCATACACTCTAGCTTAGCCAGCTTGTCCCCAGGAGACGATCTTTGCCTGTGCTGGAATTATAGGCTAGCTGCCTTGCTAGACTGGTAGTTTATTTGCTGAGCCAATGTGTCCTCCCTCTCCCGCCTCCTGTACCTCCTTGCCTTTTCTGTAGTTCTGTGCCTAGGACCTAAGAGCCTCTGCATTCCAGGCAGCTGCTGTACCTCCAGATTCCTGTCTTGTGTTTTGATATGAGGAGGCTGCAATTCAAGACTCACTATCAGCCATCAATGCAGGGATCCAAGACCCCAAATTCTTAGCTTTGAGCTTTGCTTGTCCTATAACTTAGAGCCAACTCTGCTGCAGCTCAGAAAGATTATGACCAGCTTTAGGGTCTGTAGCATTCCTACCCTGTCCTAGGAAACTGTGACCGCCCATCAAGAAGGACAGCATCGTTAAGGTAGGGAGATGTCCTCATGCTCCCTGGGCTTGGACTTTTGGGAACTCAGTGGCTCCAGAGAGTCTAATGATGCTTTAAGTTGTTTTTTTGAGGGTTTTCCGATGGGTCTTGAGTTTTCAGAGTCTCATCTTCAGATATAAAAATCGAATTCCTTGAAGTACTGAGCACAAAATTACTTTTACTTTGCTCCTAACTGGCCTCTTCCATGGGATAGTGCCCTTTTGCTAGTGCTAGCATGTACAATTAGGGGTCTCATGCTGGAACAAGACTCAGGAGTCTCAGAATGGATAACAGGCAGTGTCCCTTGTCACCAGATGTGTGCTCAGACTCAACCACTGGATATGCCCTTCTGGGAATTTAAAGGATTAGGAGGAAAAACTTAGTTTTTCCCTTGCCAAGTCCCCTATCATCCAGAAACCTGAAGCGCTCTCTGAGTAAGGGAGAGCCTCTTGTCAGCAGTCTTGGTTGATTCTTCTGTAGTATGAGTTAATCCCACTGCTTACATTTCTCACCTCTAAAATACAGCTGGTCCCACCTGCGTGCCAGGCTTATATTTAGCCCAGGGAATAATGTTTGTCATTGCTGTAGCATTGCTACAGAACACTTGCCCAGGATATGAGAATTTCTGTAATCAGTTTCATTTTCTACACAATACATAGACTGTGTCATAGCTCATGAATTGAGTATAATGTGACTGTAATTTAGGTGTATGCTGCAGTTATATCCTGGAATGTTTAATTTTGCTTTTTGTATTATCAGGCACTAATTGCCAACCCGCTAGAAAGGCTAGGGTAGTGATTGGTCATGCTGTTTGGATTTTATTTCCTTACCAGCAAAAATTCCATTTTTAGAAGTGATATTTATAGAATGAGCCAGAAATTAATCTACATTGTATTCTGCAAAATTAGATTTTTTAAATGGCTGTGTTGGATGAAAATCTTCCCTGAAGAATTGGCAACATCAGAGATTCTGATAACTGTATCTCATGGTAGATGCTTTGCAATGCAGATGTTTTAATGAGATCACAAATGTGACTGGATTTTAAATAGAGCCAGACCATTGTTTCCTCTTAGCAAGTCACTTGTACATTTGCTTTGAATATAAAAAACTCATTTCAGTCTAAAATAACATTTGATATATTATAGTAACTTCTTGTTTTGTAAGATATAGTAAGATCATTGGGTCACTTTAAGTGATTTATTAGTATATCTATTTCCCCTTCCTAATGGCCATTGATGTGACCATAAAAGTCAATGGCTAGAGGCCTTCGTAGATCATTCACAAGGCCCAGAGGTAAGGGCCGAGGAACCAAGACAACTAGCTTAACGTTTGCAATTCCAAACCATGGTCAGGGTTAAGCTGGAGCGAAGGCTTGGGCGGCATCCATGTCCTAGTCATTCTCGTGAAGTACAAAAGACAACACACCTGGAATGTTTCACTCAGTTTTGGATCCATAGTGACCTTCCTAGGGTCAGCTCTCTCAGCGGGCATTCCTGTGGACAGCTGGCTTGGTCCAAGTCTGATGTCAGCTGATGGCCTGTACCTAGAACTCTTCTCCTTGCCAGCCCTGGCAGATGCCTTTCTATCAGCGCTGGGGTAGATTCTATCAAGGTTTCCCAATTCATCAGGAATCCCCAACTCTAGATGTAACTTGTGTTCTGTTAACTTAACCTGATCACTTGATAATGTGAGTGGGCGACTCCATGGTGTTGGTGAGAATGCTGAATGTGGTCCTAGAGCCCGCGTGGCAGAACCTCATAGACAGTATTGTCCCCATTTCAAATAGGGAATCTGGGGAGCTGAGTGGTTGCTATCATCAAGGGTGAGATGGTTTGACCCGTTCCACTGGGACTTGGTCCAAGCTGTGCTGGGCCCTGGAGCTATTGTCTTCAGGTTTCAGTGAATACCTGAAATATCTAGACCGTGTTTGGTGAGCCTCCAGAACCCAAGAGTGGGCAGAGATCGGAAAGTGGCAGGTTGTGGATGAAAAGGCTGTCATGGTTTGATTTGTGCTGTTATAACAAAACACCACAGATTGGGTGATTCACAGAGTAGAAATTGATTTCTAATGGTCCCTGATGCCAGGAAGTCCAATATTAACGTGGCAGTATTAAGAAGGGGGAGAGAAGGAGGGAAAGAAGAAGAGGGAGAGTGGGGTTATGGGGAGAGAGAATGCTTACTCTCTGGGCTTTCTTCTTTTTCTTTCTCACTCCATTTGGGCTGCTGGCCTATGGGATTCCCCATTTTATCTGCTCCTGAAATGCTGTCTCAGATGCATCTGGTGGCATTCTTTTTCTTTTTCTTTAAAAATGTATACTTGTGTGTGTGCGCACAGTTGAGTATATGTGTGTATAACACATAGCTTCAGGTTCCTCCAGAGGTCAGAAGGTGTCAGATCTCCTGAGAGTGGACTTACAGTCACACAAGAGCCACCTGACAGCTCTTAGCTCCTGGGCTGTCTCTCCAGTCTCCTACTAGCGTTTTTTAAAACTAACCCCCTGCGTGCATCTCAATCAGATGAAGAGAAAAATCGAAATTAGCCATCTCAACTCCTTGCTTGTGTGCTGGAGAAGAGGCCTTCAAAGGACCCAGGAAGGAGGAGCATTTACGCAGACCCTGTGACCCGAGTTCTTCATGGCTTCCGCTGTGTGTGTCTCAGGGAAAGGTTGGTAGGGTCAGGTTCAGAAAGCAGAATTTTACTTGACCAGGCGTCTAAACACTCACAGAACTCTTGGGGACTTCAGTTTCTTTCTTCATGAGGTGAGGGTGGAATGGCTTGGGGTGAAATGGGGGTTAACCTGCCACGGCAGCCATCTGTCACCTGTAGGTTGCGACCCCCACAAGGGCTGCATATAGATACTCTTCACATTGTATATTTCTAGTGTGATCCATAACCATAGTAAACTATAGTTCTAAAGTGGCAATAAAGTAATTTTATGCCGGGGGGGGGGAGCTCACCACGATGTGAGGAACTGTGTCAAAGGGTCACGGTGTTAGGAACATGGAGAACCTCACCTCCAAGGTGAGGCCTGTGGATGCTGAGAAGGATATGTCAATGGCTTACGGACCTGCCTGCTTTCAGTACTGTTCTCTGTGTTGTTGGCCTTCTGGTCCTTTGGAACGTCAGTCTTCATCTCTTAGAAGGGCTGCTGATCAGTTGAGCTTCTAAATTGTTAAGCATTTCTCAAGTTCTAAGAAACGGAATGGATATTTTGTGGGAATCATTTAGAAGCTAGCGCATTTTTACGAGGTTTTAAGAGTGTATTGATTGTGTCAGAACAATAGTTTTTATATGAAGCTGAGATTCCCAATCCTTCTGGTTCACAGTCGTCTTAGTATTATAGTAACTTTCTTCCAATAACAACTCAGGCAAATTATTACTGATAATTTCAATTATTAAAAAGTTTCATCCCAACAACTTATACCCAAGCCACTTTGTAGCCACTTGAAAGAAAAAATACACCCTCATTTCATGAGGGGGCCCTAAATACATATTCTTGGGTGATTTGTTTTTGTTGGATGCTGGATAGCTTCTCAGTTAAATCATCTGGCTTCACCCTTCATGGGGTGTTTGCTTTTCAACTACAGAAACTGTTGAAACAACAGCAGCAACAACAGCGAACCAGCTTTGGGGAGATACGCTACTGTCCAAGGACTGTAAAGGAGAGCTAATGTTGACGTGGAAACGGGTCCAGCCAGCAGTTTGTGTAATAGGAGGCTACCTATCTCATGTTTGTCTTGAAAATATAGAAACATGTTATTCGTGGGACCCTAGTGCCTTGAGTGTGACACGGTGACATTGTGATACTTTGGCTTGCAGTGTGGGAATTGGGGATAGAAGCGTGCATATGCCACCTGGGCCACTTGACAGGTTGTGAACCTGGATTTGGTTTGTCCAAGGCACACAGTACCTAGAACAGACTCTGGCTGTCACCAGTTCTGGGAGAGTCTTCCAAGAACGGCATGGTCAAGAAGGATCTGCAAACGTCAGAGGGAACAAGGGCAGGTATATCATAGTGTCCTCCAGGACTCTGGGCCAGTCCTTCAGATTCCCTCCTGGGTGATGTCAACAGCGGACAAGTGTGAGTGCAGATCCCATTTGGAGCATTGGACACGGGTCTTTGTGAATTCTGAGAGGACCATTTGCATCTAGGAAGCTGTTCTCTTCTTCAGTTCCTATTGACCTAGAGGTTGGACCATTGCTTTTGATTTCTGCAGCCTGACACAGTGACCACAAACGCTGCCTTTTCTGTGTCCTCCGCAGTCCCCACTGATGAAGGAATTTGCCTTTCATGTTTATTCTTAGAACTTGAGTGTGAGCTTATTGGTTGTGATCATTCTGAAGTCTATGAACTTCTCATCATCAAAACAGATGGTTGCAAAGTGTTTTAATATTTCACTTTATACTGATCCAGAGACACACATGATATTAAAAAGATCACCTATAAAATCATGTCATTATTGAAGTCCTATTGTTCTTACAGGATGGATTGACTTCCAAGATAAAACTTCCAAAATAAAACTCAAGTTCCAAGTATTTTTAGCTAACAAATTGAATAAGTGATATAAATCTGGGGAAGAAGATGAAGACTTCCAGAACCTTTGTCTCATTGAGGACTTGTAGTTTGCCAGCCCCTGATTTAAATGTTTAGAGATTGTACAGTAACATTTGGATATAGAATTCAGCTCTTCCTCTCTGTGTACCCGTGAATGTGTGTATATACGTATGGAATGAGTGAGAGCTTTGTTTATTCCACGGGGATGGGAATTCATGGGAGTGTTTTGATAAAACGTTTCTCAGTCCCGTGCTATCTTTTAATTAATTTTTCATTTAATTTTATGTATATGAGTGTTTTGCTAGGTGTGTGTCTGTGTAGCATGTATTTGCCTGGTGCTCTTGAAGGCCAGAAGAGGAGGTTGGATCCCCAGGGACTAGAGTTAGAGAAGGTTGTGAGCTGACATGTAGGTGCTTGGAGCTGAATCTGAGTCCTCTGGAGAAGCAGCAAGTGTTCTTAACCTCAGAGCCGGCTCTCCAGCTCCTGTCCCATGCTGATTTCAATATCTTACTGTGCTTATTTGAGTAGATGGCAAATTCTGTGCTCTCACTTCTGCTTTGTTGGTTCAGTTGGACTTCCACATTGCCATTGTCACATGGTACAGCTATCACATAACTTTATCCATATGCCGCAGGGCTAAGGCATCTCTATTTGTTAAATTACCTTGGCAACACTTTCATGTCTTGTATGAATTTTGGAACAACTTGACAAATTAGAAAACTAGATAGCAAGCGGGATTTTGGGTGAAATGGTATTGTTTTGCCTTAATTAGAATTCTCATCACGTTGCCGGCTGAGCAACCGTGGTAACTTATTCTACTCAGTCTGAAAGCCTCGGATTTAATGCACAGACAATCGCATCTGCCTCCCTGGGCTGCAGTGAAGATTAAATGGGCACGTACAGGGAGGGCATTGAAAACGGTGCCAGGCATGACGTAAGCATTCAGAAATCTTAGCTATTAATATTCCTTGGTAGAACTCTTCTCATTAAAGGAATCAGGACAGTTAATCAAGTCAGTTAATCAAAGTAACCAAGTGGGCAATCATGAACTTTTCAGATAGACTTTAAGCAAGTGTGTTCTATCTGAAAATGTGTGAGCGTATGTTCGTGTCGTAGAGGAAGGGGTTTTGTTGACCCTTTGTCCACAATGACACACAGTGGTTTTGGGAGTGTAATCTTTTTCCTTGTGTGGTTTGCAGTTCTGTGTCCTGAGCCTGTTATAAATGCAGGCGTGTGTGCATGCATGTGCGTGATTGTCATGTGTCCTGCATTGTGAAAGCTGTCACTTCATCATTTCTAGCAGATTTTCATCTTCATTTCATGACTTATAACATCACGGAAATGTTGACAGACACATGGGACACTGATAGGAGAAAATTTGATCACTCATGAGATACTCTGTTGGAAGGATGTTAGGCTTCCTGCCATTTCTGTAGGCTAGCTTGCAGATGTATTTAGTTCTTATTCTGTCCTCTTTTCTAAGCGGTCAGGGAGGCCTTGGGAGGTTTTGCATCATTGCTTTCCCTCTCTCTATCCTGAGCGCTGTATTTCCCATCTCTGTGTGACTTCTCACTCTCAAATCCTAGCCCTTATTTTTAATTCTGTTACCTCTGTGGTTAGGACAATGTCCTCGTCAGCTGACTCTCTGGTTGTGAACTCTCTCCCCCCATGCTCCTTTCAAACTCACCCCTTGATCTGATTTTAAAAACATATCTGAAAAGCAAGATGGACCCGACTGTCAGCCAATCTTTTATGACAGAAGTGTCAGGTAGTGAAAATTTCCATCAATAAGGTTTTACTTTATGGAGGTCTGTATTGTTTTCAGGGCCAAGGCAAGTCACAGTACCTGTAATCTTTGTACAGTTACGGCTTTTACAGGCTCAGCTGGCAAGGATTAGGGAGTGAGATTGGCGCCATCAACATCCTTAAAGCAATTTAGATGATGCTCCGGGCTCAGGAATGAGGTCACCGGGAAGCCTTTGATTCCGTATGGCCTTGCTTTACTGATAATTTTCCCAGTGGGATTTTTTAACCTTCTAATTTTATGCCTTAATGGCAAGTGCTAACTATTCGCCTTTTTAAAAGAGGCGATCTGGGTGATCAGTGTCGTAGATTGTCTTCGAAACCCTGTGCTTCTGCTGCATGTTTCTGTAGATATTCTGTGACAGGTGCCATCTCTGCTGGTGTTAGCTTTAGCTTGTCATCACCGGGGCAACCTCTCTGTGCCTCAGAAGACTGCTCCTGAAGTGCAGGGGGAACGTTTTCTGCCTCTGTGTAGGGCCACCCTGTGCTCACAGGTCTGCAAAGTCAAGACAATGATGTCTTTCTGCCTCATCCCTCCACTCCCCTTCTTCTCCTCTTTGTTAGTGTGTTTCCTGTCTCTATAGCACATGGGTATTTTTAGGGCTTTTATGGACATGTTCTTCTACTTTTAGCCTTATCTTAATATACTTTTACTAGATTTTCTTTGTTTCTTCTGCCTTTAAAAGATTTAAAGTGCCTCCCTGCCCCCAGTGTACACACACACACACACACACACACACACACACACACACACACACACACGAGCAGATGTTGTTGGCTAGCATATTTCTTTGCTGCTATTCATCAAGATGTCCGACCTGAGCATCTATGCAACTGGGCATCTCTAACTCTCATTGATTTAGAAACAGTTGCTGCTGGAGATCTGGGGTCTGCTTCTTTAGCGGCTTGACCTTTCTTTCCTTCTTGGTTCTTTGCATCATGAAGCTGCTTGTACCAGGCCTGCAGCACATGGAAGGCTCATCTCCAGGTAAATAAGGTTAGACAGTGTGGGGACTTTTAGTATGTGACAGAGCCGCCATTCTGCTCCAGCCCCTGGGAGCAGATGGGTTTACAAATTAGAGGAGCTGTTACCGCTTCAGGTTAGAGATGCAGGAAAGGAAGTGAAGGAAATTTTGCATATCAGCAGAGAGGAAAACACAGCAAAACACTCACACCTGCCAGGCATACGGCACACTTTGTTATTTCATAGTTTAAAAGCCTTTTCCAAGGTGACCCTGCATTCTGCCCTAGTCCCAAGGCTCACAACACCGTAGGCCTCTCGTAACTTTTCTCATGTCTCCCGGCTACGAGGAGGTGTAGAAAAACACTCTCAGTGGTGGGAAATGGTTTGAGTGAAGAATAATCCAAAAGTCTAAACAAATGGACTGTAAATAAATACATAATAAATAAATAATGTAAATAAATATATAATGAGTGCCTTCTCTACACTTACTTTTCCAGCCCCTCATGACTGCATATTAGTGCTATTTTTATCTGTTATCTATTTAAGAAATAAACGAACCAGGTGTCATTGAGATGGCTCAGCAGTTAAACACCCTTGCCACACAGGACTTGCAACCTAAGTTTCATCCTCAGAATGCACATAAAGGGAGGACAGAACCAAATCCGCAGAGTTGTTCTTTGACCTCCACAGCTGTGACAATCACATTCACATGTGCATATCAAGCATTTATGTGATGATGATAATAATAATGACAATAATAGTAATAATAATAACAACTTAAAACAGACTGAAAGATTTAAATGTTTGGGGTTCCTTGCAAGAGTGAAAGGCTCTTTTCAAAGTGCTGGTTTGACTAGTTTCTACTTAGGGTACCCCATTTCCTTTCCATAGCTTCAAGGACGAAGGCCCACATATCAGAGGGACAGAGGTGATGGCTGTGTTTGGCTCCTGCTGACCACCTGTCTCTGGGCTTCTGTGCTCAAGAAGTCTCAGTGTAGTATGTCTGCTGCTCTCATTTCAGAGAAGTCAGGGAGGAGCCTCCAGGAAGACGGGAAGGTTTCTTATCAACTCCATCGCATCTTCAGGAAGGAGAATCTGGGAGCAGGAAGCTCAGAGTAGAGGTTTAGGTGGGTTTTCAGCAAATTTCAAAGTTCTCCAGCATGCAGCTTGTTCCCCAAAGAGACAAACTGACTCTCTCTTTAGAAGTCCCTCGTCTGTTCCCATGCTCAAATAGCTCCTCCTTGGCTCTCTGTGAGTCCTTTACACACACCTGGCATAACGTATTTCCTAAAAGAACAAAAAAGCCAAGAGATCGGTTGCACCTCAGGGTACCAGTCACAAGCCATCATTTTAAAGAGTATTATTTGTAGTATCTCCCCAGTCAGGTACTTGGGAACAACTCGAATGAAAGAAGTACATGGCCTCAGCAAAGAGAGTTTTTCAAATTGCAAAATGGTATTGAGAGGAATTGAAAAACATGCATAAATTGAGAAAGATTCTAAGCATGGATCAGAACACTCAGTATTACACAAATTCAAATTCTCTACTAAAACCATCCATAGTGTCAGTGTAACTGCAACAAAAATCACAACTTCCTTTGTTGTATAAAGTGAGTCAAACTTTTGACTACAGTTTGTAAAAAGGCTCCACCTATAAGAGATTAGGTATTTAAAAATTTTAGCTTTATCTATTCTATTATTATATGTGTATGAGTGTTTTGCCTACACATATGCCTGTCTGTCATGTGTGTGCCTGATGCCCGAAGAAGTCAGAAGAGGAACATTCAGTCCCCTGGAACTGGAGCTATAGATGGTTGTCAGCTGTTACGTAGGTTCTGGGAATCAAACCCCAGTCCTCCGTAAGAGCAACTAGTGTTCTTAACCACTGAGCTACTGCTCCAGCCTCAAGATTATTTTGAAGCTATGTACATATAACAGTGTGATATTGGCATAAAGATGAGTAAATAGACCAGTGAAATAGGTAACTAAAACCCAGAAACAGTTAAGTTTCCTAAATCACAATGGAAGGCCATTGTTTTTTCTACAGTGACCAGTAATGCCAACTACAAAGGAGAGCACAGCACGGTGGGACAGGTACTGTTCAGAACATGTTGGGTGATTTCAGGGTTATTACCAAGGATGGATGAATGTACACCCTAGACCACAGGCAGCCTGCTGCCTGATACAAACACAAGCACCAATAGACACAAAAAGACACTCATAGCGTCGGTGTTTGTCATAGCCATGAGGAGGAAACCAACCCTGTGTCTGTTAAGAATATGGCACATAAACAGATTTCAGTATACCCATACCAAAATGCTGTACAGCCATGAAAAAGAATGTGTAATCATGTGAATAAATCCATTACAATCAGTGTATGGAAAAGACACGAGTAGCAAAACTAAGCAATAGTGGGTCTCATAATCATAACAGTGATTATCTGGGGAGAACAGGGAAGAGTGGAGAGCAGGGAGGGACTAGGGTAGGTTAGTCTCTTGCTCTTGGCTTTGGCAGTGGTTATACAAACACCTGTTTGGTGATGCACATTGAACTATGCCCATTTGTTTTGGGCACTTGTCTATTTATGTTATCATACATTGCAATTTAAAATAAAATAGGGCCAGTGAGATGGCTTGGAGGATGTTTGCCACCAACTCTAATCACCTGAGTCTGATTCCTGCGTCCCACATAGTATAAGACAAGAACCAACTCCTGTAGGCTGTCCTCTGACCTCCACACATGCTTCATGACACACATGATGGATGACCACCTCCCCGAACACACAGAATAAATAACTGTAAAAAGATGTTTCATGTTTTTATGGCTAGAATAATACAATGCTAGCTTACTTTGACCGACTAGGGAGTTAAATGTAAGCCCTGCTGTGAGCCTCTACCTAACCCTCACTCTTTGTGCCTCTTTCTTTTCATTGGCTCAGACACACTACTGTCCCCTGCCCTCCAAACCAGTGCCCAACACAACGAGAATCTTAACTTTGTCTTATGTTAACCATAGAATTTTGCTATAAGGCTTAGAATTTTCTTTCTTCAAATAGACAATTGTTTAGTGTGTTTAGTTAGTGATGATGGCTACATCTTGAGCTTCTGTGATCAAGGAAGAGCTCTCTAACCAAAATAGGCCTTTTGAGTTTTGTGCAGTAGCACACACCTTTAATCCCAGCATGAGAGAGAGACAGAGAGAGAGAGAGAGAGAGACAGAGAGAGACAGACAGAGAGAAGGGAGAGACAGGTGGATCTCTGTGACTTTGAGGTCAACCTGGTCTATATAATGAGGCCCAGGCCAGCTAAGAGTACATAGTGTCTCAAACATATATGTATATATTGTTAATTATTACTATGTGTGTGAATGATATGTGATCATGTGAACACAGGAGAGAGTGTGTGTGTGTCACAGCACATATGTGCAGGTCAGAAGACAGCTTTCAGGATTTAGTTTTCTCGTTCCTTCATTGCTGGTTCTGGGGATGGAACTCAGGCTGGCAGGCCCGTACAAGAAGTGCCTTTAACCTCTGAGCCTTGTCACCAGCCTCATTTCTTGTTTTTTAAAATCTTCACCTTGCATCCAGCAAGCTTTCGGAAGTCCCACATTCTGATAATTTATCTGCACGCATCATTGTGCATTCTGTGTATTACCACCCTCCAGTCATGTCCCTGCTCTTTATTTTTGCCTCTCTGCACTGGCTAGAGCCTTTTAGACCATGCTCTGTGACACGGCCACACTCAATACCCTTGCTTTGTTCTCAGCTTCGGAGAGAAACCTTTCAACATTTTACTAATAAAAATCGCGCTTGCTGAGGGCTTTTTTGGCTACTCCTAATCAGATTAGGGAGCTCACCCTGTTCCTCCCGAGCTGGGAGTCTTCCGGAGGGTGGCTGTGGAACTCAACGAGAAGAGACAGCTTCTCTGCAGCTTTGAAATGGTCACATGATCTTTACAGGCAAGTTAATTGGCAGTTCGCTTGCAGGCACCCATCCTGAGCAGGCTGGGAGGCAAAAGTTGACATGCTTCCTGGGTTCATAGGATTGTGATTTTGTAAAAGGGCTTTTTTTTTTCTTAGCATGTGTGAGTGCCTCTGCCAGAACAGAAACGCATGCTCAAGAGCAGTGTTCTAAGTCTCTGAGTAGAATAATGGCGTCTTGAGTGCCTGAAAGAAGAAAAGCATTCCGTCCGAGGCTGGGATGTCTCGAGGCTGTGTAGTTGCGGGCTGTCCTTGAGAATGTGGTTATGAATAGAAACAAGGACGTCTGGGTTTTGAAGAAAGTTTCCAGTTTTATTCAGTTCTTGTTATCTCTGCAACTGAGCAGGACACGTGGACCAGACTAAAGCAAGAGCTTGAGAGATTTCAAGATGGTTTCCAAAGGCCTCATGTCCTAGAAATATGGAGAAGAAGCAAGCAATTAGACACGTCTGAGCTCATTTTAAAATAATTTAATTTTATTGTATGTACATTAGTGTGACAGTGTCAGATCCCTTGGAACTGGGGTTACAGACAGTTGGGTGCTGCCATGTGGGTGCTGGGAATTGAACCCAAGTCCTTTGGATGAACAGACAGTGCTCTTAACCACTGAGCCATCTCTCCAGCCCCCTGAGCTCATTTTTAATGGTTTCCACTTACAGACTCCCTTTAGCCTACTTAACAAGTTCAGCTCCCAGGCAAGAATCAGGAAGTCAATGAAGAAACGAGGGGAAGTGCCAACTGTCCAGGTTGATCTTGGAATCATTCCTGAGTGGGTTGAGAATTCCTAATCCAGAAGTAAAGAAATATCAAGGCTCATGGCTGTATATTTTAGTAAGATACGTACTTCTTGGTTCAGCAATGTAAATGACCGAGAGTGCCTGGTACTGAAGTTTGGCTTTGTTCTACTTTATTCCTAGTGGGAAGCGCCTGGGGACTCAGTGTTAGAATATAGTTGAAACTTTTACTGAAGGAAAAAGGAAGAATTCCTTTTCAAGATGGAAGTGCTGTGACAGCTGGACCCTGGCTTTGCTCAGCTGCCTCTTAGTGTGGGGGTGACAGCTGCGTTCAAAGCCATTCCTATGGGCAACACAGACTACACTAGGAAGCAAAAAGAGCTAGCCCTCCCTCTGCCTGTCCTTGGGATGCTGAGCCCTAGGACACCTACTTTCTTTTTCCAAGGTCACCCACACAGGAGAGTAGACTCCAGGCTTTCTCTGACATTTACCCTTTCTCTGCTTCCATAGCTCTAGGCTTTAGGAGGTAGAGCCGTGTTTGCTGTGGTCGAATCCTAGCTGGCACAGGGAGACCGTACTTTCTGATCATTTCTGGACTGCATGGTACTTCCCATCCCACCTCACCAGCTGGTGTCTGAAGACAGAGATGTGCTTGATTCTATAAGCTGAGAGCCATATCCACCCAGGGTCCCTCACTCAGTCTCTCAGCAGCTGCCTGCTAGGGACTGGGGCTGAAGACATTCAAGTGAACAAAACAGACAAGAGAAGAACCTAACCTCACAGGCTTACATTATAATAGAGGAAGACAGAAAGTAAATATACTGTGAAAAAATATGGTAGAAGATGCCAGATGTTTCAGGGCAAATAAAGGAGAGGAGGAGTCACCGACAAGGGCTGGAGGCTGCACTATATGTTTTTTTCATTAATTAGTTTATTTATTCACATCACATTTCTGTCGAAGCCTTCCTTCCTTCCCTCCTCCCCATTCCATCTTCATAACCCCTCCCCCCCTTCCCTTTCCTCCATAAGTACCAACCTTTCCTGGCAACAAGTTGCAACAGGACTAGGCACATTCTCTCCCACTGAGGCCAGACAAGGCAGCCCAGTTAGGGGGAAAAGATCCAAAGTCAGGCAACAGAGTAAGAGAAAACTCCTATCCAGTTGTTAGGGGACCAATATGAAGATATGAAGACCAAGCTACATCTGCTACCTATGTGCAGGGGGCCTAGGCCCAGCTCATGCTGCTCTTTGGGTGGTGGCTCACTCTCGGAGAGCCCTCATGGGCCCAGGTTAGCTGACTCTGTAGGTCTTATTGTGGTGTTTTTGACTCCTCCGCCTCCTTCAATCCTTCCTCCCATTCTTCCACCAAACTCCCCAAGCTCCACTTATTGTTTGGCTGTGGGTCTCTGCATCTGTTTCCACCAGCTGCTGGGTGAAGCCTCTCAGAATACAGTTATGCTGGGCTCCTGTCTGCAAGCAGAGCAGAGTATCATTGATAGTGTCCGGGCTCTCTCCCATGAGGGGGGTCTCAGGTTGGGCCAGTCATTGATTTGCCGTTCCCTCAGTCTCTGCTCCATCTGTATCCCTGAATATCTTGTAGGCAAGACAAATTATAGGTTGAAGGTGTTGCAGGCGGCGTGTCCCCCTCCCTCCGCTGGAAGTTCGGCCTGGATACAGGTGGCCACTTCAGGCTCCATATCCCCTGCTGCTAAGACTCTGAGCTAGGGTCACCTACCCCACAGACTGCAGGGAGCCTCCCCTGTCTCAGGTCTCCAGCTTGTCCTAGAGATGCCCCCTCGCTGAATTCTCTTCTCTCTCCCAACCCCACCCCACTCTCCCCACACCTGATTCCCCACCCCGGTTCCCTACCCTCCTATTCCTCTCCCCACTCCCTCTCCCACCCAGTTCCCTCGCTCCATCCATCTTCAATGTCTATTTTGTTTTCCCTTTGTTACTTGAATTCTTTGAGTCTGTGGATGGTAGCATGGTTATCTTGTACTTTATGGCTATTATCTGCTTATAAGTGAGTACACTGTTAGTGAGGGTGCTTGGGGACATCCTCATCAGGAGACATTGCTGAGCAAAGACTCATAGGAAACTCAGAGCAGCCACAAGACTTGAGGCTTTTCAGGCTAAGGGATAACCATATAAAGGCTCCGAGGAAGGGGAATACAGGCATGACCTTGTGGTGGTGTTTTTTAGCGGTCATGGTGGCTCTTTCTCCTCTTCCACCCTTCCACGTCCCAGCGGTGACACAGATTGAGGTTCGTAGGTTGTAAGGACACACACTGCAGTGTCCTTCCGGAGCACTGTGTGGTGATGTGAGGGGCGCGCACCACGCCCAGTAGCCACACACCTGGTGGCCTCGTGCCATAGAAAGGTGGGCAACTTACCTTAAGGTGCTTTGAGGCTATTGGCTGCTGTGTCTGATGTCTCTGGGAGGACCCTGGGCCCCTCTGAGGGTGAGATGTCCCAACAGTTGGCCGTGATGATGGAATTGAGGGGCTAGAGCCTCGCTGTCCCCAGGATGGCAGTCCTCACCTCAATGACACCAATTATCTCAGCTGCTTGATGGCAGCTTCAGCTTCTGGAATTAATTTCTGTATTGATCCATTCTGATTTAAATATAGTTCTGCCTTTTTGTACAGGTATCCGATTTTTTTCTTTGTGACGAGGTCAACCTTGGATGAGTTAAGAGCTGATTTCGGAAACATGGTTGTAATTGTCCCCTTTGTTCTAGCTAATTAAATTCTTCCTTTCTCCTGTCAACTGATTCTTGAGTTGACGATCATTCCACTGGGCTTCCCTAAAAATAAACTAGGAATGAGCCAGCATTGTGACTAAACAAACCCACAGCTCTCATCCCCCATTACATGCTGTCCAAATATCAATCAATTCATCCATGTTTATTTCTTTGAACGTTTTTTTAAAAGCCTCGCCATCTCTCTTGATGTGCTGGAATTAGAGCAAAAGCAGGGCACTTGAAAGTCCCTCATTCATGGAGCTCACCTTTTTTTTTTTTTTTTTTTTTTTTTTTTTATGTGGGACAGAAAGAAAGGGATTCTTATAGATTGCACAATGAGGAAATTCTTCACCCAGGGAGCCACCCAAACATGGAGTAGGGAGCCATTGCAGAATCTGGGGAAGAGATTGTAGGCAGTATACCAGCAGGTGTCATGGCCCCGAGGAGGTGACGGGGGGGGGGGGGGGCTTTGTATAGCCCAGAGACCTGTAGTTCACAATTATGGTACAAGACAACACCTGAAGGTAGAAAGGGACCAGATCAGGGAAGGCTGTGTTGTCTTGGAATCTTGTGTGAATTTTATTTTGCACCTATAAACTTTAAATATTCAAAATTGTTGACTGTTTTGCTGTTCTCTTTGGATGCTGATGCATCGACTCTTAGGGATTCTGAGAAGGAATCACTGAGCGGTAATACAGTACTAATGTGATATTTTTGGAGCTTCATTTGATTCGGCCCCTAAGCCTCTTCCATCCCTGAAGGAGTCTGTTGGAAATTGTTTGATGAGCATAATTAGCATAAGGATAGCCATTTTGCCATGCAGAATTCTGGCCACATATGCTTTGCTGGGCAAACACATCTGAGCAAGTGAACTGAGTGTCCCTTCTATGCCACTGGTTCTGTCATGAATTCTCTTCTGCAGTCAGCTCCGAGAAGCTGGGGTGACTGAATTTTCCCTTATCAGGGGGACAAATTGTAACCGAATAGCACGGAGCACAAACCCCAACTCTGGTGCCAGCTCCAGAGGAGCAGGTGGACCTTGTGTCTGCTCTGTAGCGCGTTCCCAAGTACCAACAAGTGGCCCTTCAGAGGTCAGCAGTGAAGGACTCAGAGACCAACATGGAACCGTCTCTTCATCCTTCTCTACCGAGACCCTGTTTCTCTGTGATGACCCTGCAGAGAGATGGGACCAAAAACTTCACGACACTCTGCTGAGGTTCCCACCACACTCTCCTCCAGCCAGACTATCAGAGGAGCAGGTAGCCCTGGAAACCATGAATTCAGTAACACTATCTTAAAGATCTGCTCAAAGGATCAGGTAGGAGAAATTGGACAGCCGTTTTCACATTCAGAAATCTTACCGAGGTTCAGGATGTGAAAAGAATTCCAATTTTATCCCCACGGCATTTGTCATGACTGGCAGTTGCTGGCAGTCTTTTCTAAGGAGTCTTACTTTAAGGTTTTTGTGTGAAAAAAGGTCCACTTGATGATGTGTTCCTGAAATCTGTGTGGTTTGGGGCTTAGGGTTGGGGTGGGCTGTTCCTTATCATGTTTCTCTTGCAGAGCCTCTGCTGTCTGTGATCAGTGTCCTGTGGGGATGAACCATGGAAAGCAAAGGATTGTGTTGTCCCAGGCACTACTGTTAACAGAGCAGAGCTGTGAGCCAGGGAACTAGTTTCCCATCAGCAATACCACATTCCTTGCGAGGGAATAACTGACTCATTTGTGGCCTCCTTTCAGTTTGTTGTAGATCCTTGTGCCAGCAACCCTTGTCACCATGGCAACTGCAGCAGCAGCAGCAGCAGCAGCGGCAGCAGCAGTGACAACAGCAGCAATGACAGCTACCACTGCATTTGCAATGATGGCTACGAAGGTCTCAATTGTGAACAGCCACTTCCCAGTATTCCAGACTCTGGCTGGACAGAGTCCATGGCACCCAGACAGCTTCAGCCTGTGCCCGCCACCCAGGAGCCTGACATAATCCTGCCCCGCTCTCCGGCGACCGCAACACTGCCAACCTGGCAGCCAAAAACAGGGCAGAAAGTTGTGGAAATGAAGTGGGATCAAGTAGAGGTAAGACTATTGTACGGCAGGTGGTTTTCACAGGAGAAACCGGAAAAGTCAAAGCAATTCCAGTGGTCTTAACATAAGCAATAAAAACAGAAGGCCTTTAAGTTAGTCGCTGAGGAAACCCTGTATGTGGCCTTACATCCATCTTTGCTTGTACACATGACTTTTTTATAAGCACTGGGCCTCGAACCCAGAACTTTACAGATTCCAAGCAAGTACTCTAACACTGAGCCACCCCTGCAGCCCTTCTTTCCTTTACACTAGGTCTGTGTTGCTCAGGCTAACCCAGGCGATCACGTGCCCCCCCAAAGCCAGATTGCATAACCATTTTCTGAGCAAAAAAACCAAACCAAACCAAAACAAAAAAACCCGGATATGACAAAACTAAAAGTGAATTGAATTGTTTCCGAGAATGATCTCCGTGTACATTTCTGTGCGTTAATTTGTAATTTGACCCCACAGTTCAGTGTGGGGTCACAGATGGCTGCATGCACATTGCAGGACGACACACTGCTGACCCAACTTCCTGGAATTCATGAGTGTGGTGGTCCTGTTGGGTCTCAAAAGACACTGTTTTGCTTGGCCCTCCCCCTTCTCTGGCTGTTACAATCTTTTTGCCCCTCTTCTGTAGAGGTCTTAAGATATAGGCCAGTCTGGCCCAGACTAGCTGTATGGCCTAGACTAGATTTAGGCTTGTATAGTCCTCCTCAGCCTCCCAGGTGGAGGGATTGCAGGCTTATAGCATTACATGCTGCAATTAACTTTAAAAAAGTTTATTTTTTTAAATTAAAAATTAAAAAATACTTATTACCTATAACTTTATCTTTAAAGACTATTTATTATCTTTAATTTTATTTATGTTTTATTAGCATATACTAATTATGGATAATAATGAGTTTATTATGACATTTTCATGTTTACACAATGTGGTTTGCTCGTATTTGCTCACATTATTCTCTATTGGCCCTTTCTGTAATTCTCCTCCTCCTCCCCCTCTGCTTTTGTGTGTGTGTGTGTGTGTGTGTGTGTGTGTGTGTGTGTGTGTGTGTGTGACCCAGTTGGTCAGTTCATCATGGTTGTCTACAAGGGGAAGGTTGAGGCTGCTTACAGCAGCATGGGGGCCATACCAGTGGCCACACCACTTGAAGAAAATGGCCCTTCCTCTCCCTTCAGTCATTAATTGTGTGTACATCTTCAGGTGGATGAGGCCCAATGAGCCCCTCCCCAGCCCACAATAGGATGCCCATAGACCGGGTCCTGTGCAGATCTTGTATAGATTGTCACAGCCACGGCAGACTGGAAGTCAGCAATCCCTTCGCCTCTTCCTCTGGCTCTTACATTCTTTCCACCCCTTCTGCTTCAGTGTTCTCTGGGCCTTTTGGGAGGAGCGAAATAGACGCTTTATATTTGGCTGAGTACCCAGCAGAACTTATTTCTTTGCACTTTGACCAATACTGAGTCTCTGCAGTTATTTCTGACCACCTGAGGTGAGCATGAAATACACAGCCCTGTAGCTTAAAATACAGGTGTGAGCTGGAAAGATGACTCAGCAGTTAGGAACGCTTGCCACTCTTCCAAAGGATCCGAGTTCAGTTCCTGGCACACGAACCAAAAGGCTCACAACTGCCTGTTTCTTCAGCTCCAGGGACCCTGACTCTCTCTTCTGGTCTCTTCAGAAACTAGCCCCCGCCCACAAACTAACTAACTAAACAAATAACCAAACAACTAAAGTCTTTAAAAAACAGATATAAGCTGGGTGTGATAGTACACATTTGTAATCCCTGCACTTAGGAGCTTGAGGGTGGAAGATCATGATTCGTGGCCAACCTGGGCTACATAGTGAGGATGTTAAAAATAAAACAAAAACAAAAACTATCAAAAAAATAAAATAAGAACAATGAAAACAAAAAAATTCTTGTTGGGGGTGTAGCTCGGTGGTAGAGCACTTGCCTGTGAACCACCCTGGATTCGATTTCCGGCTCTGGAAAAAACAATGTAGTGAAAGAGAAGGGCTGCATTCCCAAACCCCGCTGTCAGTAGGCTGGACTCAGCACAGAGCCCCGTTCACGGGAGAGACGGCGTCTCCACAGGTGAGGAGGCTGCTGCTTCTAGGCAATAGGGTTTCTGCTGGTTCTTAGCTAGTCCTTGTGCCTCCGGCCTTTAACTGCTCAGAGCAGGGGCCAGTGGCCAACTGTCAAATGAGAAGAGCAGCAAGTGACATTCTGCTGTCTTCACTGAAGTGTCCATTTTTATCAGTGAACAGTCCTGCCCACGTGCAGACCGCTGTCTGCAAAGCTGCCTGCCATCAAATCAAAGGGCCACACTTTCCCTTTCCTTTTCAGTCCCTAAGGTTCTGCTTCTCCCCCTCACGGTCATCAGGTGACATGCTTGTCCCTGAGCAAAGCAGAAGGAATCACTGAATGTTCCGCCTGGGTGACGGGTCTCCTCTCTTCCAGGTCGTCCCCGATGTTGCCTGTGGGAATGCCAGTTCCAACAACTCCGCAGGCGGCCGCCTGGTGTCTTTTGACGTGCCACAGAACACTTCCGTAAAGTAAGGACTTGCTTGTTTCAAACCTTTAAGATCAACGCTGTGTGAGGTGTGCTGCTGGTGGGGGGAGGGGTGCTGGTTCTACCATGCATCTGGTGAGCCGCTGGCCCATTCAGTGGGAATCTTGAATGAATCTCACGTAGGAACCTGGCCTATGCCATTCGAAGAACTAGAGTAATGAGGACTATGGTATAAGAGGGTTAAGGTCTGGTCAGCTGTGGGAAATAGGACTGGATAAGTCAGACTTGATGGAAGAAACCTGGAAGCATTAGGAAAGATTTCGAGCCGGTCACCTCATCTCCGAGATAACCTTTGTTTCTAAAAATTTTAATGGACCATTAAATTCATTTGTGTAATTTACTCCAAATTAAAAAAATAATCCGTGCGTTACAATTTTCTCTTTGAAAGCAAGCAGTGTAGGAAAAGCATTTAGTTCTAAATTTAAGCTGTTGAGTGACAGACTGCCCATTGTACCCTGGGAGATGGAAAAGCGGCAAAGGAAAATAGCTTTGGCTGACTAGCCAATCACTGATGTGATTGGGTGATTTACATAGACCCGGGAGGCTGGCATCTGCCCAGGGGCACACAGCTGGGAGTCGGAAGGAGCCAGCCCTAGAATGTTTCAGACACACCGCTGAGTCTGCCCTTTTTTGTTGCCATTGATTGTCACCCTTCCTGCCCCAGCCCTCACCCTCAGTGCCCCAGGGGATTTTAGATGGCAGGAGACATGTGCCTTTGACCAGCTAGTTCTGCGCATTGGCGCTCTTGGTTGTATGCGTTGAATCACTCTCCACCTGTCCCATGGATACTGAGCAACTTTGCCCGCCTGGGGTTCCAGCAGTGAGCTTGCTGACAATGTCTAGTGGAGGGACTCCATTAAACTGACCCTAAATCTGCACTCCCCTCCCGCTGTGAGGTCACGCCGACAGAAGACAGCCTAAGTAGGCAGTGAAGGCCTTAGAGGAATGTCTTCACAGGGAGAGGCGGTGCGTGAGGCTCCCAGCTCTGCCAGCAGGGGGAACCCCATGTCAAATGTTGTCTGGAGGTTGGGCGCTGCTTGAGGCAAACACATCCGGGTTGATCACTGTTCTGCTAAGTAGCTAATGTGTCTGCTCTTTCTTGGGCTGGCCACATTAGCGACCTTTATAACCTTTCTCAGGAGCCCTGCTCTCTCACCTCACTCAGTACCTTCCTTCTTAACAAACCTGCCATTCCCTGGACCTCTCCGGGGCAGAAGCCACATGATCCAGGCTGAACAAGATGAGGATGACACATTATTTGTGGGCACCCCAAACTTATGTGTGGGTGTTACTAGCCCCTTATACTGTACTTTCACATATGTGTGGATTCAGTCATTCATCAAGATGTTATTGAGCTCTGTGCTGCGACTGGGGAGCAGCTGTGTGGGCTCTGCTGACTGAGGAGGGTGGGAACTCGGGTCCTTTAGAATACAAGGAGGATGAGCCTGGGGTCCCACAGCAGAGGTGATGCATAGGCTAGAGGTTCAGTTCCGGGGGGGGGGGGGGGAGGACCACATGCAGTGTGGCAGCTTCCCAGGCAAAAACCTGGGAAGAGTTGTATGTAGATATTTTGGTGCTAGGGCACTGGGTGGCAGGGGTCCAGGCCCTGAAACTGGAGCTGAGAGGGAGCTGGTGGGAGTTCACTGGCCTTAGATGACACACTCTTCTCTGGAGCTTATCTAGCTGCGAGAAGATTAGAGAAGCCTGAAGCATGGGGCATGACACTCTGCTGACCTCCACAGCATAGCTCAGAAGGGTGGCTTGGATCGCAGTGTGCATCTGTGATAAACTTAAGATTCCTTTTTACGTTAATCTGTGAAAGAACTCATTCTGCTCTCTATTATTCATTATCATTACCAAAAGGTGGGGTGCTGGCTGGTCACTTCGTGGTAGATGGTGAACAAGCAGGAGGGCAGATGTTTGTGATAAGCGCAGTTACCTTGGTGTGTACAAGATGGGCGCTGGCTTACGTAACCATTCCTTGGCTTGCCTGACACTTGGTGTTGCTGGCCAGGCCAGGCCGTCTGTATTTCCCCCTCAGGTCTGGTGAATTGGGTCTAAGATGAGTTTCTGCCAAGAGCGACCCTTTGCTGACGGGACCCTTGTTTTCAGAATCCGGCAGGACGCCTCAGCTTTGCTGATCTTGCTGTGGAAGGTCACAGCCTCGGGCTTCCAGCAGTGCTCCCTCATAGACGGACGAAGCGTGACGCCCCTCCAGGCTCCAGGGGGCCTTGTCCTGCTGGAGGAGATGCTGGCCTTGGGACCCAACCACTTCATCGGTGAGTTAGAGAAATCGTGTCCACCCCACGTCTGACTCAGCCCCACCCCGGCTTGGCGTTCAGATATGGGACACAGGGATTCTGTCTGGATGATGTCGTGTGGTTTCTAGACACCGATTGTGTGTCTTCCCCTTCAAAATGGTTCCATTATAATCAGAGCATCCTTCTGACAGCGTTCCCGGCGTGACTTGCTGTGGAAGGACAATCGGCGCTAGGATTCAGGCGCTGTGTTCTGAGTTCTGACTCGGAAGTAACCGAGTATGTCAGCTATCTTTGCTTGGCCTTCCTCTCACATCCATCGCTCTCCAATATGCCACTTCTCATTGGCTGAAACCGTCCCTGTAATTTTTACTTTCACTAAACTACCATATAGCCAGGAAATTCTTCTGAAATCCCTCTGCCCCGGAGAGTGTGTGGCCTGATTCAAAAGAAAAGTCATCAGCTCTCCTCCAGCCTTAGCCAGCCACGTTCTGCCCTTCCCAAGGACATTTCCCCTGGGTTAATGTTCTTGCTGTATCCTGACAACTGGCTTTATCTGTCACTCAGAGTACAGTACCTCTGGAGTTGAAGCTTGTGACTCGGGCTGGAGAGAGGGCTCAGTGATTAAGAGCACTGTCTGCTCTTCCAGAGGTTCTGAGTTCAATTCCCAGCAACCACATGGTGGCTCACAACTGTCTATACCCTCTACTGCCCTCTTCCGGCCTGCAGGTGCACATGCAGATAGAGCACTAATATGCATAAATAAATAAATACATTAAAAAAAAAAAAAAAGAAGCTTGTGACTCCAGACTTAATGTTGCTGAGAACACTGGGAACTTCATAACAGTTTATTCCATTTTGTAGTTTCAGTGTGGAGACATAAGTTCAAGTTCAGCACTCACTCATACTCCAGTGCACCCAAGCATCTCTCTCCTGCTGTTAGTGCCTTCTCGGCTCCAGCAGTCCTCCCCTGGAAAATGGGGTCGGGCCACAGTTGTCTCAGGAGGGCTTGGGAAGGTTATATGATATAATGTATGTCAAACTGCAATGTTATGGATTTTAGGGATTATTTCAGGGTGTTGTCTCTACTTTTTCCCCCGAGCTACAATATTTTACAAAACGAATAGCAGGCATGTGAGAGGCTTATTCTCCAAGACACGGCCTTGAAGCAGGTATTATCATGAAAATCAAAAGCCAAGAGGAAATGTGCAGCTTTTTCTTCAGTAATGTCTCTTGCAGTCTGCCTCTGAGTTTCTTTCCTTTCATGAAAACACCCCCTTTCAACCTCTGGCAGTCCAGAGAGGAGGAGCAGGTCTTTCACTGGATGGAGACAAGGTCCAGTGATACTTTGAGGAATGAAAATGGCTAGCAAAAGAGGGAGAGGCATTGAATTTCAGACCAAGTTTTGCTTAGCAAGATGTGTTCTAGATAAACAGAATTTGGGTGCTGAAGTTATACTTGTCAGGAGGCAAATCTGAATTGGATTCCACAGCACGTTCCAGAGAACTGTTAGTTAATTCTGTATGTGTTGTAACTCTTTATCTGGAAGGAAGTAGTTGGTGTATTGTGACAAATATTCTGTTATATATTTATGTGTGTGAGTATACATGTATGTATATATGTATGTGTGTGTATGTATGTGTGTGTGTGATTGTGTGGGTATGTGGGTGTAGGCACGGCACATGTAAAGGTTGGAGGACCACCCGAAGAAGCAGATTCTCCCCTTCCACCCTGTGGATCCAACTCAGGTTGTCAAGACTTGGCAGCAAGTGACTTTCCTGACCGAGCCATCTCACTGACCCTAAATCACTTTCTTTTATAATGATCTTAAAAGTTTTCTCCTTTAGTGGATTAATTGCTCTTCTGTGACAGAGAGCTATGTAGTATTTCAAGAACACACACAAAGCGTCGCTGTACCTTAGAATGTCATTAATGTTACTAGAAGGAGTGCATTTAAAATATTAGCTGACATTTCTTGTAGCTGAGCAGCCTCACTGTTGGCAGGGATGGATGTGAACGCTGGTGGGCTTGGTAGGGCAGGATTGGCTAGTGTTAATGTAGACGTATTTTTTGGAGATGGGAGAGATTTTTGAACCCATCTTCAATTTGAGCTCATGTTGCTAACAAAAAATATATTGATGAGCCAAAAGACTATTTTGAGGAGTACAATGGTCTTCATTTTGGAGTGAGAGTAGAACAAAATGTTGAGTTTCGGCCTGTACAGCTGTGTGTTGCTCTTTTCTTCTTTCTAGAAAGAAGCCTAGGGCAGCCTCGTGACGTCATAATTTCCTCTTTCCCCCATGTTCAATAGGTCCCACGTACTGGACTGATGGCCAAACGTAGTATTTCCACACATGTCCTGTGTGGGGTCCTAGCTACATCTTTGGGAGGCAGACCCAGATTTATATATTCTTATAAAGTTCATTGATTTGCAGTTATTGTTTAAGATGATATATTATGGATTAAGGAATATATTATTTATTTATAATGAATACTTAAAACACAGGATACCCGTGATATTTCACTATTATTATTATTATTATTATTATTATTGTTATTATTATTATTATTATGTGTGTGTATGTACGTATATATGAATGTGGGAACCCATGCACCAAGGCATGGAGGCCAGAGGACAACCATGTCTAGTCAGTTTTCTCCTTCTCTTGTTTTATTGGGTCAGAATCTCACTAGGTAGCCCTGACTGGCCTGAAATTTGATAGGTAGCCCAGGTTGGCCTTGAACTCACAGAGATCTGCCTGCCACTGCCTCCTGCGTGCTGGGTTTAAAGGGATACGCCAGCACACATGGCTCCTTCCAACTTTTTGCTTGGGTTTTGAGGTAGAACTCAGGTCATCAGGCTTACCAGACAAGTGCTTTTTACCCATGGAGCCATCTTGCCACCGTTACAGTATTTTTTTCCAGGTGGTCTTTCCACACGTGAATACATTGTGCAGTGTCTTAATCGAGCCGACTATCTCTATCTCATCAAGCACCAATAATTTTTTTTACTGTTGAGTTTCTAGCTGCGAGGCCAACACTCTACCATAGAGGATTATATGTATGTATGTATGTATGTATGTATGTATGCATGCATGCTCTTGTGACTACTTCACAACTCCCACATTTATTAATTTTTACAGTTTTCCTTCATTACCATTGCCTTATTGATGTTACGCTGTGTCTCGGGAAGAAGGGAAAAGACATGGACTCTTCCTGCTGTCCTCTTCCATCAGCGTCTTCTCAGAGTTTGCCACCAAATTCCGCTGCCTCTGCCCTCTGCTTAATTATCCCTTCTGTTTCCCCCCAACCCGTCTTTTCCAAATATGTAATTGGCTTTCTGCAATGTTTGGGGATAAATAACTCAGTAACCTTTGCTTAGCTCTGTCTGCGCTGCAGGGAGCTACGGCCACGCTCATTGGCTCTTCAGTGATTCATTGGCCCCGTGGTTCGCGCTTCCAGAGTCAGGTTCATTGCTCCATGAGACACAGTGGCTTGCTGGTCTCCAATAAATAAAGTGTTTTTATGTTTAATTTGCAGTTTCTTGGTGACATGGAGGTGATCTAAGGGTAAGGACCAAACTAGTTTTCTAGGGGTGTGGCCTGTTAGGATGTTGTGGAAGGGATAGATTCACTATTTCCTTAGGGTGAAATGCCACGGAATCCCTTCCCCAGGCTTCATCCTTTCTTCCCTCCTCCCCCCAGGCTGTTCTCAGCTCTTGTGTGGCAAATGTGGCTCTGCTCACTCACTGCCCAACTGGGTAGCCACCCTCCAGCTCCTGGTGCCTTAGATTCGAAAGTCATCATCAGGACTGCATTCACGCTTCCTCTGATGATACAACACCCAAACAACAAAACCCATCCTCTCTGGAGTCTTTCATTAGAAAAAATAACTAGCCAAAGAGTTTTCTCTCAGTGGCTTCTCAAAAAAAATCTCCATAGATTCTAAAAAACAAAAACAGAACCAACCAACCAACCAACCAACCAACCAACCCCCCCCATTCCCTTAACTCTTTTATTAACACATTTATTATTATTATATTTGTATATGTATGTGTATGTATCTACATATGTGTGCATGTGGAGGCAGAAGTCAACTTCAGATTTAGCTACTCATGCACCATCCAACTTGTATTTTAAGACAAGGTCTCCAAAGTCTGTAGGTGAGGGTGACTGGGCAGCACTGGAAAGTATACGTGACCACAGCCAGGACGCCCTTGAACTCCTGATCCTCCAGTCTCCATTTTTCTTGTCCTGAGATGACAGACTTGTTGTGCACCATCATACTCAGCTTATGCAACAATGGGGACAGAGCCAAAGGCTTCACAAACACCCGCCACGCCACTGTCTTAACCTAGGGGCATTCAGATCTGTGGTTGGATTTCTACCCTTCCCACAAGCTCGCTGGCCCCAGCCCTATAACACACTGCGTGTTCTCCCCATTCAACAAGTACATCCTCCCTTAACTCCGGCTTCCTTCCCTTCCTCCAGCTCTTTCATCCAACATCTGTATCAGCACCATTTGTCTCCCTTTCACTCTGACAGCTGTACCGGCAGCTGGCATTCCACAACTGGGGAATGAATACTCTTCATTCCCCTCCCGACCACTGTTTTCTATGTTGGCCCTACGCCTTGGAAGGACTGTGGAGGTCTGGAGAGGAAA
Organism: Psammomys obesus; assembly: GCF_907164565.1. NCBI lineage: Eukaryota > Metazoa > Chordata > Mammalia > Rodentia > Muridae > Psammomys > Psammomys obesus. The sequence goes on from NW_026593286.1 coordinate 8,114,916, forward strand.
GCCCACATCATTGCTGCCTGCCATGACGATGGCCACAGGCTAGTCACCTGCCTGGTGAAATTCAGCCGCACATCAGTGACTCCCTCAGAAAATGCCACTCGAGGAAGCTTTCAGCTGCAAAATGTCAATCTTAAGAATTCTTTGCAGAAAAAAAAAATAAGAATTTTTTTGTAGACTTTCTTAATCCACCTCTGTGACATTTAAATGCCGTCTTTTTATTACATTAAAAGAATTTTAGAGGTTCAAATGCAAAAAAAAAAAAAAAAAAAAAAAAGAAGAAGAAGAGAAAGAAACTTTTGATCATTCTTATGGGAATGTTACATTTTGTCATTTAGGGTCTCTTGCTTGGGGGGTCGGGGTAGAGGCGGGGAAGGCTCGAAAGACACACTCATTAACAGCTTCGTTTGATGAAAAACTCAAGATTTAAAATGGAAATTGCAAACATGCTGTCTTTCTCAGGGTCATCTTAAAACCATGGTTGCAGAAGGTGACCTTCTGCAACAGAAGTGGGGGGAAAAAAACCAAGCTTGGACATGTTAAAATTAAAACAAAGTAATAGTCATTAAAGAGCAAAAGCAGAGAAAGTGCAAAATTGCCCCCTCTAGGCATAATTTAGGTCAGTTCTTTCCTGTGCTCGTCTCATTAGAAGAGGGCTGTGAGATGTAAGTTGTTTTTAAACCAATACTGTCAGCAAATAGGGTCTTAAAATATTCTTTCCATGACTGAGCATTAATATGCAAGCAAAGGCTTGAACTTCATGCTTTTCCAAGCACTGTCAGGACAGGAATCAACTGAACTGGGCACACTGTAGTTTCACCATGGACATGCAAGGTCTGGCAGCTGTCAGGCTGGGGTTCCAGGGGCCCTTCTGTGACGGGATTAGAGCAGGTGGTCAAACATGAAAGGAACCGTTTCTCTCCCCTTCCAAGGTAGTCTCAGGAAGCAGGCTCCTTAGCTAGGTGGACCTGATAGATCTGAAAGAGAATCTATTAAAATGACTCAGGGGATTCTTTAAGGTCCTTAAGAATGTGCAGATGCTAATCCAGAAGTCTGCTAGGGTAGAATGAGGCCAGTAGGAGCCTATGTGTGAGGTCATCAGGGCGTGAAGTCACACTTGTGAGGCCCTAAGGGGCTTTTCTGCACTGTTTGAGCCTCTGTTTCAGGATTTCAGAGAATGAGCTGCAGACTCCCGAATCTGGACCCAGGGATTGGGTTAGGTATTTTCTTGGGAAACAAGCACAAGGTTTTTCTTTCTAATTATCAGTTTTTATTCTTCATTCTGCCTCATTTTCTTTCCCTCTTCCTTGGCCTTTTATTTTAAAAAATAAAGATAGTAGAATTTCTGTGTAGTTTAATTTGGAAAAATTAACTAATAATTATTTTTACATTTTAAAGACTTACCTTTTTGTTTGTTTGTTTTAGATAGAGCCTTGCTATGTAGCTCTGGCTGGCTTTGAACTCACAGAGACACACCTGTCCTTGCCTCCTGAGTGCTGGGATTAAAGGCGAGCATCACTGCCACCTTAGATGCTTATAATTTAGAGACAAACCTTGTGGCTCTGGCCAGCCATTCTTAGCTTCTGTCAGTGAGTATTTCAACCTGGAAAGTAATTTTCTAAATCCCTAAATTTCTGGGCTATTGCAGCTTCTCTTCTGTGTCCTTCTTCTTAAGAGCTAGGGCAAGAGAGGGACGGAGGAGGGGCACAGGGAGCACAGGGAGAAAGAAGAAGCAAGGGACAGAACTGAGGGACACAGAGATGCTTCCCAGTGTTGAGTGTAAGCTCACGGGACAAAGGTGTCCTTTCAGAGAAGCCAAGCACCTTCTCATCTCACTCGCTTTCAGAAGATAAAGGCTGTATTGTTCATTTCTTCCTATGAAAGTGTAGATGGAAAAAAGCTAGAGGAAGTTTACTTTCTTGCCAGCCCCTCCACTGGCAGCTATGTTAGCATTCCATGAGGTTTTCTTGTAGATTCCGTCTTGTGGATGGCATGCCTTGTGTACTGGAATTCCTTTATGTGAGTGAATAAAGATTTATAGAATTATTTTAATGGTTGTATGGTGGTCTGTTGGATCAAAATATAATTTATTTAACCAGTATGCTAGGGTTGAATAATTATTGAACAATGCCCTCCTTCCCTGCCCTGCTCTTTTCCCTTCCTTCCTGCTTTTTTTTCTTCTTTCTTTTCCTCTCCTTCCTTGCCCCCCTTTTCCTTCCTTCCCTCCCTCTTTTCCTTCCCGCTTGCATTTCTTCCTTCTCTCCTTCTCAGCCTTTTTGTTCCCTCCCTCCCTCCCTCCCTCTCTCCCTCCTCTAGATTAAACTTTAAGCATAAGATTATCTGTAGCTTTGTGCCTTCTCATGACATATTTGGGTTAAGTTCCACAGTACAGCATTTGGTGAATCAAAAGGTTTTCAGTTGCAATGACAGTTTTTGACTCAGATCATCAAATTGTCCTTAACTTCCAGTTCCTACTCATGCAGACAAGGTGTTGCGGGGAGCCAGCACCATTTTTCCTCCATTCACAGTGAGTGAGAAGCTCTCTCCATACACCCTGACATTCTCACACACCTCTCAGCATCTCCTCACCAGCCTGACTTGTGGCACGTCTTCCACACGGAAAGTGAACATAACAGTTTCCAGAAAGGAGGGACTTGAAGTCACAAAATCACATGAGAAGAACTCGTTGTCGTGGTCGTCACTGCACTTGTGCGTTGGGCTGACGTGAGGAAGCAGAGGGGAGGAGGGGCGAGCGCACACCACCCTGCTGCCCAACACCAGGGCTGGTGCTCAGGAGACACATGAGGCTTCACTCCTGACTCCAGCCCACGTCTTCTGCACTTATTTTACTTTCACACTGCTGTCCCCTGAAGGCAGACATTGAAGTTCCTTCTAGCACAGACCTCTTACAGCAGTTAGAAAGCTTGATGAGAATGGAGCAAAGCATGTTCCATAAAAGACAAATATTAGGAAAACCCATTAGGGAGGCTTTAGAGAAGAACACCGAGTTTTCCCACAAAATCCCCATTTGTTGTAACCCCCCCCCCCCCCGCAAAGGTTGTGGGTGTAAAACACAGAGTAGTAGGTAAATGGACGGAAGTAGGTCATGTCAGCAGGAGAAAATTGTTCAGCTCTGGGTAAAGGCTTGAGTCTCCAAAGGCCTGTCTTGCATTCTCATGTCTGAGGCTCTCCCTGACATTTGAGTTTCTGAATGCTGGGGTAGTTTTGGTTTCGCCGGGATGCTTAACAAGCAGCACTCTCACAGCTGTCTTGTTTTAACGTGGCAATCGTGAGCTTGACCTACAGAAGTTACATTTGCCTGGTAGACAAGTGGAAAAACTCCCTTAAATGAATACACTGACAAATTCTGTTAGCTTATGTGATTAATAGCAGGAGGCTCTAGAACACCGCCCAGTGTCTGCATCTAACCTCACAGCCCTGCTTATCAACCAGCATCAGCGAATGGAGTTCCAAGCGGAGGGCATTGTTGCCCTATCAGGGGTGCGAAGAAATATAAGGTGTTCGTCACTGACTTGAGGGATTCAGCTTCAGGCCCGTGGGTTATTCTCATTAAATAAGCCACATAAATCTTGTGGTCCCGTTGCCCAGTTTTGCTGATAAAGTTACATTCAAATAAATGCAGTACAGCAGCCAAACAGTGAATTAAAACACTTTTTTTGTTTTGTTTTGTTTTTCGAAACAGGGTTTTTCTGTGTAGCCTTGGCTGTCCTAGACTCACTTTGTAGACCAGGCTGGCCTCATATTAAAACACTTTGGATCTTGACTGTCTTCAAGAGCATTGTGGAGAAGGGTGGAAATGCAGCCATGTTATGCAGCAGGATCACATTGTCCTTGCTTTCTTGAGGGTATCGGCGAGCTGCCTTCTGGAATCTCCTTTCTAATCTCTAGATCCCTCCACCTTCACCCCCACCCCCCAGCCAAGTACCTAGTCTTGGTTCCTTTTCCATCTTTTCTCGTCTCGTCTTGTATCTCCAGCTCTTCATTTGTGTATCGGTGCACACAAACGGTGTTTGGTTGCATTTGGTCCTGTCTTGACCATTGCCTAGATTCACCACTGCAAAGCCATTGACCAGGAGCTGATCCATCCATAGGCGAGAGTTCCTCCTTCTTTCAGCTGACATAAGGGGGAAAGATTCACAATTGTTGCCTTGGTATCAATGCTTTTGTGAGGATGTTATGCAGGGGCAGATGAAAAGGCAAAGACACATGTATTAAATATTAAAGAATCATACAATCAGTGTAAGGGCTGCATGAATTTAGAAGGGGAGTTACCTGCTCCATTGCTGTAGTCAAATACCTGACAAGATTCACCTTAAGAGAGGAAGGGTTTATTTTACTTCATCATGGTAGGGAAGGCATGGTAGCAGGACGAGCTTCTGGGAAGTGAAGGATGCCAGCTCACATCTCAGTGGACCTGAAAATGGACATGGAAAAATGCCACATCTCCTCAGGCTTTCTCCTTTTCTTTCTTTAATTCAAGCCCCCCACCTGTGGATAGTATGTCCGATAATTAGGGTGAGTCCTCTCTCCTCAGTTAAACCCTCTTGAAACACCTCTGCAGACACACCGAGATATGTGCTCCCTCAGTCACTCTAAATTCAATCAAGTTGATAGAGAAGATTAATTACTACAGTGATCAGTTACCAAGAGGAAAGCTAAGGCTTTAGAGGTACACCTTCAACTGGGCCTTGAACAAAAGGTAAGGGAAGGCATGAGTGACATATTAGAAGATAAAAGGGGGAGGTACATGGTGTTTGCTAACAGCAGAGTGAGTCTTCTGTGCCTGTGAATTTAACAAGAAAGTTCTCAGGAGGTGAGAAGTGTGGGTGGAGCTGGAAAGGAGTCACTCTCTATTAAGGCTTATGTTCAGCTCACAGGTAGGAGAAGGAGGTAGTGACTGGCACTGAGGTATATGGTGAGTACTGTGGTGAAAAAAAAAAAGGTGGGATCAGGTGAGAGGGGCAGCAAGGGTCAGGGATATTCTCACATTAGGTGTGCGTGTTCTTATCAGCTGGAATATATCAAATCAAATTAGAGCTAAACGCTCAGTTTTTGATGTTCTGTAGGCAGCTGAAAATGCAGGACCCAAGCTGAGGGGGAGCAGGTGAGCTCCGTCTTGGCAGGAAAGAGTGTGCAGGGGGGAAAGGAAGGGTGCTCAGAGACATGCTGCTGTGTGGCTGTGCCCAGAATGAAGCTAGGGAGCCAGGCAGAGAGGAGTGAGGACAAGCAGGAAGAGAAAGAGAAGAGCGTGAGGGAGTTGGGAGGGAGTAGTGGATAAGTCATCTAGGGTTGAGATCAGGTTTGTGTCATTGGCTCCTCATGTCCGGCAGCTTCATTCTTCTGGTTATCCAGGCCCGGGCCTTGATTTCATCCTTCCTGTTTCCTCCCCTTCCTAATCCATTCATCAGGAAGTGTCTTGGTGTCAAACTTCATCAAGCCTCAACCTTCACCCTTCTGCCTTCACCACGCAGCTGCTAGCCTGCTCAGCCCCAGCCTCCCATACTTGGGCTATTGGAGATCTCCCTGCCTGGCCTTCCTGTGTCCACCTGTGCCCCCAACAGCTGAGCCATATCGGGGAGTGCCATTTGCACAGTCCTTTTCTGCTCACAGTTCTTCACTGGCTCCCCTGTCCCTCAGAGTAGAAGTGAAGACCTAGCAGCCAATAAGGCCCATTGTGTTGGCCCTGTAAAGGCACCGTCTGCTCCTCTCTCCTGAGAACGTCCCAGGAACTCTCCCATCTATAGAGTTTCCCTCTGCTGGATTCCAGTGATGCCTGCTTGTCAAACTCAGTGTGACTGCCATAGTCCCTGACGAGAGCATCTTCCCTTTTCCTCATTTGCCCCCTGGTGTTTTTCTCCTTAGGGCTAGTCACTAATGGAAAGCAGCCTGTCTACGTGTGTGCTTGTTACTTCTGTGAGAATGTAAGTGCCTTGAAGGCGGGGAGTGCTATATGCTTTGTTTACTGTTATAAATACTTAGCATAGTACATTTTTTAAAGTGTGGGATTCTTATTAATTCCAGCAGAGGCATATCTTATAATTAATGGTAACTCAGTTCAAAATTGCCTCTGAGAAACAATTAAAAAAACAAAACAAAACAACAAAACAAACCAAAACCAAAACCAAACCAAACCAAACCATCCACCCAATTACACCCACACCCCTTCCCCCAGAAATTCCCAAACCCAGGAGCAAAGGTGATATGTGAGAGTCGCATACGACTGAAAAGTTCAGGGGTTGATTTGGCTTCAGTGTCACTTTCAACCTTAATCCAATAATTTCCTGCAAAATGACACATGCCTATAATACTAGCACTCAGGAGGCAGAATCAGGAGGTTCACCGGTGGCCAGCTGAGTGTCAGCCGCCCAAGGGTACATAGCAAGACCCTATCTCAAAAAGAAAAAAATAAAAGAGTTCTCTGAAGTATTTGTCCTTGTTTTAGTTTTAGTCTTTCTGTTCTTATTTTATATAATACTCTGTTACTATGCACAGGTGCAATGCATCCTTCCTCTATCATCTGCCCATTATCTGTCCATCCATCTATCCATCCTTTTTCTATAATCCACCTATGAGCTATCCATACATCCATCTCTCCATCATCCATCCATCCCTTCATCCATCCCTTCATCATCCACTCATCTGTTTATCCATTCATCTAGCCATCTCTCCATTCACCCATCATCTATCTATCTATCTATCTATCTATCTATCTATCTATCTATCTATCTTTCCACACATACATACACAAACATTTGGCTACATCCACACACATACCTGCACATAGATGTCCACCCATGTGAAGACCTACATGCATCAAGAGGAACAGTTATACCTATGCACGTATTTAGTTTAAAACACTTTTTAGGCAGGTAATTTTAAAGTAGTATTGCTTATTGCATGCCTGAGTGTGTGTGTGGTCCACAGTAAGGCCTAGGGAGGGCAACTGGTTTGAAAGAAGCGAAGCTTTTAGAATTGGAAATAACACTGGTTCTTTGGTGCTGGGTATGGTATAAATAGCTAATATTCATTAATGCAAAAACAATCAGCTAATTAGCAAATTCGTTTTCTGATAATAAGTTAGTTGTACTTTGAAAGCATTTCATTTGGACTGTTAACACAGAGCTGTCTTGTACAAATAAGCCTGGTTCTGAAGCTTGCATTCCACAGCAGGAGCGGGGGCTCTGCCTTTGGTGACAGGCAGGCGGCTTACTAAGCAGGGGCCACAATTAGGCCTGGAAGTAGAATCCAGAAGGGGCTGAGAGCCACCTGATGTTCCTGGCGGTGTTTCCTTTGTTTAGAAATATAAACCAAGGTCTGCTTTGCCTTGCTTTGTTTCGGACCACAGGCTGTTCAAACAAAGCTGGGTGGGGAACTGGGACTGTAAAGGCTGTGAGAGAGAGGAACAGAATTTCTAATGTGCCACACTGACCGTAACAGAAAGGAGAGATAATTAGATAGCCACTCCAAGGCTTTTGAAAAGAACAGCGTGCATAAAACCTGCTTTGGACGGAAGGGAGAAACCTTTTCCAGCTGGCAGTCACGTTGAAGTAAAGGACTCGGTGTGGAGAGCTAAGTGGGAACAACTCATTCTTCCTCTGTCACCTTTCCACCAGGACTGGTCTGCAGTGTGCTATGAGGCGGCTGTCTACCCAGGCTGGCCTGGGGCTCTGGCTCCGGGGAGCTCCTGGATGGCAGTGAGGCTTGCTTCTCTGCGGACGGGGCAGTTACTGGTGACCACCTCCTCTGGAGCATCACCACTGGTTTCTTCTCTGGGTTCCTTGTGTCGCTCCACTGCTCCGTTCTCTCGTATCGTTAGGTTTGTGGTCCCCACACTCACTCACCGTTATTAGCGGTGTTCTTCTGGTTACAGGGACCAAATACCTTACAAGCAGCCGCTTAAAAGAGGAAGGGTTGATTTTGGCCGACACTTTGAAGGTACAGTTGTTCAAGACTGGGCAAGGTGCCTGCTGCTGTGCTGGTAGGACCTTCGTAGAACAGGGAGCAGGGCGTGGCTATAGCTGCTAAGATCTGCCCCCAGCGATGACTCATCTCCTCCAGCGAGGCTCCACTTCCTCAGGGTTCCACAACTTTGTGTTACTTTGTTTTTTGTAGATGTGATTAAAAAAAAAAAAAAAAAAAAAAAGGATAACGACCAAGGAGACTTCTAGTTTATTTTTGTTTATGGTTCTAGAAGGTCGGAGTTCATAATGGTAGGAACAGCACGGCAATGGGCCACAGGCATGGCTGCTGGGGCCGGCATGTAAGGGTTCACTCCGTAACCGTAACCGTAACCGTAACCGTAACCGTAACCGTAACCGTAACCGTAA
>NW_026593286.1:8123270-8146350 GCF_907164565.1 Psammomys obesus
CGTAACCGTAACCGTAACCGTAACCGTAACCGTAACCGTAACCGTAAGCGTAACCGTAACCGTAAGCGTAACCGTAAGCCTGAAGCAGGTAGAGTGACCTGGCAGTGGCGGAGGCTTTTACACCTCCGAGCTTACTCCCAGGATACTTCCTCTAGCAAGGCCGCACTACCCTACTGTCCCCTAGCAGTGCCACAAATGGGGACCAAGTGTCCAATGCCTGAAGCTTCACGTTCAAACCACTGTAAACCTTCAAGTGAAATCCCCAAACTGGGGACCAAGCATTTAAAGACGGGAGCCTGGGGGGAGACGGTCCACACTGAAACCTTAACACTTAGGCTCGTACGGTTATGTACTGCATGTTTCTCAGTCTTCATTCCAACTACTTAATGTCTGCTATGATCTAAACACCTGCTTGGCTCTGGCAACAGAACTGTGAGCATCTGATTTCACGTTCGTGGATCTTGTTTCAGTGGGGCAGCAGGTATTGGGGAAACAATAAGTCAACCAAACAGACAGTTGTACCTATGATCATTATGCTGTCCCATGGATATGTAGTCGATAAACAAGGCAAATATAATCTTGATGTGAGGATCCTACCCCCAGAAAGGTAACAAAGTTGACATGGTAACCAGGCAATGGGGCACTCTGAGGTAGACTAACTCTTTGAAGCAAAAAGTAGGAGGTGCATATGTAAGTGCCCCCGAGGCTGGAGAGAACATATAATATCAGAGAAAGTACAAGGCTAGAAGATTAGGGCTCAACGAAGAGACAGGAAAGTGGGAGAGCTATGATAGATATCAGACACATATTCTGTTGTAGAGGCTGTTAAGTTGTTTTTTTTTTTTTTTTTTTATGGCAATATGGAGCTACTACAGGCAAGGAGCTGGAAGACATAGTCATCTTGATCTAGAATCCCCACTAAGGTCTGTACATTTAACTCTTCAGAGGAAAAAAAAAACATTGCTAAACAAAGTGATTTCAGACTTCTCATCTAGGCATGTGATGGTAACAAGGGCTGGGGCCTAAGTTACAGTTTATTGAATGGGCACTGTAAGCAAATCTGGGCATTTATAAGCCAGACAGAAGATGGGCTGAGTGGTGCTGCGATGGCCTTAATATCAACTTGATAACCCAGAATCAACTGGGAATACAGTCTCAGGGGGACATTGTTGCCACTGGTTAGCCTGTGGTATGTGTGTGGGGGATTATTTTAAATTAAGTAAATTAAGGTATCTTAAGTTAACAATTAAGTGGAAAACCCAGCCCACTGTTGATGGCATCATTTCCTAGGCAGGGGGTTCTGAACTATGGGTGAGTAGAGAAATGGAATTGAGTACAAGCAAGCAAGCAAGCAAGCAAGCAAGCAAGCAAGCAAGCAAGCAGCACATTCATCTCCCTCTGCTTTTTATTGTGGTATGATTTGACTATCTGGATTTTTTTCCTTGACTCCCTTACAGAGATGGATATAAGCTGGAGGCATATCCTGAAGTTAAACCTCTTTCTCCCACAAGTCCCTTTTTGTCAAAGTGTATATCATGGCCACTGAAGTGAAACTAGGGCAGGGTGAGCCCTTTCTGGAGCCCCTGCAAGTGGAGGAGATAGGGAAGGCTGCTGGGAGCCTCTTAAGGCACGAGCTGAAGAGTGGGGCAGCCCCCATGAAGTGAAAGAAAATAACCCATGGAATCAGACTCGCCGTTCTACCTCGCATTGTTTTCCTCCCTCAAAGCAGGGTGTACCATGAGTGCTTCACGGCAATACACCAGTTAGTTCTATTTTTAGCATAATAAATTCATGCATTAAAAAAAGTTGTTGGTCAGAACTCAAGAGCCCACAGCTTTCCAGCTAGAAATCTCACCAAATACTTAAGACATTCAGGGACCTTCTTTCATAAGACTTTGAAGTTACCAAACAGCCTGGTAGGTGACTGCTTTTACTTTGGATTTTGAGTTTGAAGGAGAGCAGAGAGCTATAAATAGAGCTAAGGCCACCAAAAGATCATGCTCAGGATGCTTCTAAGGACCCCAAAAGCAAACATGTCAATCAACAGCCTTTTGAGGAAGCTCATCTGTAAACCCAATTCCCTGACTACGCTTGTGAAGTCACCTTCAACCCAATTAAGTGTGCATTTATCATCTCCCTCCCATCAGCACAGAGAAGTGATTAATTACTTTGGCATTCACAGTAATGCCATTAATGGAGAAGCATTCATTAACTGGACATGGTGGCTGTTTTGTATGAGTGCTACAGTGATTTAACAAGTGACTTACTAGGATTTGATGAGTTCAAATTGCATGAATGGGAGATTAAACGATATATAATTCTGACTGATTGTAAGAGAATGATCAAACATTGAAAAATAGATTATATACACGAAGAATTTCAATTGTACATTCTCCATGAGCCAACAAAATTTCAAAGGAAAATACAAATTGATTTCCATGTTCTGCTAATGAGTTCTTGGGACTGGCATTTTAAAAAGATGTTCAATTCTGATGTGTTTTTCATGTACAATGAGAAATGGAGATCATTCACATGCTTAAATGGAGATTATTTAATGCCAGAAACAGGAACATAGATTTGAAAAGACTCATTGTAAAATTTTGCTTCAAATAAGGATTTTATGATTTGAGTATTTTATAATATTACATCTTTTATATTAGTTAATCTTTCTTAAATAGGTTGCTTTTTGTCCTTCATAAAAAATGTCTTTTTAATCCTTTGCTATCCTATGAGTTGTAGCTATGCCTTGTTTATTCGTATAAAGATTTAAAGGGGATTATTCAACCATTGAGTTTATTAGGGCTACTTACAGGGGCATGGATGATGATTCAGAAGCAGCTGTATCATTAAAAACTTACCCTCAGAATGGTAACTTCTGAAAGCTGCATCCCTGGAAGAATTTTTGTGTCTTATAGTTTTATAGGAAGCTTGGCCAGTCAGAGAATTTCCTCTCCCCACTTATTCCTTCTGGCTTATATAACTCTGGGGAGTGGCTTTGTGACTCTTACAAGTTTCAAGAACTTCCTGGGACTTGTGAGTTGTTTACTTCCTGAGTCTTGATTAGCTTCTCTCTAGGATGGAACCATTTTAATTTGCAGGAAAGGATCTTACAGCATTAGTATAAGTTATACTTTGATTTAAACATTATCTTTAAATTCTAAATAGAATTTGTTTTAAAGGGTGAAAAAATCATTAATTTTTTTTTTTTTTTAAATTTCAAAGCCTTGACTTGAAGGGCTGAGTTAAGGGAATATCTCAGTGGCTTTCTATATTCTGGCTCTGCCATTTTCTAAAAGTAGCATACTTTTCTGGAATCTTCTTCTCAGGATTCACATGAGGTTATATTTAGGACCTGCTCTAGTCTCCTTAAATTCATATGTCAAAGTCTAATTTCTAACTGTGTCATCAGGAGAAAAGGGCTTTAGGAGGTGATTAGGTTGTGAGGGTAGAGTCTTCATAAATGTGATTAATATTCTTGCAAAGGAGTAGTTGTCACCCAGAAATTCCTTACCTCTTCCACTGGAAGACACAGTGAGAAGATGGCCATTGATGAACCCAGAGATAGCTTTCACAACACACCAGCTTGATTGGCCCCTTGAACTTCCCAGAGAGATTAGTTTTTCTAATTTCAAAGTTAATATCCAATACTAGTTTCTCCAGAAGCCCAAATATGCACACCTCATTTTACATAGATATTGTTTGTTCGTGTTGCTGTTGATGATGGTGGTACTGCTGATGGGGCTGATGCTATGGAGGTAATGATGATGGTGGTTATTATGATGGTAATGATGACAATGATGATTTATAAATTCTTTATCTATTTGTGGTATATTAAATCTTTGCTCACATTAAGACTTACTATCAAAACAGCTATCCAGAAATAGGTGTTATTATTTCTGTTTCAGAAAGGAGTCTAAGATGTACATGTTACTTAACTTTTTTCTCATCTTCCAGGTCTCCGAGAAGGTGAGCCACTCTGATAATCATTGTGTTTTGTATATTACAAAGAGTAGAAAGAGAGGATGTGATGGAATTAGTATTTTGTTCATATGAGAAAGGTAGCTATTCAGATAGCTACCATAGTAGAATGGTACAAGAGACAATATTTCAATTCAGAGAAATTGCTACCTGATACAGCCTTGGGAAAAGGAGCATTATAGCATGGGCACTTTTCTGAAAAGAAATTGAGCAAAAACACAGCTTTTGAGACTAGCCTCAAGTTGCTGTGGCATTCTAATTTAGGAAGGACTCTTCATTCGTACATTTTTGTTGATTTTTAAAGCCTATTTCTGAACATTGCATTTTCAGAGTTTTCTGTAGGTTAGGGGATCCTTAGAAGGAAGATAGTGGTAAACTTTGCTGTATATGACAGCACTATGTATTGAGAATAAACCTTTTTCAGGGTATAGCAAGTTAATTGTACTATTTTCCTAGAAAGTCTTTATTTTTTCTATTAAAGCAAAATAGTAATATGTAATTTCCATAGTCATTTGGTTAGGTGTGACTCATTTGATGATTTAGAAGAATAAGAAAGTCAAAATAATGGCTGATGTTTACATGCCATTGTGTCTCCTAATTCAGGAAGCATATTTGGCTATCTTAGTGGTTCTCAACCTGTGGATTGCAACTCCTTTGGGGGTTGAACAGCCCTTTCACAGGGGTCACATATCAAATATCCTGCATATCAGATATTTCCATTGCAATTCATAACAGCAGCAAAATTATAGTCATGAAGTAGCAATGAAAATAATTTTGTTGTTGGGATCACCACAACATGAGGAATTATATTAAAGGGTTGCAGCATTAGGAAGATTCAGAAACAGGCTAGATCTTGCTTAGCAATCCACAGAAAAATGAAATATTCTGTATGAGAAAACTGTCACCCCCAGGAAACTTCCTTCTTTTAGTATTGTTATGCCCAGTTCGTGAGACCCCCCAAAGACCATCAGGAATTGACTTCACTGCAAACACATGAGGGTTTATTCAATACAAGCTTGAGCCAGGGTCACAAAACTTCCTGCTGAAGCAGGAGGAGTGCAGCCCTGAGGTCTAAGGGAACAAGGTTTTTAAAGGGCAAAACAGCAAGCAGGGGACGGAGTAAGGGAAATTGACTTTTGGAATGATTGGTTTACTTTAGGCACCGAGACCATAATCGGTCCTCACCTGGACTTCTGGGGGATACCTGATCACGAGCAATGCCTGGAATGTGCTGATTAGCTGTTGCTAGGCAAGAAGAGCAATTAGCATACTCTGTGGTCACAAGCTAAGGGCCATCTGCCTCATACCTGTGGCCAGGAAACGGTATCTCTTAAGTGCAGGAAGGAATGTGAGCCTGATTACTCCCTGTAGTGGGCCGGACAAGTCTCAATTAACCCAGGCCTTTGTCTAAACTTTTATCCAGGACCTCAGTCATGCTGCCCTAAGACTCTAATTTTAAACTTTGGACCTCTCAGTATCAAAACTGTCATGAGCGCTTAATTATGCCGGAGGACTTTAACTGAGACACCACAAAGGGCGTCAAGGTATTTATTGATAAAAGCCAACGCCAGAATGATTTTTGAGTGCTACTTTAATCACACAAATCACACAGATATCTAAGAATTGCATAGCACATTATACATCTTATGGGGAACACAACCTGGCCACAGGTACAGGCTTGGACACTTTTGCCTCCGGCTTTGGGTGTCTTCTAGGCCCTGGAACTTTGAAGTTCCAGCTGGACCTCAGACGCATCTTCTGATGACTTGATGGGCCTCGGAGCTTCTTTGCTCTGGCCTGGCCTCAGATACAAAGGAAGCTGCAGTTGCTCAGGAGCCGCCTTCCAGGGCCTGTCTGATAAGGTGGTCCTTTCAGAACCGGTTTGTTAAGGTGGTCTGGGCTTTTCAAGCAGCCGTTCAGGAATTGGCTGGGTATTGGTGGTCTATCAGCTTCCTTATCATGAGTCTAGCCTGTCACACCTGAGTGGGCTCAGGCTCCAGTTTTTATACATTTTTGGGGGGCATCTCTTGGCTCATCGTTCTTTCACACGTACGCACACACGCACGCACACACACGTCAGCTGCCTTAAGAGCGTTACTTAATTACTATTACTACAAATGTCTTCTTATCTATCCTTGACAGCTCTGCTGTCTTACAGGCTCTCAATGTCTTAGGGGCGTTGCCGTTGCCCAGTCACTGTCACCAAAAATGTCTCTTAACTTTGCTCCTGACAGCTCTGCTGTCTTACAGGCTCATTACGAAAACTCAAAAGTGTGCCAGGGGATGTGGCGGTTTGTAGAGTGCTTGACCAGCACGCACAAAGCCCTGGGTTGGCTCCCTAGCCCCCAACGCAGTGGATGTGGCGGTGTGGGCCTATGATACCAGCACACTGAAGGCGAAGGCCACGGGACTGCAAGTACAGAGCCATCCTTGACTACCGAGGGGAGGCCAATGGTTGCCTGAACACAACACAAAACAAACGGCAACAACCAACAGTGGCCACCAGCCTTTTAGGTGGAAACTGACGAAAAACTTTGTGTAGAGAAGATAAAAAGATGGCTCCCAGGTTCTTCACTGGGTGTGGCACAACTATATTAGCACATGGGGGGCGTTTTTTTGAAAGAGCTTACTCAGCACCTCCTGCCAATTTACCCCCTGGCCTGGATTTCATTCTACATGAAAGGGTACTGAAGAGCAGCTGAATTCCTGTGGCCAGAGGGTGTTAGGTTGTCTTGTTTTGGTAGCCCTGAACCTGGACTTGCCTGGAGCTCACATCCAGAAGCAAGCTCTTTCTTTGCTTCTGGCCCGACACTGTCTAAAGACCTGATTTCTTTGGTGCTGTTGCCCAGTCTCCAAGTCTTAGGTCACAGATGCAGGCAGAACACTTCCCAATTTATTATGCTTTTCACTAACTCCTTCCTGTGTATGGAACAAGACATGGTCATTGTGAAATGGCTTTCTCAGTGTCCGAGTTAATGCCCAAAGCCCTAGGTCCGCAGCTAAAAGCTGCTGTTTGAAAACCTCCATGCTTTGAGACTTTCCGAGTTCAGAAAAGTATTTATATAGGTTATAGGTTTGTGCCAAATGACTCCAAGCCTTAATAGGCAAACTTAGTGCAGTCTATTTTGAGCACCCACAGCTTGAGAATTTTTGGTCGGAATTTTTATTTTCCATGTACGCCTTCCCTTTAAGAGGAAGGAAAATGATCTTGAACCAAATGACTGAAGTGAGATGTGCAAATCCCCTTTGCTATTAATCCCAATGAGGTGTTAACTACAAAGTCCATTTAAGACTCTTTAGCATTAGCCTTAGAGAAGAAGGCAGTAAAATAAACAGTTAATGGCCTGAAGCCAGCCATTCCTTGCACTTTAATTGATGCTTGACCACTGCATTCCAAGGATAATGGCTGGGCCCTCCTTCACTTCTCATTTGCACCAAGGGAGACTGTGTAAGAGGCCTTGTAATGATTGGAGAACGCTTTCTTACTGTGTTAATGAGCACCCCTAGGCATCTGCAAGAGCAGACTGTGTGCATTTGTGTTGGGAGGATGGGGAGGCAGGAGAGGAGAAATGGGGGGAGGGAGGTTAGGGGAAGCCCAAATTTTATTTGTCATCCTAACTAGTACTTGGGGGTGTTAATGGATCCCTGGATAGCCTTTGTAGAGTTGCCTTCATTATGGTTTTAGACCTCAGTTGGGAAATCATCCAGCCATATTCCAGATAGAAACAAGCTACTCAACATCTGTTTTCCTCCAAGCTCTGCAGAGAATGTGAGACCCACCCCCACCATGGGCCAAAGTTTCCCTCTAATAATACGGTCACAGTTCCAACATCATGTAGTTCTCCATGCTTCCTAAGAAATCTCATTGTGGGACAAGGTAGCTCACACCTGCAGTTCTAGTACCCAAGAGCCGAGACAGGAAGATTGCTGTGAATTCAAAGCTAGCCTGGGAACATCAGAGAGCTTGTCTCCAAAACTCAAGCAAAACATACAAGCAAATTATCTAGCAGACCAAAATCCAAACCACCATTCATTCCACCAAGAAAGTAAAAAGAAGAAAAAAGAAATAGAAATCCTTTTCTCACCAATTCTTCAATTGAAAACATCTTACAGGAATTTCTCTTTTAGTATGATTATGGCCTGGTGCTGATATGTAACTCAATTTACAGGCTGGGTGTAATGGCATATGCATTTAGTCCCAGCACTTGGGAGGCAGAGACAGGAGGATTTCTGTGAGTTGAAGTCAGTCTTATGTACAAAGTAAACTCCAGGTCAGCCAGGATTACATAGGGAGGCTCTGTCTACCTCCCTCTCCCCCCCCCAAAAAAAACCCCAAACCAAGCAAATAACTCAGTTTGCTAACAGATATCATTTCTGGTCTTGGTACAGAGTCTAGATGACTCCAAGTTTACATAAACCCTCAGAGTCCCAACTACCCATGTCATGTATCTGACCATCAGCTTTGACTGGCCCATTGAGGTGGAAGCTAGAGCTCTATTTGTACATTCCAAAAGGATTCACTTAATATAAGCCACAGGGATATTAGGTTGAAACACAAAGGTGGGCAATAAACAGCTATTTTGGGAGTTAGCAGCAGCTCAAGATACAACATTGCAACTCTCTACAATCATTGAGGTTCTAATAGGTCTCTCAGCCATGTAGGGTCTTTAATGTGGGAACTACAGTTCATAATATGTTGATTTCATATCATCGAGGATGGAAAAGTCATGCCATGTATTCTGAGTTTCTTCTAAGTACACTAGCCGTGTCTGTCTGTGAAAGGGATCATCCCGGCTTCTAGCAGCCCTCAAATGATTATTCCAACCCCAAAGAGCATCTTTTTCCGTTGTAGAGAATTCTGTTTCATTTCAGGTTCTTCCTGCTGCAGGGTACAGTTTCTGCCCTGGGTATGTGGCATTTTTTGAGGGATCCTTTTCTTTCTTAGCTACTGTTTGATGGAAAAATTGGACAGTACTGCTCTCACTCTCAGGTATTCTATGCATTTCCCCTAGACATTGTCAAAGGGAGGTGCAAAAACTCAGTGAATTTACCCTCCCCTCCTGGAAGAGCAACTAGCCACTGTTCTCATCACATGCACACAGGCTCTTGCACATGAGCTACTCATCAGAGTGAGTTCAGTTTAGGAGACTGCAGAACATAACTGGGAGTGGTGCAGCCCCAGGTATCCTGATGATGCAAGGGAGTTTGTGACGACTACTTGGGTTTTGTGTGGGTGTATGTTCAAGTGTAAAGGTGAGTCCACGTGTGAACACACTTATGCGGGATTTGTTCATGTGTGTATTCTTATATGTATGTGTGGAGACCAGAGGTTGATGTAAGTTGTCCTCCTTAGTTGCTCTCATTTTTTTCCATTTTATTTTAGATGTTTTGCCTGCGTATATGATGTCTGTGTAACACATGTATGCAGTACCTAGGGAGGCCAGAAGAGAGGGCACGGATGCTCTGAGACTAGACGCAGATGTTTGTGAGCCTCCTTGTGGGTGTTGAAATCCTCAGCCAGAGCAGCCATTGCTATCAATCCCCACGTCATCTCTCCAATCCCAATTGTTGTTGTTGTTCTTCTTTTTTGAGACAATCTTTCAGTGAATCTGGAATTCATTGCCTTAGCTAGACTGGTTGGACAGCAAGCACCATGGACCATCTCATATCTCCTCCCCAGGGTGGGGTTTACAGACAGAATCTCCATAGCTTGCTTTCCCCTGCCCCCCTTTTAAAAATTTTTAAAATTCATTCATTTTTTTAAAATTAATTACACTTTATTCACTTTGAAGGCAGCTGTAGCCCCTTCCCTCATCCCCTCCCAATCCCACCCTCTATCCTTCATCTCCTCCCATGCCCCTCCCCAAGCCTACTGATGGGGGAGGTCCTCCTCCCCTTCCACCTGATCCTAGCCTATCAGGTCTCATCAGGAGACTGCATTGTCTTTCTCTGTGGTCTGGTAAGGCTGCTCCCCACCTCAGAGGGAGGAGATCAAAGAGCCAGCCACTGAGTTCATGTCAGAGACAGTCCCTGTTCCCTTACTAGGAAACCCACTTGGAGGCTGAGCTGCCATGGGCTACATCTGTGCAGGGGTTCTAGGTTATCTCTCTGCATGATCCTTGTTTGGAGTATCAGTCTCAGAAAAGACCCCTGTGCCCAGATTTTTTGGTTCTGTTGCTCTCCTTGTGGAGGTTCTGTCCCCTCCAGGTCTTTCTATCTCCCCCTTGTTTCATAAGATTCCCTGCACTCTGCCCAAAGTTTGGCTATGAGTCTCAGCATCTGTTTTGATATACTGCTGGGTAGAGTCTTTCAGAGGCCCTCTGTGGTAGGCTCTTGTCCTTTTACCTGTTTTCTCCTTCTGATGTCCATCCTTTTTGCCTTTCTGAGTGAGGATTGATCCTCTTACCCAGGATCCTCCTTCTTCCTTAGCTTCTTTGGGTGTACAGATTTTAGTATGTTTATCCTATATTATATGTCTAATATCCACTTATAAGTGAGTATATACCATGTATGTCTTTCTGCTTCTGGGATACCTCACTCAGGATGTTCTTTTCTAGTTCCCACCATTTGCCTGCAAATTTCATGATTTCTTCGTTTTTAATTGCTGAGTAGTATTCCATTGTGTAAATGTACCACAATTTCTTTATCCATTCCTCAACTGAGGGACATCTGGTTTGTTTCCAGCTTCTTGCTATTACAAATAGCTGCTAAAAACATGGTTGAGCAAATGTCCTTGTTGTATACTTGAGCATCTTTTGGATATATGCCTAGGAGTGGTATAGCTGGATCTTGAGGTAGCACTATTCCTAATTGTCTGAGAAAGCACCAGATTGATTTCCAAAGTGGTTGTAAAAGTTTACATTCCCACCAGCAATGGAGGAGGGTTTCCCTTTCTCCACAGCCTTTCCAGCATGTGTTGTCACTTGAGGTTTTGATCTTAGCCATTCTGATGGGTATAAGCAAAAATCTCAGGGTGTTAGGTGAAACCTCAGGATTGTTTTGATTTGAATTTCCCTAATGACTAAGGATGTTGAGCATTTCTTTATGCTCATATGCTCATATTGAATATGCCATTCGATATTCCTCTATTGAGAATTCTCTGTTTAGCTCTGTTCCCCATTTTTTAATTGGATTCCTTGGTTTGTTGATGGTTAACTTCTTAAGTTCTTTATATATTCTGGATATTAGTCCTCTGTCAGATATAGGGTTGGTGAAGCTCCTTTCCCAGTCTGTAGGCAGTCGTTTTGTTCTGATGACGGTGTCCTTTGCTTTACAGAAGTGTTTCAGTTTCATGATGTCCCATTTACTCCCCCGCCCCCATTTAAAAATGTGTTCTGAACTTAAGGTCTGAAGGCTTACACTGCTAGTGCTTTATAGACAGAGCAGTCTCCTGCCCTCCAGCCCCTCAAATTGCCAGATTTTGTTTTAAAAAAAAAGCCTCTAGTGTAACTTTAAATACAGTGCTTTCTTTCCACACCATACCAAAAAAAATTATAAATATGGGTACCAGAGGAAACTGTTTGCTTAGAAAGACAATTTTTTTCAGTAATTAAAGATGATAGCATGGGCAGTGTGGTTCTCAGGTGGACAGAGCTCAGGGATAGTTAGCTTGTTAGTTTATAGCTAATAGCTAATTCCTACATTTCATTGGGGCAGGTAAAGCTTCATTAATAGTTTAGCAAGGCCTTTAAGGCCCCAACACTCAGAGTTATTAAACATATACAGTGTTCGTTGTTTGGACTTCTCTCTTTCTGAGTTGCACTAAGAATTTCAGACATGTATGGTGAGCACAAGAGCAAACGTCAGTTGCCTGGATTCCAAAAACCTGTGAATAAAATATACTCTGGGAGACTCACATGAATTCCTCTCATTCCAAATGCTTGTCACTTCGATGACATTATGGTGTGACTTACATTAATTTTTCTACCAGATCCTTCACTGGAAGCACATGCCTAAATTACTCTGGGGAGTCTTTCCTTTTTTTAAATTATGCATTTGTGTGGGTGTCTGTGTGAGTGTTCGCATATGTGAGTGTAGATGTTCCAGGGTCCAGAGAGCATCTCGGATTCCTGGAGCTGGAATTACAGGCATCTGTGAGCCATGCAATATGGGTGCCGAGAACTGGGCTCAGGTCCTCTGTTAGAGCAGCAAGCACTTTTAACCGCTGAGCCATCTCTTCAGCCCCTGGGAATCTTTTCAAAATCATGTGTGCCAGGATCCTACTACAAATCACAGATTCTTTGGCATGCATATTGGGGTCTGGAAACAATGTGGTTTGGAGAATGTTCTGTAAGATTTTGAGGCTCCTTTTTTTTTTTTATTTCTGGGAACTGACCTCATACTACACATGCTAGGCAATTTCTTCTGCCACTGAGTTCTAGCTCCAGCTTTCTTTCTGCATTGTATTTGTAAGGTCTTTCTAAATTGCCCAGGCTGACCTTGAACTTGTGGTCATTCTACAGCCTCTTCTGGATCTGTGTTTGTAGGCCTATATTGCAAGGCCTGGCTGAAGCTGCTAGTTTCAACATTAGTTAAGGAACAGTGACTCTTGACTGAAAAGTTTAGAGTGACAGAAAGCAAGGGTGACTCGTCTTGGTTCTGTTGGTTCACTTGGCCCCCTCGTTTGTAGAAGTGGGCTCCGTCAGTGCTTATTGAGGAACCAGAAGCAAATTACGTAGAAAACTGCACCTTGTGAACTTTTAACTATGTACCTGACTGAATCACTGCCGACTAAGTGAAGTTACTAGTTGAATAGGATTTTAAAGCATAATCTTTGGAAGAAAGATTATGTAGAACATTATGTGGTCTAATTAGTTACTGAGCAGATGATGTAGATTTTTTTAAATTAGAAGTACTTAATGTGAAAATGTTTTTCATAATGACTGATATCATATTTTTTCTCCATTATTTTATGTGTAAAAATGTTATATGGGATTGAATCTCAGTGTTTATCAGCCACACTTTGTCTACCCAGGGTTATCATAAGTTGATAAGTCAATATTTTGTCCATTCCAATGAGTGCTGTTCTTCAGAGTTTGAATGGAACCATGGGCTGGTCTGATGGCTCATTTGGTGAATGCTTGTTTTAATAGCATATGACTTTGACCCTAGAATCTGTGTAATAAAATCTGGGCATGGTGATTTGTGCTTTTAGTCCCAGATGTGGGGAGGTGGGAACAGCTGGATCCCCGGGGCATGCTAGGCAGCCAACGTAGCCTACTTGGTATGTACTAGGCGAATGAGAGACCTTGCCTGAAAATCAAGGCGGACAGCATCTGAGGAACCACACCTGAGGTTGCTAAAAACCTCCTCACGGAGATGCACTCACATGAATACGCATGTCCTGTACCTGTAAACCACCCCTACCCCTTGGACATAGTATATATTTCATAAGGCATTCTTTTTGGGGTACCATCTTTGCTGCTTTGTCTCTGTGTACCTATCTCTTGACCCCTGTGTTACCCATACCCTTTTCAAGGCTTGTTCTTTGCCACCAAGGAAGCCAGTAAATGTGGTGTCGGAGGAGTCATCTAAGACAAAATAGCCAGGGACTGGTGCACAACGTAAGCTGGTAGACCCGGCCAGTCTCAGCATGGGCTACAAGATGGAGGAAAAGTGATGTGAGATTGGAGCTGGAGCTCAGTGGTCTTCAGAGTGGGAGGAGGAGGAGTATTGTCAGCAAGGGAGAGTGGTACAAGTGTGAGCAGGATGTTTCCTCACAGCGGAACAAACCATCCATTTCCTTCCTCCCTGAAGCCTGTGTACCATAGAAGTGCTGGGCAGAAAGCCACCCACTCCCCACGGACTGAAACACCACCCTACACCAGAAACCAGTTTCTGGTTTCCACTGAGACACCAAATTGACACAGTGTGTTTGGAAAGGTTTGGTCACTATCCTAATCTTGTAGGACATATGGGGAGCTGGTATAGTATCAACAAGACTTGCCTGAATGTTCAGGAACTACAGGAGTGCAGCCCAGAAACTAACTCCTCACAGCTGTGAAGAGTAGTTAGTTCTGAGAGCGGAGGGCCTCATCAAAATTCCTGACAGCCCTCTTGTGCCATCAGGGACTCTGAGAACTGTGGCACCTCGTAACTCCTTTCATTCCCCCAATTCAAGGGCTGCTTCACGCTCTGCCCCACAACTGCCCTCCATTTAGCATTTAAAAGAATGAAAAGTGAACCCAGCATGTCAAGGAACACTTTTAACAAATCTATGGTAATGAGCCTTAGGAATAGGACACAGCACCCCTGGGGTGCAAGGAAGTCTAAATTGAGAACACTCTATTTGGAAGGTTGCTAATTTCTCATCTCCAGAAGCAACGTGTTCTTAAGTGACCATCATTAGGAGGAGGATGCTGGCTGCCACATGGGCCAGGCAGACCCAAGGCATTCCGTTTCTTACCCAGTTTCTTGTTTTACTACAGTGTATTCATAAGAAAATAAATGCAAGTCTGCACCCTGTCCTCATGCCTTGGGGCAGTGAGGGGAATAGATTGTTCAAGGGTTGGCATACGGTAACCAGGAAACCCTTCTGGAACCTGTGTATAGGTCTCTTACCTGACGAAGCCCGTATGAAGTTGTGATATCTGAAGCATAATAGAGAATCTAAATTAAAAATTTCATTACATTAAATCACACATGACTATGAAATGAATATAGTGCTTATACACAAGAATTAACTTTTTGTTTATTCTATCTATCTATCTATCTATCTATCTATCTATCTATCTATCTATCTATCTCCAAAAGCTCTTCCTGTGTGTGTGTGTGTGTGTGCGTGCGTGCCTGCAGAGGCCTGACGCGTCAGACCTCTGGCCCCTGCTGGAGTGGGCTGATGCAAGGTGTGTC
This sequence comes from Psammomys obesus, assembly GCF_907164565.1. Lineage (NCBI taxonomy): Eukaryota > Metazoa > Chordata > Mammalia > Rodentia > Muridae > Psammomys > Psammomys obesus. Next base: position 8,138,100 of record NW_026593286.1, read on the forward strand.
CTTCAGAAATTTCCAGAACTTTTGACTATCAGCACGCCCAGGAGGAGGAAGCACGGAGTGACATCTGCATTTTCTCTGTGGGTGAGGACCAGGGTGCACTCAGAACTTGAATTCTAAGATGAAGCACAGAGGTCGGACTGTCAGACAAAGTGTCTCTCACACGACAAGGACAGGGCCGAAACAGGACGATGATGGGTGTGCCTGATGCTTCTCCTCTGGGTCTTTGGCAATTTCCCATGATGCTTGGAGGGACTGTTGCATCTCAAGGTCCCAAGGCCTGTATGGACAGAAGCCATGTACACTATTTATCCCTTCATGTTACTGCATATATCTGACCTTTAGACTGAATTCTGCCCAGGCAAAATTCAGTTTTGTAGGAAGAGTGTTCAGTGAGCTTTCTTACGCTTCCTGTTGTGCTGTTTTCTTCCAGGTTTTGTGAATGATTCCATTGCTAAGTCCATTGTGGCTTTGCGTTTAACTCTGGTGGTGAAGGCTAGCACCTGTGTGCCTGGAGACAGCTACTCGAATGGCTTAGAGTGTTCAGGGAAAGGAAGATGTGTCACGAAGCCGTCGGAGGTAAGGGGACACCTGGTAGTTCTAAATATATATTAATAAAACTAAGCAAATATGTATTTGTATATATATATATGTATGTATATATAGGCAACATATATAGATATACGAGTTTCCATATGATTTTTAAAGCCAATAGAATAAGTTCTAAAAGCATAGATTGATCTTCTTGCATTAGTATGAAGTAGAGGTTTCTTCTGCTAGAACACTCAAGGGAAATGGAGGAGAGTGAAGGTTATCAAAGCCATCTATTTCTCAGGTTTTGAAACTGTGGCAATTCCCTCCTTGGGCTAGTTACAGAAGTGAGAGAACAGCAAGCGAAGGCCTGGACAAGGCTCTCCTCGTCTCTGAGGAACCGGCATTATAAACACTGTGGAGGACCTGAGCCCTGCTCCCCATTTTCTTTGGTATTTGTGGTGCCATGCATTCATTTTCTTGGGCATGGGGCAAGGGCCTGCAGGCCATTTTCTCTTCTGCCTTCTTCTTCCCAGTTATTGACAAGAGTCTAGCTATCAGACCAACAAAAGGCCATGGCAGTCCCCGGGGCCATCATCCCTGAGTCTAGGGCTCCCTTCAAATTTTTTTTGGCAGATAGGCCCTAGGCTCTGCCTGAAGATCCCCCAAAAGGTGACAATGTTATTAATCTGGGTGCCTGTTTCCTTGGGGGCACCCAGTTCTCCCAGCACTCCTTACTTCTGCCTCTAGCATATTAGCATATTCTTGCTTATTTTCCTCTCCGCTTATACCCATGCTTCCACCATTGTAACAGTTAAACAAACGTGGGTTTTCCAGATACCGCAAGATTGCGACTTGTTTTAGATTGATTTCAAGAGGAGAAATAGGTAAAATTTTTTGGATGATGTTATATTTCATAACAGGTGTGAACATTGACGAGTGAAGGGAATGGGACTAACTGACAAAAAGAAGAGGCTTTCAAATATTACTTGTCACACGGAAAATGTACGATTTTTTACTGTTTTAGACATAATATTGCAATTGCTTAGATATGCCATTCTCTGGTAAGATGTTCTCTGGAAGAGGAGGAATGTGGTACGGAATTAAAGTGGAAATGGTAATTTCTGGTGAATCTTAGGAAACTGATATGAGGATAAGCCTGATCCAAAGCCATTATCTCTTCTAGTGAGGAGGAGGAGGAGAGAAAGAGGAGGAGGAGGTGGAGGAGGAGTAACAGAGGGTGGGGCATGAGCAAGCAGTTCCTACAAAGCCAAGATTGTCTTTCATGCCTGCCCTTTCTGAGCAGTCCGCTCCCTTTCCCGAGGGAAGCCTCTTTTAGCAATGCATTTTATGGGGGAAATATAGAAGATACTGAGTGTTCCCTCATGACAGTGAGAGCTGCGCTGACGACTGTAGAAAAAATGAGGAAGTGATGCAGAACCAGGTTGGTAAAGTAGTCCCAGAAGAGAAGAAGAAGGAGAAGTGATGGAAAGTGCCATGGCTTCCTCGTGAACTCGAAGGGAAGATGCACACAGCTCCAATCCTTACTGCCGTCACTGAATTGTTCTGAGGCCTGATTAGTTCTGGAAAAGGCAATGTCAATAAAGAAAAACAAAAACAGAACAACCTATCTCAAATGAGCACTGCCACTCTGGAAGTTTTAAAAATGAATTTTATCTTATTTTTTTAAGAATTCGCTTACAAAGTAACCAATTTCCTGAGGACCTTCTCATAGTACTTCCTTTGTGGTTGATCTGCCTTCCCTGAACCCATCTCCCCATTTTCTGCTGGTACTCTGTCACCCCTCCTCCAACATTCTCATTTTTTCCCTCTCATATCGTATGCATTCTATTACTCATCTACCTCTTTCTTGTTCTCCCTCTCACAGCCTCCTCTCCGGCTTCCCGGCCTCTGCCTGTTCTGCCACACAAACACGCATGCGTAGCAGTCGGAAGCTAGATCCACATGTGAGGGAACATGCAGATCTTGTTTTCCTGAGTCTACACTACCTCGCTTAATAGAATATCCCCCAGTGCCATCCATTTGCTGAAGTTTTGATTTTTGTTAACAGTTGGATATTTCTGTCATGTGTGTGTTTACCACATTTCCATTATGCATCCATCTGTTGACGGGCATCTGGGCTGATTCCATTTCCTGGGCTGTTGTGAACAGAGCAGCGATAAACATGGCTGAGCGAGTATCTCCATGGTAGGGAGCGGGCTGTTTTGTATGCATGAACAGGAATGGCATAGCTGGGTCAGTGACGGATGAAGCGGAAGGCCTCATTTCAGGCTGTTTTCTAATTAATGGCTGGCCCTTTAGGGAAATGTTTAACTCGAAGGCAGTGGTCAGGGTATGGTGACCCGTGGGTAGGCGCCAGGATTGCGGGACTCATATGAGGAAATCCTAGCCAGGAGACTGCTTGCATTCAGATTCATTGAAAAGGCCGGATAGGTATTTAGCACCTGGCAGGTAACCTGGGAAACCTTGGCACACATGGGGTTAAAAAAATACTCAGAAGCCTTGGTGAAAAGTTCGCTGTCATCTTAGCGGATCAGTTCAGAGCAAATACATCTGTGCTGGGGACGATGGCTTCTCCGAAGCTCTTCCATCACTTTGTAGCTTTCTCCTCTTCCAGCTGCTGTCATCTCCCAGCACCAGGTCCACTGCTGAGTGTCACTGCTGTTGGCTTTGCATTTACCCTAAGACTGTTGCAACCAGTGGCTTTATCTGAGCCGTTTTTCATCTGTTTCTACGAGTGTGTACATGTTCATGTGTGTCTGTGAGATGTGAACTTACTATTTGCTTGTGTATGTGGAGGTCAGAAGTCAACCTCAGGTATCCTCCTCAGTCCCTCTCATTTTGATTTTTGAGTCAGGGTCTCTCCCTCTGTCTCTCCCTGGGCTTGGGGCTCACCCATTAAACTAGGCTGGCTAGGCAATGAGCCCCAAGGATCCTGCCTCCATAGGGCTGGGACCACAAGTATATACCACTGTGCATGGCTTTTTATGAAGGTTCTTGAAACTGAACTTGGGTCCACATGCTTGTCCTGAAAACACTTTACAGACTGAACTGTCTCCCAACCCTCTAGCCAGTGATCACCATGCTGCTGAAGAGCTAACTCCATGTGCTATGTTGCTATCTGGATGGAAATGTCTCCTGTAGACAGAGCTTCTAGCTATGGTAAGAATAAGGGAAATAGAAAGGTGGCTGTGTGTGTGTGTGTGTGTGTCTTAAATTGTTGTGACAGCAAGGGACCACTGTCATTGTTTTTCTTTATTGTTCCATAAAGTCAAAGACAGTCCAGCCTTCTACTCCATGCAAGCATCTACGTCATAGCACAAGACAAATAGAACAGTATTTGGTAATTTGGTTTTATTGTTGTAATCATCTTATATTGTTTTATCAGATCATCCATCAAAATAAGAGCAGTTCTGTTATTTCCACCTCGCTTTCACTGAGTAGTTGAACTTATTTCTTTCCTGTCAGATGTACTTTGGTGAGGGACTATTTCTCAATTCCAGGCTACTGGTGGCTGTGGTTGCTCTTCTTAGACATTGCTCTTCCCAGAGGGCCTTTCAGGTATTTGCTCTTACAGAAGCAGGGTGCTTTGTGTTGAGCTCAGGTCTTGTAGAAGAAACTTGACTGTTGGCTACTGATTTCTCTCCTTGAACTTTGTTTCCAAGATTGTCCTGCTAACAGCTGTCACCTTTGATAACTGATCCCTTGATTATATGTATGTATGTGTGTGTGTGTGTGTGTGTGTGTGTGTGTGTGTGTGGTCATGCAGATGTGTGCTTTCACATATAGACACTTGAAGTCAATCTTGGATATCATTCTTCCAGTACTGATATCCACTCTGAGTACTGTCTACTCTGTTTCTTGAGGCAGTGTTTCTCTCTGTCTTGGCGGACCTCACCAAGGGCTGGGCTAGCTAGTCAGTGATTCCCCAGTGAGCTGCCTATTTCTCCATTGCTAATGCTAGCATTATAAATGCTTGTCATCACACCTGTTTTTGTTTGTTTGTTTGTTTTATGTGAGTCCTGGGGATCAAACTCAGGTCCTCATGCTTGTAAGGTAAGCAATTTTATGACTGTACTATCTCCCCAGCTCTCCTTGATCATCTTATAGGCGTTCTTTCAGGAAGGCAGCATGGGCTTTTGAGTGTCTCCTTGGACCCACACAAGATGGTATGGACCTTGTCTCTCAACAGGAAGGGGTTTGTTAGGAACTTCCAACAACGTGGAGCCAATAGGATAGCATAGGAATGAGCTCATGGCACCGTGGAGCCTTGAAACTAGTGGCAGGAGCCTGAACACTGGACGATGCAGAGATAATTGCAGTTGAGTCCCAAGACTGTCTGCTGCAGATCCAGGGTGAACATAGTTTGAAGACCATCTGCTGTCGGAATTCCCTCTGGCTAAGGGACATAAGCCTTTTATTCCAGGCAGGTCTTCTCCTGATCGATGAAGCCCACTCATTGTGGAGAACCATCTGCCTTACTCACAATCTACTGATTTCAAAGGAAATCTCCATTCACAAGCTCATTTTCAGAAGAACCAGAATACGCTCTAGTTGGGTGATGGAAGGGAAGGTAGATTGCAGACCATAGTTCTATGAACAGAGCCCAGAGTGTGTTCACCATCTCTCCTTTCTATTGCTGATTTCATGGGAAATCATGTTTTTGTTCAAGGATTGGCCTATTAATTTCCCCATGGAGTCAATAATGAGCTCAAGACGGGGAAGTGCTTGGGTGGAACAATAACTGTCCTCTTGGTTTCCTACTTGTTGTCTTTGTCTCCATCAGCAGGTAATGGAGTCAGGACTCTGCTTTCAGACAGATGCCTAGAAGTTTCCCTAGCTTAGGCTAGTTTCCCTAGCCTTAGGAATCAATCCACTGTCCTTAGGCTCTGAGGATGGGACCTCAGAGCCACACACGGAGAGAGAACTTAGCTGGAATTGTCCTTGTGTACCATGAGACTATGTCTTAGCTTGCCTCCAGCTGTGGAACTGGAGTCCTGACCTTGAGGTACTCCTCCCCCTCCCTCCCCCACCCCCCTGCCAACTCTTGAGGTAGTCACAGGCTTGTGCTCTCTGGAGTCCTGTCTGACATATGGCTGGACTGAGTTGTTTTTGTTTTTGTTGTTTGTTTGTTTGCTTTTAAGTCACTCTGGTTTACCAGAAATACATCCTTGAATCTTTGACTTCAACCAATGGCTTTATCTACTGCTTGATGGCTTGTTTTCTGACCCAGGTGGGAGACATTACCCCCTTAGGGCCCTGTCTGCCTCATGTCAGCTCCCTTTTCTTTCCACACAAGCTAGTGTTTCTCATTAGAGCTTCCAGGATATTCCTGGCCCTGGGCTTGTTCATGTTTGAGCTCATTTGCACAGAAATGCTGGGAACGCACAAGCAGTGTTTCTAGATTCTGGGCCCCAAGCTTCTCACTCTTATGGCTTTCTCAGATCTCTGTGGTTCTGTTCTTGCTAACGCTGACTTCTCTCTGAAAATTAACCTGTTTTCCTGCCCTCTGGATTCTGTCCTCCCAACTTCCCAACCTAAACTATAACATGGTCTCACAGAACACAAGAACAATTCCAGCTGAGTTCTTTCTCCGTGTGCGGCTCTGACCTTCCAGCCTCAAAGCCTAAAGATATTGGACTGATTGATTCCTAAGGCAAAGAACTAGGGAAACATCTAGGTAACTGTCTGGGAGTTAAGGTTCAGCTCCAAATATTTCTGCTTCTAGAAGTATCATTAAGAAATTTCCTTCAGGTCTGGAGAGCTGGCTCAAAGGTTCAGAGCACTGGCTGGTCTTCCTAAAGGTCCTGAGTTTAATTCCCAGCAACCACTTGGTGGCTCATAACCATCTATAATGAGATATGGTGCCCTCTTTTGGCATGCAGGCACACATACAGGCAGAATATTGTATAAGTAATAAATAAATAAATCTTTAAAAAAAACAAACAAACCAGTGCTGCATGCCTGTAATCCTAGCACTCAGGGAGGCAGAGGCAGGTAAATCTCTGTAAGTTTGAGGCCGGCCTGGTCTGCAAAGCGAGTCCAAGACAGGGAAGGCTACACAGAGAAACCCTGTCTCTAAAAAAATAAAACAAAACAAAAAAGGAAGTTTATTTCTAGTTTGGTAGTATTTTCCTTATCTTTCAAGGCATGGCGCTTTTGATTTGCTGTTATGTTTTTATACATCTGCCATGATTTACACCCAACCCTGGGTTCTTGAGTGCCTGCCTAGTGCCTAGGCTTCCTTAGGTTCTGTGGGGACACAGATCAGATCTAGAAAGACACGGCCTGGATGTCGAGAAGGAGCCAGAAGGCCTTGGAAGAGTTACTGATGAAGTAGAGCAAGCGTGGAGAACTTTGCAAGTGTTCCATGAGAGCCCAGGGAAATGTCTGTGATAGGCCTGAGGTTACATACAGGGTGTGGGGTGCACCCCCACAGTCTGTGATGAAGGGTTCCCTCACACTAGCATCCAGTACAACAAGCACCACAGCCCCCTGCATGGTGGGAGCTGCTGTAGGACAATGAGCTGAACAAGGATAAGAAATCTAAGAGCAGAAATGTGATGGGGGACCAGTTCTTTAAGCTTTGCGGGAGATGTGTAAAATCAGGTCTAAACTTAACAAAAATATGGATACTGGCAAACAAATGGTGAGTTTTGAAAGAGCCAGAAGAAAAGACTCGCTAGTTGAAGACTCACAGTTCGCAGGACCCAGAAAGTTTTAGACACCAGTGACAATTTTAAACATTCCAGCCCGTTCCCCACTGTTTCAGAAGGAAACAGGTCAGAATGGTTGAGCCTGAGAACACTTTGATGTTGTTCTCCTGTTGGCTGGAAACCATTGCCATGTGTGACCCTCTCTGCAGGAGGTGATGGCATGTGTGAAGAAGAGCAGACAGAGATGTCAGAGTCACTTACCGTCACCGATCTAAGTGCGAACTCTTCTACTTTAGTGCAAGGCAGAGGCCCTCACGAGACCTCGAGGAAAAGGGCACTGTGACCTGGCAGGGTTGTGAGAAAGCAATAGGACTCATGATGAAGGAGTAGCGTGCTTTTAGCATCCAAGACTAGCTGGCTGCCAATCACTAGAATGCAGAAGAACCTTGACACTTTTAGTTTAGTGTGCAAAGGGGTCAGATCCCCAAGGTTCTGCCAGAACTCTGGAGACATTTCTACTTGAAGTGGGGAGCAAGATACAATCAGAAAGGGTGCTAAGAGAAATCATGGTACCACGTGCCTGATGAACAAGTTAATAGGTGATGCGTTATAGAAAAAAAAAAGAGAGACTTACTGTTATTTTAAGACAGTGTTCTTATAAAGCGGGAAACCAAGTGTTTGTTTGTTTGTTTCTATGCAGAGTAACTTAAAAACAGGGCTCATTAAAAACTTTGAGCCTGGGCCAGGGACATGACTCCGAGAGTAAAATGAGTGCTGGGCAAGACTTGAGGACTTGTGTTCAAATCCCCAGTACCCACAAAAGAAGCTGAGGGTGTTAGTGTGCACCTATAATCCCAGTGCTGGTGAGAGAGAGAGATTCCTGGGCCTGCTGACCAGCCAGTCTCATTCAGTTGGCAAGCTCTAGGTTCAGGGAGAGAACTTATCTCAAAAAAAAAAAAAAAATACAGATGATCTCTGGCCTACATATACATGATTTCACACACACACACACACACACACACACACACACACACACACACACACAC
>NW_026593286.1:8146360-8181467 GCF_907164565.1 Psammomys obesus
CACACACACACACACACACACACACACACACACACACACACACACACTTAAAAAAAAAATCTTTGAGCCACAGGCTGTATGCTTTGGGTGTGGGGCCAAAGCTGACGGGTTAGTAATCATGTTTAGCTCATGAAAGGAGGTGGGATCTCAGCATTAGAAGCACATTAGCCGCAGAGATCATCAAAGTGCGGCCCAGCTGTCCCTTTTTCTTCCGCCGGGCAGTGCGAGGATTTCATTGGCTCACGCTTGAATTATCGCTCATGGCGCTAGTGTGACTAAAAAGCCAGCTCGGCCTTTCATGTCCTAGAGCAGAAGGAAGATGGTGTCATTGCCTGTGCAAAAATATGGCGATGTGCTTGAGCCACGTGCTGTAAATTATTTCAAGATATGACTCTAAATTACGTCTCAAAGGACAGGCGTCTCAGCATGCTTTCTAACTGGCACCAGTGTCTTCTGTAGGGTCGAAATGTGCCTGTCCCCTGGGGCTAAGAATTGCAGAGATGTTGTGGAGGGCTGGTGCCATAAGGGGAAGATTATATTGTTGGTTGACATCTCGAGGGTCACAGAATTTAGAGTAGAGGTGTCTTTTTTTTTTTTTTGAGGCCTTTCCACATATTTTATTTTAAACACTAAGGAAGGCAATGTGCAAGATTAAAGCCATTTGCTCAAGGCCTGACAGCTAATTCATGGAGAAGTGTGAAGAGAAATTCCCGGACTTTTAGTGTCCCCCTCCCCCGCCCCCACTGGGACTCATTGTCCTGTTACATGTCTCCCCATTCTAAAATTTATTTGTAGCTTTCCCTCTTTGTTTTTTCATGAGGCAGGGTGTCATGTAGCCTGGGCTGGCTTTGAACTCATTATGTAGCTGAGGAGATCCTTGAACTCCCCCATGCCTAGCCTCACCCATCTTCTCTCAGGACCCTGAGGTGATGGTGACAGCAGGCTCCATTGCATGGTCAGCCCTGCCCCCATGTAACGATCACTGTTTACGAGGACATCCAGGCCTAAGACAGAAACACGTGTTTTAGACATGGCATTTCTCAAGCACTCATGTGCACAGAAATTCTGTAAGGAGGACCTTATCAAACTATATGATCTGACCCTGGGGGTCTGGAGTCGGGCTTGAGGTGAGGTACAGGGGGAAAGAGCAGGATAGTGAGGGCATGCATGCACAGCTTCTCGGGGGAGCCGAGGGAAGTCAGCTGATCTCTTCCCTGGTTTTCTTTGGTGTGTGTTATACCAGGGACTCAACTCTCTGGACCTTGTCCAGAGCGAAGTGTGAGAAAATAATAGTTGATATTCCGTGTGTTGTGACACAAGGCTTCACAAAGAGAAGAAATGTTCTTTTCCCAATTGCGTCAGGAGAATAGTTCATGGATTTAATTCTTACCTTTGTGTGCATGTACATTGTGTGCGTGTGTGTGTATGTGTGTGTGTGTGTGTGTGTGTGTGTGCATGCGCGCACATGAATGGACGCACATGTGAGTATGTGGAGGCCAAAGCTTGACATCAGCTGTCTTCCTCAGTCACTCTCCATCTTATTTTTTAAGACAGGGCTTCTCACTGAACCTGGAGCTCCCTGATGGCAGGGCTGGTCGGTGGTTCGCTGGCTACCCCAGGGACTTCCGGGTCCACCTTTGTGTTGGGGTTACAGGCTGCACCACTACACTCAGATTGGAACACTGAGTGCTTTGTCGTCTCCCCAGCCCGTAATTCTACACAAGAGAAACACATACAACACGAAAGGTCTGGCAAGTCTCTTCTGCCTGAGAGATGAAAGGCTCCCTGGGAAGCCTGGCAGGAGTGCTTCCCATGTTTCTTTTGCCTCTCTGAAGTGCTGAACTTTCATAAGTCTGGGAGCTGCAAGTCCTGCTGGGAGGATGTGGCTAAGCAGCTGCGCGCCTGGAGGCTGTCCACAGGAGGGCGTCGTGCCCTTGCTTAAGGACCTGAGAATCTTCCTCAGTCCTTGATCCCAGCCCCGAGTTTACTCCAGCTTACTCCAGTAATCCCATCCTGGCTTTATTTACCCTCCCCAACTTCCTGTCCCTCAGCCAGTGTGGCCAGAGTCCTTAGCTTGTTAGGAGAAGCCCCCATTCCTTCTGTGACCTTAACCTTACAGTCTAAAGCTCTTCCTAAGCTTTGTAGTGTTGGTGGCTCCACAGTGACCATTTACTGGTGTCTTCGGACACAGCTGTTAGGAGGTAGGACAGCTGAACTAATTTGAAATGGGACAGGGCCACCAGCAGGCTCTGGCACTGGCTTCTAATGTGTCCATATGGCAAGCACTGTTGCAGGCTATCTTCCTGGTGCTGATGGCCATACACCACTTAAGAATGGGGATGTGATCTGAGGAATGTGGTATTAGATGATTGAAGTGTCACAGTGGCTTATGTAAAAAGCCAGCTTGATTTATTGATTGATTTTTTTTTCCCCCCTAAGATAGGAAAGTGTAGGTAGTTAAGGCTGTGTAGGCCTGGCTAGCATGAATTTATTTGCAGACCAGGCTGACCTTGAACTTTAGAACAAACGTCTTGCCTTTGCCTTCTGGGTACTGGGTCACAGGTGTGTAGTGGTGTCTGTGTGCATGTGTGTGTGCGCACGTGTGTGTGACTATACTATGACATACTTAAGAAGTTCAGAGGACAACTTGTGGGAGATGGTTTTCTCTTTTCACTGTGTATGTCTTAGGAATCGTTAAACTCAACTCATCAGGCTTGGTGGCAAGTGCCTTTATCCAGTGAGCCATCTTGTTGACCCGGAAGACAGCTTTAATATAATAGGTGACAAGGTCTTATGGATCACAATAGTGTATGCAGCCCATGTGACCAGAATGCCATGGTGAAAGTGGGGAAGGGGGTGTGCCTGTGTGCTCATAACTTGGGAGGAAGAGACAGGTTGATGGCCAGTTGGCGGCCAGCTTGAGCAAAATAGCAAGATCCTGTCTTAGAGCAAAATAGAACTAACCAAGACAAAAACAGACAACTGCAAAGCAAAGCACAACGAAGTGATCTCATGTCGGACTGCAGCCGAGTGAGCGCCTCTGGCCCCACTGAGCCAAGCTGCCACCCTCACAGGCCTGCCAGGGCTTTTCTTTGCACTTGACCCATTTCTGCCAGCTGAGTTACAGACTCTCTTGCAAATGTCCTCTGGATGCCAACTCAGTAGTCTTTATGGAACTGACTGGTGTCACCTTTGTCTCAGCGGTTTTCAGGCCTTTGTTTGTTTATTTATTTATTTATTTATTTATTTATTTATTTTGGTCTTAGGCCTTTGTTAAGTTCTTAATTAAGCAGCTTTTGAAAGCTAGCTCTATCTACTGGTACTTACTGCAGCAATAGGTTGAAGAAAAAATTATTGGCCCATTGAATTACTAAATTCATCATGTATTCACATAAACAATGCCTTCTAAATGAAAAAATAGCTGTATTTCTCGGAACAATAAAATATGTACTGAGAGAGTGGCTTTTCTTTTTTTTTCTTTACAAAATTATTCAAGGGTTGGCTTCAAAGAAAGCAGCTGGAGTTTTAGGGATTTACAGATTGCTTCTCCATGCAATCTGTCACCATGTGGTGTTTTGGTTTTGGTCTGGGAAGAAAATCAGCCTCATGCAGGCGTTGTGTTGGAAAAGGGACAAAAGTTTTAATAGCCTTTTCAATAATTGTGGATATTCTTGAAAAGTCTACAGAACTTGACAAGTGGCGAATTCTTAAAGGTTAATTGAATGTGGATGGGATCTGAGTCTCTGTCAATACACTTTTGTTACATGACAATCTGCTGGTCTGTGTACAACTATTTTGCTCATGAATGGGGCCCGAGGTAGCTCCCATCAATCACATGGAAAATATCACATCACGGAGTTATAACTGAGCTTCCAAGTGTTGATATTCTCCGTGATACCATGTCAAGAAAATCGCAACTGTGGTTCATAGCATCCCCGGTCTCAGCAGAAAAACGTTAAGTATCAGGAATTGGCCAAGGGTATTAGTGGAAGAGAACAACTTTTCACAACTCTCCAATTTGTCCTTGAAAGCTTGGATTTTTATCTCTGACAGCAAAAATTCTTGGTTATTTTCCTAAAAGTGACAGGCTGACTTTGCTCATTTGAGAGAAAATGACTGCATGTAGGCAGGTTTGGGTAAACACAGTTCATTATTCTTTGAAGGAAAGGGGGAGTCAGGAGTGTTTACTTGAAGTGACCTTTGACCTGACAAGGTAAAGGTGTGCTCTTCATTTATTTCCGGTCCTAGCAGGAGGTTAAGATTTGGTGCTGGAGGGCTGAGAGCCTAGCCTTGTAACATTTACTCCTTCAAGGAGAATATTCTAAGTGGACTTGACATTTTTCCTGGCCATCCTGGATAATGGTGAAGCCCCTGAGAAAAATGACAAAACCGTGGCTTGCATTGCCATGAAAGAGAGGCGATTTTTCTCACCATTGTTTTGTATCCTTGGTACCAAGGTCATTATGGAAAATGACTTGTCTCTTCTTCCTTCTCTTTTCTTTCTACTCATCTTCCTCATTTCTGTCCTCTTCTTCCTCCTTCATTTTCTGCACCTGTAATCTTTTTTTTTTCTTTCTTTTTCTAAACACCTCAAGTTTAGTTTTGCCAATTTGGCAAAATCCAATCTCCAAAGAACTCTAAAGTCCATACTTCAGGGGAGGACGGATATGACACTGCAAGTGGGGAACGCTATGCCTGGTGTCATGAAGAGGTGGCAGTCAAAACACTCAGTGCCATTTCAAATATTGAATGAAACTGCTCTTTAGATAAGTGGGCTATTTTATTTTATTTTTTATTTTTCTTGTTTGACCCTGAGAGCCATGTCGTGTCTCCATTTTAGCCACTCTATGATTTTCTTTCATTGGCTCCTTGGGAATGGCTCCAGGTCAATTTCTCAAAGGTGCTTAGTTGCTTTCTTCATTTCTGTTCTCTTTTTGGGTCTTCCTGCTCTACAGCCTTCCTGGGGCAGCAGCTTGGGCTCCCTGGGCTGTCTGTCAAGAAACCAATTGAATGCTCCTTGAAGCTTTGTTAAAGAGGAAACAGAAGCTGGCTAATTAAAATGAGCTTCAAAAGTATTTAAAACGACTTTTCTTTTGAACATTGCTGGCTTTCTAGATAAGAGGAAAAAGGAACAAGGCTCACTTCTTGGGTTCCACCTGGAGTCCGGTGCTCTCTTCCAAGGACATGCCTGAGAGCTCCCTCTGGGTCTAGCTGCAGAGAAGACAGGAACAGGGACAGGAAGGAAGCAGATCATAGAGAGGCAGGGGGTGTTGGCAATCTGTGTGGTTTACTGTTTTAATAAAATTGGCTCTGAGGAAAGAGATGATGAGGAGTGGAACCCCAGGTAGGAAGAAGGGCTTTTATTAGGGGGCACAGGACACACTGAAATCAGCCATAGGAAAGAGACCTACAGTAGGGGAAGTGGAGATGGGGCAGACTGGACGGTGGGGTGTAAGCAGTGGATGAGAGATGGAATCATTGGAGATAGGGAGAGATGCAAGAAAAAGGGCCAAAAGCCTCCTTGTCTGAGGCAAGTGGTGGTAGATGGTTGGGCAGAGCCATCATGAAGTTCTTTAACATTATGTTGAATTGATAAAAACCACATGGCCATAGTACATTAACTATGACAGACCACCATTGCCTCTCTCTACCTTCAAAGACTTTGACTACCCTGTGATAAAGCCCCACTTCCCTCAAAACTCCCCATTCCATTCTTTCCCACTTCCTAGCAACCTCTGCCTCTGTCCATGGCTTTGTTATTCTGGAGATTTTAAATGGAATCATACTGAGTGGACCCTTTGTGTGTGGCCTTTTTCACTCAGTAGATTTCCTATTTCACACTTGTTTTAGAATAGTCTAGTACTTCATTCCTTTTTATGGATGAATAATGTTAACATTCTGTCATGGGAGGGCAGTAACGAGTTCTGTGCCCCCTATCCAAAAGTGGTTTGGGTTTTTAAAATTTTGGGAAATGAGACCCAAGTCTAAATAGGAGATCCATTTCTATTTGACTTACATCTTATCCGAATATCTGTGTTTGTTTTTAAGACAGGCTTTCTTTGTGTAGCCCTGGACCAGGCTGTCCTTGAACTTAGAGGTTCACCTGCCTCTACCTCCCAAGTTCTGGGATTAAAGGTGTGCGCCGCCATTGCCCAGGGTTGCCCAGGTATCTTAACGGCAATTTCATTCAATATTTGAAAGAGCACTGAAGGCTTTGACTGCCATGTCTCCATGAAACCAGGTATAGGATTTCCCACTCAAAGCGCCATGTCTGTCCTCCACTAAGGTGAGGACTTTGTAGCTTCTTGGAGGTTGGAATTTCAGATGGGTTTGCTTACCATGTTTATTTATTTATCACTGATGGGGGCCATGTTATTTTCTTCTCTGCTTCTAGTGAATAGTGTTGCTATGATAGTTGAATGTCTGTTTGCTTCCCTGTACTCCCGAGGAAAGGAATGACTCCATCTCATAGGTGCGTGCATTTTTAAGGAGCAGCCACGCTGTTGTCTGCAGCGACAAAGCCACTTGACAACCCTACCTGCAGGGTACAGGTGTTTGTTCTTTCCACATCCTCACCAGATTTTGACCCTTGACATTTGGCTGTGTGCTGTGTGAGGTGGCATTTCACTGTAGGGTTTTCTTCTTTCCTGCCTTTCTTTTTTACTTCCTGTCTTCTGTCTTGGTGTTATGTTGCTGTGAAAAGATACCATGACCAAGGCAACTCTTATAAAACAAAGCATTACCTGGGAACATGCTTATAGTTTCAGAGATTAGTCCAGTACCATGGTGGAGAGCATGGCAGCACACACGGTGCTGGAGCAGTAGCCGAGAGCCTTACCACCTGATTCATCCACACAGTGAGGGAGGTGGAGTCAATGAGCCTATCATAGGCTTTTGAAACCTCAAAGTCCACCCCCAGTGATGCACCTTCTTCCATAAGGTCACACCAATTCCAACCAGACCATACCTCCTAATCCTTCCAAACAGTTCCTCACCAGCTGACTAGGGACTAAGTGTATAAATATATGAGCCTGTGGAGGCCCGTTCTTATTCAAACCAACCTTCCCTCTCTCCTTCCTTCCTTCCCTCCCTTTCTCCTTCCCTTCCTTCTTCCTTCCTTCCTAGGCAGGGTCTCACCCTGTCATCCTGGGTGTTTTGGAATTCACTGTGTAGACCAGACTGCTCTCTAAATCACAAAGATCCACCTGCCTCTGCCTCTGGACTGAAGGGATTAAAGGCCTGTTCTGCCATGCTTAGCACTCTTCTCTCTCCCTAATCATGAGTGATGTTGATCAGTAACATTGTTTGTGCCTTTGGAAAACACATTATAAAATTCTACATCCAAACTAAATCTGAGTTTACTCTTTTTGTGTATGAGGCTGGGCTGGGTTACAAGATGACGGAAAGTGGAAGAGGGCCCTTTGTTGAGTTGTTTGGGTTCAGCCACTCTTGGGATTCCAGATGCTTTGTCTCTGACTTGTGGCAGAGGGTTCAGCCTCCCTGCTAGACTAGGTCAGAGCTGGGAATCCTGCTCAGAACTCACCAGTTGCTCGGTGACGGATGGACTCAGCAAGGTTACCCCAGGCCCTCTTGAGCTGTTGCCATGAGCACAATCCTCTATGCTTCTGGCTGCTGTTAGTTTCCACAGCCTCTGGACAAGGAATCCGAGCAATCGGAGCTGGGTCTCTAGCCTCAGTTGGAGCTCCAGGTTATGCTTTGGCTAAAAGTAAAAGGTTGGTTGATTTTTAGGGAATAAGCAATAAGATAGAGAGGATGGTAAATTAATATTGCCTTGAGAAGGGCCAGGACACACAGCAACTCCAACCTCTGTCAGACAGTCAAGACCATTATCTGGGTTTCTTTCATCTTTGCACTCCAAGAACAATCCTGAGGGTCTGGCCTAAGCCTATCTGTCTGTTTCTTATTGGAACAAGATCATTTCATGCTAACATCCTTTCACATAATGGGCATGTTGAGGCTACAAAGATCAGTGCTTCAGGCATTATTCCCCTCCAAGTCACAACGGGGGATATTTTCTAGTTTAGTGGTGGTTCCAAGTCAATAAGAGATGGAGAAGCTGACTCCAGAGGGAAAGGCCTCTGTTCCCCTTGGAATTCACCAGCTGGCCGGTGATAGCTAAACTCAGCAAGGTTACCCCAGGCCCTCTTGAGCCTCTGCCATGAGCACAATCCTCTCTGCTTCTGGCCGCTGTTGGTTTCCAAACAGCTTCTAGGCAGGGAATCGGAGCTGGGTCTCCAGCCTCAGTTGGAGGTGGTTATATGATATGCAGTAGGATGTCATTTAGGCCTTGAATGCGGAGAAGCACTCGGAGGATTCAAGCTTGAAGGCCTTCGGCTTGGCAAAAGTGCAATATTCCAGAGTTGTGCAGAATTCAAAGGTCATTAATTATACAGAACATCAAAATGACCATTTATACATTTTGTGGCAACAGTCATGATAGTTTGCCAAAAATGGGAAAACTGGAGCAGACAGAACACATCTTGGCAGCGGTTTATACAATATCATTTGTACACTTCATAAATAAGTGTATGTGTGTGTTCAGCTGTGTGTCTACAAAAAACACAAAGGAGTTTTTTCTCCATAGTCAGTCCAGACATTATAGTGCAGTGTTTTCCTGACTTCTGTAGAATATTTTTGTTTCTTCATCTTTTTGTCTCTTAATCTTTTTAATTTCCTTGTAAGGATTTCTCTGAGCGTGTGTATGCATATATGTGTGTACATAGACCAGAAGGCAGTGTTGATGTCTTCCTTTTTTTTTTTTTTTTTGAGACAGCATCTCATTGAACCTGGAGCTTGCTAATTTGACATGACTAGATGTCCAGCAAGCCCCAGGGATCCTCCTGTTTGCACCTTGCACCTCCTCAGTGTTGGGATTACCCAGCTGTTTCTGTGGGTGTAGGGAATCAAACTCAGATCTTCATGCTTACACAGCAAGTGTTTTACCTACCGAGCCTTCTCACCAGTCTTAGAGTTCCTTCATTTGGTTCTGGTCTTATCCTTCCTTTTGCACTTCCTGGGTTTGTTTTATTTCATATAGCTATAAGCACTGGAAGGTAAAGCGTAGAGTAGGTGGGTATAAAGTGGAGTTGAACACAGTCATGCAAAATAGATAAATTAACCATCATTGGCAGAGATATTAATATCCAGTAGAAAATAAACACTAAAGTGCTGAGTCAGAGATGGGCATGTGGTGCACTCCTGTGATCCCAGCACTCAGGGAGGCAGAGGCACGTGGGTCTCTGTGAGTTCGAGGCCAGCCTGGTCTACAAAGCGAGTCCAGGACAGCCAAGGCTACACAGAGAAACCCTGTCTTGAAAAAACAAACAAAACAAAACAACAAGGTAGGAGCTGAGTCAGATATCAATCATGAAGGCACAAGTGACAGTAGACAGACTTCTGAGGAGCCCACAGGAGATGTCTGGGGCTTAGCTAGGGACACTGGGAATTTATAGTGGGGTCAAGTTGCTTTCCTCTGAACTTGAACTATTTCCCTCACTCTCCAGTCAGAGCTTGCTCCTCTGTTAGGATTTCTCCCATGTGCTAAAGTTAAGGGGGAGGGAGCAGAGAAACTGTGTTATCTAAAATGAGAAGCAGAAGCCAATCCAACTTTCGCCTGGAGGGCTTTTTCAAGCTGCTAAAAGAAGTGAAAATGTGAGAAGTTGGGGCTTCCATATTTAGATCAGCACGACACCATCCCTCCATTTTCTACCACCAGCATAATTCTCTCTGCAAATTAATCATCTACACTCCATTACATCTATAGAGTCACCCGATACCCACGAGGCAGCAGGTCCACAGCTGTGCCCTCCAGGAAGAGCCTGTGACACCCACACCGACTTCCCCCAGAAGTTTGGCTCTACAGAGGGAAACCCACGCTCTGCTTTCTAGCTGTTGGATCATTGAACAGTGGACTTCCCCCACCCCAAGTCAAAACTACCCCAGGAATCTCATGCTTAGGTTCTAGGTCATGAAAGAGCTTGTCTCTGGGGAAGAGATTGCACAAGGTTCTGACAACTTGATGGACCGGACAAGCTCGCCTCTTAGCCGCAGCCAGTGGTGGGTGGGACCACACTGTGAGCACGACTGTTTTGTTACACCCACATCTCTTCTGCCTCCAGTGAATTCTAAACTTCATGTCAGGACTTGGAAGATAGGCTTGAAGGGTCAGTTCTCTGACCTGCTGATTTGTTCCTCTTTCTAATGTGGCCATATTGAATAAATCTTTCCTCTTTCCCCCACTGTTTTTGTCTCTTTAATTGGAGCAGTAGGGATAAATGTCTCACTGAGCCTATCTTCTTGGGCCTACAAGAGTCCAGACTTCTACCAAAAAAAAAAAAAAAAAAAATCTGATAATCTAGGGTTTTTAATAAAGCTGGAATATAAACTTTAAAATGTTCATAGTGTTTTTTATTTTTATTTTTTTTATATTAACTACAGTTTGTATCCCAGCTGTAGCCCCCCTCCTTCATCCCTTCCCAATCCCACCCTCCCTCCCTCATTTCCTCCCATGCCCCTCTCTAAGTCCACTGATTGGGGAGGTGCTCCTCCCCTTCCATCTGATCCTAGCTTATCAGGTCTCATCAGCACTGGCTGCATTTTCATCCTCTGTGGCCTGGCAAGACTGCTCCCCCATCAGGGGAAGGTGATCAAAGAGCCAGACACTAAGTTCACGGCAGAGACAGTCCCTGTTCCCCTTACTCGGAAACCCACTTGGAGACTGAGCTGCCATGGGCTACATCTGTGCAGGGGTTCTAGGTTACCTCCATGCATGGTCCTTGTTTGGAGTATCAGTCTCAGAAAAGACCCCTGAGCCCAGATTTCTTGGTTCTGTTGCTCTCCTTGTGGAGCTCCTGTTCCCTCCAGGTCTTTTTATCTCCCCCTTCTTTCATAAGATTCCCTGCACTCTGCCCAAAGTTTGGTTATGAGTTTTAGCATCTGCTTTGATACCCAATTGGGTAGAGTTTATCAGAGGCCCTCTCTGGTAGGCTCCTGTCCTGTTCCCTGTTTTCTCTCTCTTCTGTTGTCCATCCCATTAGCCTTTCTGAGTGAGGATTGCTCATCTTACCCAGGGTCCTCCTTCTTGCTTAGCTTCTTTAGGTGTGTTCATAGTGTTTCTATGGGCCTACCATGTTTACCTTCGTTTTGAGCAGGAAGATGTTTCAGTTGCCTAATTATAAGAGAAAAGTCAGGATGACAGCAAATACTTAGTTTTTTTTTTTTCTTTGTTTGTTTTTTTGTTTTGAGATAGGGCCTTTTATGGTGCCGGCCAGTCTTGAACTCCAAATCTTCCTGTTCTCCCACCTGTACTGGCATGTCTATCTAATGTCTCATCATGTCTATCTAATACCTAACGTTTAAAGGCTGCTGTACCTGCTTCTTGCCTTAGGCAATACTGGCTTGCATGTTGTTACAGATGAAGTTTGAGACTTTGTATGCCAGTAGAGGCCAGTTGTCTCTGGTAGAGATCAGAGTTAAGGTCAGGCTGCAATACTCACTGAAATAGCATTGCTTAATTCCCTGCAGCCTTAGCTTCCCCCTCCAGTAACAAGAATGGTGACAGTGGCTGTGTCATACTGCTGTGGCATGTAGATAGTGCTGGGTTAGTAAAAATGAAAAGTTCTTGTAGAAGTTAATGCAGATCTTATATGTGGGGCTACTTTGAAAAGGCCGATGCCCAAACTTAATCTGGTTAAAGTGCAGTGAATAGGAGACCATGTTGATTTGCTCTAATTGGCCCATATGATGGGGCATGTTTATCAATGACCCCCCCCAAAGACTTCAAGCACATCCCTGAAGAAAAGGTGGGGGGAGTGTACAAGCTTGAAGATGTGCTGGACAGCTGTGAAATGCTGGCTTTGGCTGTCAAAGAACAGCTGTTGTTATCAGCGTGAGACCTGCACAAAATCAAGCCTGGCAGAATCCTAGCATAGATGGGGAAGTGAAGTCATCACTGGGGCATCCCCGGACAAGACAGCAACCAGTACCTGTGGATTGGTAAAGGGGGTGGAGATGAACCACTCCAGGGCTTCAGGGAGCTGCACCTGCTTAATTGTGCATGAGTGGAAGCTTATGACTGGTTAGCATATTACCTTGAACTGGGTAGTGAGTGCTCACTAGGCTCTCTGTGTGGAAGAAGCATATTGAAAGAGCTGTGTAGAGTACAGACTTGTCACCAAGCCAGCCACCTGCTACTTACACTACGTGAGAATTCAGTGTTCTAACTTCTGGGGCACCATGTGCCGTGCTTCTCATTTAGAAGCGCAGCGTGACAAGTAAGGTGGCCACCAGGTTATATCTGCATTTTCTCCCCAGGCCTCTCCCCCCCCCATGGAGGAGCTGTTGGTGGTTGATATCTGCCAGGGAGAGAGAATCATTCTTCTTTGAGGGTGCAGCTACTAATCCGTTTCCCATGCTTCCACACCCCCCACACACATGGGCAGTACTAACCAGGAAGTAGATTACTTTAAAAAAAGGAGAAGATATGAAATTAGAGGGGGAACCTATTGGAGTTGGAGGGAACATGGATATGTATGCGTGTGTGTGTGCATGTAATCATATCTCATTGTTTACATGTATATAATTCTCAAAGAATTCATAGCAATAATAGTAATAATAATAAAAAGGAAAGTCTTCCTGATTGAAAGTGGCATACATGGCATACAGTCCCCTAACAGTCACCTCCCCAGGGCCTCTGTTAAGCCTGGCACCTTCCTGCTCTCACTCGTTCTGCCTTAAACTACCTCAGGTGCTTCTGGCCAATATAACTTCCTTTAATTGGCTATGATTGCATTTAATTTCCTTCTTGGAATTCTAGTTTTAAAGCCTAATTGTTGGAGGAAAGTTGCAACTTGCATCTTGGAAGCCAAGTCCCCAGCTTGCGCTGCATTTTCTGGCTTGCGTTTTTGAAGACTTGTGCCGCTGGCCAAAGAAATCTCCCATCAGTTGCTCATCTTCCTTTTTGCCCATTGTTCTGAGGCTCTGACCTCCTAACTGCATTTTAGCTTTATAGTTAAGACATAAATGTATTGACAATTTTATCTAGAAACCTGTACTCAACGAGTTTGTGATTGTTCCTCAGAAGAGACTTGATAAACGGGTCTTAAAAATATGACAGATGTGTAGTTATCAGTGGGCAGGAATGGTAGAAGACAGTGTACATTAAAAAATTATTATGAAGGTACATACTTAGGAACTAGTTCCTTCAGAACATTCTTTATCTTTTACTGTATAGCCTATGCTGGCTTGGAACTTATTATGTAGCCCAGGCTGGCCTCTAACTAGCAATCAAGACATGCTTTAAGGAACTAAAAGTGTCTAGGAGCTGGGAGATGGCTCAGTGATAAACTCACTTCAAGAGGAAGTGAGTTGAAATCCCCCAAACCCATGTAAAGCTGGGCATGACAGCAAGCATCCATTGCCCCTAGGAGGAGATAAGAGGCTGAGGCAGAAGGATGCTCAGAAGCTTGTGGACCAGTTTGCCTAGTGTATGAACCAGCAAAATGACTAAGGTACCGTGCCTCAGATGGTGAAGACTGATGCCTGAGGCTGTCCTCTGACTTCCATAGGTGTGCTAGGACACGTGTGCCCAAACTCACGTATACACACACACACACACACACACACACACACACACACACACACGGGTGGGGGGGAGAGATTTTAAAAGTGACTGAGTGACTGGCAGGTCCTGCCCTGTTGAGCAGAATATGTCTATGACTCTCTGGGGGTTGGGGAATCCTTTAAACATCAACTTAGTAGGATGTTTGGATTTCTTTCTTTCTTACTTTTTTTTTTTTTTTAAAGCTTAATTCCTTTGTGATAAAGGCATTGTCTTCTATTTAAATGCAAATGTATCTGAGATAGTAACACAGTAGGGTAT
Source organism: Psammomys obesus (assembly GCF_907164565.1). NCBI lineage: Eukaryota > Metazoa > Chordata > Mammalia > Rodentia > Muridae > Psammomys > Psammomys obesus. The sequence continues at coordinate 8,160,261 of NW_026593286.1, forward strand.
CCTCTATACTTAAAATTGGAATGACTTTGCATCATTAGGGATTGGTTTCACTAGAAGGCAAGGACAGCCTGGCAGGGTTGCCTAGAAGAACTAAGACCTGTGTTTGGGGCACAGGGTTTGAGAGACTTGTCAATAGGTCCTGGACTTGTGCTTGGGGAGGCTGGCGAAGTTTCAGCATTCCTGGCGACACCTCGTGGGTGACACCAATGGCTTGAGCGTCATTCCTTAGCAGAAGTCCAGTTACACACCTTTGGAGCAGATAGAAATGGGGCCTTCATGGTGGGCAGGGATCTGAGCCTGTTCAGGATTCCTTCTGTTTTTAATTTTAAAACCTTTCCAATATAAGGTTCTAAAAAGAATCATAATTAGAAGAATTTGAGGTTAGCCTGCGTTCTGAAGTGTGTGGTGGCAATACCACAGGGTACCCTGTCTTTGGAGGCCTGCCTGTGTGAAGCCCTCCTGTCCCCAAATGGATCTGCGTTGGCTCAAAAGCTTCCACATTGAGCAGCTCCATGGAACAGACATCACCACGGAGGCTGTTGGAAATGAAATACAGGCATCCTCTTCTGAACCAAGAACTGAATTACAATATCCTTGTCTAGGTATCACAAATGACTCTGAAAAAAAAGCAAGCAAGCAAGCAAGCAAGCAAACAAACAAAACCCAAACATGCCAGCTTGTAGTGGTTAAAAGACATTAGGGGGCTGGAGAGAAGGCTTAGCAGTTAGGAACACTTGCTGCTCTTGTAGAGGACCTAGCTTCAGCGCTCAGTTCCCAGCACCCACATGGTGGCTCATAACCACCTGTACCTCCAGTTCCAGGGGTCCCAGTGTCCTCCTCTGACTTTCATAGACGCCAGGCATGCTCACGGAATATGTACATACACTCAGGTAAAACACTCATTCACAAAACAAAACAAATAAAAAACACCCACGAAAAACACCCATGATTCGTTAACCAAGAAAACTTTCAAAGATATGAAACGAGCTAACATTTCCACATTCAAGTTTATATGCAGCTTTCTTTCCCAGTTAGAACTGGAGGACCATTTCATGATCAAAAGAAAGACATTTCTTTATGCGTCCTTCAGAGATCACAAATAATTGGGAAGCAAGCAGAGTTAATTTTGTATGAACATTTTATGTTGATGAGTTTCTTTTGAAGATTACTAAAATGATTTCTTTCTAATTATTCTGCAGAAATGTTTATTAGGCATAACCTGCCTTTTGTCTACCATTAAAATGATGAAAGCAATGTGTTTAATGAAATATGGTTAATTCTAGTGAATGACAGGCCCTTTCCACCTTTTCTGATGTAATTTCAGTTTGTGTAGGCATATATTTCATAAAGCAGTTGAGGCCATGACTAGATCAAGGATTCTATAGATAGAAAATATACCAAATTGAAAAGTGGAAAAACTATCTTTTTTTAAAAAGATAGTTTTATTTTGTGCATATAAATGTCTGATTGATGACCCAAGGAGTCCAGGAGAGGGCACCTGGAACCCTTAGAACTGGAGTTACAGATGGTTATGGGTCTCTCTGTGGGTGCTGGGAACCAAACTCAGGTCCTCTGCAAGAGCAACCATTGCTCTTAACCACTGAGCAATTATTCCAACCTCCATGAAAAAAATTGTTTTTGAAATGTGTTTAGTCAAATCCATTAGTATCTAGAATCATATAAACCTCTTAGATCTTAGGTTTTGATGTTAATATTCTCTGTTTAGGTGAATGTACTCTTATTTCTACCAAAATAATGGGATGAAAATGTCATTAACTCCCAAGAAGGACTCAAACTGATCCCTTCTGCTAGCTTTATTGTTTTTTTGCTCACAATCTGCGTCTGATTTGAGTAGTGCACAAAGGCACATAAACTGTAGAATTGCCTATTAGGAAGAAAATAGGTGCAAAGGCTAAGGCAGAGGAGAACTGTTAAGTCAATCAGAAGGAATCTGAAGCTGGGTTAAACCTGTACCTGTTCAGAGGAGGCCTGTGTGACAGCTAGAGATAGGAGTTGGGCGCAGTGACTCATGCTGGCTAGCTGTGGCCCATGGTCTTAGAGACCACACGTGTTTACAGATGATGAGAGATGGGGATATTGGGTCTCAGAACAGAGAGAGGGCAAAGAACCTTGTCCCAGAGCAGGGTGCTGAGTTGGTGCCTCATCATCCAAGCTGATGCTACACAGGAAGAGTTTTCCCTTTTCATCCTCCTGTCTCAGTGTCTTGAGTTTTTAATTATTAAAATCCCCCAGCCCCTCTAGTCACCCTGCCACTCTTACCTGTGGCTTCTTTTTCCTTACTTATTATGTCTTTCCCCCTCTACCCCACCACACTCACCCCTATCCCCGTGCTCACACACAAGCAATAAATACATAAATACAGCTTGCTAAGTATATTTAGTGCTGTTTGCCTGTGTGTTTTTAAGGCTGCCCACTTGGTATCAGGTCAGGTAGTTTATCCACAGGGAAGACCAATTCTCCCTCTCTCAGCAGTTCTTAATTGCCTGCAGCTTTTCGTCTGGGGATGGGGCCCCATGCAATTTCTCTGATCCATGCTGACATGTCAACCGGTGTCATCACTGTTCAGGTCTTGTTTAAGCAGGCATATTGTTGAGATTTCACAGGCAAAGCTTCTCTGCTATGTTTAGAAGACACAATTTTGCAACAGATTTCTTGGTTTTCTGGATCTTGCAGGTTTTCCAGCCTTTGTTCTGAGATGTTTCATGAGCCTTAGGTAGAGAGGTTGTATTGTAGATATATGAATTGAGTCAGGGTATCCTATGGTCTGTTGCTCTCTGCCTTATGGCTCTCGTAATGGTCTCTGTCTATTGGAAAGGGAAGATTCTTTGATGAGGGATAAGAGCTACACTTATCTATAGTATAAGATAAATATTTGAAATTTAATTAGAATTTATACTTATTTAGGAAAGTGGCAGAAATAGTTTTACATAGGTTTATAGTAGCAGGTATGATTTTCCTCCCATTGAATGGGGCCTAAGGCCAGTTAGACAGCTATCGGTTCCTGCCACTATTGCACCTTTTGAAATATCTCACCATGCTGGTCACCGATGTGATTAGTAGGCATCGAAGCTGGGTAGAACGATTCATTGCTTTTCTCCCTCGCCAGCCTGAATAAGTACTACAAAATCTAGTCTTCAGAGAGAAAGCTTTTAGGTTAGATCTAGCTCTAACCCTCAAGTCCTCCATAGCATGCGGTGTCTTCAGAAGCAATAGAGCCTTACCTTTAATTTCTGGAAGGCATCTAAGAGTGATAACAATTGCCTATACTGTGTATATTGTCTTGGGCTCCCCTGAACAACAACTCAAAAGGATGTTTCTCATACCTGGTACTGGGGCTTTTGTTAGATAGTCTATGCTTTTCACGGGGGATGCATTTTCATTCCAAGTGACATAACTTCATGTAATTATATATGCTTTTACATGGACTTATGTGCTATATGTAATTTTAGGTCAATATAAAATGATACGATTTCATATGACATTTTCAAGCATTCTTAGTCTTAGTTATCACTCTTGCCTCCTTCTCTTTCCGTATTGACATTTCTCCCCACTTCCCAATTAAAGCATCCCATTTTCCTCCTTCATCTGACCTGTATCTTGCTATAATCCCCTCTAGAACCCCTTCCCCAACCACATGATCCTTTTTTTACTTTCATGGTTTCTGTGGTTACTCCAGGTTATATATTCACATCCGAAGATTTGTTGTTAGGAACCTCAAACAAGAGAGAAGATGCAACATTTGTCTTTCTAGGACTCCGTTACTTCACTCAATATTTTCTAGTTCCATCCATTTAGGTGCAAATTTCATGATTTCATTTTTCTTTTCTTTACAGCAGAGTAGTATTCCATAGTGTCTATATGTACCACATTGTCACTATCCATCAGTTGAAGGACTTCTAGGTTGTTTCCATTTCCTGGCTATTGTGAATAGAGCAGCTGCGAACATGGTTGAGCAAGTAGCTGTGGGGTAGAATGGAGTCCTTTGGGCATATGCTAAGGCATGATCTATCTGGGTCATATGGCAGATTTTATTTTATAATTTTGAGAACTCTCCACACTTATTTCCAGAGTACTTGTATAAATTTTCAGTTCAACCAAAAGTGAATGAGAATTCCCCAACCCCTCACATTCTTGCCAGAACTTCTTGTCATTTATTTTTTTAAAAAATATTTATTGCTTTATTAATTACAGTTTATTCACTTTGTATCCCAGCTGTAGCCTCCTCCCTCAGCCCCTCTCAATCCCACCCTTCCTCCCTCTTCTCCTCCCATACCCCTCCCCCAGTCCACTGATAGGGGAGGAGGACCTCCCCTTCCATATGATCCTAGTCTATCAGGTCTCATCAGGACTGGCTGCATTGTCTTCCTCTGTGGCCTGGTAAGGCTGCTCCCCCCTCAGGGAGAGGTGATCAAAGAGCAGGCCATTGAGTTCATGCCAAAGACAGTCCTTGTTTCCATTACTAGGGAACCCACTTGGACACTGAGCTGCCATGGGCTACATCTGTGCAGAGGTTCTAGATTATCTCTTATGACCAAGTGGGCTTCATCCCAGGTATGCAAGGGTGGTTCAATATACAGAAATATATCAATGTAATTCACCATATAAACAAACTGGAAGGAAAAGAAAAACACATGATAATCTCCTTAGATGTTGAAGAAGCATTTGATAAAATCCAAACATTCGTTTATGTTTAAAGTCCTGGGGAGATCAGGGATACAAAGCACTTATCTAAACATAGTAAAGGCAATATACAGCAAGCCTATAGCCAACATCAAACTAAATGGAGAAAGACTTAAATCAATCCCACTGAAATCAGAGACAAGGCAAGGCTGCCCACTCTCTCCATATGTCTTTAACATAGTTCTTGAAGTCCTTGCTAGAGCAATAAGACAATTAAAGGAGATCAAGGGGATTTAATTTGGAAAGGAAGAAATCAAAGTATCACTATTTGCAGATGATATGATCGTATACCTGAGTGACCCCAAAAATTCAGCCAAGTGGCTGGATACAAAATTAACTAAAAAAAAAAATCAGTAGCCCTCCTGTATACAAAAGACAAATGGGCTGACAAAGAAATTAGGAAAACAACACCCTTCACAATAGCCACAAAGGACATAAAGTAAGTTGGTGTGACTCTAACCATGCAAGTCAAAGAGTGTATGAAAAAACCTTCAAGTCTCTGAAGAAAGAATTGGAAGAAGATATCAGAAGATGGAAAGATCTCCCATGCTCATGGCTTGGCAGGATCAACATAGTAAAAATGGTCATCTTATCAAAAGCAATCTACAGAGTCAATGCAGTCTTCATCCAAATTCCAACATGATTCTTCACAGACCTTGAAAGAAAAAATTCTCAACTTCATATGGAATAACAAGAAACCCAGAATCATCATTTGTTTTCTTAATCTTAGCCATTCAAAGCTGCTTTAATTTGCTTTCCCTAATAGCTAACTTTTTTTGAGGAATATCTTAGATAGTTTTATTTATTCTTTTGTGATCTGTCTGTTTCAATTCATGGCTTTTTTTTTTTTTTAAATTGGGTCATTCTTTTTTCTTTTTTTTCCTAATTCTTTATATATCCTGGATATTAATCCTATGTCAGATGTACAACTGTCAAAGATTCTCTCCCTCCTGCCTCTGACATAATCTGATTGGCCTGCTCTTTGATCACCTCCCCCTGATGGGGGAGCAGCCTTACCAGGCCACAGAAGATGACAATGCAGCTACTCTTGATGAGATCTGATAGACTAAGATCAGAAGGAAGGAGAGGAGGACCTCCCCTATCAGTAGACTTGGGGAGGGACATGCATGAAGAAGGGGAGGGAGGGTGGGTTAGGAGGGGAGGAGGGAGGGGCTTATGGGGGGATACAAAGTGAATAAAGTGTAATTAATAAAAGTTAAAAAAAATCCATAACACAATGTCTGTCAGGTTAAGCTTTGTGTATTTTTAGATCATTTTCCCCAAAAGAATACACAGAGAAATGATTAAATATGCAAGGAAAGAAAAAAAAAAAAGATTCTCTCCCACTCCGTAAACTTTCTCTTCATTCAATTTGATGTTTTCTTACCCGTTCAAAAGCTTTATAGTCTTATACAGTCCTATTTGTCAATTAGTGACCTTAATTTCGTACAAATAGAGTCCTGTTCAGAAAGTTCCTTCCTATATCTACATCTTTTTGGAACTTGTCATGTTTTCTTGTAGAAGTTTAGTGTTTCAGATATCACATTCAGGTTTTTGATCTACTTGAAGATGATTTTTGTTTAGGGTGATAGATAGGGTTCTAATGTCACCACTCTACATGAGGACATTCAGTGTTTGTCGAAGATGCTGTCTTTTCTCTAGCATATTTTTGGCTTCTTTGTCAAGTATCAGACGGCTGATATTGTTCAGGTCCTGTATTCTGTCCCATTAGTCTACATTAGTCTACATTACGCCAGTATCATACTGTTTTTTTTTTTTTATTACTATAGCTTTGTAATATCCTATATCTCTGTAATAGCTTGAAATCTGCTATGGTGATTCCTCCAGATTCATTATTTTTGCATAGGATTGCTTTTGCTACACTTTGGGTTCTAGGATGTTTAGGGTCTTGCGTTTTGATTGGTGGCAAAGGAATTCAATGATTGGAATTCAGTGATTCAATCCACAAAGTGTCAAGGATTGTCCTTAGGATGAATCAAGGGCAGTGAGAGTTTGGCAGGCACCTGGGAGTTTTTTTTCTATCAAGGGTCAGGTGCTGTACTTTCCTTGGCCCAGGTGCTGGTATAACTCCTGCCCGGTGGGCAGTCTTCATCCAATGTGATCAGCATCCTTGAGAGAGGACATGAACACATTGAGGAAAGGCCAGGTGAACATACTCTGAGAAGGCGTGGTGTCTACAAGCTAAGCAGACAGTTCTCAGAATAAGCCAGTCCTGTTTACACCTTGACCTATGACTTCTGTCCCCTGGATCGGTGACATGGTGGGTTGCCATGGCCAACCCACTCACATTGAAGAACTATATCGTGGTAGTCATCACAGACAAGTATAGGGAGATCTGGAAGAAGCCCATGAAGTCGCTGTTGGCACGCTGCAGTGACACAAAGTACCTCCACACAGTGGTCCTAGGGACTTATTCTCCTCAGTGGGCCTCGGCCTCAGGCTCACTGGATCCGAGAGTGGAATAGGTTCATCGCCTTCGGATTCTGCGCAGCAGTGTTTCTCTCGCCATCATTTCAGGATGGTATGCGTTGATGCCTCGTTTCTATTCAGTCTTTGGCACACCTCTGTGTACTATCAGCTGAAAGAATGTCTTTACAGTGAGATTGGATCTGCCCCCACCTGCCTCTGGCTAGCTTCGTGGCATGCTCTGCTTCCACTTGGCAAAATAATAGATGGCAGTTCTGTGAGGTCAATGGGAGGATTAGTGGAAGCGGTACTCGTGATCTGTGATCCACGGTGGGGTCTTCTCCGCAGCATGAGAATTTGGCATGTATCCGGTTCTTGTCCTATTTTCGTCTTCAGACGGCGTTTCCACGGGCCTTATCATCTCTGCTCCCATGGGCAGTAACCCCAGGTGGCTGTTGAGAGCCTCTGCATTCTCTAATAACTCTTTCTCATTAATAATTTATAAATAACATTTCCATTTTTCTAAAGCTTTTTTTTCCTTACAATTTTCTTTTGTTATAACAAAAGAAAGGACTAGGAGGCCAAATGGAATTTTAAAATGAGAAAGTAGGATGGTAAGTGTGATATCAAGGGTTTTATTTTATTTTATTTTTTCTGAGGCTGGAGGTGGGGGAGGAGGAAATATAATAAAAGATAAAGTTTCACTGACGTAAAGTCGAACTTTACTTTTGTTTCAGTTAGAGTGAGGCAGCTGATAAGTACAAAGCTGTTACTGAATTACAGATTAGGGCTGATGACATGGAAACCTCGTGCCTTACCCCAGACACCTGAGGACTGCTGAGAACATTTCAGATGCCAGGATGTGGTTGGAAAATGATTCTGAATGGTCCCGTTCTGCAAACACATACATCTAGGTTTAGGAAAGCTTTTTACAATATTTTCTGAAAGTCACTTCCTTTCACCTTCCCTGGGGAATAAAGTTAACTGTATAGTCCTTTTAAAGAGTGGATAGACTCACATTATTGGCATTTACTGGTTTCTATTGTTTAAAAAAAAAGATTATTTTATGTGTATGAGTGTTTGCACTGCATTTATATGTTGTGTCTGATAGCCTTGAAGGCCAGAAGAGGGCATGGGATTCCTTGGAACTGGAGCTATAAACCATTGCACGCCAACATGTTGGTGCTGAGAATTGAACCTGGGTCCTCTACAAAAGCAGCCCAGTCTCTTAGCCATGGAGCCATTTATCCAGCCCTTTGTTTACTATTTGAAATTTAATGTTTAAACCAAAGGAATGAATTCATGATGGTCATGTCTAAAACACAATGTTTGGGTGGTGTGTATAGTTCTGTTTAATGTTGGCTTTTAAGAAGATAGCTACTACATTTAATCGACTCAGAAGCGCAATGGTGTCTAGGACTGATTCAAAGTGAACAGTGAACAGTAAGAGTGTGTTTTTGAAATTACAAATATGATTTATCATAGAGCAGGAAGACCTAGCCAGGAGACAGGAAGTGCAAGCATACAGTGCTTTGTGAGCTTTCCTTTGAGCACTGTGTTCCCCCAAAGAGGCATCAATGTGTCTCCATGGCCAGGTTCCAGATGCTCTTGTGTGGCCTCAGCTATGGAAAAAGACATTTATAGGCACTTGGACAATGTAAGAGAAGTCTCTTAAATTTTGTATCCAAATAATCCTTTTTGCCTGTTGAAACACTGAGTCAGGGTTTTGCAAAAGGCTAAATCCCTTCTAGTCTAGGCGTGCTGGACTGTCCTTTCATGCCTTGTAGCTGCCGCTCATTTACACTTAGTCAAAGGAAGCTATGTTAGAGGTTTTTAGAAAACAATTTATTTTTATTTATTTAGTGCTCTGTGTGTGTATGCGTGTGTGTGCGCACATACGCGCCTGTGTGTGTGTGTGTGTGTCAGTATGTGTGTGTATGTCTGCACATGTGTCTCTCTGTGTGTGTGCCTCTCTGTGTGTATCATGTAGAGGTTAAAAGAGTATGTCACATGCTCTTCTTTCCACTCTTCACCTAGTCCACTGAGGCTGTGTCTTTCCCCAAACCTTGGTCTCAAATTTTCCTGGCCAGATCGGAAGCCAGCAATGCCTGCTGGGCTCATATCTCTGCTCTGCTCAGAGCTGGCGTTATTTCCTGGGTGCTGGGATCTGAAGTCACACTCTCATAATTGCACACACAGCAAGCATTCCTTACCACTGAGCCGTCGCTCCAGTGCAATGGTTAGAATTTTCTATCCTTAGTGTTTATCAACTCTAATTTTAGGTTCAGTGACCATCTAGTCTGGTTTTCACAGAAAACCTAATGGAGCCTTAGATGAAGATAATATGACAAGGTTTCTGAAGTCTTGGTTGCCTGAGGTTCATTGCCTTTGGGGGCATCTGGATAGTCTAGGCTGGAATCTGGCTCCTGCTGTGTAGTTATAGGAGTGACAGAAGAAAGTTAGGACTCTCCACCTCCTAACCTAACACTCACTTTCGTGACACAACCTCTCTGCAAACAGATCTGCTGAAAGCTCTCATTCCTGGAATCATCTTTATAGACAGTGGTTCCTGGAACTCCTCCAAAAGCAAGGAGTGAGTAAATTTCAGATGATGCTTCTCAGTGCTGCGGGTAACGTAGGGAAGTCTGCAGAAAGTTTACTGTCAGCCACTTTGGGATGGAACTCTTCTCTTCATGCTGAGGCTCAGGCTGGGCATGCCCCATTCATGACCCCTGGATGCTAGGGAAGTAGAGCAGTGGGCCCGCCGCCACCTTCCTTTGGCTGACCCCTCTCTTCAGGCACTTAAATGGAAATGGGCTGCTTAAATGGAAATATGCTCTGTTTCTTGATCCATGTCTACAAGGGGAAAATATGTCAGCCCCTTAGGGCAAGCTCAGCTTTTCCTGCATACAGGGCTATGAAATAAATCTCTGGAGTGAGACTTGCACAGAATGCTCCTCACCACTGTCCCCCAACGACGGCAGCAGCTGGTTCCTCTGGGGTGAGCAGGGCATGACACTGAAGTGGATTCGACACTTTCTATTTCCTTTCTTGGTCCTTAGCCAGATTCTCAAAATAAGAACAACACAATGTTATGGAAAAATTTCAGCCTATATGAAAGCACAGAGCAGTACAGCACTGTGTCTACAGTGTTGGCTCCACTAATCGTCATGTAGACATGTTTTGACCCTGCCAACATCCAGATGCTTAAATGGGAATAACCCAGATGTCCTCTGGAATCCAGCTGGTCTCTGGTGTAAAACAGTGTCGGCTGGGAGAGTCCTTTATAGCAGAGTGGGTTGAAGCGTCTTTGCTGCATTTTCACAGGCACGGGGACCTGTTAGGCACTCATGGTTCAGGATGCTCTTTTGAATCCTTGTTCCAGTTAGGCTCTTTGTATGAACCAGTGGTCAATACAAACAAGTGGGATTATCTGTGATAGAGAGAGAGATCGAGACAGAGATAGAGACAGAGATAGAGATAGATAGATAGATAGATAGATAGATAGATAGATAGATAAAGAGGATGTTGATCTTGTATAAAACACTCCTACAATATCTGCTTACTTATCAATTTAGTGAAATACCAACATTCAGAATAATTGAAATCCTAGATTTAAGTAGTTCCCCTTTGGCAAAGGATTGAGGAGATTCTCTATATAAGTCAAAAATTTTGTTTTCATGACAAATTACCTGAGGGAAGCTTTTAAAAGAGGAACAATCTATTTTGGCATATGGTTTCAGAGTTCATGGCTGCCTGGTTCCCTCACTCTTAGGCCCATGGCAAAGCAGAAAGACTACAGTGGAAGGGTACTAGGAGGAGGAGGCTTCTCACCTCATAGGAACAGAGAAACAGGACAGGGAGAAGAGAGAGGAGACTAGAGACAAATTGATATATGTGCTACCATATTCCCTGTCCTCTCATATTGATCTACACTCCTTAGCACTGTGTAGCAGAGTGTATCTATTGTCGCGCTGCTACCTTCCAAAGAGTGTGTCTATCTCTTACATTACAGCATAAGCTCCACAAGCAGGCAGAGTTTCCCTCTGTTCTTCAGCACTTCTCTAGAACCCACAACACCATGACACACGGTGGGTGCAAAGCATGCTTGCTGAATGAGTGGGATTAACAAATAAGTGCTGGGTGGCATCTATTCTAGATGACCAAGAAAGAACAAGTTATTTTATAGTGTGGAATAAAGATATTGCGTATGTTTGCAAAATCACTTAAGATAGTAGGACTGCCATTGTTCTATGGAAATTGAGGGGTGAACGAAACGGTCTCAAGAGGCTCTCCAGCTTCTGTTGTGAAGAGGCTGTGGGACCATCTGCTCAGGGCTGGTTATTATGTAGATAAAGTAAACCACAGTAAAGTGACAAGGTAACATAATATTAATCACCCTTACTCTGCCAGCATTCTTTCAGGTTTCCTTTGGCACATCCTTCCCCAAGTTTTTTACCATGCCACAGGTCAGAGCTTATAAGGCTATATCAGTGTTTCTCAGTATTGACGTCATCAACATTTGGAACTGGAACATTCCTTAAAATACATTGTACAATGCTTAGCAGCACCCCTAAACTCTGTTCATTAGATGCTAATAACAGGTCCCCAGTTGTGGCCGTGCATGTCTCTCCAGATATTGCTAAATGTATCCTGTGGGGCAATTGGCCCCCAGAAAACCACTGCCTTGTATGCCCTCATATCTGATTATTTGTACTTTATCATGCCTTACTATTCTCTGTCACTTGCTCTAATTTGGCCACACTGGCCTCTGGAACTTTCTTGAATGTTCTAGGCAAGTCTTTTTGTCTTTTCACTTTGAGTTGACTTGACCTGGTATTTTTCCTCAGACGATCTTACCATGTGCACCCCTCATCTTCACGGAATTACCTTCTATCTCCAATTGCTGCTATGTCAGTACATCTTCTTTAAAACCCTCTTCTCTGTCAGGCATGGCAGTGCACGCTTTTAATCCTAGCACCCAAGAAGCAGAGGCAGGCAGATTACGGTGAGTTCGAGGCCAGCCTGGTCTACAAAGCAAGTTCCAGGATAGCCAGGGCTACACATAGAAACACTATCTTAACAAAAAAAACAACAACCCCTAAACCAAAAACAACAACAAAACAAACAAACAAACAAGAAAAAAGAAAAAGAAAAATCCCTGTTCTCTATAACCCTCCCAGAACAGTGCTTGGCCTGAAGCTGGTGCCCAATAAGCTGTTGACTGGGTGGGTAAGTGAGTACATGTATTACTGAGTATTTCTTTAACTTGGAGCTCTTCTCTGAGAAAGACTCATTAATATGCAAATAGAATACTCGAGCTCAAGCTGTTGAGGAAAATTGATATTCTGTCCTGAGTTTGAAAATTAAGCTCTGAATGTCACTTTTCATTTTACTTCAGAATCACGTTTACTTGTACACGCACGGTATTTTGACAAGGAAGTATCTTTCTGTAATTTCGGTGAGCTGCTAACTTCAAAGGCATCTGCTTTGTTCCTTACGCTAGCAGCATTAGCTGGACCCAGGTTTGGGATATTATGTGTAGCTCATTAGCTTTCTAAAAGATCTTGTGTAGCTTTCACTGATTAAATAATGGTTTTCCATAAAAAACATTCCAACATAGTTTCTCCTATTATGAATATCCACAATTCCTTATAAGTCAACAGTCTTGAAACTATAAAACAAACTCCTTTATCGATTGAGTTTGCTCTTTGATAATTTCATACATGTATATAATGTGCTCTGACTACTCCTCCCCCTACGTCTCTCTGATCACTGTCAAACCCCTTTCCTACAAGTCCCTTTTCCAGATTTTTAACATTTGTTCTTGTTTTGTAATCCACTTTGTTTAACCAGGGCCATGTGTGTGGCCATTGGATTGGAACCTGATTGGGTCACTGCACAATTGAAAGCAACAACTATCCCTCTCCATGTATCTGCCAGGAGCAAACAGCTCAGCCCCCAAAAAGGGAAGGCCCTTGAGCTCATCCTTTGTCCATACTATACCTTTTAATATTACAGGGAAGTTTGTTGTTCTTGCAAGAAATCTAACTTTATGGATGTATGCTATAGAAAATGCAACGATTTTTACAAAACTCTTCATATTCAGGGAAATTTTTAACATCTGTTAATTTCCTTCCTTATCATCAGACAGAATTAATATCCATTTAGTGTTTTGCTTTGTCAAAAGCAATTGCTTTAGCACTTTCTTATTAACTTATTTCAGTGTCCTTGCTTAAAGTGAAGCAAACTAAAGCATGTGTCTCTGGTTTCACTTTAAATTTAAATAAAAGGCAACTCAATAATATTTCATTTGGGGGTCTTAATAATTTATGTTTCCAAGCAGCATATTTCTATGATACTCCCTAGATAAGTTATATACAAAATGCATCTCTCAAGGCAATTTATCCATAGTATAGAGTCTGTATACAAACCAAGTTAATCCTAGATGACAGCTGCCTACACCAATGGGTATGACAATTTACCACTACAGGAAGCCTGCCCGTGTTGGGTGTGTGCAGAGCATTCATTGTATATCCCAAAGGTGGTCACAAATTTCCCTCTACACAAAGGGCAAATACTGAATGTGTGTTCTCTTTTGCATTTGAGCAAAGATTTTTCTTTTGATATAGTTCTAGAAAAAAAGGAGTTTCCTATTTAAAGTACTCTGTTGCTAGTGGTCCTCACATAGCTTCAGCCAGCCGCAGTGTTTCTGTAAATACAGTCAAAAGGAAAGCCTAGCATCATGGAAAACCAGATGGGTCCAGAAGCTCTTGCTCAAGTGGAGAGGGGATGTCTGTTCCCCAGGACGAGCTGCGAGAGGTAGTACACAGGGAAGGGAACACAGGTTTCACTGAAGGAGAAAGCCACCTGCTTTGACTCCAGCTGTTCTAGTGTCTAAGAAAGACCATGTCCGTGAACTAAAGGAGAGCTGGTTGTGAAGATCAAAAAGGAACTCATTCTCTTCCTTTAACAGAGAGAAACTACATAAGCCCGGGCAGTTTGATCACATTCAAGGTAGTATTTTATTGTTCGGCCTGTTGCTTGGTTGTCTGATGTTGAGGACTACTGCTGCCCCTCAATTCAGCCACTGTTGTGAAGGGTGTCCTTTTATGGCATAGAAATTGATCTAATGTATAAGGGATAGGTTTTCTTAGAAAGTGTGTCTGCCAGGCGCAGGAGGGCAGGCGTGGAAGGCACTGGAAGTGTAACTATGGATGGAATCAAAGCCAGATGAAAACCATTTTGCAGAATGACTTTAGTGGGTGTTCCAGGAACATAAAGCTGAATCAATGCTAGGAAGCCTAAACATTCAATTTATATAATAACAAGACACAGATGAAGGCAATACTAATTTATTTAGAACCTAAAATGGCATCGATACAACTCAACAGTCATTGCAGCATCCCACGATGGGGTAAATTCTTCAAACATCTTCAGGATCAAAATAGAGCAACGGCTGATATGTCTGAGTTCCAGAGAAGGATAACATTGTTATTTGCCATGGATAAATTTTTGTTCTGTTTTGTGTTGGTCAGAAGACTATGAGACTTAGTTAAAAACTGGCCTATGCAGAGTGCAGGGAATCTTATGAAAAAAGTGGGAGATAGTAAGATCTGGAGAGGACAGGAGCTCCACAAGGACAGCAGCAGATCCCCAAAGTCCGGGCACAGGGGTCTTTTCTGAAACTTATATTCCAACCAAGGACCACTCATGGAGATGGCCTGAAACCCCTGCACGGAGGTAGCCTATGGCAGTTCAGTGTCCAAGTGGGTTCCATAGTAATGGGGACAGGGACTGTCTCTGACATGAGCTGATTGACCTGCTCTTTGCTCACCTCTCCCTGAGAGGGGAACAGCCTTACCAGGAAGACAATGGAGCCACTCCTGATGAGACCTGATAGACTAGGATCAGAGGGAAGGGGAGGAGGACCTGCCCTATCAGTGGACTGGGGGAGGGACATGAGTGGGGAAGAGGGAGGGTGGGGTTGGGAGGGGAGGAGGGATTGAGGTACAGGGGGGACACAAAGTGAATAAACTGTAATTAATAAAAATAAAAATAATCAAATAAAAAAATCCCCTTAAAAAAAACCTGACCCATGGTAAAAGGACAGTATGATGACTAGTAACAGAATCCTAACATTTTATGTCAGGAACTATCACTAGTGAGAAAAGTGGTCATCAGGAGAATGGAATGAGGAAGCTCTGTTGTTGACACCTACTAAGACATCTAAATGTACAGAAGTATCATCAAGAAATGTACCACAATGATAAAGTATGTCAAAGAGAAGTATGGACAACTCTGTCTTCTTCCATGAGAAAGGGAAACACTGTGTTGTGCTGATGGGGTCCTGGATGGCCGTCCTGGAAGTCTCTCTCTAGGATTCCTGGTATACCAGTAATACCAGCACTTAGTAGGCTGAGGCAAGAGGATTATGAATTTAAGACCAGCTTAAATAAAAGTCTTATCTCAAACAACAGCAACAGCAACAATAACAAATATTAGAGCAGGAATCTGGGGTAAGGGATGGGAAGAGTGGGTGGGGGGCAGAGGTCATAGGTGGGGCTTCGGAAGAGTGGTAGCTCTGTCACTATAATTCTGGCAAGGCCAGCATAAAGACCTAAATTTGATCTCCAGAACACATAGGTATGGTGATGCTTGCTTGTAATCCCAGTGCTGGGAAAGTGGAGACAAATAGATTTCTGGGGCTTGCTGGGAAGCCAGCCTAGACTTCTTGTTGAGCTCCAGGCCAGTGAAAGATCCTGTCAAAGGAATAATGGACGGTGCCTGAGAAACCACACCCAAGGTATAGCCTCCTCATGCATGTGCTACACTTGTACACACGTACACCAGAATGCCACTAACACTCTCTCGGTTCTCAAGTCTTTCCCCTCCCCAGCAATACCTACCCATTTTCAGGACTTGAGGAAAGAGCCAAGAAATGTCCTTTTGTTTGTTTATATCTTAAAAAAACTGTTTTATCCAAGTAGCTCTATTTTTATTGTAATAGCAGGGCACGACATAATAAGAAGGCAAATACAAACGTGCTAAGCTTTGGGTAAATTTTGGCGGCTATGTAACCTTCCAGGTTGCCCCTCTGGAAAGCAGTAGTCATACACATTTTAAACTCATCACTCTTGCTGGTTTTTCTTTTTCTTTTTTGACTATTCTATATGTACTGCCATTCCTACAGACCCAAGGGCTTTAGTGACAACAGATCTGCATATCACAAAGGCAAACTTTAACATCTTTTCACTTTTTATTGTTTAATAATTTCATACACGCATGTAATTCATTTTGATTCAATCTACCTCATTTTCTCCTCTAATGTCTTTCCACTGCTTTTTCCTCCCAACTTAATCTATTCTTTCTATGTTTTTTGAAACTCACTGTCTACTTGGCACTGCCTGTATGTACATGGGTGTGGGAGCGTGTCCTGGAGCCCATCAGGAGCTTCACCCCTGGAGAAGCCTGCCTTTCCCTCCCCGAGCAGCCATCAGTTGCCAATGGCTCCTGAGTCAGGGGTGGGGTCTCATGGGCTCCTCCATCCATGTGGAGATGTTGGCTGAGTTGATCCTGTGCAGGTCTTATTCATACAGTCGTAGCTGACGTGAGTTTGTGTGTTCAGCAGTTCTGTTGTGTCCAGGGAATACTGTTTCAGTGTAGATATTAACTCTACTGTTTTAGTGTAGATATTAACCCTGCTTCTTACATGCTTTTAGCCCCAGCTTCACTAATAGCCTTCTCCTTTGCCTCCCTTCATCTTCATAATGGTCTACATTGCTTTTGTAAGCTCAGGTCACACACACGGATGCACGCCATCCCTAAATATAAAATACAGCCTTCTTCAGGCTCTATAAAGTTTCTTGTGCATATGTTTTCGGGGCTGATTACTTGTTATTGGAGAACCTAGTGATGCGTCTTTCCTGGGAAAACTGTTGTTCACATTTTATCATTCCTTAGTTGCTTGTAGTTCTTTGTCTAGGGTTGAGGCCTTATGAGTGTCTCTGTTAGGATGCCTATTGCTGTCATCCTTGTCCAGATTGTCTTGTTGGTGAGAGCTCATAGGTGTAGCTTCTTTGACATTTCTAGGAGACACAGGCTCACAACAAATTTCCCGCTTCTCTGGCTCTTACAATGTTTCCATTCTCTCTTCTGCAACTGATCCCTGAGCCTTACATGCAGGAGTTGTATTGTAGATGTATTAGTAATTGCGGGGCTCTGCAACTCTGCATGTCAATGGCTGTGTTTTTCCGCAACAGCCTCTGCTTGTTGCAAAGAGAAGTGTCCTTGATGAAGGGTGAGACGTATACTCACCTGTGGATAAAATGACGAATATTTAGAATATAGTTAGGCAATATACTGGTTTAGTAAAGCAGTGTTGTCCTCCAAGATCTGTGACTTCACTAGGTAGCTGGCTAGGTTTCCAGAGCCAAGCATAATTTCCCTCCTGTTGAATAGGTCTTGAATTCAATTAGAGAGCTGTTGGTTGCTGTTGAGCTGTGCCTCTATTGCAGGCTTAGGGTTATGGTGCCATGCTGCTGGCGGTTGTGGTTCATCGACATCATGACTGGGTATGACTGGTGAGTGCTTCCCTTCTTTGCAAGCTTGCATGGCATTTCTGGTGCCATGAAAGCTAGTCCTCAGGGAGGAGGCTTTCAAATCAGACCCGGCTCTTGTCCTCTGGGAACTGTGTCTTCAACAATAAGGACTTAGGAAGGTCCAGTTTTAATTGGACTTTTCAGGAACTTCAGACATAAAGTTTCAAATCTAAGTCTGGAGTTTGAGTTGTAGTATGTATTAAGGTCATGTATCTAATAAATAAAATGAAATGCTTCTTGAATCGGATTCTTTATATTTTTTTCTTTGCTCCCAGGGACTTGGTCAGCTTGTACTTTGAGATCAGTTTATAAAGTGATTTAGTGAGTCCTCTTGGTGCACTGGAAAGATGAGCCAAATAGGACATTTGGTAGCATTTGGGGTGCGAGTACCATCTATGCTAAAGATCTGAGCTGGTTGGCATAGTACTTAATTGGGATGGCTAAAGCATGGTATACTTTGGCAAAGCTGCCATTCCCATGGGTCAGCGAAACTTCATTTTTAGTTTAAAACAAGTTGTTCTTTCTATTTCTATTTTAGGAAGATTGAAAGTGGTTGGGATAAATATGAATAAGCTATAAAAATAAATGTCCAAAATTAAACTGCAAAGAGCCACGTACTATTTCTCACATAACAAGATTTAATGAGATTACGACATAAAGTTGGGTGATTAAATCATTCAGCATGTAAAAGGACACAGGAATTTTGAACCTTCAGTTTTGCCCAAAGCATGTGTTTTAGAATAATGCATTCAGGTATAACATATTCTGTATTTTTGTGCCGTAGGCAACTTTTTCCTGCACCTGCGAGGACCAGTACATTGGCACGTTCTGTGAAGAATTTGATGCCTGCCAGAGAAAACCCTGCCAGAATGAGGCGAGCTGTATTGATGCAAATGAGAAGCAGGATGGGAGCAATTTCACTTGCCTTTGCCTTCCTGGTAAGATTTACTTAGTCAGTCGTCAGCGGTTGTCTCTCTGGAGATCGTGTATGCGTCAGGTATGGGTGGGCAAACAATACCTTGTCCAGCTGCTGGACAAGGGGCTCTCATTTGAACTTACCAGGCTGCATATACTTAAGGACTGGAGAAAGTGCACATGGGCTGAATATTAAAATAAAATATCAGAATTTCATAGTACCGTACTTATCAACAGCTGTAAGTTGTTTTAATGCATGGCCTTTTGACAAGGCAGTTGTGCTATTTTTCTGAATATTATGTCTCGCCCCCTCCCCCAGATTTCCAAGGAATGTCCTGTTTCACATCTGGGTGTCACTGCGTGCTGTTCACAGCTTAAGCAGGCTTCAAAATGAACCGAATGGCCTTGCTGGCTTGCACATCATGCTGTGAGGTCCCTTTTTCGGAGGTGTGTTACCTGCTTGAGGTTGTTTAGCTACAGGGGACTCATCCCGTGGAAGCTTGCTATTTAGTGGGATTTCAGAACATGTCGCGGAAGCTATTTAAAAGCTTTAAAGAATTCTTGATACTGTCATATATGCATATAATGAGAGATGATTGTATATGTCTTCCCCTCCCGCCCACCCTCCCCATTCCCCTGGGATCTCCCTCCACATGCTCACTTCCCAACTACGGATTCTTTAACGTGCTGTGAAAAATAGTTCACTAAGTGCAGTCAGTCTGCCCATTGCCACACGTGAGCGGGGCCAACCACATGAGCTGGGAAAACCACCAGTGGTTGCATCTTCAACAAAATGAACGAGTCTCCTTTCCCAGCAGCTCTCAATGCCAACAGCCCCCTCAGCTAGGCCTGTGACCTCACTAGGAGACAGGCTGGCTTGGTTTGGTGAAGGTTTTGTGTGTGCAGCCAGTTATGGCTCGTGAGATTTTTCTTTTTGATTCGCAGGCAATCTAGAGGTTATGAATATAGTGGATTAGAGTTTGAGTTGATTCAATAACAAGCACTTGACTTTTTTGGTTTTCACTTGATTTTTTAAAACAATAACTTGTAAGCAGGACTTTTCCACTTACTGAGAAAAGTCATGGTTTTAAGAAAAGCCATGCACATCTCTGAACAATATAAAATGAGTTCCATATTACTGTTCAAATTTGTATTTTGAGAAAAAAATGTTATTAGCATGTATGATTGATATCTCTCTTGAAACGGGCAATGTTTTCAGCAAGAGGGCCATGGAAGATATCAAATACTGCAGGAGAATCTAACAGGAGGTTTCTGAATTTGAAATGAATTGAATCAGGCTTTTACTAAGTTCTTGGTAATCTCTCATTGTCTGGTTTCAATGTGGGCCTTGTGATTTGAACTGATAAGTCAGTTCTCTTTGGGTCTTAGGCCTGCCTAGCTCTGGGAAAAGAACACATACAACTCTCTCCATTGTGCCAAGCCCCTTGTTTTGGTAGCAGGAAGGAAATACATGACTAAAATGAAATTTAACTTTTTAAAACCAAGCTTTAGTTTATTAAATCTTTTTGATATCAAGAATATAGATTTTTTTTCCACAAAGGAACCATTTTTTTTCCTGAAAAGAATAGCTGTGATACACATTCACAACTGTCACTGCCAAAATATTATTAGCATCTTGCAAAAGATTTCCATACTGCTTCAGAGCACCACATAGTTCTGACTAATTGGTGATATTTAGCCTATTTTTAAGAACTCATCATTGCTGAGGTAAGCGTAGCATGTTGGACCATCTCCTTTACCTTGAAAACACTGAAGGCTGGATGGTCAGTGCTTGTAGCTCCTTCTGGGGACGACTTCCAGCATCTACCACAGTTGTGGGTTCTTACCACAACTCAAGGAGTGTGTGTAGGTGGATCATGGTGCTGTGTTTGAAGATGGTCGATTCAGTGTTGTAGGCTGGAAGACATTCAGATCGTTCCTCTATATGTGTGAAGTCTGGAGGCTAAAGGACACATTCAAGTTCACAAGGCCTGTGGGAGAAACTGAGGCAAAACCCCATCAGGCTGTGCCCATTTGTGAGTCAGAGAGCTTTTCTCTGCATACCAATGGGGCCTTTCTGACTTACTGGTTATGTGACCCTCCTAACCTTCCTTAAAGCCCTGGCAGGTCTTCACATCTTTAAAATAAAGGTTTATGCGAGAATCATCCATTCATCCAACAGTTATTGAGCAAATGCTTGCAATATGTCAGGTGTTCTCTGGGTTCCGTGGATATAACCGTTAAAGTCTTTGTGCACCCTGAAGTCATAGTTTAGGGTGGAGATGGCTAAGCCGCATGCATGCATGTATATATGTGTGTGCTATGGTGTCTGTATGTGCATGCATGTATATATGTGTGTGCTATGGTATCTGTGCATGCATGTATATATGTGTGTGCTATGGTATCTGTATGTGCATGCATGTATATATGTGTGTGCTATGGCATCTGTATATGCATGCATGTATATATGTGTGTGCTATGGCATCTGTATGTGCATGCATGTATATATGTGTGTGCTATGGTGTCTGTATGTGCATGCATGTATATATGTGTGTGCTATGGT
>NW_026593286.1:8181477-8196756 GCF_907164565.1 Psammomys obesus
TCTGTATGTGCATGCATGTATATATGTGTGTGCTATGGTATCTGTATGTGCATGCATGTATATATGTGTGTGCTATGGTATCTGTATGTGCATGCATGTATATATGTGTGTGCTATGGTGTCTGTATGTGCATGCATGTATATATGTGTGTGCTATGGTGTCTGTATGTGCATGCATGTATATATGTGTGTGCTATGGTGTCTGTATGTGTGCTTGCATGTATGTTTGTGTGTATGTGTATGCAGTCAATAGAAATAAGTAAGTTGTGATAGGTTCAATGAGGAAGCAAAAAGCAAAGAGACAGAGAATAGGGCTGAGACTGAAAGAAGAGACCCCAACGAGATGAGCTTGTGAACCATGTGAATGTCAGTGGGAAGAAAATATCAGGTCTACACACATGCTGTGGCCTGCAGGCCTGTGTTTCTCAACGCTAGTATGTTGAGATGGAATCACCAAGAAGATGGTGTTAGAAGGTAGTAGACGTGATTGGTCGCAGGTGTGATGCACTCGTGGATGGAGCTGCTGTCCCTATAAAAGAAGCCCCTGCCTTCCTTTCTGCCATGTTAGGACATATAGAAAGCATCATTTATGAGGAAAAGGACCTGAGAAGACACTGATTTTAGATTCCTCGGCCTTGAGCTATGTCAGCATGATACTGGCGGCATTTACTGGTGAGGTACTGTGAGGTACTTACCACTGTGAGGTACTTAGCTCCAGCAGCCTGAATGGACTAAGAAAACACACAAGGCCCCAGGATAGGAACTTGCCTGGAGTGTCTGTGGAGCAGGGTTGCAGAGCCTAAGAGAGCCAGGGATGAGATGTGGAGCTCAGACAAAGCTGTACCAGCTCACAGGGATGAGCAAGGATCTTGCCCCAAGGATGATGGGGGCCTTTCATGGCCAACTGCAGTGGGCCCTGTGATTCCCCTCTTGGAAATGCCACTCTGGAACTGGGTGAATGACACCAGCAGGAATGCTGAGAAGATGGCTAGGAGACTTGGCCATTCAGGCGGTATATAAGCACAGCTGTCCTGCTGCCTGTGGAAGTACTGAGAGGCTTTTTGAAGAGGGACGTATCTGAGGGTAATGCTGATAATACTTTCTGGCAAGTTGGATAGGAAGTATGACTGGAGTGAGAAATTGTGAATGACATCTTTAAAAAATAACACCTCATTGAGATATCATCCATCTATATATACTATTGAAATATATAATTCAGAGTTTTTTTATTTTTTACTATATTCAGTGCTGGGTAATTATCATTACAGTAAGTTTTAGGACATTTCATCACCTCAAAATATGTGTTCTGTTCCTTACTGGTATCACCCGATCCTAGTTTTTCTCCAACCACCAGCTATGGGCAACTTTCTACCTCATAGATATTTCATATAAATTTAGTTATACAATAGGCAATGTGTACAAACAACATTTTCCATAGAATACAATGCTTCCAAGGCTCATCCTTGACATGTTGTGGTTGGGTACCGCTTTCTTCTTACTGCCTGTGAAAATTCCCCCTGAGTAGACACAGCGTTCTTTGGTCATTTACTCATGTCCGCATGGCTGCAGGCTCCTGTGGGAAATGGGGCTGTGTTCCTCTCAAGGTGTACGCTCACTTGGGCCTTTCCTTCATCTCATCTGATTTTGTTCCTTTCCTCTTCTTCACCCGTATTCCATGTCTGACTCTACCTCTCCTATTTCCTATCTGCTAGGGTCTGAAGCCTGCTCCCCTCATACCATTAAGAACCCAGCAAACCTCTGTGTTTACCTTTTCTCCCCATTTTCTCCTTTCCCTTTCTCTTCCTTTATCTTGATCTCAATTCCCTTTGTTCTTCCTCTCTCCTCCTCTTTCTTTGCCTCTGGTACACAGATTTGGTTGACTGCTGATTTCCTAAATGAAATCACCTGCTTGCTCACAGTCACATCTGTTTCATGGAACTGCTTCTCCAGGTCAGTGGTCAGCGGCATCTCCTCTCTAGTCCTCACTCTGCCCACAGTGCTAATCTCTTTAGAAGCCTTCCCAGTGTGCTTTGCAGAGCCCCGCAATGTGTCCATTCTCCAGAGTTTTCACGAGGCCTCACCCCCCCTTTCCTTTTTAGCCACTCTCCTGGGCCTTTGGTAGCAATTTCTCATTCCGAGCTGTCACCACGAGGACGGCATCCAGACCCTCTTTCTAGTCTGGCCTCTCACCTCTGCTCCAGCAGCATTATCGGACTTGGCATTGATGCATCTGCTCACTCCTGCTGGCGTTCTCTCTCTCTCTCTCTCTCTTGCTCAGGCTGGATGCTGGACCTTGACGACTCTGCCTTTCTCTCATTTATCCCTGGACAGTCACCAATTCACCTTATTTATGAAGATTCCCCGTCTGACTCTTTCTTCCCACCCCATCACTACGGCCCTGATTCAAACTGCTGTCATCTGCCGCCTGAGTAATGGTGACAAGCCTCTGCCTCCCGACATTCCTTCTTGCTTTTCTCATGGTTGCTCGTGATACTTGGGAAGCCCAGGCCTGGGATTACTGAAGAGATGCTCTGGGCCGAGAAGGGCAAAGCCACTGCCCCGTGTTGCTTTGTTTGTTTGTTTGTTTGTTTTCATGACCTTG
Source organism: Psammomys obesus (assembly GCF_907164565.1). NCBI lineage: Eukaryota > Metazoa > Chordata > Mammalia > Rodentia > Muridae > Psammomys > Psammomys obesus. Next base: position 8,184,079 of record NW_026593286.1, read on the forward strand.
GGAAATGCTTTGCTCTCATTGGGTCTCTCTCCAAACTAGGGAATGGTACTCAGTGGCCACACTTCTCTATCTGGCCTTGGACAATGATATAAGAGAAAGCTGAAGAACAGAATTCTTTTCTCCATTCCTCCATTCTGAGCCCGGGTGTAAGGGCTTCATTTTGGCTCTTGACTATCATCCAGCCCAGAGGCATCCACTGGAGAAGACCACTCAGACACAGGTTCAAGTCAATAGAAAGTCTTTATTAGCTGGCCGGCAACTACACTGGGTGTTCAGGACCTCCATGCAGTCCCAAGCCTTCTTCAGGGTAAGCTTTCAAGTGCAAATGCCACATCCAGGGCTGACATACTTGAGTTAACAAGACAGTTAGCCAGAAGCAGAGCTACAGAAGCCAAAAAGGTTAGTGCATTTAGGGCTTTACCCGAACTATGGACCTGGATGGATTAGGTCTTTGTTGCTGTTTTGGCAGTGGTACTTCGATCCCATAGTGTCAGTTGTGCTAAGATCTCGGGGCCTCTGACACTTGTGCTAAGATCTCAGGGCCTCTGACACTTTGCTTCCCCACCCCCAATTCCATAATCTGAGCAATCTACAAAACTCCGAAATGAATAGCATTCATGTTTTATATTAAAAGAATGTTTGCTGGTCATTTCCATAGTTAGTAGATACACCGTGTCAGAATAATCTAGAAAGCTTCTTCTTCTTCTTTTTATCTTTACATTTGTTTTGAGAGTGGTGTGTGTGGAGGTCGGAGGATGAACACCTCAGGTATCACTGCTCATCATCCACCTTGTATGAGAACCTCTTGTTAGCTACTATGCACGTGGCTCTTGAGCTTCTGGAAATTCTCCCACCTGCACATTCCACCTCGAAGTAGGAGCACAGGATTACAGATATACACCGCCTCAACTGGCTTTCTGGGTTCTGGGGAATCTGAACTCTTCACACATGTTCAGCAAGTGGACTACCCACTGAGCCATCCCGCCATCCTTGAGTGGCTCCTCAGGCTTAAGCCTCTAGGCCCACCTGGGATCCTGTCTCAGCAGATGAAGGATGCTGCTACTCAGTAAGCATCTGACGGATTCTCCAAGGTGATGCTAAGGTTGATCACACTTACAGTACCACTGTTCTAAGTTGCCTGTGAAGAACTGGAGCTCAAATGATAATAGGCTCTACTCTCATTCATTCACAAAACACAGAGCCACTTAAGACACAGTGGTGGCCAGGCCCTGTGCGAGCTGCTGTGGACTTCAGAGCACCTGCTTCTCAGATCTCACTTAGTATCTTGAGAGCTAGGCATCTTTATCTGCATTTTGACGATGATGAAAGTGAAGGTTGTTAAGATTTGGATGGACATAAACTTGCCATCCTGAACCTTTGTTTTCCTAAACCACTATTCTTTTCTCTCTCTCTACTTCCTGCATATTTGGTTAATGGATGTAATTGCTTTCTTTCAAACCTTGAGATTAAGTTTTTGTTAATTTATTTTTTATTTTTTTATTTATTACAATTTATTCACTTTGTATCCAGCTGTAGCCCCCTCTCTCGGCCCCTCCCAGTCCCACCCTCCCTCCCATTTCTCCTCCCATACTCCTCCCCACTGATAGGGGAGGTCCTTCTCCCCTTCCATCTGATCCTAATCCTATCAGCATTGTGTTCTTCTGTGGCCTGGCAAGGCCCTGTAGGGGGAGGTGATCAAAGAGCCAGCCACTGAGTTCATGTCAGAGACAGTCCCTGTTCCCCTTACTATGTTCCCCTTACTAGGGAGCCCACTTGGACACTGAGTTGTCATGTGCTACATCTGTGCAGGGGTTCTAGGTTATCTCCATGCATGGTCCTTGGTTGGAATATCAGAGATTAAGCTGTTTTCTTTTTTAAACTCTGCTGAATGCTAAGCTTTCTTTCATACTTTTATTTATTTCATTATATATTTATTTCACACATTCCCATTTTAGTTATATATTACTGATTTGCCTTTCATGAGCCATATATATCTTTCTTTCTTTACCTTTGGGTTTTAACTTAGGTTTTCACTTGTCCAGGCCTGTTTGGTTTTCTCCTGCCAGACCATCTTTCTCTCTGAATAATTTTTGCCTTCCCGCATTGAGATTGCATGCACCAAGATGGAATATCTCAATGGCGCACAGATTCCTGCTATTTACTTATTGTTCAGTGTGCTAATATTAGGCACTGCATCTCAGCAGCTGTGGCTCAGACTCTGGCACTGGCTGCTCAGACCCCACAGGGTGAGATCTGAAGCCAGTGGGCTCTCTTGGTACCATGAAGCTTTCCATTCAAGTGGAGCTTCACTCCACTGCACAGGCTGGATTATAAAAAAGATCAGGCACACTAAAAATAGATCTCACTTTAATTCCCACCTTGGAAACCTTCAGAACAGTGCTCCAAAGAAACAATTAGATTCTCCCTCACAGAGCCAAAGCAGCAAGGGGGATGTTTTTCATTTCAGTAGAAAAACTGTGCAATACATTTCTTACGTATAAACAATTGTGCTGGGGAGGGAGGTGAATTTTTTCTCTTATATGCTTGTGATTCATCCTTGACCTCTGAAAGGTTTCTTTCACTTGCAGGGGTCAGGCAGTGTGGCTATGACAGGTGGGTGGATGGGGTAGATTTTGTTATTCTGTCGAAGTCAAAATATACTACTTACCTGTACTTTTCTCTCAGTCATTTTGCCAACAAAAGGGAAACAACCATTCTTTCTCTGTACACTACTAAATTCTAAGATGCATTTTATAGCAAAATATAAAGTAGTATAAAATCAAGTTTTCCAAAGATGATAGATACCGTGTAATCTGTTAATGGTTAGTGAGTGGATTTATACTCTGGTGTTTTCTTTATATCTGCCTGGTGTTTATATCAGAAGCAGGCTCTGCCAGCGCCTACCTCCTGTGTCATACGCAATTTGGTTCCGCTAGCATTACTCGTGCTCAGACTTGTACAGAATCACGGAGGCTCAGGCTAGCTCCCTCAGGTGATCCACGCATCTCTGAAGGCAACCTCGTATATCCTTGACTCACACTGCTTGCTTACATCTTTGTTCTGCTAAAACGTTCTCTAAAGCAAAAAAGAAAACCTGCGGCTCCCAGGCAGTACTTCCAAGCTGCCCTTTTTGAACCAGTTACTTTATTCTGAACATCTCAGTGGTAATTTCCTCAGTAACATAATTCCTGGAGTCAAATCATGTGTTTTAAAATGGTCTCTGATTTGGAGATATTATAAGGTACTACTCCTAGGGTTCCGATTATCCAAGATGCTCTGGGCACGCTCTCTCTGGTTCAGACGCGAGTGGTTCTGTGTAATGGCAGGAGGAGGGGTTGAGATGAAAATAAGCATTTTCCGTCTGAAAGGATAACATCTCTCTTACCTTGGGTTTCTAGCCCTGGCATAGGGCCATTTTGAACCAGATGGTTCTTTGTGGTGCGGACTGTCATGTTTTAAGGATGTTTGGCAGTACTCCACACCCTCTAGGTGTCAGCGGCATCGTTAGCGATCAGACATTGAACAGTGGTCACCAGACACTCCAGTTGGCCCCGGGGGAGAATCAGCTCTGTCACTGTTCTATTGCTGTGAAGAGACACAATGACCAAGGAAACTTTTATAAAAAGAAAGTGTTTAATCTTGGGCTTGCTTATGGTTTCAGAGATTCAGTCCATTACCATCAGGCAGGCGAACAGAAAGACGTGGTGCTGAATTAGCAGCTGAGAGCTTTACATCCTGATAGCAGCAGGCAGGGACAGTGACGCTGGGCCTGGTGTGAGCTCACCCCAGGGACGCAGCACCTTCAACAAGGCCATACCTTCTAACCCTCCCCTCAGAGTTCAAATGGGGACTAATCATACAAATATATGAGCCTATAAGGGGCATTCTCATTCCAGCTGCTACAGTGCATTAAAAGATGCAGTGATTTTAGAGGAAAACCCTAAATAAATGGACTCATTCTTTGAATAATTATTTGTGCTGGGAAATGTCTTAAGTTATGGGACTCTAGGGATTCATAAGACAAAGTCCTGATTCTCAAGGAGTCGAGGATGCAAGTGTTAGGCGAATGCATTCATGTTCATCAGATGTTCGTACATAGAAGTGAATGAATGACAAGTTCGTATCAGGTAAGTCTAAAGAGAGGGGGCACGGGCCCTGGGGATAAAGGCTGCTCTTGGGATCTCTTAGGTGTGGAAGTAGTAGATATATGCAAATATGGTGACAAGATTAAGAGAAAAGGAAGGCAGAGCCTCAGGTTCAAGCTGGTGCCTTCTAAGCTTAGATTTAACGGACAGGGCAGTCTCAAAAGTATGCAGAGTCCAAGTGAATAACCAACCACATAGAGTGACAGAGGCTGAGGTCTCAGATGTTCTAAAATGGTTTGTGTGCCAGAGAAGACTATCAGAAATTTTCTTTTTTCGGACAACAAACTGGCTCAGTGCGTAAAGGTACTGCCAAGCCTAATGCCCTGAGTTCCAATCTCAGGACCCTAATGCTGGAAAGGAAAGAACTGACTCACACAAATTATCTTCTGACCCTCCCCCTCAATTCATTGTGGCATGTGTCTATGTATACACACCCACACCTCCCCCACACAGACAGGCATGTACCCACACAGACACACAGACACACACACACACAGACACACACACACACACACACACACACACACACACACACACACACACACACACACAAATTGTAAAAAATAACAGATTAAAAAGGAAAGGAGTTATCCTTTAATTCTCTTAAGAGAATTAAATTTAAATAGTGATTTCTGAGGTCTGTTTAACATCTCAATGAGATCTAACAACCTCATATTTCAATTTAAAATTCATTCGTGAAGAAAATCATCAGTTAACCAGTTTAACGTTGTGATTAGAATCATGTCTGACAGGTCCTCTCAGACACCGCATCTTTTCAGTTGTGATCTGTTTAAGCTTGGCATCCCCACACGCCATATTAGCCCGACCCAAACCCGAAGTGGCAACAGCATGGCTTGAACAGGCCCGACACCGCTCTTTCTGTATTGGGTTTGTGTGAGGTACACTTCTCCTTGCTGTGACCACGTACCTGACCAGAAGCAGCAACTTAGAGGGGGAAGGGTTTATTTTGGCTCACAGTTTGGAGGGATACAGTTCATCATAGAGGGGAAGGCACGGTGACAGGTGGCTTGGCAGTGGTGGAAGCTTATAGCTGGGACTTTTCGCCTCCTCACATCCTGGTAAAGGAGGCCATGGAAAGCAGACAAGAAGTTGGCGTGAGATAGAAAGTCCTAAGGTTTTGTGTGGTGATTAACTTCCTACAGCAAGCCGAACCATTGCCTGGGGATCAAGTGTTCAAACAGATGAGCCTAGGGGGACGTTTACATTCAGATCACAACACACTTCTACCTCTTTCTGGGGTTAAAACTCATACAAGTAAAGGAAACGCTTTACTGTTCTGAGCCGTTTTCTTATTTTGGCCCACATAATGTGGAGCTAGCAGATTCACAAAACTGGGTACCCAGGACAGTTCTCCTTGTCGGGAAGATGAATGCACACAGGTCGTGTCTTTCTTTTCGGTTCTTTCCAACAGCATGTGATTCTAAGCCCATAGTCTACCAATGCCTCCATGATGTTTACAACTCAAAGCCCCTGAGTTCAAGAAACATGATTGCTTCAATGTTCTGATATTTCCAAGCCTGACTAAGGTCAAAGCTAATTAACTTCCTTCTGTGCTTGATTGGATTTAATGTTCGTGTGTGTGTGTGTGTGTGTGTGTGTGTGTGTGTGGCTTTGTGTGTGCTGTACCCATGTGTACATTTTTGTATGAGTGTGTTCATGTGTGCATGCCACAGGTGAATGTCGAGTGTCTTTTTCAATCATTTTACCATCTTAATTCTGGATCCTAGTCTCTCACTAAATCTGGACCTCATCTGTTTATCTCTGTCCAGAGAGTCCCAGGGACCCTACTGTCTCTGCCTCCTAGCACAGAGTTTCCTGAGCACACACTGTCAGGCCTGGCTCTAGGTAGATACTGGCATCTTAATTCAGTTCCTCATTCTTGACTGAGCCATCACCCCACCTCTTACATGATACTAGAGGCAGCTTCATTGCCTTTCTAGTTGATCTTCTACTCTGTTATATAGTTTATTTCTAAGTCTTTGCTGACTTTGTTTTCTGATCCTACAGATGGACGTTTAATCTTGACTCCTCCACTTCCTCAACCTCCCCCAAAGTTGGTTTCTAACTTTCTTCAGTGATGTGTTTATTAGATGACATTTGTAAGCTAATTAACTTCGTTCTGTGCTTGACTGGTTTAGTGTTCATGTGTATGTTCGTGTGTGTTCAGATATTTTGTTCCTCCTTTGTGTAGTGCAGTGGTATTTTTTTAAATCTGTATTTTGCTCATACTTTTACCTAGTTCCAGGCTAGTGTGAATTAGATACTAATAAGACGTGAGTTGTTTGGTGAGTTTAAGAACAGAATGAGGCCAAGTGGTTGCAGCGTGGTGGTCAGTGGGGAGAGTGAACAAGGAGGAGGAAGGTAGGAGCCAGACCATGTCTTAGCTTTTAGCCACTGACTAGTTTTCTTCTAAACCCTTTGGGAAGCCACTGGAGGAGTTTATATATATAGGTATTACTATAAGTAAATTACTGTAAGTACATTGCACCTTAAAATATTTCTCTGCCTAATTCTGTGTGGAGGATGCATTGAAAGAAAGCCAGTGTACAGTGATGGTCTGGGAAACTGGTGCTGGAGTCCTGAGGGACAGTGATGTGTGGGCCTAGATGATACAAAAGGTGTGATGGGGCTGTGACAGATTAACTTTTGATATTAATACATGTTACTTAAGTGGGATTGTTGGGAGTGGGAGGGAGACACGTGATAATGAGGTGATATGATCAACACGGAAGCAGAGATGAAAATGTAATGCAATCCAGTCTGTATAATTAATGTATGCCAATAAAATTTTTAAATGCTTAATAAAGTTTATAAACGAAGCTAAATGTTAATTAGTGAGGACATTAAAAATCAATCTTTAAAAACATTATGTGTCCTTTTGTAAAGGACACATAATGAAATATTTACAGGAGAAATGAAATTTGTTTTACGATATCCTTATGGGGAGGCTCTGAGGAGACCAGATGACATTACATGAAAATGTGAATGGGGCTTGAAGATGGCTGACAAGTGTGGAGAGTTGGATCTTAGGCTCTCCATGTTTACTATGTTTGAAATTTCACATTGTTCAAAGCACAGGTCATTGCAATGTTCTTCTCTGTATCATCTCTCTTCCTTCTTTTTAAAAATGGGGTTGCCACTATGTAGCCCAGGCTGCCCTGGAACTTGAGATACTCCTGCCTCAGCTTCCCGAGATTACAGGTGGGAGCTGCCATGTTCTGTTTTCTTTCTAGGCCTTAGTGACTTAGGAATAGCTGTGTTTAAGGGCTTGCATCCCAAGAGTTTGAATCTCTGGTGCCTGCAAATTATTTAATCTTTCTCATCCTCATTTTTTTTTTTTTTTGTAAAGGGAGAGAATGGGATAGGAGAGTGGATTGTGTGTATGATTAGACTAGTATTGACCTCAGAGTTGTCATGAAGAGATATATGAATGATACGTGGCCTGGGTAAACAAATATTGTTTTTAACCAAATCTTTGTGCCAATTCCCCTTACAAGCATACTGTCTCCTGCTTTGAATCTAGAGCTTTCACTTGAAGGCACATTCTTGCTGTGATGTCATACTGAAAGATTCCTTTTAGAATTCTGAAGTAGTTAGCTTCTCCTCTTGGTGTTGGGAGTTTAGTCTACAGGCTGGTCTCATTCCATATCTTGTCAATAACCGGAAACGTCTTGGCTTGTTTGAAGTGAGGAGGAGGAGTTGGTTGGGTTGCTGAAATGATTGCCTGCGTTCACTTTCTGGAATCCACACTAACTTGGCAGGTAACCGTGGCTCAGGCAGATCACCTCTCAGTTCGTGGACAGAGTTTTCCAGGTCTCAGCTGTGTCTTCTGACAAAAGCCTTTCAAAACTAATCACCCAGGAAGGCAGTGTTCATGGTAACTTACAGAATACTACCGCAGATCATAATTGTGTAGAAAATATATCTGATTAAGATTAAAATAATAGGAATCTTGTCCAGACTCTTCCGTGATCCCATCACTCAAACGTCACACATTTTTTTTTTTTTTTTTGCTTAGTATTTTTCTTGTATTGTCCATTTTTTTTCTAGAGCACCACCCACTCTGAGATGAGCATTTTAGTGTTTTATTTTCTTTAAATTTGCCTCTCTGGAGGCCTTTGTTTTTAAAGTGAGTCAAAACTCTGGGATTTATTTAAAGCCTCCAGGCTGCCCAGGGTGTTACAGGAGATTTACAGCCTGCTTTTCCCACGGTTTGCCTGCGACTCTGTTACTATCCCATAGATTACCTGGAGGTTGGCTTCATGGAAAAGAGAGAGCTGGATTTATGATCCAAATACGTATCAACAATAATATCTCTTTGTCTTTAAAATGAGAGCACAGCTACAGAATTAACACAGGTGGCTTCTTTTCTTTCTAAATATTACCTATTAAAATTTTTAATACCTCTTGTATAGTGGTATAATGGGAACTCGAGGGAGGTAGAACTCATCTCTGTCCCAGGGAACTGCATGCCAGTGGGACACTATCCTAGGGACAGTGGAATTCAGTCTTCGCTTCTGAAACTTCCAATGATATAAAACTACATGGGATCAAAGAGTGTCCGAGATGCTCTCATGCAAGGTCGCTGCTTTTAAGGGTGGGTTCTGGTTGAGTGCCTCAATTTGAAGGTGACTGGTGGTTTTTGAATACCAGGTCTTGAACAATGGCATATTCTTTTTCTGCAGGCTATACTGGAGAGCTTTGCCAGTCCAAGATTGATTACTGTGTCTTAGACCCATGCAGAAATGGAGCCACATGTGTGTCTAGCCTCAGCGGGTTTACCTGCCAGTGTCTGGAAGGTAAGATGCCATGGAGTACTTTTGGAAAGATTTCTATGTTCCACTTCAAGTCATAAACTCTTTTTATCAGTACTTCTAGTTTCTAAATACTCTGTACAAGAGAAAATATATATATATATATATATATATATATATATATATATAGAGAGAGAGAGAGAGAGAGAGAGAGAGAGAGAGAGAAAGAGAAAGAGAGAAGAGAGAGATCAAACCAAAAGATGACCCCTCACTTTTGTTGTTCTTTTATTTATTGAGAAATGGTCTTATGTAGCCCAGGCTGGCCTCAAACTTGCTATGTAGCCTGAGATGACTAAATTCTGGATCTTTCTGCCTCTACCTCTTGAGAGCTGAGATAATAGGCATGCATTGCCATGTCCAACACGGGTTCTCTTTATAGCTGCATTTGAATATAGAGACAACCCAGAAATTTTGGTCATTTGACATATACATATATAGTACTTATATATGATATATGTGTATTATATATATGCATGATAATCATATATCTTAATTAACATAGTAAAAGAGAGCCTAATAGTGAAATTCCACTCAAGAGTTCTATTTGGCTTGACTTGTTTTAGCTCCTGTATAATTTCACATTAAAAACATCCAACATAAAAACTGCTGTTTTTGTGCTTTGCAGCAACTTTATAACATCTTAGAAAAATTAAGCCACCTGGAGAGTCCTATCTTTAGGGCTTTTTTTTTTTTTATTTTAAAAGATGGGTTTACTGGTTAGAAAAAAGCAGTCAGGTAATAGAAAATAGAGCTTGGCATTAAGGAATGGCTTGTTGCCATTTCTGCTGTGAGAGGATTACTCTAAATCCTTAATGTTGTAAGAAAAACACAGTGGTAGAGTTTTCCTTGCTTAAAACTGTCAAGTAGGCTCCTGATTCACAGACATAACACAGGCAACTGCTTAAGTGTCTCACACTCTGCAAAGGTTGAACATAGACCCTCTGCAGAAGGGCCACATTTTAATACTTTGAAACATCCTCAGCTGTCCCTGGCTAATATCCTGGCTCCTCTTTAATGCTGGGGTCCCCATGAGCTACCCCCCGGGTTCAGTTCTTGCTGGCCTAGGAAGGCACATGGGCAGGATGACTGAGTTCCACCTCCAACCCCAGTTTTATGTGTTAATAATGCATATGGTTCCCTTAGTGACAGGGCAGCACCTGCTCTATTAGCCTGCTCTTTGGAGCCTCCCTGTCTTTCTTTGGCAGTACAGACAAACCGGTCAGCTTGGAGGCACACCAGAGCTGAAGGCTGAGCAAACAACACCACTGTCACTTGCCACATAGACTGCAGTTTTCCAAAGCCGTGTCACATTTGGGATGAGTCCGTTGCCATCTACCTCTTTTAGGTTTTTCTTTTTCAGTCAAGGTCAGTGTTCAGGGGCATTATGGATCCAAGTGGAATTTTGGCAGAAGAGTTTTGCAGCTCCCCAAGCACTTTATTATTTCTTTGATAGTTTACTAGAAAGGTACAACAAAACTCCAGCGGCTTAAAGAGGACAGTTTGTACAACTTGAACTAGAACCTAGGGACCTGGCTTCACTCATCTCATTTTCCTCCCCAGCACACTTTTCTGAGTACTTGCTACACATCAGGCGTTGTGCTGAGTAGTGGATTTTGATGGTTGGAGAGGCTGAAAGGTCCTTCCTAGATGCAGTGTAGTTAGTTCATTGAAGGCCCGAGGGAAGAGGTGATGCTAAGATGAGGGCTTGGAGGCAGTTGGTTGGAAGTGGGGTAGGGCAAGTTGTGCAAGGCTTCCTGGGCTGCACGTGAGCAGCCAACTTCTTCATCCTGGAGTGGAGGGAGGCAGAGGCTTAGGTTTTGTGTTCAGCTCTTCCACTTAGCTCTCTATCCATGGACAAGCAACTTTGCCTTTTGGAGCCTCAGTATCTCATCTACAAGATGATTATATGTGCTTCACAGGGTAAGTACAAGGATTCAAGGCATCCCCTTTTGTTTTACATAAGACCTGATGCAGATAAGAGTGCTTGGTCCAGCAGCAGGAAATGTTGTCAATGAATATTTGGTATTTTTTTGTCATTGTTCTGTCATTAATTGCCATTAAACCATTGGCAAAATTAAACCAAGTAATTTAATAATTTTATCCTGGAACAGTACTGAATGTAACTTGGAGAGAGATGAGAGCAGAAATAAAGAGAAAGTTCTGGGGACAGTTGCAGAAATTCAGGAGGTAGTTGGCTTCTTGGAACAGAAGAACAGACTCTTGGAAGAAGCAAGAAACTGATACCTATGAGAGAATTTCAGGGGAAAAAGACGGGAGCTCTTGGGAAGGATTGACATAGAGGGTAGGGCACAGTGAGATAGAACTATGTGGCTTCCATCACTTTCTAGCTAGTTGTCTTCTTTAAGGGAGGCATGAAGGTTTTACAGACCTTGTGTTTGAGGGGCCCTTAGCTCACACCAGTGAGGTGCCACTGAGGAAGAAGAACTAGCTAAATCTAAAGAGAACTATTGACCTACAGCAGTCTAAGCCCTGGGTACTGGGTCTAGGATTCTTCTTCAACCCATGGCCCTTTGTCTGCTCCATGCTATAAAGATTGGTATTCAGGCATTGAAGAAAATGAGCATGTGTATCCCAGCAATGGTTTTATTCAGAGATCTCTCTCTATTGAAGATTGGGATGGCTTTGGGAAGGTCTAGAAGCTTTGTAGCAGGCATGCACTTCTGGTGACGAGAATTTTAAAAGTAGTCCTTCTGTTGAGATTTCTTCAGTGTCCCATTCATATATTGTATTTTGCTTATATGGGCATACCTTCTACCCTTCCCCGTCTTTCCTCACTCCAAAATAATGATTTCATCTTCTGCTTTGATGCTATCTATTTATCTACCTATCTATCTATCTATCTATCTATCTATCTATCTATCTATCTGTCTGTCTGTCTGTCTGTCTGTCTGTCTGTCTGTCTGTCTGTCTGTCTGTCTGTCTTTCTATCATCTGTATCTATCTACCTATCTAGATTCTTTGTATGAGAGAAAACATATTTGTACTTCCAAGTCTGGATTATTTTGCTTAACATGATGATCTCTTGTTGCATCTGTTTTCCTAACAGTACTGCAGCTTTAGCCTTCTTTATGTCTACCTATCTTCTTAGTGTCATTGAATAGTAACTAAATATGTAGAATATTTTGCCCGTTGAAAACACCTTGATGTGAGGATTCTTATCACATTAGCTGTACACTAAAGCATTCTGAAAACTGTCTTAAGGCATGAATGGAATTCAAGCCAGCCCTTTACCCTCTTCCTTTTCATGTTGTCTTTTATACACTGATGTTGATTTTTGCCTCCTCCCTGTTTTGCCTTATGAGTAGGAAATTAATTCATTGCTCTTGTTGCCCCCAAGATTTTGACAACCCTAGCTGCGGCTCACATTGCCTGTTAGCAAGAGGTTAATATTCAGTAAATGAATCACTCACAAAAGAGAACACTTAGATGCTAATCACTTTGTACACCAATTCGATCCTGAAAAGAATTTCACAAAACTCACACTAGTAATATTTTTTATTTAACAGACCAGAAAAGAGGACAAATAGCCAGAAACTGGAAACTAGGTGACTGGCCTCCAGTGCTCTCTAACCACTTTAACCTGGACATATTCTTTAAAGCAATCCTATGGTGTTAATTTTATTACACAAACACACACACACACACACACACACACACACACACACACACACACACAC
>NW_026593286.1:8196766-8205969 GCF_907164565.1 Psammomys obesus
CACACACACACACACACACACACACACACACACACACACACACACACTGAGACAGGATATGTATCCCAGGATGACTTCTAGCTCTTTATGTAGCCGAGGATAGCTTTGGACTTCTGAACCTCCTGTTTCCACCCTCTGAGTGAGAGGATTACACTGTTCGTCACCCCTGGGTTCATGTAGCACTAGAGATTGAAGACAGGGTTTCATGCACACGAGGACAAGCTAATGGCTGAGACCCATCCCTAGTACCGGTGGCATTTGCTATTTTTATTTTATCAGTTCTTTGAGAATTTGGTGCAGTGTATTTTAGTCACATTCACCCCAATCATCTCTTCCTAGATCCATGCTCTCTTCCCCATCCACCCAACTTTATGCTCATAAATACAGACAAACAAACAAAAAGCCAAACAAATTAGGTGGCTGGAGAGATGCTCAGTGGTTAAGAGCACTGACTGCTCTTCCAGAAGACCTGGGTTCAATTCCCAGCACCCATGTGGCGGCTCACACTCCAGTTCCAGAGAATTTGACAACCTCACCCAGACATACATGCAGGGAAAACACTAGTGAGTGCAAAATGCTAGAGGGAAGGGGAGAAGGACTACCCTATCAATCAGTGGATTTGGGGAGAGAGATGGGAGGTGAAGAGGGAGGGGATACAGCTGGGATACAAAGTGAATAAACTGTAATTAATAAAAAAATTAAAGAAAAAAACACTAGAACCTTAAGATGCCTTAATTTGAAAGTAGTCGTGTTTTAACTCTCAGGGTTTCTGATTATGTATACACCCTTCCCATGGGAATATCTCATATTTGATTCAGAACATTGAGATCTTTAAAATTTTAATTCTGAAGGTTTCTGGTTACACACACCCTATCACCGCATACTGGCTTTTCAGTGTGTGGATATGTTTAAGCACATACGCAAACACAGTCCGGATGCCACCATCCAGCCAACATCTTAACCGCAACATCTCAGTTCTCCCCAGGATAGCTGGAGGGCACCACAGAGATCAATAAAGAATAAAAACCAATAGTGATTAAAGCATTCCGCAGCAAGGGAGGTCCGTTGTGCTTGCAGGTGTGACCATTCATTTGGTATGGGCCACACCCAGTGGAACGGAGTCCCTTCCTAGCATCTGTCTGTCACGGGAGGCTTATAGGGGCCAGAGACTAAAGTCTAAGTGTGGGCTTCAGGTGCTATTTTCAGAAGGCATTTTTTTTTTTTTAAATCCAGTGGACCTAAAACATCAGTGTTGCTAAATGCTAAGGGCTTTGTGGGCATTACACCCCTTCTATGTGGAATCACAGATCATAGGATTTATATGGGTTGCTCTTGCTGTGCCATGATGGAGGAAGGCACAGCAACTTGGGGGGGGGACTCCCATCTTCCATCTGCTGACTAGTTTGAAACTTATAAAACAGAAGCACCCCAGCTTGGTGTGGAGATGGGGTGTTGTTCTCTGGCCCAGAGGGTAGGAAATTCAAGTCTGGGCTTAATGATGGAGACAGGTGTCTTTAAGTATGACTCTTAGGGTTGCACTGCTTAGCTCTGGGTCTAGACCCAAAGTCTGCTTCTCTGAGGCTTGTTTTCCTTCTTTCCAAAATGAGGATGCTACCAGCATGAGTTGATATGAAGAATGCATGACTCTAGCTCTGTGCATGGCAAGTAGGGAGTGTTGAATAAATTAGTTAGGATAACGACTATTAATTAGGCATGGCACCTGGGGTGAGCCATGTAAAATTTTATCTCTTCCTACCTCCTGGTCATAGGATAATGACAACCAACTATGACCTTTATGAGACCTTATTTATAAATGTCTTTGATTCTGATATATCATTTTACGAGTCTCTTGGTAAGTGTATAAATATATATTTGTTTTAGGTAACAGTCGTAGAGGAAAATTTAAGCACCACTAGAGGAGGCCTGGGGTCTTGACCTTTATATTAGCCCAGAGGTCTTACAACAAGCTTTATGGGTTTATCCAAACTATTTTGTTTTCCCAAATTTTACAGCCTTTGAGTACTCTAGCCATACAAACCCTCTTGTTCAGCTCCAGTTTCTGTGGGAATGCTTTGCACCTTAAAGGGTTTACAGACGTTTAGGACATATGGCGGGAGTTACAACTGAGGTACACATCCTGCTCAGAAGCTAGACATATCACGTAATGTCACACCATCCTGGGAGCGGGCCGCTGTCTGCAGTGTTCTGAAGTGGATAATGGCTCAATGAAAGAATTCTCTTAGGACCACAGAAAGTTGTGTGTATTTATATAAGCACTTACAGCATGTCCCCATAAACCTAGCAGGCTAGAGTGAATCCACTTCTTCCTCTCCTATTTGGCAAGATCCTTGAGCCACCATTCCACTTAAGAACCATAGCAACCTATACCCTTGGCTTCCAAGTGGTGTAGAGTTTCACCCTTGGAAAAAGAGCAGGGCATTCGCCCAGCTTGCTAAGAGTGAGCATGAGCGATGTTTGATTTCTGTGTTCATACTGTTTAATTTTCCTCTTATGATAGAGTTCCATTTTAAAGATTTCTTTCCTTTATTTCCCCTTTATGTATAGTTCATTGCCTCTGAAATTGTTTAAATAGAAATACGGCAGAGAGTTTTGTTGTGAAGACAAGAGCTGGAAGGGCCAGTATTTAGTGAGTGGCTGTGAAAGAGTCTCTCATGGTAACCTGTCGTGTCCCCTGGGAAATCCATGCTAACGGGCAGCTTCAAACTGACAGGAGGCAGTGTGGTGTTCCCATCTGGTGAATGAATGAATGAATGAATGAATGAATGAATGAATGAATGATGTTGACGTCTTTATGCTTTTCTTTTTTTCTTTTCTTTTTCTTTTTTTTTTCCCAAAAGAGGTAGATAGGTGCTGGGGAGATGACTCAGCCATTAAAGTGTGGGCTGTGCAAACAGCAAGCGTGGGGACGAGAGTTGGGATGCCCAGAGCCCAGGTAAATGTAGGGTGGGCTTGGTCACGCCCTGGTAATTATAGAGCCTGCAAGGTGGAAACAGAAGTTCCCCTGAGCAAGCTGGATCGCTGGACTGGCTGTATAAGCAATCTCTGAGTTAAATAAAGAGATTCCGCTCCATACATAAGGTGGAGAGCAAATGAAGGAGACTTCTCAGATTGGCTGTGGTCCTCTACACACGTGTATGTACTCCTGCACATACATATTGTGCTCCCACATGTTTGACTACATACACACACGAATGCACATACGCACACCACATGCATATATATGAAAGGAGGGAGATAGATTCACCTAGTGTATACCGTTCAATTCAATTTCTGAAGGTGTGTCTTCAGATGTATACTCTCAACACTGCCCAGAGAACTAGAGGCAACTAAAGAATACCGAGAACAGGAGAAACAGTCTTCCCGAGGGAGGAGCACACCAATAGTTTGTCCAACACGAAGTGGTCATCCCTAAAAATATATCCACAAGTAGCCCTATAGAGCCTGAGCAGGTTATATTTGTGAATCTATATCTGTGAATATACATGCATGTAATAATGAATGCAAAAAGAGGGCATGCTTTTGAAAGAGAGCAAGGAGGGGTGTATGAGAGAGTTTGGAGGAAGGAAAGGGAAGGAAGAAATGTAATAATATTATAATCTTATATTGTAATAATCTCATAAAAATATTCAAGTTTGTATCCTGTCTGTGGTTTTTCTCTTGTGGTTCACAGTGAAATCTCAGCATCGGCAGTAACATTTATTGATTGTTTATCCTGCTCTGTTGGTGTTCTGCTCAGGAAGTTGTCTCCTGTGCCAATGAGTTCACGGCTCTTCCCCGCTTTTCTTCTAGCAGGTTTAGTGTGTCCGTTTTTATATTGAGGTCTTTGATCCACTTGGATTTTAGTTTCATGCAGAGTGATAACTATGGATCTATTTGCATTTTTCTACATGTAGACATCCAGTTAGACCAGCACCATTTGCTGAAGATGCTATCTTTTTTCCATTGTTTGGTTTTGGCATCTTTATCAAAAATCAGGTGTCCATAAGTGTGTGGGTTTATTTCTCGGTCTTCTGTTCGGTTCCATTGATCCACCATTCTGTTTCTATGCTAGTACCATGCAGTTTTTGTTACTGTTGCTCTATAGTACAGATTGAGATCAGGGATAGAGATACCTCCAGAAGATCTTTTATTGTAGAAGATTGTTGTAGTGATTCTGGATTTCTTGTTATTCTATATGAAGTTGAGAATTTTTCTTTCAGGTCTGTAAAGAATTGTGTTGGTAATTTGATGGGAATTGCATTGACTCTGTAGATTGCTTTTGGTAAGATGGCCATTTTTACTATGTTAATCCTGCCAAGCCATGAGCATGGGACATTGTTCCATCTTCTGATATCTTCTTCTATTTCTTTCTTCAGAGACTTGAAGTTTTTTTCATACAAGTCTTTGACATTGTTAGGGTTACACCAAGGTACTTTATGTCATTTGTGGCTGCTGTGAAGGGTGTTGTTTCCCTAATTTCTTTCTCAGCCCATTTGTCTTCTGTATACAGGAGGGCTACTGATTTTTTTTTTTTTTTGAGTTAATTTTGTATCCGGCCACTTTGCTGAAGGTGTTTATCAGCTGTAGGCGTTCCCTGGTAGAATTTTTGGGGTCACTCAGGTATACTATCATATTCTCTGATAACAGTGATACTTTCACTTTTTTTTTTTTCTGAACTGAATCCCGTTGATCTCCTTTAAGTGTCTTATTGCTCTAACAAGGACTTCAAGAACTATGTTGAAGAGATATGGAGAGAGTGGGCAGCCTTCCCTTGTCCCTGATTTCAGTGGGATTGCTTTAAGTTTCTCTCTGTTCAGTTTGATGTTAGCTATAGACTTGCTGTATATTGCCTTTACTGTGTTTAGAAAAGTGCTTTGTATCCCTGATCTCTCCAGGACTTTAAACATAAAAGAATGTTGGATTTTTATCAAATGTTTTTTCAGCATCTAAAGAGATTATCATGTGGTCTTTTTCTTTCAGTTTGTTTACATGGTGGATTACATTGATGGATTTCCATATATTGAACCACCACTGCATACCTGGGATGAAGCCTACTTGGTCATAGTGGATGATATCTTTGATGTGTTCTTGGATTCAGTTTGCGAGTATTTTATTGAGTATTTTTGCATCAATTTTCATAAG
Source organism: Psammomys obesus (assembly GCF_907164565.1). Classification (NCBI taxonomy): domain Eukaryota; kingdom Metazoa; phylum Chordata; class Mammalia; order Rodentia; family Muridae; genus Psammomys; species Psammomys obesus. The sequence goes on from NW_026593286.1 coordinate 8,201,909, forward strand.
AGAGATTGGCCTGAAATTCTCTTTCTTTGTTGGGTCTTTGTGAGGTTTAGGTACCAAAGTGACTGTGGCTTCATAGAATGAGTTTGGTGATGTTCCTTCTGTTTCTATTTTGTGGAATAGTTTGAAAAGTATTGGTATTAGCACTTCTTTGAAGGTCTGATAGAATTCTGTGCTGAAACCATCTGGCCCCTCGGCTTTTTTTTTTTTTTTTGGATGGGAGACATTTGATGACAGCTTCTATTTCCTTAGGGGTATAGGACCATTTAATTGATTTACCTGTTCTTCATTCAGCTTTGGCAAGTGGAATCGGTCAAGAAAATTGCCCATTTCGTTTAGATTTTCAAATTTTGTGGCGTATACGCTTTTGAAGTAAGTCCTAATGATTGTTTGGATTTCCTCAGAGTCTGTTGTTATGCCCCCCTTTTAATTTCTAATTTTGTTGATTTGGATGGTGTCTCTCTGCCTTTAAGTTTCTTTGGCTAAGGTTTTGTTTATCTTGTTGATTTTCTCAAAGAACCAGCTCTTGGTTTTATTGATTCTTTGAATTGTTTTATTTGTTTCTTATTTATTGATTTCAGCCCTGATTTTGATTATTTCCAGCTGTCTACTTCTCTTGAGTATATCTGCTTCTTTTTTTCTAGTGCTTTCAGGTGAGCCTTTAAGTTGTTTGCATGAGATGTTTCAAATTATTTCTTGAAGGTACTTAGCGCTATGAATTTTCCTCTTAGCACTGCTTTTATTGTGTCCCATAAGTTTGGGTATGTTGTGCCTTCATTTTCATTGAATTCTAGGAAGTCTTTGATTTCTTTCTTTATTTCTCCCCTGACCCAGCTGTCATTGAGTAACGAGTTGTTCAGTTTCCGTCTGTGCAGGCTTTTTACTATTTCTGTTGTTGTTGAGGTCCAGCTTTAGACCATTGTGATCAGATAGGATACAAGGGATTATTTCAATCTTCTTGTATCTGTTGAGGCTCGCTTTGTGACCAAGTGTATGGTCTATTTTGGAGAAGGTTCCATGAGGTGCTGAGAAAAAGGTAAATTCTTTTGTATTTGGATGAAAGGTTCTGTATATGTCTGTTAAGTCCATTTGGTTCATGACCTCTGTCAGAGTCATTGTTTCTTTGTTCAATTTCTGTCTTGTTGACCTGTCCTTTGTTAAGAGTGGGGTGTTGAAGTCTCCCACTATTAATGTGTGGAGATCTATGCGTGGTTTCAGTTTTATTAATGTTTCTTTTTCAAATGTGGATGCTCTTGTATTTGGGGTATAGATATTCAGAATTGTAGTGTCTTCTTGGTGGAATTTTCCTTTAATGAGTATGAAGTGACCTTCCCCATTGACTAATTTTGGTTGAAAATCCATTTTATTAGATACTAGAATGGCTATTCCTGCTTGCTTCTTGGGTCCATTTGCTTCTTCTACCCCTTTACTCTCAAGTAATGTCTATCTTTGTGACTTAGGTGTGTTTCTTGTATACAGCAAATTGTTGGATCTTGTTTAGGTATCCATTCTCTTAGTCTGTGTCTTTTTATTGGAGAGTTGAGTGCATTGATGTTGAGGGAGATTAATGACCAATGGCTGTTAGATGCTTTGATTTTGCTGTTGGTTGTCGTAATGTGTTTGTGTACTCGGCTACTTTTAGTTTTGCTGTAGTGAGGTTATTTATTTCCTGTGTTTTCCTGAATGCAGTTAGTTTTCCTGGGTTGTGTTTTTCCTTCTCGCATCTTCTGTAATGCTGGATTTGTGGGTAGGTATTGTTTAAATTTGTTTTTGTCGTTGAATATCTTGTTTTCTCCTTCTATGATGACTGAGAGTTTTGCTGGGTATAGTAGTCTGGGCTGACATCTGTGTTCTCTTAGGTTCTGCATGATCTCCGTCCAAGCCCTTCTGGCTTTCATAGTCTCTGTTGAGAAGACAGGTGTGATTCTGATGGGTTTGCCATTATATTATACTTAGCCTTTTCCCCTGGCCTTTACCCAGGGGCTATCTTAGGTGTTGGCTGTTAGTTTCTGGTGCTTCCTGGAATCCTGGGGTGATTTTTTTCCTGAAGGAAGCCGCCTCAGCTTTTTGGGTATAGTCACTGAATGGTCAGTGTTTCTCAGGAATTGCTGCAGCTCACCTCAGGTGTATAGACCTGAGTGGTAACTGTGGTCTTTGTTAGTCAGGGGGGCTCTCCTCTCACCCAGAGAAGTCCTGGAGACAGCTGCCCTGCTGCTGGGTTTCTTGCTCTGAATTTAGTGAGCTGCTGCTGTTCTTACACTGTTTCCTAGGCAAGCCCTCTTGAAGAACCTGGGAGCCCCGCCATTTGTTCAGTTTAGTTAGGGATAACTGGTTGCCCCTTGGAGCAGTATCTGGGGGCTGATCTCGTGGATCCCAGGCTTCTGTAGGTCTGTGGTTGGAGCTCTGTGCCCCAGCACCCAAGTGGTAATCAGTGGCAGATGAGAGATCAGCACATCTCTCATGCGTGCAGCAAGAGGCTAAAGCCTGGAGCCTGCAGGGACCCAGAAACTTTTCCAGAGCTGGGTGTCCTGAAGTTGGACCAGATGTTTCCTCCCCATCATGGGATTTCCTCCCAAATGGGAGACCCACTCTGTGGTGTTTTGGGGGTCCACAGTTACTTCTGGGGTGGTGCATAGAGCATGCAGGTGCAGGCAAGTGGTAGCTCCAAGCTGGCAACTGGGCACCTGCAGGAACCCAGGAACTTTTCCCAAGAACTCTTCTGTGTGGTGTGTGTGTGTGTGTGTGTGTGTGTGTGTGTGTGTGTGTGTGTGTGTGGTGGTGGTGGTGGTGGGGTCAGCTGAGTACCCTAAGCTGGGACCTGCGATTTCCCTCACTGTGGGGTTCCCTCCTGACAGGGAAACCCAGTCTCTGGTTCTCTGGGGCCCACAGTTCTGTCTGGGACGGTGAGTCCTTTGGGCAGCAGGTCTCTGGGCTGGTGGCTGTGCGCCTGCTGGTCCCCGGAACCTTTTCCAGGGATTGACTGGGTGAACTGAGGTTGATCCCATTTGCTTCCTTCATTGTGGGATTTTCTTGTGACTGGAAATCCCTGTCTCTGGTGTTTTGGTGCCCATAGTTCAGCCTGGTTAGGTGATCAGGACATGCAGGTGTGTGGCTGTGGGCTGGCAACCAAGTGCCTGCTGGGACCCGGGAACTCTTCCAAGTTTTAGCTGGGTGACCTGAGAATGGACCCGATTGATTCCCACACCATGGGGTTTCCTCTCACCTGGGAAGCACAGTTGCTGGTGTTTTAGGGCCCAGAGTTCAGTGTCTTGGTCATTGTGCCAACACTGCTGTCCTGCTCCTCAGACAGTGTCCTCCCAGCGTCACCATCTTAGATCCCTCAAGACTTAGTCAGTATTGTAGGGATGTTCAATGTCTTTTTTTTTTTTTGACCCAATTTCATCTCTTGTGACAGCATCAGGTTGTTACTTATGCTTCTCCTAAACTACTTTTTGTTTTTTATTGAGACAGATTTTTCTTTTCTTCTTGATTGTCTCACTTAGAATTTTTCTGTTTATGTATGATTTTAATTTAATTTGTATGGGGAATGTATTACAAGTCAAGTTTGCAGTGAATGAAGCTTCTGGGTACAGTGATCTCAGGCATCCATTTGGGGTCTCCAAGCCATGGGCAATTTCCATTTCATTTGACCAGAGTCTACTCTTCTATGATAGCTGGAGATGTTATATAGTATTTTAAATAATTTTAAGCATTTACCAAAAAATCTATACTCAAGCAGTCTCAAAGAAAAATGTCCTATGATTCTTTCCCCAAAAGGTAATTATTTTAGATTTTAGGTGAATATCTTTGAAGAATCATTTAAATACTCTTTTAAAAGAAACTAAAATGGGTTCTTAAAGTCATAGCTGTCTGTCTGTTGGAATGTCTATCTGCCTGTCTGTCTCTATCTATCCATCTGTCTGTCTATCTCTCTGTATGTGTGCATGTATGTATATCTATGTATCTATCTATGTATCTATCTATGTATCTATCTATGTATCTATGTATCTATCTATGTATCTATCTATCTATCTATCTATCTATCTATCTATCTATCTATCTAT
>NW_026593286.1:8205979-8226606 GCF_907164565.1 Psammomys obesus
TATCTATCTATCTATCTATCTATCTATCTATCTATCTATCTATCTATCTATCTATCATTTTTCCATCATTTACCTAACTACATACCTATCTATCTAAAGTCTTGTCATATTGTTAGATTGGTCTCAAACTCAGGTGACTGGTTGTCTTGCTGCCAGTTAGTTGGGATGCCAGTGTCTACCTTTATACTCAGTCACATTTTAACTGCAGCCTTATTGGACCTTCTACATCTGACAGTTTTGTAGCTGATTTTTTTAGATACTCCCGCTTCTCTTTATTATACATAACTGTTTTCTTAAAGGGAGAGCAAATGTGCTTGCAGTGAACTTTTCTGTATGCATTTGTCAACAATCCGTTCTCCAAGTCCAACATTGTTCCTCTTCCTTGTCTTCTGAGTCAAATCTCAGGCTTTTTTTAGAGCCCAGCACAAAGCCCAGCTCTTTCTTCTTCTCACTGCTGGTGCCACATACCAACCCCATAACTGTGGCTGGGGCTGTCCCTCTAACCCTTTATGTATGGCAGAATCATTCCAGTATCTGTGGGAAGAAACAGTGCAATATTTCCCAGCATCTCCTGTGCATTCTGGGTGCTCTCGCTGAGGAATGAGCTCCTAAGTGAACCTTCTTCTTACTTTGCTGCACCATCCAGAGCACACTCAGAACTAAACTCTCTACCTTTGTTTCTTTTCAGTGGTTATTAATTTATATACCTGTAATCACAATATCTGATGACTAATATTCATCCTTTTCCTATTTCTTCATTGTTACCTCTAAAACCCAATCCATGTTTATCAGTTTTCTTTGTCTGATTACTCTATTGTGTAATGATTCTATTAGAATATGTTTTCTTCCCCATCTGTTAATTTGTGCACTTATTCACTCTACAAGTACTTATTCAGTGCCTCTAAAAACTTAAGTACTGTGCTGCAGAGACTCAGTGATAAGAGGATCCAACATTTATTCTTCTCCAGAAAGGCTGTGGTCTCTTTGAGGGCAGAAAAACAGATGGTACGTGAGCCAACGCACAGCTATGTCATTTCTAATAAGACAAATGCTATGAGAGTAACTAGCGGAGTATTATGACAAAAATTCAGTGAGACTGGAGTCATCAGGGGAGGTATGTCTAACATGTGACCCAGGGATGAAAGCTCAAAGGGGCTGGGAGATGACTCAGTCAGCCAACTGCCAGCCATGCAAGCACAAGGATCCAAGTATGGATTCACAGCACCCACATAAAGGCTGGGCTCTGTAGTGAGCCAGTGCTAGGGGTAGGGTGTGGTGAAGTCAGGAAGGTCCTTAGAGCTTGTTGGCCAGCGAGACTGGCTAAACGGATGAGTTCAAAGTTCAGTGAGAGATTCTGTCTCGAAAAATTTTGGTAGAGATCCAGAGAAGACAATACTTAGTGCTGACTTTTGATCTACACACACACACACACACACACACACACACACACACACACACACACAACACATATAGGTGGGCACATCCAATACAAACATGAACATTGCATAGAGAGAGTGGAGAGTGTGAGGGATAAAAGAGTAAGAGAGAGAGGGAGAGAGAGGAGAACACATGTAGCAAGAACTTCCAGAAAGGCAGCAAGGCTCTAGGATTGCGTACCGAAGTATATCTGGGAACCGAATGGAAGCCATTGGGGCCAGATGCTAGAAAATGAAACATCAGACTGGTCGGCCGAGTTAACACACACAGGACATGCTGCCCATGGAAGGGAGTTGGCATTATTCAGAGATGATTGTAAGTGTGACAACATTTACATTTTATGAAAGCTAGTCTCATATTGTGGGGAATTGGTTGTGTGGCTAAGCTAGACCAGGGGCTTTCATCAGAGGAAACTTGTGTCAGGGAAGAAATGATTGTGACTTTGGGGTGGTGGCTGAGGAGCAAGAGAAGAGGTATTGAGTTCAGGATATGTTTTGTCAGTGGGAGCTACAAGACCCATTGATTGATGTGGGTATTCACAAAGGAAAGAATTAGAAAGACTCCCAGGTGTGGCTTGAACCATTCATTAGGGTTAAGCTCTATAGGTTTATGCATGTCAATTTCTCCATGGGAGTTGCTTTTATACTACCAGCTTTATTTCATATGCTCTCTTACTAATTCTGCAAACGATTTATTTTTCTGACACTACACAGAATGATGTCACTTGTCTTGCAGTTTAAAATATCCCACAACTGATTTCCTTTGGTCTTAAATACCTGCTTTTCACAATGTGTGTATTGCAAGGACATTTTATTTTTATTTGCATAATGCATATCCAGCAGATAGTCATGTAAATATTGGTTCAAACGAAAATTTGAAGGCAGAGTCAACTGGATACATTTTTTCCTTTTTTTTTTTTTTTTTTTTTTTTTTTTTTTTTTTTTTTTTTTTTTTTAGCTCTCCAATCTTTCATTTTCTTTTTTTGCAACCATCCTTTGAAATCACTTATCTGGTAACATTGTGTCCACATATTAGGGACTGAGTTTTTCTCTGGAGATATTCAGTTTTCTTCCCAACACTTTCTGATATCTGTCTGCACATCTTGAAACCTCCTATTGCACACAAGAGGTGCTTCTGTGGTCATTCTCTCTGCACTGTTGGTTGACAGCATCAAATAGTTTCTCATTTCCTCCTCTCTAAGGAGGATTTTAAATTCAAATAGTTTTCTCATTACCTTCTAGTTGGGACTCTCTATTTTTGCTCTCATATAATTTGGTAATCTTTGGTTATTTCAGAATTGCTACTTTAAAAGTTTTTATTAATTCTTTTGAGAATGTCATACATTACATTTTGATCATACTCACCATGTCCAAACTCCTCCCAGATCTACCCCGTGACATACACATCCAAGTTTGTGCTCTCTTTTTATGCCCACCCATCAAGTCCAGTTAGCCAGTTGGTGTTTGCCTAAACAATCTTGGGTATGTGGACCCACCTGAAGAAAAAGTAATTCATCTTCTCCTGTCAGCTATCAATTGCTTTTACTTCACCAGTCAGCAGTGGTATTTCATGACCACATCTTCCCTCAGTGCAGAGGCTTTGTCTGACTCGCGTTTGCGCAGGTCTTGGGCACATTGTCACAACCGTTGTAGTTCATCAATGCAACTTCCCTGTCACACTTGGAAAACATCGTTTTGCAGTCATCCACCACTGCTTGCTCTTTCTGCCTCCTCTTCCCTAATTATTCCGGAGCCTTGGAAGGAGTTTCTGTGATATAGATATCACAGAACTTAATGGTAAGACCCTATTGCTGAAGATGGCACATACTGAAATCATAGAACATGGAGAGATCAAGCTGATATCCCTGCTGGCTAGCTTTCATAGTGCTGGATGGGTCCCTGCTCTTTTCTAGGGGATAAAGGTTATCATTAATCTTATCCAGCTGTCAACCCTGAAAACTACAATAAAGACCAGTCTAGAAATAAAAGCCCACGGATACAATAGTGGCATGAAGGTCATGGAAATAATCAACCACTTTCTGATTGAATTTAAGGAGGTCTGCTCAGCAAGATGCAACCTATACCATCACTATCTGGGTCAAGAGCCTGTTGGTTCTAGGTCCTAGGGGGAACTTCCTACTAGAACTCTGCTAAAGGGACATAGTATAAAACCAACTCCTAATGACTTATTGTTATAACCATAGGTTAGTTTATTTCTCAAACCCCATCAGAAAGGCTTCTTTTTGCAGTAGGTGGTGATTAACCCAGAGAACCGCAACTAAAAATGTGGAACACTCAGCATTACTACCGTTTACTAGGAATTTTTACTATTTATGCTACAATACCTCACAAAGCTGTATTCCACTTGCTGTCCTCTGCATATTTTCTTAATTATTCATTTTTTGTGTGTGTTGGTACACATGTGCCACAGTGAATATGAGGAGGGGAGATCCTCCCTGAATATGGCCTGAAAACCCAATAAATAACAGGGGGAAAGAAGCCAGAGAACTTGTTGAGCACTGGGGTCCATTCCTCTCTGCTTCCTGACTGTGCGCAGAGTGATTAGTTGCCACCTACTGTCATGACTTAATCAACTGTAGCCTCTTAGACCGCAAGCCCAAATGAGCCCTTCATCCCGCAGATTACCTCCTGAGAATCAGGATTGCAAGCATGCCCCTCCATGCCTGGCTCAGACAGGGTTTTGTGTGCTAGAACTTTCAACTAGCCAGGTGCTTTTATAGATATACTCCAGTGTGAGGCAGTGCATGGGTCTTAAGGAAATAGTTCCGGAGTCAGATGAGGCTCGGTTTAATTTTTTTTCTTTTGTCATTAACCTGTTGAATGTACATGGAATAACTCCCTAGCATCAAGATCTCAAGCCTTCTGTCAGACTTCTGTCTTTCACAGATGAGGACGCTGAGATGGGTGTTACTTGATTATACTGACATGGATTATCAATGAGAATTTTATTGCATTTCAAATAGCAGATAGCTCAAATAACTGCTATCATAGTTAAGGAGTCTGGGATAATTTACATTTTCATGACATTGGGTATTTCACATCCATGAACATGGTATAACCATGTTTTATTTGGACATTTTAAATTTTAAGTAATATTTTATAATTTTCAGTGTAGGTTTATTGAATATCTCTTGTTAAATTCACTTCTATTTTATTTTTTAAAAAATATTTATTTTTAGTTTATTTCCAGGAGTGTTTTGCCTGCATGCATGTGTAAGTACCGTGTGCATGCTTGGTGTCCATGGAGGTCTAAAGAGGGCATTAGATCTTTGGAATTGCAGTTTCAGATGGTTTTAAACTGCCATTTGGGTTCTAGGAACCAAACTCTATTCTCTGCAAGAGTAGCAAGCAATCATAATCACTGAGCGATTTCTCCAACCTCTTGTAGGTTTTATTGATAATATTTTAAATGGCATTTAAACTCATTTTTAGTTGCTTATCGCTAGTCAACAAAAATACAGTTTGTCCTGATAGTTTGCTATTTTTACTCATGACCCAATAGTTTCGTTTTTATATATTGGCTTGTTCTGATAGTTTGTTATTTTTACTCATGACTCAATGGTTTTGTTTTTATATATTGGCTTGTCCTGATAGTTTGTTATTTTTACCTATGGCTCATTGGTTTTTATTATAAGCTCCTTTGGTTTCCTTTGCATAATATCATAGATTGCTAAATAATATAGTCATGTTGTTTTTCTTATTAAAAAAGCTTTAAGCTTTTACTTGCCTTTTACATATAGTGAAATATTGAATATAGGTGTAGAGGGTAGAATCCTTTCTTTGTTCTTTATAACGGGGGTTATTCATTACCATACTGCTAAATATGATGCTATTTCTAAGAGGAAATTAACAACTATTTTAGTTCTCTAAAGTTTTTTTTTCTGTTTTAAAGTAATGAATGAATGTTGATTTTGGATAATGATTTTTTCATATTTATTGAAATTATCAAATTATATCAAATGTTATGAAAGGAATATCTTATTCAAATATTGTATATAGTCATTGATTTTGTCAATTTACTCCATTAAGCACTATGAAAAGTCTTTTTTGTATGGTTTTTGGTATTTTTTCTCTATGTATTTGAAACTATCTTAATTAGATACCTACACATTTTTGACAATTAGATTTTCCTGATGAATTGCATGCTTTTTATATTAAGAATCCTTTTCATGTCTAATATATTTTTTTATGAAATAAGATCTTGTTATATAGCTCAATCTAGTCTAAAATCCACTATGGATGTATTGACTATGTTATTTATTTGTTTTTAATGTTTTTACCCTTTTTTTAGAGAACACATAGAAATTGCTGGATTTTTTAATGCAATCTAAGAAACTCTGCCTTTTACTTTAGAGTATTAGTCCATTTATATTTAATTTAATCATTGATCTGATTCAGTAGACCTTGTTTAATATTGTCTCTTATTTTTGATTTGTAGTAGTTTGTCATTGATGTTCCTATATGTTTTTTAATCCATTCTGCTTGTAGTTCAATGACTATTTTGTCCATGTTGATGATTTCAGATGTGACCTCAGATCATTTAAAAATATATCTCACTATCCAGAATGGAGTAACAGGTCAATACATAATTATAGCAGAGGCTATTGAGTGTGGCTATTATTTTGTGTAGCTATTTGAGCTGAAGTTTTGTAATGTAGGAAGTAGGGAGATGGATACAGGTTAAGTTGCATCCAATAACTGAGGCTTTAAGACAGATACTAGCACTCATTTATTCTTATAACTTCGTTTTTTTTGCTGTAACCTGGGATGGTTGAACAGTACAACAGAATTTTGGCTTGAGAATCCTGGGTCAGATATGGCTCTGTCTTTTTCTAACTGTGTGCCTTTGGGCAAAGTTCTTGATCTTCCTGTGTCTACTTTATCATTTAAAGTGAAGAAATAATAGTACACATGGGGCTTATGAGTTCTAATCATACATTATTTATATATATCCAATCATGATACATGATAGTATATATATATATATATATATATACACTATCATGATTGGATATATATATATATATATATATATATATATATATATATATATATTTGAGTCAATATAATAAAAGCCTTAGAACAGAGCATGCACTTCTAAATACTTGCACGAACAAGCACGGTTTCAACAGACTGCTGTTGAGCTTGGGGAGAGATGTCCTTCTGAGCAATTCTTGTACCTCATCCCACAGCTGTTACCCCAAGAGCTCACCCACTTTGCCTTGCAGGGTGGCCCAATAACTGCATGTGTTTAAAGAGCTGTGTGTGAGCACCTCCTGATTCCAGAAAACATCCTTAGCCATGTTTAGGAATGTGGCCCTGGGGGACTCTGGTCAAATGTGAAATTTGATTATGTTCCAGAGATTGCCTAACAGGCCAGCTTCCTTCCTGTTTTTCTACACTCACTCTCTGAGTATACATACAAAGTGTAAGACTCACAGCTTAAAGGAATTTGAATCCAACATTTATTGGGTACCACCCATCATTTTGCAGGTAAGGAAATAGAACCCAAATTGATAAAATACTCTGTCCTAGGTCAGACAGCTTATAAGGAGGTTAATTTTTATTCATTTATTTGGCTTTCCATTTCTGGTGTTACAAAACCCTGTCCCTGTTCTCCTAGGAAGGTCATGTGTGGGGCAGCTGAGGAAGAAGTGAGTCATTTACAAAAGGATGTCACATGAATAAGATAACAATGGCTTGAGCAATAGAAAGAAATGCAGAGTTTGCTAGTTAAAGTCAGAGAACTTTCAAAATCTGGCACAGCTTTCTCTTCTTCCTTTTGTTCCTAAATGCTTCAGCTGTCCAGCAACCCAGCCGAACTGAAAACCCTGACTGCAAAACCTCTTCTTTTGTTTCCCATTGCGGTCCATACCAATGCCATCCACATGGTCTCTGGCAGCCATACACTAACTGTTAGCCAACAGTATTTGAGAGTTACTATGCTTGCATCTAAGATCCACAATAAATCCAAACAGCAGATATGAAAATGAGCCAGAGGGATTCAGTTCTGCGTCACAGGTTAGTGGCAGAGGTGGTAATTGAACCCGGTTCATTTTGCCTTCATTTTGAGTTGACTTTTGGAGATAATGGGTCAGTTTCAGTCCTCTGTGAGTAGCTATCCAGTTTTGTCAGCAGTGTTTATCCTGCTCAGGGATGTTCTGATTTTCACCGAGAATCAGTTAGCTGTAGGTTTGTGGTTTTGTTTTTAGAGTTCCTCCTGAGTTTTGTTGGACTGTGCTTCCAAGTGCCATGCTGCTTTGGGTACCGTGGTTTTGTTGTGTTTCAGTAAGTCAGATGCTGTATCACATCCAGCTTTGTTCATCAGGTTTGAGATAGTTTTGGCTACTTGGGGTCTTTTGTGCTTCCACCTGAATTTTAGTGTTTGGTGTTGGTGTTGGTGTTCTGTGACTGCCATCGGTATTTGGAGGGGACTGCACTGGCCTGTAGTCACATTGGGTAGCACAGGTATGTTAACAACGTTTGTTATTCCAGTCCGTAAAATGGGAGGTTTTTCTAACTTTGGGTGTCTTTAAATACCAGCAGTGTTGCATGATTTTCTTTTCTTTTCTTTTTTTTTTTTGCATGATTTTCTTTTGCTTAAATTTTTTTTCATGCAATGTATATCTTATTTTCCCCGTCCCAACCCTCCCAGGTTATTCCATGTTCCCTATCCATCCAACTGCATGTCCTTTCTCTCTCTTGAAAATACCAAAACCAAAGCAACAAAAGCACAAACAGTCAAAAACGTGGCATTCATTTTGTGTTGTCAGCTCCTCCCGAGCCTCAGCCCCGTTTGCCTTGGGGTCTCTTTGACGCCCAGTGACAGATCTTCCCCCGGGCAGCTGCTGCTTGGTTGGGGTGGCACTTGTGTCCACGTCCCTTAGTGCTAGGATTTTATCTCGCTGGAACCTGTGCAGGTCATGAACATGCTGCCATAGTCCTTGTGAGTTCCCACGAGCCTCAGCCCCAATGTGTCTGGGAGGTGCTGTGGCTCTCACCAACGCATCATTCAGTCATTTGGAGGAAAAGCTCCGAGAGCCTCTGTCTGGCTGATACAACTTGTGGGTTGACTTGGTCAGGTAATCTCCCAAACCTGTCTCCTTAGATTAAGAAAATAAGAATTACTTTATCAGTGCCCACACACAGGGCCAAGTTATATCTTTAATAATTCAAATGGCCATAGTGCATTTTTTAGACCAAAACTGGGAGAATTAATTTTGCTCTAAAATTAAGATATTACTAGATAGTTTTATTTTTTCAAATGGATTGTTAAGTAAGGATACTTTACAGTGCTGCCATGTGTTGCTAAGTTTTGAAATATCTTCTTTTTAGCAGAGTAGAATGGAACACATGAAAGATAGAAAAATATTCCACACAAGGGGACTCTTCAGAGAATTCAAGCATTATGTAAATTGATTGTATGTTACATCATTAGTTTGATTTCTAAAATTTAAAAGCCAGAAGTAGTTTATAAAATGTTGAATGTCACTTAATTTCTTTTTCTATATCTACTCAGAATGATTCCGAGCCAATTATACCCACTTATGAGTGGCGCTTCAGATAATTAAATCTGGAGTTATTATTGTTCATTTTTATAGATTCACTATATTCTTAACAATGACTATAGAAGTTGTCACTAAGGAATTATGTGTATATATAAGTAAATATAAACAAAACATAGATAAGAAAAGTGGAATGTCACAGGAAAAGCATGCATGAGTAACATGGCTTAATTTAATTTCTAAAACTTAAATATTTATTCAATTTTCAAATTATTCAAATTACTCGTGAAGTACAAAGACGCTTAGGGTTGTGTCAGTGCTGAATACATACTCGTGGGTGGCTGAAGAGATGTGCCCACACTTACATGTATATGTAAGTTTTTAGCCTGAGAAATGCCAAATTCTGTATACAGAAAACAATAAAAAACTCTTATCTGATTTTCTCATTTAAAATTAAAATACATAACAGCTTTACATAATATTATATCATAAAGCATGCTTGCATGCATAATTTCTAGATTATAATTCGTTCTTCTCAGCTGCTCAATTCAGCATTTTCAGGAAATCCATGCAGGTGTACAGCTGTCGGCCTGGACCACTTTTGAACATTTCCTTCAACCTGGTGGACCATCCATGTCTGCTGTCCCCGGCCTCTCTTCGTACGCCAGGAACAGGCCCCACATATCTAAATCCTATATTTTCATGGGTTCTTTTCCTAGACATCTCTATGTAGTGGCACGAAAAGACATGTGGTCTTCTGAATCTGCCCTTGTTCTTAGTGTCGTGCTTGGGTGACTCACTCATCCTGTGGCATGCAATGGTGCTCAGCCACTATTTTCCAAATGGCATTGCGCTGGAAGACTGGATGGGACCACATCACCAGAATCAATCTTTAAAATGTTTTTATACATATATGTTACATCTTTTGGGTTGAAACATCAGAATACATTTATTAAAAACGCCGACTTGTACATTTTGGGAGAACAGATTATAATCCAGATATTCTGTACTTAAATGGGATATGTGTTTTCAGGAAATTGTATAAAGACCAATGATAAGGATGGGCGAGATGTCATCATCATTATTTTACACGGGTTTTTCTCTTTTACCTTAGCGTTACATCTTATACTTTCAGGTAATCACTGTCTACATAGACACATGCCACGAGCATGTAGACCACACACATGCTGTACGTCCAAGCAGTCATATGTTTTGTGTTTCAACAAGCATAAAATCACAGCATTTGATATTTTGACCTAGGGTTGCCAAGTCTAAGATAAATGCTATTACAGGTCTCAGTGGGCTGGGACATCTGAATCGGTTAATTGTATGCAAACATGTTTTAATTTTTTAAATTTTTATGCTTTGAGACAGGGTCTCATCTATCCTATGTGTCCCCAAACTTTCTATATCCCCGAGGGTGGCATTGAACTGCTGAAGCCCTGGCCTCTGCTTCCCTAGTGCTGGGATTCCGGGGCTTGTGCCACCATGTTGGTTTATGCAGTGCTGGGGAGTGAACCCAGGGCTTAGTCTCTGCTGGGCAGCTTACTCCTCCCAACGAGCTACATCTCCAGCGCAGTTTTGAAAAATTGAAAGCCGCCTCATGCCTTCTTTCCTGCAGGGTACTTCGGCCCCGCTTGCGAAGAGAAGGTGGACCCCTGCGTGTCGTCTCCGTGCCAGAACAACGGCACCTGCTACGTGGACGGAGTACACTTCACCTGCAGCTGCAGCCCTGGCTTCACAGGGCCCGCGTGTGCCCAGCTCGTGGACTTCTGCGCCCTCAGCCCGTGTGCCCACGGCATCTGCCGCAGCCTGGGCACCAGCTACAAGTGCCTCTGTGATCCAGGTGGGTCCTGCATGTAGACAGCAAAGCCTTTCCTGGAAGGCCCTGTCAGCTTGTGCTTGCGTGTGAGCCAAGTGTGTATCAATCACACCACAGAATGTGATATTCACAGAAGTGAATTCCACTCTTCAGTGCACATCTACTCTTCAGACTCACTTTTGGTAGAGCCTTAAACAGGCCTTTTCTTTTAGTCACAGGCCATTCATGTTCATTGTGAGGAAGTTAGAAAGCAGAATGATGACATTTAAACTGGCCTGAATCTTCTAAGACAATTTTAGTGTCCAGGGCAAGCACAATGCAGTCCTTTTATCACTGCACTGTCGATTGAAATTCTTACCCCGTGAGCAGCGTGCTACCCCCGACTTCCCCTGTAAACATTCAATAGCTTCGTCATTCATTTTCCAAAAAATCCTTTGCATTCATGTTACTGATACTTAGATTGTGGAAGTTTCGAAGTAAGAGTGATGACTGGTTCTCGTCTGTGTCTTTCCAGTCTACCAGTGTGTCTGAAAAGAGCGTGTGGGTAGGTAGCTCTTTCCTTCCCTCATTTCCATGAGCTAAATCTTCACATTACTTCCCAGCACATGAAGTAATTAAGTCCCTGACCGGTCACTGTGGCTAGCCAGTACCTGCTTTCACTGACCCCTGGCTGTGCTCTCCTCCTGGGTTGCCTGCTCTCTCTTACTCCATCTCTCTTCAGGGACTGAGTTTGTTTCTCTGAGTCCCATCATCTTTACAGTGTGACACAGTCACAGACCTCGGAGAGATCTTTTGTTACAACATGCTGCACATACATAGCTGGTCCACAGGGTTGACAAGCCTCTGGACCTCCTCGCCATCTGAGCACGTGTGGAACATTCTCAGTGATGCTTGCACAAAGATGAAATCACCCGGGGATGCACTGTGGCAGGATATGCTGATGATTGTGGTAGGTGGTACTCTACCCCAAGGAGTGAGAGAAAGGTATATAAATATGTTTCAATGATTTGAATCAGCAGTTGTACTCCTGAGCCATTGCTGACTGCAGTCTTCCTAGGTTCTTAGCTAGATATGTCACACATTTGGCCCCTCCTTTCAGGGCTACGTTTACCTGGAAAGCCTCTGGAGACTCACTCTTTACTTGTGACCTTGTACTCATTAGAGAGCCTCAGCCTAGATTCCAACCTCCATGCTTCTGGCTCTATGGCCTCAGCGCCAGGCTCAGAACTTCCAAAGGCCACATTTCATACTCACAAATCAATTAAGAGTTAACAGGAAATGCAGCCAAGCTTTTGAAAGGTGATGCAAAGCTTTCTGCACATAGACTCTTAATTCTCCGGTTTTCTAAGCAGCTGATATTTTGCCAAGTTCTTCTTTCTTCCATGTTCTGCAATACAGAGGAGGGGCTGTTTAATCTGCTTGGTAACAGTGTTAGGATTCTCCAGAGAAGCAGAAGAGACACACACAGTGGTTTATTTTAAGTAACTGGCTCATGCAATTGTGGGGACTGGCAAGTCCAAAATTCGTAGGGAAAGCTGGCAGGCTGCAAGCCCAGGCATGATGTCTGAGTTGTGCTTTGAAGCTAAAATCTTTTTTTTTGCAAGAACCTGAGTCTTTGCTTTTAAGGCATCCAAGAGCTGGTATGAGTCTTGGCCATATTATACAATCATCTGCTCTACTCAGAGACTGCTGATATCAATCTTAATACCATCTCAGAGAAGAATGCTTTTGGGTCTTATGTATATAGAGAAAATATCTGGATCCATCATCTAGGTAGCTAGACAGGTGCAATTAACGATCACAGTAATATGTGGGGATTACTTGTAAACCTTGAAGGGAAGTATCCTCAATTCCGTGTGTGATGCCCCTGTCTTCTCAGGGTCTGCATCATCTTTCTCTGCTTGAATTTTGGTTGACCTGCCTCTCCTGGTGGGCCTGGTTTTCTTGTGTGGGAACTCAAGCCCATGTGTGGCAGAGCTGCATTCTGGGGAAGGAGGCAGAGCAGGGATGTACGATTCCCTACCTGGAAAGCACATCCTTAGGACAGCGTGGTGTGAGCAGACTGAACAAGGTGCCATTATGCTGGATGGAACCAGGTCTCACGCATGACACGAATAGGGCTCTCTGTGCCCAAACACTCTAGAGATGTCATGGCACCTGTGGGGTGGTTCTCCTCAGTGGCAACTGGGAATGAAAGATTGCTGTCAGGAACTTCCCCATAGACTGTTTCCTGCCTCTGAGAGCCTTCTTTTCCTATAAGCCTCAGAGAGAATACTCAAGCAGGACAGACCAGAAAACAACCTCATTTTCTGCTCTGAATTCTTTTCTTTCGTAAGCATATTTAAAATCTGTGGCATATTTAATATTTTTAATTTTTTTCAAGTAGAACATAGTTATTTGAAAATAAATTTTCTGACTGTCTTTGGGTCTGTCTGTCTGTCTGCATGTGTATTGTTATCCTAAGCAGAGACATCATTACTCACTGTTTCTCTTTCTACTCTGAGAGAGGCAGTTGGCAGCAGTAGAAAGACCATGCCTTCCCCATCTATCCATTATGAACATGAAACTTGTATAGAGTATTCCTGGGCCTCAATTTCCTACTTGGGGAAGTCCTCCCTTGAGGGAGGGCTTCGGTGTAGTCCCTCTGTTGGTTTCGTGTTGAGCTACCCTTTCAACCCTATCAAGGAATCTTCAGTTAGCATCTTTTGAGATATCTCCCAGTTATAATTACTTTCCCTTCTGTTGTCTGTTCCAGCCTCTTCCATGTCCACTTGAAACATTTAGATTGGTAGTTGCCTGTGGGTGTGCACAATTCCTGAATGCCTTTGAAGCCCACAGAAAATGCATCTTCTGTTCCATAATACTTTCATTTGTTATGCCGCCTCCAGTGGGGTCCTGGAATCCCATGAGGGCTTGCTCATCAAATTTGGGACACCCGGTTGCCTCCAGGGGGAATACTCTCTCAGGTGGTTGGGTGACTTCATGGGAAATGACTTTATGTGACTTTATATGCCTTGAGACAGCTGGCAGGAATTTACATTTTTAAGAAGTGAACATGACAGGTCTGTGAATGGGAAATTTCTTGTCTTAATTTTTTTTTTTTTTGCAGTATGTAATTGCTTTACCACTCATTTGCATAATAGTTGAATCTTGTAAGAATGGATGAAATTGGGTGTCTGGCTGCAGAGTGGTGGGCTGGATCATCTTTACAGAGAGCAAACAGATCCTGTTTTGTAAATGGCAGCAGATTGAAATCATGCTAGATTGGCAATTAGTTCTCATCTGAAAAAATAAAAAATAAAAAGCACATGCCATTCTGATCACTGCAAATCACATGTGTCAGGGGTTTTATTTCCAAGCCTCAGTTTTGGCTTACTGTTTCCTGATGGCGTTTTAATACTAAAGAATAAAATGTCACCACTGAGTAATTGCTGAAATGTCAACTTCCAGTGACAGTTTTAAGTGACAGGCCACTCATTCTTTAAAACATTGCAAACTGAAATCTCGCAGAGGCTGGAGAAGTCAGGTCTGGGTAATGCTGCCTACATTCGGTGGGAACGTGTCGAGGGCACACCCTGGCGCTTGCTGGTGGTGACACGACTTCTTGTGACTCTGGTGGAACGGTGGCATCTTTTAGATGCTGTTTTAGAAAGTCATTGCTGCCGATGACCAGTACCAGAGCTGTGGCTGACTGGAAAAAGACGGGGTTCAGCTCTCTTTGTCTGGTTTGGGGCCCTAATACATTTGAGTGAGGACTGTCCACTTGCTCGCTTGTTGGCCTCACCTCTGCAGGTGGATCTATCTTAAAGAACAGAAGGCACAATGCATTGGAGTAGTTTGCATGCAGATTATGTGTCACATTTAAATTTTATGAATAGTATCTCTCACGACCATCAATGCAATGCCAGTCAATTGGGCCCCTCGACCTGGACTGAGTGTTGGCCACCTTTCCCAGCCAATTCTTCTCTACTGTGGGGCGACTGATTCAGTGATGTCATCCAGATGCAGACTGCAAAGGAAAGAAAATCAGGCTCCTTCCAAACAAAATGCCTTTGCTATTGTCTTAATAAAAAATCATACTCCTAGGACTCGGATACTGTTTCCCCCTATTTTCTACATTTGCCCCACTCGTAGGCTGCATTTCTGTTCTGTGTAGCCTGTGAGACACAGCTGGTCTCACTTTCTACTGTGATACTCAGGGATGCCTACATCAGTATTCCAATAGCACTGCCTGGAAACAGGATAAAGATAAGACTTAATTACTGGTTATTCATAGTAATTGAGCGGCAGCCAGGAAACCAACACACCTATAAAGATAGGACAGCGTTTAGCTCCCTAATGAGAGTCTGGATGCTCTCAAATTCTGGGATAAGGACAGTGGACAGCTTTCATCTTTATTAACCCCGGAGCTTCCTCCGGGTTCCTGGGACGAAGACAGGAATTCTTTCTCAATACATTCTTGTATTGGCATGCTGTGATCTGCTTCAGCTCCTTGTTCATGAGAGGTGTAGACCGTGTGGGTATATAGCTCAGGCTCCCAATCCTGGGATACACTGCCTATTTCATACTCCAAAATATGGTGCCTGTTTTTTGTGTTGTTGTTGTTGTTGTTGTTGTTGTTGTTGTTGTTGTTGTTGTTCTTCTTCTTCTTCTTCTTCTTCTTCTTCTTCTTCTTCTTCTTCTTTTCTTTTACCATCTGGTCTCAAAGAGGAAGAAAGAGAAGAAGTCCTGTTTACTCAGAAGGAGCTTCCCCCGTGGGGACCTGCCTCATTCCTCAGAATCTGTACTCTGCAAACAAAACAAACCCAAACACCCACAAATAAACAAAAACAGCTTAAATCTCCTCTTGGAAATGCTGATGGAACTAAGAACTGGGGAAGACATGAACAGCCACTGACATCCATAACTTGCCTGTCATTTACAGATAGATTGCTGGAGTTGTTAGGAGCGGGCCTAGTGCCCATGCATGAAGCCCTATTTTCCTCTGTTGGACGTTAGGATCAGTGTGATGATATTAGGCATAACTCAGAGGCCATGGCAGAGCAACATGAATCAACACCACATTTGAATTTTGTCTAAGACATTAAAAGATAGACCTTACCATCCCAGCCACTTGGGAAGGCTGAGACAGGAAGATGATATATTCAAGGCTTGCCTAGGCAAACCGCTGAGATCCTGTCCCAAAACAGGGCTGAAGGTACAGCTCAGTGATAGGGCACTTGCCTAGCATGTGTGAAGATGTAGGTTCAATCTCCAGAAATAAAACAATCCAAGATAACCACGTATCAGTAAGATGCTGAGTATTATCTTTGCTCAGTTTCTACTGTCAACTCAATCGCCGGTTATTCCCTCACTGGTTAGTTACATGTACATACCAAATTGTCCAAGGATTGATTGAGGGATTGCTCACCATCTTGCACATGAATTTTTGTGACCTAGGTGATGAACAGTTGTGGGCCAGGGGCTGGACAGAGCTTTGGGAGGGAAGTACTGATTCATCAGTCTTTATGAAGTAGGAAGTGTGGTTGCCATTTCCCTGCCCTTGACTCCACTAGACAAGGGTAAGAGATAAGGATTTAAATGTAGCTAGTAAAGACACAGCACCTCTGTAGCCTCAGAACAAATAGGAAACAGGGTTAAACTGTCCCCTTCGTTCTTTGAGGGCAATAATGACTGAAAAATGAAGAATTTAACTGCAGTTCCAAAGTGTTAGTTGTCACGGTTGCTCGTTCAAATGAGCGCATCAAACTGAGGGTCGCTGGTGCCATGGACTTGCTCTGCAGACGGGGGCAGGGACCTTACCCAGGCCGACCGTGCCTTCAGCTTCTTCATGTCTGAGAACTGACCCCATCCAGACTCTGTGCCAAACACCCAACACAGCTTCTCTGTGAAGAAACCAAGGACTCTAGAGTCCAGGCGGCTGGCTGGGGAAGTGACACGACCCTCGGTTCAATCTGTGTTTGCTCGGCATTGCAGACTCACAGTTTCTGACCTACTAGGCTCTTGGGAGCCTGGTAGCGGAACTGCTGCTCCCACATAGGTTGTGACCTTGGCCTCTTACTTTGGCTGAACGATCACAAACACAAACTCTCAGACTCTTCCGTCTCAGAACTGCCCCTGAAAAGGTGGACACTGCTTGAAGGTGGCCTTGATTGTGGGTCAGTGCATAGAAGTCCCAGCACAGAGGTGTCCAAGCCCAGCATGACAGGGAACAGAACTCTTGTGAGTGGATGGGACCCGGCCCCCCATTTCCGTCCTGTCTATGTTGCACTCTGAAGATCCACCTGCTGCTTGGAACTTGATGCCAAAGGCTACCTGGGTTGGAACTCATGACTGCGTTTGGCCTGATGTCTGCTGGATGCTTTTAAATAAAGAAGCCTGCCTTTCAATGACTCAGAGGCTGCAGACACAGCCACATGACAGATGCCCTCTCAGCTCCGAGAGCTTCTCTTGACTGGCACCTTGCACTTCTGGGGGTCCTTGATATCTACTCCCTTGCCCTCTAAATCCCCCAAATCCTCCTGCATTGATTATTATGAACCACAGACATTCTTGATGTTGTTATGTCTTTTTACCTGTTCTGGAAACATCACAGAGTCTGAAGTGTTCTTTTTCCTCTTCCTGCTTTTGGTATTTTTTAGTTTTCTGCCTTGAGAGAAGCTTTGATGTCCCAAGCTTCCCACAGCATGGCCTCTGCAGAAACATCTGCCCATCATTATCAGGAACAGTAGCTCTCCTGGACCTTGGAGATTTAGCATTGAAGACCCTGTAACAGTGGGTGTCATGGATGCTATCCATCTCGTGACTGACTGTAGCCTGAGTCCAGAGTCCACATTAAACAATAAACATAACTACTCCTCTGCATGTCCTATTTTTCCAGGCTTCTAGCCTTTGATATGCTTGAAGATTCCTCTGGGATTTCAATTTGTACAAAGACCCGAGGACAATGCCCTGCATTTTTGTAATTGTTTGGCATTGTGGCCATTGCTGTTCAGTTTGAAAGCTCGCTGTGGAAGCTGATGCTGTTTGCACAATGCAGTTTTAATGAGGATTCAGTGCACTCAGGTTTGCCTTGAAAAGACTAGGACATGCATGGCTCCTTCCCTTCCCTTCCCTTCCCCTTCCTTCCTTTCAATCATAGACCACTCTCAGCTCAATGGTGATTACAGGACACTGTGCCCTCTGCCCTGTCACTCAGTACTCCCCATGTGATACCACAGTCCTCTTTTAAAAATTCCATTTGGCTTCATAGGAGTGGACTAACAAACTCTTATAAAAAGATTTATTTATTTTATGTGTGTGAGTGTTTTGCTTGAACATATGTTTGTGTTCAACATGCATGCCTGGTGCTCGTGGAGGTCAAAAGAGGGCAATGCATTCCCAGGAACCGAAGCTATGGATGGTTGTGAGCTGCCCTTTAGGTGCTGGGAATTGAGCTCAGGTCTTCCTCTAGAAGAGTCGCCAGTGCTCCTAACTTCAGAGCCATCGCCGAGTTCCTGGACTTAAGTCTTAAGGACACATTTCATTTTTATCACTCCAGATCTTTTAATAAAGATTTGTTTATTTTTATTTTATGTGTATGAATGTTTTGCCTATATGTATGTATGTGTGCTGCATGCGTGCCTAATGCCTGTGGAGGTCAGAAAAGGGCATTGGATCCCCTGGAACTGGAGTTAGGGACAGTTATGAGCTGCATGTGGGTACACACGAAGTACACTTAACTGCTAAACCATTGTTCCAGCCCCCACATAGTTTTAATGGTACAGAGTAAAAAAAAAAAAAAAAAAAATCACAAGGAAAATGTTTGTGGTGTGGTTCACTGGTAAGATGGTGATTTTAGGATTAGAGAAGCTGCAACTGAAATGGTATGGCCAATGGAGGAAGTGGTGCCGGCCTGCGGTTTTGGAAAAGCTGTCCTTTACCAACTGTTCCCTAAAACTGCCTTTCCTGCCAACTCTCTGGCACCTGAAAGCTTTTCTGCCAGGTAATCTTACCCGGTTAAGTTAGGCATTGTTCCTGGAAATGAAACCTTTGTATCAGTTACTGCTGCGTGACAAACCACTGAGAGACTCTGGCTGAAAGCACCCATTTGCTGTTTATAAGCCTGTGGGATGATTTGGGGAGGGCTGAGCTGCAGTCTCTTCCCCTGTCCAGCAGGGGAGGCGCCCACATATGCTTTTGTGGTTAGATAGCAAGTCAGCTGGTCCTGAGTGACCAACTTGCATTGCTTGGCTGTTCGCCGGAGTGTGGCTTTCACAGGACCACGTTTTTCTCAGCTTCCAGTATCGGCAGTGCTGGCTTCTTCACTTGACAGCTGGGTACCCAGAGCAGCAATGGAGGACTAGGCCTAACATTCATGGACTTTTAATTTTTAAAATAAAATGTAAAATTGCTTCATCATTATTTATTTATTTATTTATCTATCTATCTATCTATCTATCTATCTATCTATCTATCTATCTATCTATTTATTTATTCTGTGTATGGGAACCTGTGTGTCACAACACAGGTGTAGAGGTCAGAGGTGGTGCTCTCCTTCCACCATGAGTTTCCTAGAGATGGAACCCAGATCAGCAGGCTTCATAGTGAGGACCTTTAGCACCTCAATGGCTCTCCAAAGCACTTTGTGAAAGCGGCTGCTTCTCCTTTGCAAATGTTCCATTTGCCTGAACTAGTCTCAGGGCCAAGCTCAGCACACACACACACACACACACAAGCACACAGTAACACACACCTCATATACTATCCTCTTGATAAGAAAAAATTTGAGGAGAAAGGAAGAAGAAAAACATAACTCTTCTCCTTGATTACTTGAGAAGAGAGGAAGAGGCTCCGAGACTAAGGCAGGGCTAATGGGCATCTAGGAACCAACTCCCTTTCTCCCTCCTGACTCTGCAAGGGGTGCACCTTGTCCCCAGCTTTCTTTCCAACAAGTTTCATTCCTTATATTAGCAGCTGCGTGCTCTCCCAGAGTCTGCAGTGAGTGCACAGCAACATCCCTCTGAGCTTCCCTACTTTATAACGTCTTAGGCATGCATGTGATTTCTGGCTTATCTTTAATTCAGTATTGGCAATTGGAAGAGAACTCAGGGTGACTCAAATTACTGAGTTGTGGTGCTAGTTTGCTTACATTTAATTTTTTTTTCCTTTGGAATCCAATTACCGCAAGGCAGTTTTGTTGGCTCAAGCATCTCTATGATAGTCTTTAGCCAAAACTATGTGTCTGAAAGCCGGGTTCAGCCCTGAGAGTTTCTGAGGCCTCGGTAGGGCCTAAGAACACACAGGATAACACATTCCCAAATGAAGCTGTCGCTGGCTGGTGCAGGAACTGCGGCACTTCGAGAACTGCCGCTGCGGCGCACTGAGTGTAGACGCGTCGAAGTCCAGGGGCTGAAGAGTGCCCCGCCCCGAAATCCTTAGGACTAGTGAGAGATCTTGAGGATGAGACCCCAGTGTAAACACGAAGTTGATTTTTTTCATCCTGAAGTAACATAGTAGGCTAGAGATAACCTTACATAGTGTTTTGTAATAATTTTGTGCACTTTGCCCGTAACCCATCACATGAGGTTAGGTGAGAAAACTTTGACTTGAGCTGTCATGCTGATCCTGAGACTATTTCAACTTTTTGGAGCATTTCAGAGTTTAGATTTTAGGATTAGGACTGACTGCTCAGTCTACTACGAAGACAGTAAATTGAAATGAAGTTGAATTAATGATGAAATAAATTTAAAGCTATTAAACCTCTGAAAAATGCTCCCATGCTTTAATTCTTCCCAATCTGTGTATACATACATACATACATACATACATACATACATACATACATACATACATACATACATA
>NW_026593286.1:8226616-8277240 GCF_907164565.1 Psammomys obesus
ATACATACATACATACATACATACATACATACATACATACATACATAATTTGTGTGGACATCTCATCACCTGGCTCCATTCCACAATTAGAAACCTCCACCATGGGAAATCTCTTCTATATCTGATTCCCCCCTCATCTTTGTCTAAACTGTAAGCCAAGCCACAGCAGACTCATCTTTCAAATCACTTTGTGCAACATTGTCTCGACAACCGTATTCATTCTTTAATCCTCTTGTGTTAGTTGTGGTACTTAAAGGCATTTCCACTGAACAGTGATCTTTAGAGAGTCCATGAGGTGAATGATTTGCTTTATGATGAATGATATTCATTGCAGATGTCTGCTGCTCAAAGGATGTATTGATGAATTTCTTCGTGAATGGTGGTAAAGGAATATTTGATGATCTAGTTTTGTTATTAAAGGAAATAGTATTTCTTCTTTAAATGCAGTTTGCTGGGTCAGTCTTTACCTTTTGGTACCATACATTCTTTTCATAAAAGACATCTTTTTACAGTTCCTCTGTGATTAAATTTTTAAGAATCCCCCTCTCCCATGTAACCAGTGTAAATCATTGTAGGTAGAATCCACCCTCTAGTGGCCAAAAGCAACATGAAAGTTATAAAAGAAAGAAAGAAAGAAAAAAAAGAATTTCTTTTTTTATATGTGACTAGGTTGTAACCTAGTTCTGAAGGGAATGTTAAGAGAAGGCTTTTCACAAGAATGGCTACATCAGCATATTGCTAGGAAATTCTCATGATGACAGTCAGTTTAAGATGAATCACCTTAACATATGCAAGTGCTTCTGTGAGGCAGGTTCACTGCAGAATTCACTTGACTTTTGGTGTTCTCTGTAACCATGCTGTACCAGCCATATGTCATCAGCGGTGTCATCTGTGATACGGTTCTTTGTTTGCCTATGCATATGCCTTGGAACAAGAATGCTGCTTGCTATCACAGATCTAACACTGGTGCTTCCAACGCTATTAGAATTTTCCTTTCAAATATGATTTATGATTTATATGCTTAATCTAGAGAAACGTCTGGCTTTTAAACAAAACCTTCCCTACTGATTGAATAGTATACTTCTTCTTTTTTTTTCTTTAATAGCACTTTCTTCATTAGTGATGCCTCTTACTCTGGTGGTTGCTCTCTGTGTCTTTAGGCTTGTCCTTCTCTTTATAGACTTTGAGAGTTCCTTTCCTCCCATCTCTTAAAAAATTCATAGTGAAGTCAGGCCTCTTCTCACTATTCCCTGTTGTCTTACTGTTCAATCAAGGATTAGCCATAGAATGTGCTCATTATTTCCCTTATAATGTGAGTCACTGTTTGAATTTGTCATACTACATGCATAATATCCAGAAAGCATGGATGATAATATTCTTCATATTACACAAATCGTGTACTTCCATTATGGAAAATATAAAATGTAAATATGTACCTTAAGTATATTAAACCAAACCATTGTCGGTTTTGGAAAATATTTTCCCAGGCATTTTAATGTATGTTTGTTCAAACCAGACATCTGTGAATAAAAAGAAAGAAAAGGACTCTTCTGCATTTATTCATGCAAAGGTTACTCTGCCTGATGATTTCATTTTCTTAGTGAATTTAATTCACCCAATTTGACCAGGCATCCTCTCTCCTTACTAATCTGTGTCCTAAGGAGCATAAAATAAAGAGAAAATGAAGGACTTGGGTTCTGGTATTGAGCAGCGAGTCAAAAATTCTGCTTCTCAGCAGGAAACCAGCTTCACCCCTGAAGTTAATCTCGGGATGGTGCTGTAGGAAGGTGGATTTTGAGAAAGTCAAAGATGAACAGCGTGTCTCGTAGTAGAAACTCCTGGCCTTTGAGCTGCTGGGTCAGCCAGCGGGCACTGCAGAGTGCTGAGCTGGTATGGTCTGTTTCGTCAGTGGGGCTGGGATGGGGTGGGCAGTCTTTGCCGCCTATGTGATATGGTGTTTTAGAGAAATAGAATCGGTTAGCATTCAGATGCTCAGGGTGTGCTCAGTGTGTATGAGTCAGGAGCGCAACAGCTAGGTTGTCTGATTAGATGATGTTTGCATGTTGGATCACACGACCACGTGGCAAACGGATCAGGGGCTTATTCTGTGTCACACACTGTGCTAAGTACATCCCTTGTGTCCCAACCTCATGAGCAGAGTCAAGTGCGTGTCCTCTTGTTGACAGGCCAGAAACCTCCTCCTTTCACACATGTTCTTTGTTGTTGCATATTCCCATGAGTCACCTTGATGGAAGGTGTCACCTATTGGGCCTAAGCTGCAGTCACATACCTGGGTGGCCTAGGAGTCCTCACATGTAAACACTCAGTATTGATGCATAGAAAAATGTCTAATGAAGAGAAAATGGTGTCAAGTACATTTTATCCACAAAGGATAACTTGGGAACCAAGGTCTACAATGTCTGAACACCTCTCAAACTCAGAAACTACACTTTGCCTTAATCTGCCTCTTCAGGTGACCCTCCAAGGACAGTGGCCAAGGTTTTATACCAGCAGGTGATAGAGCTCTTTAGGAACCCCTGACGTTTCTGCAAGGGGCCCTGCTCCCTGTCTGCTCTAATTTCATCATGTTCTGGGCTAATATCTTATCCTATGGGCTTTTCTATCTGTAGTTTTGCTCGCTTGTTTCTTGTCTTCACCTTGACAACCTCTGGGGTCCTCGACTCCCTCCCCCACTGTGTCCCTATATATCCTTCTCTCCCCCCATCTCCTTTTCTCTGGTCCTTGCCTACCTCTGGCTTCTTATTTTTACATATTACTTAATTTTTGTTATTAGTGTGTGTGCACATGATGTACGTGGGTACACATGCCACAGCATATGTGGAGGTCGGAGGAGAGTGCTTCTACCTGAGGAGCCATCTTGCCAGTGCTACATATCTCATAACCTGTAGCCGGAACCATCTATGCTGCTTTTTGGCAACAGAGTCAGAGAGTTAATGCTCATGAAAACAAAGTAATCGTTTTCCTCAGATCCTTTCTGTTTTCCTGGGAGGAGCTGTCAGTCCCTTTTGGTCACTTGAGGTTAGCTTCTAGAAAGGGTTTTATATTCCTTCCTGCTCCAACACTCTCTTTTGCCTCTTCCTCCTCATGAGATGTGACTGCTTTTGGAAGTTTGCCGAACATAAATTGGCCTCAGTAAATGCCCTCTTACAGCCCTCAGAATGATGTTGTAGAAGTTGAAGATACAGAAGACAGGAGCCTGGCATGACCTTCACACTCTTTCCTTCTCACCCTCATGTCCTACTCATTATCAGGTATTTCTACCTTTTAAGTAGCTCCTAGCAATGATCAGGCACCACTTTTATCCTTGTTGGGATCCTGTGTTTTTTTGTGGCAGCCTCCACAGTGGTCTCTCTCACCTCAGGCTTTTGAAATAATGCTCAGCCTGTGAAATGAAGTCATTGCCTGCCCAACATCCCTCAGTGCCCTCAGGCTTCCTGCCATCAATGAGTTTCACAGGAATTTGAAAGCTCACAGTCACTCCTATTTACATAATAGGATTATGTCCTCTATGCCTACATCTCTTAACTACCATGGGTGAGGTGGAGAATTTGATCTCCTGGGAACAGGCCTAGACTTGAATCATGGATGTTCACATTTATCTACTCACACCGAAAAGAGGGAAAACCACAAGTTCTTAAAGAAACCTCTCTTTACTCATGCCTTTCTTACTGCAACTTGACTACAAAGTACAAAGAGGTGAGAAGAAGTCCTCTCAGGCTGCGTTCACCCTGCGTTCAGGTGGAGATGGGGTCTGAGCAGTGGCTCTTAGCCTGCTTGGCCCGAGCATATGGCTGCTGGGTTGGGATGATCTTGCCAGGTTTCTCTCAGGCAGCACGAAGCATGAATCGCCCCCTTCTTCCCCCAAGGCGACAGGAATGGATGAGTTGCTGGAATTTGTCACACAACGTGTGAAAGCCATCTGCCTACAACCACAGCCTCCGAGTTTTGGAATTTTCAGAGGGTGACAACTTGATGGGCCAGGCGAGGAAAAGAACTAAGGAGTAAACACTGTGGGCGGCAGCCATCTTCCATTGGTGTTTGTAGGGTGTGGAGCCTGTGGGGGAAGGAGAAGAACTGGCAGTGGGAGGAGGTCTTGCTTCCTGATGGAGCAGCAGGTGTTTGGGAGCACTCTGTTCTCCTGCTCAGAGACCATGGCATCTATGTTGAGTTGATGAGCCAGTCCCTCATGGTGGGCTGTGGCCTCCTTGCCTGAAAAGTAGGGGACGCCCTTCCTGGAAAACAGTTCCACCAGCTCATTTGCTTAGGCCAAAGCACCCCGAGTTCTCAGTGTTCTCTATATGTACAGAAGGAGCACTGTGTGTGTATGTCTGTGCGTGTGCGTGTGCGTGTGTGTGTGTTCATCAGGGACTTGTTAGATTGGCTTGTACAGCTGGAAGATGGGCTTGATCATGCTACTGAAAAGGATGTGATTTATAACTTATGGATGGCTCATTTCTGGAACTTTCTATGTAAAGTTTTAGGACTATAATTTACTGTGGGCCAATGAAACTGCAGAAAACTAAAACTTGAGATAAGGGGAGAAAACTGCAGAGACATAAGTAAGCATGAATCGGAATGTATGGTCTGACTTCTATCCCTCCCCAAATTCATTTTCTGAAGCCCTGGCTTCGGTGTGATTGTCTATGGAGATAGGGCCCTGAGAGAGGTGACTGAAGGAGCTGGGGAGACAGCTCATGTGTAAAGTACTGGTTGTGGAAACGTGAGGACCTGAGCTTGCTGCTCAGAGCCTAACTGTTGGCTCACACAGTGCTAAGACAGATGGAAAAAGATCCAACAAGGTGAACAGCACTGAGGAATGACATCTGGGGTTGACCTCTGGCCTCTGCACACATATTCGAACATGTGTGCTCTTATGCACATGCATGAACACACACACAGAGGTTATTAAAGTTCAGCGGGGTCCCAAAAGTAAGGCTCTGGTGAAGCGTTTATCAACCAGAAGGAAGTATGTAGCCTGCTTTGTCTAGCATACACAAAGCCCTGCATTACCACATGAACCAGGTATGGTGATGCACACCTCTAATCCCAGCAGATGTCCTGGCTTTTGACCTTCCATTCTGCAGAACTGTGAGAATTAGTTTTCTCTTATTTAATCAGTCCTTTCTGTGCTATTTTATGGTTTTCCTAGCAGACAGACACACAGGACAATGTGTCTTAGGATTCACCGCGTGGCCGTGATCAGTTTCTTTAACCCTGTGACTCTGTAAATGGGGAGTAGTTAGATACTTCATTGTTGTTGTCTTTGGGATAGGATCTCATTAGGCGTAGGCAGGCCCTGAACTCACTGTGTAGCTGAGAATGACTTTGAACTTCTCATCCTCCTGCCTTTGCCTCTCCAGTGCTGGGATTATGGGTGTGCACCGCCATACCTGATTCATGAGGTACTGGGGATGGAATGCAGGGCCTTGTCTATACTAGACAAAGCAGGCTGCAATCTCAGCTACACACTTCCTTCTGGTTGATAAATATTCAACACCACCAATACATACAAAGGACCTGTCTTACTTCCTTTCTACTGCTAGGAAGAGACACTGTCACCAAGGTAGCGTATACATAAAGCGTTGAACTGGGGCTTCTTTCCTGTTTTGGAGGATTATTCCAGGACTGTCATGCAGCGGAACATGGTAGCAGGCAGGCATGGTACTGGAGCAGTGGCTGAGAGCTCACATCCTGATCCTCAGGCATGAGATAGGAAGAGACTGGACCTGGTGTGGGCTTTTGAAATCTCAAAGCCAACCCTCAGTGACAAACCTCCTCTAAAACCACACCTCTTAATCCTTCCTAAACTACATCAAATGCAGGAGCCTCCAGGGCAGGGGGCGGAGATTCTCATTCAAATTACCACAGGGCCTGACACCTCTCAGGCACCTCTTAACTTGCCACTGGACTGGGAGAAGCTTGAGATAGAGATCTTGTTATATAGCCTTGTGTCTGGGACCCCTGGGACTCCTGGAATGTCATAGGCACATATGAGTTGCAAGGGGGGGTCTTGGGTCCAGTCAAACTGGATCCAAGAAGCTGTTGACATGGTTGTGAACACTGCAACTGGAGCCTCAGCCTTCAGGCTTCTGTTCTACTAGAGGAAGAAGTGTGGAGAGCTCAGTTAGATTTCAGACAGCTCTAAATGATAAGGTGGAGATCAACTGAGTGTGGGGTAGCCTTCACATCACAGAGCTGAGGAGATGGCTCAGGGGCTGCCTCTACTTGAGGACCTGAGTTCAGATCTCCAGCACTCTCTGCTTTATTTCTCAGAGACAGGGACTCCCACCGAGCCTGAAACTAGGCCTGTTGTCAGCAAGCCCCGAAGTGAACTTCCAATGTGCCCTGCCCCAAAGCGCTGAGGTCAGCAGTGTGCGCTGCCTCGCTGGGCTTTGTTAATGTGGGTGCTGGGATTTGAACTGAGGTTCTTATGCTTATGTAGCAAGTGCCTTAGCCACATCTCCAGCCTCCATTTTTTTTTTTCCCCTATGACTAGCCTAAGTTTTCAGACCCTGGGCCTACTGCCCTGGTCTAATTTATTTGCCTGAATTATCAGTGGGAGGTGGCCGCCTCATTTCTCAGAGCCCTTCTCTTTTGGAAGGAATGCCATTTAATTGAAAGAGTACAATTTTGGGCTCTTTGGCAACCAGTGTGAAAGGGTGCCTTGACATTTCTGTAAAGGCATTTAAATGTTACTGTCTCTGAGGAAACAGTTTTAGAATATGAAACCTTTATTCCCGTACCCCCCCCCCCCCCAGCCCCTAGCCAGGCAAGGAAGAAAAACACCACCAGCTTAATTATATCTGTAAAATAACGTGCACGTTTGCTACTCACGATGCTACGGGAAGATAATGGTACTACAGGCAAATTACAAAATAATTATGGCTAATTTCATGAAACTTGCTTTGGGGTTTTTGCTGGTGTAAATGGCTCCTCACTTTAGATGGCAGGGTTACATGCAGAGCCTTATGTTATCTTTCTTGATTGATAACAGATCTATGGGGAGAGCAAACAGGACCGTCTCCCATCGGCTTATAAAGGTCCCTCTCATAGGTGCGTGACCAAGCCCAGGGCTTTGGGTATGCAAGGCAAGCAGCCTACCAACTGAGAAACATCCCCAGCCTCATAAAAATGCTCTTATAATTAGGAAAAAGGGGCCCAAAGACACTTAATTCTCTGTCTGTATGTTGTGTGCATGTACAAGTATATGCGCACGTAATTCATGGAGTGTGGAGGCCAGTTGTGTTGTTCCTCAGGCACTGTCTACTTAGGGTGACTGTTGCTATGATGAAGCACCATGACCCCAAGCAATTTAGGGAGGAAAGTGTTTATTTGACTTACACTTCCTTATCGCTGTTTGTCACTGAAGGAAGTCAGGACGGGAACTCAAACAGGGGAGGAACCTGGAGGCGGGAGCTGATGCAAAGGCCCCAGAAGCGTGCTGCTTACTGGTTCGCTCAGCCTGCTTTCTTCCCGAAGCCAGGACCGCCAGTCCAGAGATCACATCACCCACAATGGGCTGGGTCCTCCTCCATCAATCACTAATTAAGAAAATGCTCCATGGGCTTCCATGCAGCCTGTCCTTATGGAGACATTTTCTCAGTCGAGGTTCCTTCCTCTCAGATGGCGAGAGCGTGTGTCAAGTTGGCATAAAGTTAGCCAGCACACAGGGTCTCTCGAAGGCCTGGAACATGCCAAGTAGGCTAGTGTGGCTGGCCAGCGAGCTGCAGGGACCCATCTTGTCTGCCTCCCCAGCACTGGGATTACAAATGTGTGCCACCACTCTTGGCTTTTTCAATTTTTTTTTTCTTAATGTGCATTCTGGGGAAATAACTTAGGTTTTTGTGCTTGCAAGGCAAGCAATATGCATGGCTGAACTCTCTCCCCAGCCCCTAGTTCCTTATATATAAAGTATTTATTGTGATAAGAAGCCTAGAGCATGATGTCTCCCTTCTTAACCTGATTTTAAAGGTGCGCTGCAGAAGTGCTTGCTGTCTGCACATTGCAGTGCAGCGCATCCTTAGAGTCCATTCACCTCACCTCACTGAAATGCACTACACACTGCCAGCAGCTCCCAGTGTCCCTCTCTCACACCCCCGGAAACCACCATTCTAGGATTTGCTCCTGGGAATTTGACCTCTAGCTGTACAGGTCGTAGTTCATTCTTCCATCACACCTAGCATAATGTCTAGATGGTCCATGTTGTAGGCAAGGATAGATTTTCTTCTTCTTTTATCCCAAATAATGTTCTATTGTGTGGCCACAGAACATTTTTTTAGCCACTCAGCTAGCTGTTGGTGGATGTTTAGGTTGTTGCTATCTTTTGGGTATTAAGAATAATGCTGTGATGGATGGAGGAGTGCTAATATTTCCCCTAGATTCTGCTTTGAATTCCAATAAATACCCTGAAATGCAATGGCCTAATCATATAGCATTTTTATTTTAACCCTTTAAGAACTAGCATATTCTTTTCCATGCAGCTGTCCCATGTTATGTTCCCATCAGCACTGCACAAGATAAGCTATTTATGATGAGTTTAATGGTCAACACAATCTAGAATCACAGAGAAAGAAAGTTTAAGATTGTCAAAGATTGTCTAAGAATAAAGCTGCTGTAAACATAGTTGAACAAATGTCCTTGTTGTATGGGTGGAGCATCTTTCTGGTATATGCCCAGGACTGGTATAGCAGGATCTTAAGGTAACACTATTCTCAATTGTCTGAGAGAGTACCAGATTGATTTCCAAAGTGGTTGTATGTTTGTACTTGTACAGCATGGAGGAGGGTTCCCCTTTCTTTATATCTTCACCAGCATGTGCTATCACTTGAGTTTTTGATCTGAACCGTTCTGATCGGTGTGAGATGGAATCACAGAGTTGTTTTGATTTGCATTTCCCTAATGACTGAGGATGTTGTGCATTTTTTTTAAAAATGTTTTTCTGCCCTTCGATATTCCTCTTGAAAATTATGTTTAGTTCTGTACCACATTTTTTAATTGGATTATTTGGTTTGCTGGAGTTTAATTTCTTGAGTTTTTTCTGGAAGCAACCAAAATGTCCCTCAACTGAGGAATGGATACAGAAATTGTGCACATTTACACAGTGGAGTACTGCTCAGCTCTTAAAAACAAGGAAATCATGAAATTTTCAGGCAAATGGATGGAACTAGAAAAGATCATCCTGAGTGAGGTAACCCAGAAGCAGAAAGACATGCAGTGAATCTACTCCCTTATAAATAGATATTAGTCATATAATACAGGGTAACCATACTACAATCCACAGACCTAAGGAAGCTAAGTAACCAGGAGGACTCTAGGGAGGATGCTTAATTCTCATCCAGGAGGGCAAATAGAATAGACACTGGAAGTGGTTGGAAGAGAGGGAACAGGATAGGAGTCTACCATAAATGTCCTCTGAAAGACTCTACCCTGCAAGGGATCAAAGCAGATGCTAAGATACACAGCCAAACCTTGGGCAGAACACTGGGAGTCGTATGGAAGAAGGGAGGGTTAGAAGGACCTGGAGGGTACAGGAGGGTACAAGGAGATGAACAAAGCCAACAATTCTGGTCCCATGGGGGTGTGCAGAGACTGATGTACCAAACAAAGGCCATGAATGAAGAGGACCTTAACCCCCTGCTGAGATGTAGCTGATAGGCAGCTCAGTCTCCCTGTGTGTGCCCTAGTAAAAGGAGCAGGGGCTGTCTCTGACATGGACTCAGTTGCCCATTCTTTGATTATTTCCCTTTGGTATGGGGAGCATTGCCAGGGCAACAAAGGAAGAGAATGCTAGCAGTCCTAATGAGACTTGATAGGCTGGGGTTAGATGGCAGGGGAGGAGGGCAACCCCTTTCTGAGAAATAGGAGAGGGGAATAGAGGGAGGAGAGGGTGAGACCAGGAGGAGACAAAGGAGGGGGCTATAATTGGGATGTAAAGTGAATAATTATAAAAAATAAATTTAAATTAACAACAATAACAACAAAACGCAAAGATTGTGTAAGTCAGGTTAGCCAGTGGGTGTCATGATCACATTGATTAAAATGTGAAGACCTGCCTACTGTGGGTGGCACCATGCCCTAGGAAGGGGATCCTGGGTTGCGTAGGAATGGAGAAAGTAAGCTGAGCACTAGCATGCATGCATTAACTCATTGCTCTTTGCTCTGACTGGGGGTGTTACTAGGTTCTCTCAGCCTCTACCGCTATGACTGACCTGCAGTGATGAACTCTGTCATGAGCCTTGAAGCATGAGCCAAGTAAATCCTTTCTCTTTTAAGTTGTTTTTGTCTGGTATTTTTTTCATAGCAACAAGAAAAAGAACTAAGATAGGTTCCAATTTCTTCTGAACTTCAGCAGCTCTTGTAGATCTGTTTTTTTTTTTTGTTTATTTTTATTAATTACAATTTATTCACTTTGTATCCTCCCCTCCCAATCCTACCCTCCCTTCCCCTTCCCTACCCATGTCCCTCCCCCAGTCCACTGAGAGGGGTGGTCTTCTTTTCCTTCCTTCTGATCCTAGTCTATCAGGTCTCATCAGGAGTAGCTGCATTGTCTTTCTCTGTGGCCTGGTAAGGCTGCTCCCTCATCAGGGGGAGGTGATCAAAGAGCAGGCCAATCAGTTCATGTCAGAGACAGTTCCTGTCCCCATTACTATGGAACCCACTTGGACACTGAACTGCCATAGGCTACCTCTGTGCAGGGGTTCCAGGCCATCTCCATGAGTGGTCCTTGGCTGGAGTATCAGTCTTAGAAAAGACCCCTGTGCCCAAACTTTTTGTATCTGTTGCTCTCCTTGTGGAGCTCCTGTCCTCCCCAGGTCTTACTATCTCCCCCTTCTTTCCTAAGATTCCCTGCACTCTGCCCAAAGTTTGGCTATGAGTTTCATCATCTGCCTCGATATGATGTTCTTTTTTTTAATGGCCATCCTAACAGGTGTGATGCGGTATCTCAGTGTAGCTTTAATTTTACTTTCTTGATGACTAGTGATATTGATTATCCTTTTATATACCTGTCCACCGTTTCCAGTATTTTATACTACAGACAAAAGTCAAGTGAAACTTGGATTAAAGGCTTAGGCTGTTGGAAGAAAACAGGAAATTCTTTATAGTTCTTGGCGATGATTTCTGGAATATGACATAAAAAAGTGTAGGCAACAGTACTATCTTAGTCCATGAAGGGTCAAATAGTAACTACTTCTTGTTGGTAGGCTGCTGGGTTTCTGCTTTCATAGTGTGGAAACAGACACAGCCAATATGGCTGGATGTAGCAGCATCTCAGTAAACCTTTATTTGCAAAAATAGCCTGGGAAGGATTCGGCTTGTAGGCTATTGCTTGATAAAGCCTTTTTGCTCCAGACTTTTGTGCCTGTGTACTGCCGGATGCTGAGCCAGCTCTCCACAGTTGATGCCAGTAACAGCACTCCCACCCATCATGGTGACAAAATGCCAAACGTCCTCTGGCGGACAAAATCACTGTTAGCTGTGACCTTCTTGCCTAGATGACTGAGACAACCTGATAAGGAGTCCAGGAGATGCTTTTCTAAGATTACAGAGTGTGGGGCAAAATAGAAGAGCCTACACACCCGTGGTGTATTTGTCTTAGGTAGGTCAAGGTTGCCTCAAAGGGACCATTATTACCACCTAAATTTGGAAAGGGGTTCAAAAATAGCTGTGGCGGTAACACAGTTGCAAAGTGCTCTGTTAATGATGGAAATATGAGCTTAACCTACTTTCTAGATAGGCACAAGAAGCAAAGCATTGGGCACGCTAGTATGTTCTAATGGGACTCTGAGCTGAGGGCCTTTTGTCAGAAAGGCCAGGCCGTAGGGTAGGGACAACCAGCAATTCTAATTCCCGCTTGTGCAAAGGTTTATTTTTTCTGCTTATCTGAATTCAGAACAAACACAGGCTGAGTGAATTTTGAAAGCACTCACATGGTTCTCATTGTTTGGACGGGGCCAGACAAAAAATGGCCTGGTTTCACTGCAAATTGGCAATAACACATGTTTTTGAAAGTTGGAAACAGCATAATGTCTCATCTCAGAGAATGGTGTCTTCTTGTCTTGTAGAATAAACACCTGTTTTGCAAAATAGAAGCATAAAAGCTGTTTTTATAAAAATTGTTGGGTTTCTTTTCTTTATTCCTATTATTCTCCAGTAGTTAAAAAATTAAGTACAATTTGAAATCGTATAACATATAGATTTGTGTTTTTAAACAAACAAGAAAACAGTATCAAAACAAGCCCACATCCCACCAAAAAATTCAGTTAAACCATTTTGAAATTACTTTCTCTTTGGATTTGGGGGGGGGGAGGGAAAGCTTCCTTTAATATTTTTTTCCACACAAATGCATTTTTCTTGCTAACAAGGGGAAACAGTGCAAATTATCCCTAAAAGGAGCTGTTCATGATCATGTCCTGGAAATGCTGCCACCTCAATGTCTCCTATGACTAGAGCTGATATATTTGGTGACCGACTTCTCCAATGCCAGAACCCTCGGAGTCATATGGGAGAGGCCAGTACGCTTCTGTTCTTGGGGCCATGAGAAAATCCGTGAAGAATTGCGCCTCTCAACAAGTCACATTTCCATGTGCCCCCGAGGACCTGGCTCCTTAAAGCCCTCCTGCCCGGCCCCCTAGCTTCTGCCGACTGCCTGGTTATCCTCTTTTCAGAGCATCAGAATGTAGGATTTTGTGGGGTACACCTGACAACAGCTGTTCCTTTCTGTCCCCAGGTTATCATGGCCTCTACTGTGAGGAAGAATACAATGAGTGCCTGTCTGCTCCGTGCCTGAACGCTGCTACGTGCAGGGACCTCGTCAATGGCTATGAGTGTGTGTGCCTGGCAGAATACAAAGGTGAGCCACTTCTCATGCTTTCTTGGCTCTAAATGGTCATGCCACATGGAGCCCTCAACTTAGTAGGTAGGGCCCCAATTGGAGCACGGATTTGTTTATGATAAAAACCAAATACTGAGGCTGGGATAGTCGATGGGTTCAGGGAAACTCATTTGTAACTCTTAGGCTTCCTCCTGATAGACTGAGAAACCCCTCCCCTGCCTTTTTCTTATATGCATCTCTGTTGAATGCATATAAAGATAGAAACTGAGAGGGTGGTTAAGGCATACTGGCAGAGACAGGCTAAAGGCCATGGCTGGGAACAACAACAACAACAAAAAGCGTGTTGGTCTCCATGGCTTGCTGGGTAAAACAGGACACCCTTGGTGGGAGGTGGTAGAGCCTCATGTATTGGCAAAATGAGTTCTTACTAAACAAGTCAGTTGGGAGGCAAATGTTCATCTGATTAGATGCCTGTTATTGTCACTCTGACAGCTGACATCGATTGGGTAGTTATCGGGTCTGGACCACATGCATGTTCTAAACATGCACGTGCATTCACTCATTGAATCCTGCCAGCAACCTTGCAAGGCAGATGGTGATGTGATCATGAGCTGGCCGGTGTGGGTCAGTTCCTAAGGCCCTTGGCTTCTAGTCATGGTGTACGAATGGCATGGCTTCATGTAAGCCCAGATGCTCACGTTTGAGAGCTACAGCCTGCATCAGCTGGAGCACGAGAGCTGCTCACTATCTCTTGCACTGTTCTCTAAGCCAGAGCACCAGGGCTGGCTTTAGCTTTTTGAGATTCTTCTGTGGCTCCACTTATATCTGATTCCCTTAACCTTTTGACTCCTTTCACTGCTTACTTGACGGCCTCCATCTGCCTCTTCCTGCTTCTCTTTCATGGGCCCTCCTCTATTTTATGATCTTTCTGGAAAGCTTTTAGAACTGGCACACTCGGTGAGGGCTCTGGATGCGAATGTTAAAGCTGGGACAGGTTTTTATACCCAGAATTATCTGCTGTTTCGTTTGGAACAGGATACCCAGTGAAAGCCAAAAAGCATCCACTCTTTCAAATCCACAGGGGCAGATGTGTTGGCTTCTCCTTGTGGCTCTTCAGCTGTGGTCTCTCGGAGCATGGAGGAAAAGGGCAATTCATTTGATTCTGGAAAGAGGAATAAAAGAATAATGAACCTGATGGCCTAATGAACTCATCTTAACCATGCCACAAAGTGCTCAGACAGATTTCTATTTTCTCTGTATAAAGTACAAGCAGTGATGCTTACAGAGATTTTCCTACCCTTCAGTAATAGAGTTGGTACAAGCGGTAGGCTTAAAACAATGGCGACCTCCAATATTCTTTAGTTTATGGAGCAGGTCTCATCATTATAAGTAGCAAAACCATTAAGCAGATGTATCCTGAGTATGTCCTATCTTCGACCTTTAGTTCATACTGTCTTTACTAAGCAAGAAAAATATAGTTGTATGCAAAAGCCTACTGATGTCCCTGAAAATTCAAAGGCTGTGATGTTGACCTTTCCCATGTGATCTCCATTCATTCTCAGCGTAGTTGTCCATATTGTTGCTCTAAAATCACAGCGCGTCTTCAGAAGCCAGCATATCACTGCAAACACACACACCTGGCTCCACCTCTACAGGATAAAAGAAAATGATGATGTGTAAAAATCTTCACAGATAGCCTACCTCCCTTTCCTCTGCTGCGAACTCAAACTCAAGCTCTCAAACTCAAGCTCACATCAGCATCTGCCAGCAGATCTGTTATAGCTCCCTGCACCTTTACAGTTTGTAATTCCAGGCTTAAATTGGGGCCCACGACTTGCGTTTCTGGCACATTCTCGGGAGTGCCTTTGAGAACTCCACCTCATGAGCTTAGCTGGAGCAGCAATTGCTAGAACATTAGTTATTCTGTCCCGTGTTAGCTGCCATGTGCTGATCATCCTGCTTGAGTTCAATGCTTTCCCATGTGCTGGGAGACAGGACCTTCCATCTGTCCAAGAAGCTCCCTCTAATTACCTTGCTCTCAGGGCATCTGCAGTGTTGAGTATACACGTTAAATGTGTTGCCTACTGCAAGAAAGTGTAGGTTATAGAAAGATAGCAGCTGAAGGTCAATTTCAATGTTCTTGATTCCTGGAGGTGAGAAAGTTGTATGAAGATGAGGTTCTCAAAGCATGCTATAGGAGCTGGGAGGTTCAACTTATAGTTGGAAGAGGAGGTTGGATCCCAGGGAGAACTGAGGACTTAGGGAACTGATGACTGAGGGGTGCAAAGGACCCCTGAGTTTGTGGAGTTGAATGGTTGTGCTGTGAACATACCACACGTGACCTCAGGAGGCAGAGTTGTCACCTCAGTTCATAGCTACTGGCTGCTCTTTAAGAGAATTGCACAGTCCAGAGGCGCTAATCCCTTCTTGTGTGGCTGAAGAGAATGGAGTTATCCCAATCACACCAGCAGGCCCGGAGAAATCCAGACTGAGAGGCCTCTCTACTCTAGGCCACAGAAGACAGGACTCAGCTGGCTGCCAATGTAGCATCAATTTTCTGACTTGATGTCCTCCTCCA
Organism: Psammomys obesus; assembly: GCF_907164565.1. Lineage (NCBI taxonomy): Eukaryota > Metazoa > Chordata > Mammalia > Rodentia > Muridae > Psammomys > Psammomys obesus. The sequence goes on from NW_026593286.1 coordinate 8,242,048, forward strand.
GCCCCTGCAGGGGAAGGAACCCATACCAACAACTCAACAAAGAAGAAAAACTGAGACTCTAAAGACGCAAGAGGGGAAGTAAAAAGCGATGTGTCATATCATACTCAGAATTGAATTTGAATCTGGAAAGCCAAAGAGTGGAACTGTTTCCCGATAGACATAAAAGTACAAGAAGATGGGAATCATCTGAGGAAAGATAGGAGCTATGGAGAAAAGATCCAAGGGTTCTGGAGGCCGAGACTCCAGAAGGCAAAGAACAGTCAAAGAACAAGGCCAGCACCACAGGGCTCGACCTCAGAGAGCATAAGAAACCTGGCTTGCAAGTGGGATAGATTCAGGGTGCCCAAAGAACATGAGGTGCAATTTGAAATTTCCTGGTAGAAGTTTTAACTCATGGTCCAAGCAGAGCATTATGTAAGGTTTTGCGTGGGTTGTGCAGGTTGCATATAAAACGAAGAGAGTACCGGGAGAGTGGGCATCATGGCAGCCATGTTTGGAATGGTAAAGGACTGGGGGGATCAGAGGACCACCTAAACTTGAGGACAAAGGAAAGATAGTTCAGTCAGTGAAGTGCTTACTTGAGTTCAAGTGCAAGGACCTGAGCTCAGTCTCCAGAATTCACATAGAGACACCTTTAATCCCGGAAGCAGCAACAGCGGCATCTCTTGGGCTCCCAGGCCAGCCAGTCTAGCCTATTTGGTGAATTCCAGGCTAATGAGAGGCCTCACCTCTAAGGAGATGGCTAGTATTTCTGAGGTTGTCCGCTGGTTTCCATAAGCACTTACACACACATGCACACTCACGCTCACATGCCTAGAAGTAAGAAAGCGCCGTACATCCAAGCATTCGGAAACCTTGCCATCACCTATCCTCCTTGGGACTGCGTTTGTAAGAGGCGTCCTCAGGAGACATTTAGATAGTGAAAGGGGAAGAACAGGAGGGATGTGGGAAGACTGATTTAAATGCAGGGAGTGACCCAGATGGATGAGAGCAATGTGACTGTGATAATTTAATGGCGAAGAGAGTCTCTCAAAATAGGTGCAACTGCTACACTAGCTAGCTGCTGCCATACAGACGCTTACAATACACCAGGCTTAGGACATGGCTTTGAATATACCTTAGTCCTGTTCGTCCAGCATGGCTTATGGACTTCCAGGCCCAGAGTCCTTTAGGCCACCTATAAGGAACAGCCTGAGCTCTAAGCTAAGGCTAGAATCCAGAAGGGTAAGTTCGTGAGGACTCTTAGGGCTGGACAGAATTTGTATCTGGCTGTGGAATTCATGACACCTTGCTTCTTCTTTCTTGCTCCAGATTCTCAGTGTCAGTAGAGGCCTGGATCCCCTTAGTGGCCTTTGTGGTCAGGGTGGTCTTGAACTTTAAATGTGTCTTTAAAAGCTCTGAACTTGGGGCTGGAGAGATGGCTCAGAGGTTAAGAGCACTGTCTGCTCTTCCAGAGGTCATGAGTTCAATTCCCAGCAACCACATGGTGGCTCACAACCATCTAAAATGAAATCTGGTGCCCTCTTCTGGCATACTTAAAAAAAAAAACTTGACAGTGGTGGGTCATGCCTTAATCCCAGGAGGCAGAGGTAGGCAGAACCCTGAGTCCAAGCCAGTTCCAGGCCAGTGGAGGCTACACAGAGAAACCCTGTCTCAAAAAAGCCAAATCCAAAAGCTCTGAACTTTCCAATATGCTCTGGAGTAGAAGTTCATGTTTAAGGGGAGGGGATTACATGGGGCATGTCACAGGGACTCATGAGGGGAGGGGATTCAAAGAGCTGAATATGTAATTTTAATTCTATATAATTTTAATCAAATCTCTGTGAGGCTGGGGAGTCACACACATGCATGTTAAAGACCTCTTCCCCAAGAGCAGATAGCACATTAATTATCTTTCTTACTGCTGGAGTAAAATACCTCACAATGTCAGTCCAGGCTTCACCTTCACGGCTTCATACAATAGCCTCTCGGGGCAATCTGGCAGGAAGTCCGACCCTATCGTATATTCCCTGGTGTTAGAGGTTCTCTGAGACTTTGGCCCCAAACTCCATGGATCCCTCAATCTTGCATCATCCATGCCTGTAAAACCAGTGCCATGCGGTTGATGCTGTGGAGTGCTGCCAGCTTAGAATGAAGCCTGGCCCCTTGGACCACAGCACATACACCATCCTTCATAGGCAGTGCAGTTTGAGCAGGGAACCTTCCCTTCAGTGGTATTCAAACTTTAGCCCATGTCTTTCAACCAAATTTGTATTTTCACAAGGGGCAGCTTTCCGTGGGTGGGGGTGAGAGGAGTAAGCAGTGTCCATACCTCCCGTAGCCTGAATACTATCCTACCTTGAAATTTCCTCTGCCCAAGCAAATTAATCCACTAATTTAGAAATTAGTCTCCCTCAAGTCCCCAGCACATAGAAAGAGTGCAGCCAGATTGTTCACCAGAATATAAAGTGAATTGTTTAGAGACCTAGTATTCCTGGTAGAATCTTTGTACCCCTCTGGAATCTCATGAGCCAGACTCCACGGTCAATGCGTCTGTCCTTATTCTGGTTTTCTAAACTCCTGGCAGAATGGTCTGACAAACTCTGTTGGTAGCTATCCATAGCTTTGAGACCCCCAAAGTCCAAACTCTTGCACGCTTATCTCGAAAACCAGCCTCAAATGTCTAAACAGCACACAGTCAGATTTATCATAGAAAACGGCTCTGATTTTTGGTACCAGTTTTCTATATTAGTTACTTTCCTATTTGATGTGATAAAATGTCTGACAGATGTACCTTAAGGAAGAAAGGGCTTATTCCAGCTCGCAGTGTGAGGCTGAAGTCCACCATGGCAAAGCAAGCATGGTGACAAGACTATGAGGTAGCTGGTCATGTTGCAGATATACTCAAGCAGAGGGAAAATAAAATTCAAACAGCATTAAAAGAAATCAAATACCTGTTATATATTTTTTATTCTCTCATATGTTACGTTCTGAACATAGTTTCCCCTCCTTCCACTCTTCCCAGTCCCACACCCACCCCGGTATCCCCTCCCCCAGATCCATTGCTCCTCTGTTTCCCGTCAGAAAAGAGCAGGCCTCCCAGTGATGTCAGCCAAACTCAGCATAACAAATCACAAAACTCTGCACAAACCCTTATATCAAGGCTGGGCAAGGCATCCCAGTAGGAGGAAAAGGGTCCCAAGCACATGAAGAAGAGTCAGAGTCACTCCTGCTCCCACTATTAGGGGTCCCATAGGAACACCACGCTACACAACCACAACATATATGCAGAGGACCTAGCTCAGACCCATACAGGGTCCGTGATTGTTGCTTCAGTCTCTGTGGCCCCTATAAGCCCTGCTTGGTTGGTTCTGTGGGCGGTGTCCTCCTGTCCTCAACCCCTCTGGCTCCTGCAGTACTTCCTCCCCCTCTTCTTTGGGGTTTCCCTGGCTCTACCTAGTGACAAACAACATTTTTAAATAGACTGGCAAGATGGCACAGCAGGAAGAGGTGCTTGCCGGACAAGCCTGAACACCAGGACTCAGTCTCTGAAAACCACATGAAGGCAGAAGGAAACAGCGGGTTCCACAAAATTGTCTTCTGACATCCCCCTGTATGCCATGGCTTTTTTTCTTTCTTTTCACCATACGTGTGTCACAGAGGCACACAGTAATAACACAATTTAAAAAGCAAAGCAGAGGGAGATGAGAGCTGGTTCTCTGTTCACTTCCTCCTTTCTGTGCAGTCCAGGACTCTCATGGAAAGATAGTGCTTGTGTTTAGGGTGGGTCTTTGCTTCTCAGTTTCCTGTCTAGAAACTTCTTCACAGACACACCCAGAAACTTTTCAGTGACTCTAGTAGTTTTTTTCAATTCTTTATAAATTACACTTTATTCACCTTGTATCCCCCTGTAGTTCCCTCCCTCCTCCCCTCCCAATCCTTCCCTTCCTCCCCCTTTTGCACGCATGCCCCTCCCCCAGTCCAGTGATTGGGGAGGTCTTCTTTTCCTTCCTTCTGATCCTAGTCTATTAGGTCTCATCAGGACTGGCTGCACTGTCTTCCTCTGTGGCCTGGTAAGGCTGCTCCCCTCTCAGGGGGAAGTGATTAAAGAGCGGGCCAATCAGTTCATGTCAGAGACAATCCCTGTCCCCATTACTATGGAACCCACTTGGACACTGAACTGCCATGGGCTACATCTGTGCAGGGGTCCTAGGTTATCTCCATGTATAGTCCTTGGTTGGAGTATCAGTCTCAGGAAAGACCCCTGTGCTCAGATTTTTGGTTCTGTTGCTCTCCTTGCGGAGGACTCTAGTAGTTTTTAAGCTGTGGGTCATGACCCCCACAGGGGTCGCACATCCTACATATCAGATATTTACATTTTGGTTACATCAGCAAAATTACGATTATGAAGAAGCAACAAAAATAGTTTTCTGGTGGCGGGGGGCACCAGAACATAAGGAACCGTAACGAAGGGTCACAGCATTAGCAAGGTTCAGAGCCCCTGTGCTAGAACCTGCCAAGGGGACCATCAACAGGAGGCATCACAGGTAGCAAGTTTAATGTCACTTTATTTATGGACACATTTAGGCTTAGGTTACAATCAAAGACTGCTGGACACGGGGCTGGGCTAACCCGAAGTGCAATAGCAAATGGTAGCCCTTTTAGAAGTGAGAACTTCTGAGGAAGACTGATGGGGAGGAGGAGAGGGTAGTAGATGGAGTTGACAAGAGACAGAGGGACAAATCTTTTATTGGATCCAAAGGAAAAGCAAAGATTGGCGCAGCGTCCCTACAGTCCTCTGCCTCACTCTCTGTGGGGCATGGACAAGGCCGTCATCTGTGAAGGCATTTCTGCCGAGGGTGTTCATGCACACAGGTCAGTATAAGTGGTAGAGTAAGCAGTCGGATAGGAGGGTACCAATATTAACTAGTAGCCAGTGGTTGGCCTCTAACTTCACACCCTATGTTTTCTCTAAGTGGTGATCTTTTTAGCTACTGCATGTTATCATTACTTTCTGTAGAGCAAGGGGGTAGCAGGAAGCTGGGCAAATATAGTTAATAATGTTTGAGAGGGGAAACAGGATGGAACTTGTGCAGGTCTGAAAATCCATCGTAATGCTACAGCTACTACTATGTTCAGGTTCCTGGTGCAAGAATGGACAGACAACCCGAACTGGATCATGACCCAGAAACCATTGTCTGCAACAATAATGCCTGGCTCTTAAGAGAAGACTCCCCGGGAATGCCAGGGAAATTTAGTATTCATAGCTTCAGAGTGTCAGAAAGTCAAGGTACAGCTTCACATTGGATTCATTTTTATTTCTTTATAGCAGAATAAATTTAATGATTAACCAATACTTTTTTTGGGGGGATTCTTGGTGAAAAAGGTTAGAGAGAAAGCATTTCAGTTTTTAATTATTAAAATAGCATACCAGGGATTAAGAATGCTCAATTTTGGAGGGACAAGATGGCGGCGCCAGAAGAACACTGCGTCTGAGGAGCAGGGACAACATTTTGAATATAGTGACCAAGAGACTGAATTCTGGGCTCTAAAACAACAGTGATCGTGTTTTCCAGGTGAGAGGAAACCCCCACGGCATAGGAATCAGTCGGGCCCACTCTCAGGCCACCTAGCCAGAACCCGGAAGAGATCCGGGTCATGCAGGCACTAGATCGCCAGACCAGAGCCACACGCCTGTGTGTCCTGATCACCTTCCCAGGCTAAACGGTGGGCACAAAAAACACCAGAAACTGGGAGTCCCAGTCGAGAGAAAAACCCACAGGGAAGGAAGGCAATGGGACTGGCCACGGGTCACCCAGTTTTTCCCTGGAAAAAGTCTTGCAGACCAGCAGGTACGAGCTGCCATCACTGAACTGGGCTCAAGCTGCCAGCACGGAGAGTGGCTGCGTGCCCAGCTCTCTGGCACAGACAAAGTTGTGCGCCCCAGGGCAACAGAGACTGGGAGTCCCTGTAGGGAGAAAACCCCACAGGGAAGGAAGGAAACGGGGACCCGAATTAGGTCAGCCAGTATATCCCTGGGAAAGGTCCTGCAGACTAGCCGCGGGCATGCAAGCTGCAAGCCCAGAGACCTGCTTTGTACCTATTCCTCACAGACAGAACTGTGTGCCCCACGACACCAGAGACTTGGAGTCACTGTTGGGAGAAATCCTCACAGGGAACAAAACAAAAGGGACAGACTTAGGCCACCCAGTATATCCCTGGAAAACATCCCGCAGACTGGCCCAACCCAGGGACCTGCTGTGCACCAGATAGCCTGCTGTTGCCAGGAGAGCAGTACTCACCCGCCACAGATTACTGCTTGGGTACTGGGGCACAGAGCCCCAACCTCAGACATACAAAAGCCCGGGATCCCTGAGATCAACCCCTAGATACTGCTCCAAGGGGCAACCAGTTATCCCTAACAAAACTGACCAAACCAAGGGACACACAGGTTACAGCAGCAGATTACTAAATTTACAGCAAGAAACCCAGAAGCAGGGCAGCAGGGTTCTCCAGGACTTCTCCGGGTAAGAGGAGAGCCCTCTCGACTAACAAGGATCACAGTTACCACTCAGGTCTCTATGCCTGAGATGAGTAGTGGCAACTCCTGAAAAACATTGGCCATCCAGTGACTATACCCAAAAAGCTAAGGAGGTTTCCTTCAGGAAAAACCATCTTCCTGCCAAGGGGATTCTCTCCACCACAGGATTCCAGGAACCACCAGAAACTAACTCCAAACACCTAAGATAGCCCAATGGGCAGAGGCCAGTGTAAAAGCTCAACCAACAAAAGCCAGAGCAATATGGCATCTCCAGAACCCAGTTATCCAGGGGCATGTAGTCCTGGACACCCCAGCATAATTGAAATTCAAGAAGATGACCTAACATCTATGCTCATGAAGAGGATAACAGAGGAAACAAATAAAATACGTAAAGACCTAGAGGAAGATAAAAACAGATTATGGCCATCCGTAAGGAAATAGAAGAAGATAAAAACAAACAGATTATGGCCACCTATAAGAAATACAGGAACTTGCAGTCAAACAGTTTGTAGCCTTTAGAGAGGAAATGCTTAAATCACTGAAAAAAATAAAAGAAACAGAGGATTGATCAAGCAAACAGCTGAAGGAATTGAAGGAAAAACAGAAAAATACAGTCAGACAGGTGAAGGAAATCAAGAAAATGGCTCAAGATCTGAAGATAGAATTGGAAAAATTAAAGAAAACACAAATGGAGGAAATTATGGAGAGAAAGAATTTAGGGAAGAAAACAGGAACTACAGAGGTAAGCGTAACCAATAGACTACAAGAGATGGAAGAAAGAATCTCAGGTGTGGAAGATACAATGGAAGAAATAGATGTATTTGTCAAAGAAAATGTTAAATCTAAAAAATTCCTGACACAGACCGTCCAAGAAATTCAAGACAACATAAAAAGACAAAACCTAAGAATAATAGGATTAGAGGAAAAAGAAGACTCCCTTCTCCAAGGCCCAGAAAATATTTTCAACAAAATCATTGAAGAAAATTTCCCCAATGTAAAGGAGAGGCCAATAAGAATACAAGAGGCCTACAGAACACCTAATAAATTAGACCAGAAAAGAAAATCCTCCTGCCACATAATAATCAAAACAGTAAGTATACAGAACAAAGAAAAAAATACTGAAAGCTGCAAGGGAAAAAGACCAAGTAACATGTAATGGCAAACCCATTAGAATCACATCTGACTTTTCAACAGAGACTATGAAAGCCAGAAGGGCCTGGACAGATATCATGCAGACCCTAAGAGAACACAGATGTCAGCCCAGGCTACTATACCCAGCAAAACTCTCAGTCCTCATAGACTGAGAAAACAAGATATTCAATGACAAAAGCAAATTTCAACAATACCTACACACAAATCTAGTGTTACAGAAGACACTAGAAGGGAAAATACAACCCAAGAAAATTAGCTACTTTCAAGAAAACACAGGAAATAATAAAACCTCACTACACTAAAACAAAAAGCAACCAAGCACACAACCTTATGAACACAGACAACATCAAAATCAAAGGAGCTAACAGCCGCTGGTCATTAATATCTCTCAACATCGATGGACTCAATTCTCCAATAAAAAGACACAGACTAAGAAAATGGATGCGTAAACAAGACCCAGCAATCTGTTGCATACAAGAAACACACCTAAGTCACAAAGATAGACATTACTTGAGGATAAAGGGTTGGAAGACAGCTTTCCAAGCAAATGGACCCAAGAAGCAAGCAGGAGTAGCCATTCTAATATCAGATAAAATAGACTTTCAACCAAAATTAATAAAAAGAGGTGGGAAAGGACACTTCATACTCATCAAGGGAAAATTCCACCAGGAAGACATCACAATCCTGAACATCTATGCCCCTAATACAAGGGCACCCACATTTGTAAAAGAAACATTGATAAAATTTAAACCACACATAGATACCCACACATTAATAGTGGGAGACTTCAACACCCTACTCTCAACAAAAGACAGGTCAACAAAACAGAAATTAAACAAAGAAACAATAACTCTGACAGAGGTCATGAATCAAATGGACCTAACAGAATTTACAGAACCTTACACCCAAACACAAAAGAATTTACGTTCTTCTCAGTACCTCATGGAACCTTCTCCAAAATAGACCATATATTGGGTCACAAAGTAAGCCTCAACAGCTATAAGAAGATTGAAATAATCCCTTGTATCCTATCAGATCACTCTGAATAAAGCTGGACCTCAACAACAACAGAAATAACAAAAAGCCTACACACACATGGAAATTGAACAACTTGCTACTAAATGACAGCTGGGTCAGGGAAGAAATAAAGAAAGAAATTAAATTCTTCCTAGAATTCAATGAAAATGAAGACACAACATACCCAAACTTGTGGGACACAATGAAAGCAGTGCTAAGAGGAAGGTTCATAGCGCTAAGTGCCTTCAAGAAGAAATTCGAGACAGCTCATCAAGCAACTTAATGACTCACCTAAAAACCCTCAAAAAAGAAGCAGACACACCAAAAAGGAGTAGACGGCTGGAAATAATCAAACTCAGGGCTGAAATCAATCAATTAGAAACAAAGAAAACAATTCAAAGAATGAATGAAACCAAGAGCTGGTTCTTTGAGAAAATCAACAAGATAGACAAACCCTTAGCCAAGCTAACTAAAAGGCAGAGTGACACCATCCAAATCAACAAAATCAGAAATGAAAAGGGGCCATAACGACAGACACTGAGGAAATCCAAACAATCATTAGGACTTACTTCAAAAGTCTATATGCCACAAACTTTGAAAATCTAAATGAAATGTACAATTTTCTTGATTGATTCCACTTACCAAAACTGAATCAAGACCAGGTAAATAAATTAAATAGTCCTATATCCCCCAAGGAAATAGAAGCAGTCATCGAAAATCTCCCATCTAAAAAAAGCCCAAAACTGAATCAAGACCAGGTAAATAAATTAAATAGTCCTATATCCCCCAAGGAAATAGAAGCAGTCATCGAAAATCTCCCATCTAAAAAAAGCCCAGGACCAGATGGTTTCAGCCCAGAATTCTACCAGACCTTCAAAGAAGAGCTAACTCCAGTTCTCTTCAAACTATTCTACAAAATAGAAACAGAAGGAACATCACCAAACTCATTCTATGAAGTCACAGTCACCTTGGTACCTAAACCTCACAAAGACCCAACAAAGAAAGAGAATTTCAGGCCAATCTCCCTTATGAACATTGATGCAAAAATACTCAACAAAATACTTGCAAACCGAATCCAAGAACACATCAAAGATATCATCCACTATGACCAAGTATGCTTCATCCTAGGTATGCAGGGGTGGTTCAATATACGGAAATCCATCAATGTGATCCACCATATTAACAAACTGAAAAAGACCACATGATAATCTCCTTAGATGCAGAAAAAGCATTTGACAAAATCCAACATCTATTCATGTTTAAAGTCTTGGAGAGATCAGGGATATAAGGCACATATCTAAACATAGCAATATACAGCAAGCCTATAGCCAACATCAAACTAAACGGAGAGAAATTTAAAGCAATCCCACTGAAATCAGGGACAAGGCAAGGCTGCCCACTCTCTCCATATCTCTTCAACATAGTTTGGGAAGTCCTTGCTAGAGCAATAAGACAGTTGAAGGAGATCAAGGGGATACAAATTGGAAAGGAAGAAGCCAAATTATCACTATTTGCAGATGATATGATAGTATACCTGAGTAACCCCCAAAATTCTACCAGGGAACTCCTACAGCTGATAAACACCTTCAGCAAAGTGGCCAGATACAAAATTAACTAAAAAAAAAAAATCAGTAGCCCTCCTGTATACAAAAGACAAAAGGACTGAGAAAGAAATTAGTGAAACAACACCCTTCACAATAGCCACAAATGACATAAGGTACCTTGGAGTAACCCTAACCAATCAAGTCAAAGACTTGTATGAAAAAAAATTTCAAGTCTCTGAAGAAAGAATTAGAAGAAGATATGAGAAGATGGAAAGATCTCCCATGCTCATAGCTTGGCAGGTTTAACATAGTAAAAATGGCCATCTTACCAAAAGCAATCTACAGATTCAATGCAATTCCCATCAAATTGCCAACACAATTCTTTATAGACCTGGAAAGAAAAATTCTCAACTTCATATGGAATAACAAGAAACCCAGAATTGCTGAAACAATCCTCTACAATAAAAGATCTTCTGAAGGTATCTCCATCCCTGATCTTAAGCTGTACTATAGAGCAACAGTAATAAAAACTGCATGGTACTGGCATAGAAACAGAATGGTGGATCAATGGAACTGAACAGACAACCCAGAAATAAACCCACACACTTATGGACACCTGATCTTTGACAAAGATGCCAAAAACCATACAATGGAAAAAAGATAGCATCTTCAATAAATGGTGCTGATCTAACTGGATGTCTACATGTAGCAAAATGCAAATAGATCTATAGTTACCACCCTGCACAAAACTAAAGTCCAAGTGGATCAAAGACTTCAACATAAAACCAGACACATTAAATCGGTTAGAAGAAAAAGTGGGGAAGACCCTAGAACTCATTGGTACAGGAGACAACTTCCTGAACAGAGCAGCAACAGCACAGGCTCTAAGAGCAACAATCAATAAATGGGACCTCATGAAACTGAAAAGCTTCTGTAAAGCAAAGGACACCTTCATCAAAACAAAACATATGCCTACAGATTGGGAAAGAATCTTCACCAACCCTTTATCTGACAGAGGGCTAATATATATATTAGCCCATATATATATATATATATATATATATATATATTAGGGCTTTATATATAAAGAACTAAAGAAGCTGAAAAGCAGCAAACCAAGTAATCCAATTAAAAAATGGGAAAGAGCACTAAACAGAATTTTACAGAATTTTACAGCACTTTACAGAATTCTCTGTAAAGGAATATGGAATGGCAGAGAAACACTTAAAGAAATGCTCAACCTCATTAGCCATCAGGGAAATGCAAATCAAAACAACCCTGAGATTTCACCTTACACCCATCAGAATGGCCAAGATGAAAAACTCAAGTGACAACACATGCTGGAGAGGCTGTGGAGAAAGGGGAACCCTCCTCCACTGCTGGTGGGAATGTAAACTTGTACATGGAATAAATCTGGTGCTTTCTCAGACAACTAGGAATAGCACTTCTTCAAGATCCAGCCTTGCCACTCCTAGGCATATATCCAAAAGAGGCTCAAGTACACAATAAGGACATTTGTTCAACGATATTTGTAGCAGCATTATTTTTAATAACCTGAAGCTGGAAACAGCCCAGATGCCCCTCAACTGAAGAATGGATGCAGAAATTGTGGTACATCTACACAATGGAGTATTACTCAGCAATGAAAAATAAGGAAATCATGAAATTTGCAGGTAAATGGTAGGACCTGGAAAAGATCATCCTGAAGCAGAAAGACATACATGGTATATACTCACTCATATAGACATATAACATAGGATAAACCTACTACAATCTATACATCTAAAGAAACTAATCAAGAGAGAGGACCCTGACTAAAATACTCAATCCCCATCCCAAAAGGCAAAGAGAAATGACATCAGAAGAATAAGAAAACAGGAAACAAGCTAGAAACCCACCACGGAGGTCCTCTGAAAGGCTCTGCCCTGCAGACTATCAAAGCAGATGCTGAGACTTATGGCCAACTGTCAGACAGAGTGCATGGAATCTTATGTAAGAAGTGGGAAATAGTAAGATCTGGAGAGGACAGGAACCCCACAAGGAGAGCAACAGAACCAGAAAATTTGAACACAGGGGTCTTCCCAGAGACTCATACTCCAACCAAGTACCATGCATGGAGATAACCTAGAACCCCTGCACAGATGTAGCCCATGGCAGTTTAGTGTCCAAGTGGGTTCCATAATAATGGGAACAGGGACTGCCTCTGACGTAATCTGATTGTCCTGCTCTTTGATCACCTCCCCCTGAGGGGGGAGCAGCCTTACCAGCCACAGAAGATGACAATGCAGCCACTCCTGATGAGATCTGATAGACTAAGATTAGAAGGAAGGAGAGGAGAACCTCCCTTATCAGTGGACTTGGGGAGGGGCATGGATGAAGAAGGGGGATGGAGGGTGGGTTTGGGAGGGGAGGAGGGAGGAGCTTATGGGGAGATACAAAGTTTATAAAGTTTAATAAATCAATCAATCAATAAATAAATAAATTTAATTGACTTGTAAAATAAAAATATATGGTATTTGGAAATACAAAAAAAAGGATTGCTCATTTTTATAACACACAAAAGCAATAAATAATTGTAGTCATTTCCATTTTAAACATTCACATTTTTACAGTAATAATTGAACATACTTGTAATTTTGTACTGGCACACAACATGATATCATACTTGATTTATACATTGCTAGGAAGTCTTGCTGCTTTTAATTTAAATGGCTCTATAATGTTTCAGTGAAGGAATACTTACCAATCCCTTTGTTACTCAGCTTATTTGGTGTCTTACTCACCGCGTGTGATGTGGGACTGTGATAACTCATTCTACCATGAACATTTTTGTCCATTTAACTTTTATACCATCTGGATTTTTTTTTGAGTATTTATTGTCCCAGAAATTATATCATCAGGTTAGAGGTTTGACCATATTGTACCTTTGTTGTTGAAGGAATAACGTTCATTTTTTTGGATAAAACTGTGCTTTTCGTTACACACTACTTAAAGAGTGGATAGAGAATTCTGGGAATTTTGTGTGCTTCTCCTGCACTGTAATTTATGCAGAAGAGAATTGAGTCCAAATTTCCTCAGCCCTGTCCATCACTAGGAGAACAGGCCTAGGCTGGCATGCTCAAGGAACAATAAGTCTATGAATGAGATGGCAATTGTAATTTCCGAAGTAGTCCAGAAGATGGTGAGCTCAGTAACAATTGGAAAAGTAGGAAAAGTCTTCAAGGAGAAAGTGGAATTTGAAAAAAATAGGATGACATCACAAAGCCAAACTGAAGTACAAGGAACACATCGGAGGTGGAGGGTGAGATCAGGGTGGAAGGCTTGCAAGCCTGGGGTCCGAGGCTCAGGTCTCAGCACTGAAAACCAGAAAACAACAGCAACACAACTGTAATACGAAACAGCAGTCTGCAGAGAGTATTTTCAGTCAATTGTCTCTACCTACCTAGCTTACTCTTCTGGGAGATTAAAAAATGAGTATTTTCAGCTTTCAAATACCAATTGCAACTTATTTGGGGCAACGGAGAAATGTAATTGGCATGTTGCTTTTTGTACTCTAGGTCATTTTTAAAACTAAATTCAGGAAAGAGCCACATTGGAATAGAAAAAATTTCCCAGAAACATAATTGCCCATCATTTACTATGAGAAGTATGAATTATTATTATTTTTGACTGAATTGCAGCTTATTTTTTGTTTGAGACTAAACATGTTTCGTAATTGTGCTTGCTCCGTCTCCTGCCAGTGGGTGATGCGTATGTCAGCCCTCGGACTTAGCTTGCAGTGTGGACCTGGTTTTCCCTGACAAAATAGGATGTTTTTGAGGCCCAGTTGGAATTTGGAACGACGACTCATTCCTCTGGCAATCCTACCTGCATGTCAGCCAAAGTACACAGGCTGCCTGTCATCCTTTTTTGCAAGGACAGGGTAATGATATTGTGGCTGCAGTTTCTTCCACGAATTAAGAGGCATGCTCTGCTCTGAAGGAGATCTGAGGGGGAATCAAGGAGGGGAATGGATACATTGGGATTTAACACCGGGAATTCTCTGACAACAGTATTCTTAGCAAACTCTCAACACACAATGTCTAAGCCTGCTTTGACTCAGGAGAAAGTCGAGGGATCAGCTTTATAGGGAAAGGACATCTGTCTTGGGAATAGACTGAGGAGTTCGGGTATGTCAGGTGAAGTCCAGATGAGGAAGAGGTGAAGGCAAGCATGTTCGGTGAGAGACTCAGGATGCCTGAAACAGTGTTGGGTGAGCATTCTGAGCAGCGGTAGGGATGGCAGGAAGGTGGGCCTCAGAACCCATAGGAGGACATGAACAGGGGGAGCACCTGGGTGCTTAGGAGTAACCATGGCCACCTGCTCTGTCTGTTTAGTTTCCAGTGCAAAGCTACTTTGTTTTAATGATCTGCAGGGCGATGTGACTATTTTTCAATAGAAGAATTACCAACATAGACTATAGAAATGCAAGAGACTCAAGTATGTACCAGGGACTGTGAGCCTTTCCCAATTCAAAGGAATCATGTTTCTGCTAAGATGAGCTTTTGTCCAGCCCTTGCTGCCAAAAGTCTCTCAAGGAATGCTCGGGTAACTGAATACTTTATCTACCAAAAAAAGAAAAATAACAGTGAATAAAATTATTGCCAAAGGAAAAGAAACCCTGATACATGAAAGATTACAACTGTGTGTTCATGAGTTTGGGGATTTTTATTAAATCTATCTCATTGGAGACTTTTAGGTCTGTGGGTGTGGTATTCCCAAGCCCCTGCAGCTGGGTCCCCAGGAACCCGTATCCTGGGTGTGGTGGTGTTCAGCTGGAATCCCAGTACCTAGGAGGTAGAGGCAGGAGGATCAGATGTTTAAGGTTGTCACAGGCTACACAGAAAGCTTGAAACCAGCCCGGGTTATGTGAGACCCTAATTAAAAAATTAAAAACAAAAGCATAAGGCCTGTATTTAGGGCTTTGAGCTGGCCTACCTAACAGCTACCTCACCTATGAGCTACTGGAGTGCATGAAGGCCTGTCAGTTCTGCAGATCCAAAGCTGCAGGATCTCTGTGATACAGGGCAACAAACATCAGGTACCCCAGAGGACTCTCACTGAGGGCCCAGTATTGATAGTGTAGAAGCTAGAGGCCTTGACCAGACCAATGACTCAATGCAATGAACATTTGCAAGTAAAGCTGTTTGGGCAAAAGTGTAGACTAGGTGGCACACCGTGACACATTACAGCTTCCATGGTGAGATGTTTTATATTTTTGGAGGGGAATTTCCAGGGGTAGAGGGCAGATATGGAGGACTGGGAAATGAGTGGGACTAGGGTGCATAATGTGAAATTCACAAAGAATCAATAAAAATGATGAGAAAGTAAATAATTTGCTATTGAGAAAAAACAGATGATCATCAGATTATAGGTATGTATATATATGATAGGTAGATAGATGATAGATAGGTAGATAGACAGACAGACAGACAAAAAATAGGTAGATACATTTACTAAGTACAAAGTTTGGCTTGGAATGTGCTTTTTAACCTTATTTGGAGAATGTAGTTAGTTTTCTTGCCCTGGCTGGACTGACTCAGGATTGCTTGGTACCCAGGGAGCACAGCCTCATTGTAGCAGCTGTTCAGCTCTGGGGCCTTCTGTTTGAACTTTGGTGATAGCTTTACTTCACATTACATCTGGAGCTCTTTGTTGTCTGGTTTCCAGTGATCATCTCAATGGAAACTTACGGCCTTTGAGATACATATTTTGAAGAAGAGAGGACTTCCCTGACCCAACTCTTTCAATGGACTTTTTTATTTTTTGGAATTATAATTATATCATTTTCTCCTTCCCTCTTCCCCCTGCAAGCCCTCCCATACATTCCCCTTGCTCTCTTTCATATTCATGGCCTCCTTTTTTCTTTAAGTGCTTATATATTATAGTTTATATATAACATATCTAATTATATATATATATAAACTATACATAGTTTATATATAATTATATATATAGTTTATATATATAATTATATATATATATTTTTCTAAATGTATAAACACAACCTGCTCAATTCATATAATGTTACTTGTATGTATATGTTTTTAAGGCTGACCATTTTGTATTGGGTATTCAATGGATGTGCTCTTCCTTGGGAAAGATTTTCTCTGTCTCTCTTTCTCTGTCTCTGTCTGTCTGTCTCTCTCTGAGACAGGGTCTTGAACCTGTTAAAAAGCCAAGGATGACTTTAAATTTTTAATTCTTTTGCCTCAAACTTTGGAGTACTGGGACTACATCTGTGTACCACCATGGTCTTTGGTATTGGGGATCAATCACTGGGTGAGCTACAACAGCCTTTAGAAGTGGAAACTCCAGGAAGAGACCCTGTACACCCGACTGGAGAAGAAAGTTTTGTATTACCGAGACAGGAAGATTCCTTTCAAGGCCCTGGACACAGAGAGGGTGTTAGGTCACCTTCCAAGAGACTGCTTCCTGCAGGTATGAGGCACTGAGATCTGAGAGAGTGGAGACCCGAGAAACGCTTGAGAAAAATCCCAGGCCTGATGCTGATCAGTGCTTGACTGTGGCAGGCAAAGCAGACCGGTAATCAAGGGCCACTATTGTAAAATTCCTTGCTGGAGTAGGGCATTTGTGAGGATGTAGGGAGGAAGTCCCGCTTTTATTTTCTTCTGTCCCCTTCCCCCTTCTTGAGCCTCATTTGTTAAGGCAGTGACAAAGAGCAAAGAGAGGAGAGAAAAGGGCAGCAAGATGTCAGAGCCCGAAGGATGAATCACTGGGTGTGGCGGTCACTTGAGCAATAATGAGCAGAGGAAGGAAGTGGCAAGCAAGTGAAGCCAGCACTTTATCACTGTTTTTTTTTTTTTGCTTTATGCTTATTTTTCTTGAGACTGTCAGGGAGGATGAGCATTTCATTGTTTACGTTCTCACCTCAATCAGAATGCAAGTTTTCTTCCACTCCACAGGATGCGGGATGAGAAGAGGGAGACAGAAACACAGAGAGGGAGGGAGAAGAGTCTGTTAACCATCTTGTACTCTGGCTTTCCAGCAGACATCCCACCTCCCCAATAGCACTGCGTTTTTCATTTTTTTAAATTACAAAATAATATACATTTGTTATAAAAAAGGTGGGAGGGGTGAATCAAGCAGAAATCAAAGCAATCTATTCTGGGAGTAATCCAACCTCGCTCCAGACATTTGTATGTGCATATACATGTAAACTTCTTGCTTTCCTTTTACACCTGTAAAGTTTCCCATTTTTAGTCAAGGATTTAAAACAATTAATTACACTTATGTATTTGGTGTGTGGGCATGTATGTTACAAGTACACGCATGAGGTTAGGATAGCTTGTCAGGATTAGTTCTTTTTTACCTTGTGGGTGCTGGGAATCAAACTCAGATGCTCAGGTATGGTGGCAGTCACCTTCACCTGATGAGCTATCACACTGACCCCCTGCCTCCTCTTTGTTCAGTGGGTGCTGAACTGCTTGTTTGGCTCTGGGGTAAACTTTCCTGTAAGCACAGGCTTTGATTTGAGTCCTAGTTCCTTTCCTTTCCTGCCTTTTGACAGCAGCTTCTTCCCTCCATTTCCCCTCCATGAGATGTAGTTGAGGGCCTCTGTCTCCTGGGCATTGTGGTAAGAAGTAAGTCAGGTATAAAGCACACAGTGAGTGCTTGAGACATGTGCTGTCAGGGTGTCTGGAAACCTCAGCATGCGTCAATTTACCTTTGAGGGTGAAGTCCAAGCATTGAGTAACCCAGGCCCCTCTTTTTGTCTAGGATTCCTTCAAACATCTGACTACTAATTTTCACCTTTCTTGTCACTCAACAATGATGAAGTGTTTCTCAGGCTATCTGTCTTCTATTTCTTTTGGAGACTCAGCATTTGGCACTGAGACTTTTTAAAAAAATTCTTTGATAATTCTATATATACATACAATGAAATATTATCGTATGTATACCACCTCTTCCCCAATTTCCCCATTTTTGCCCAATATCTTTTCCCTAACTTTGTCTTCCTTTTTTTCTCCCCCAGTTTTTGGTAACTCACTGAAGTCAAATACTGATGCCCATATGTGCATGGGTATGAGGGCCAGCCATTGAGAAATTCTAACTTTCAGGTTTTTGGCTCTCTATGCCATCGGTCTTGGGAAAGTTAGAGAAAAAGGAAATAAGGTGTCTTAGCAGGGCCCAAGGCAGGGATTAAACTTGTTATTTTCTAATAAAGCACATTTTTATGATATTCTAAAGCAAGGAGTGCACACACACAGTCATGTACACACACACACACACACACACACACACACACACACGCATACACTCATGCATGTTACAGGTATTTTTATAAAACTGCATTTGTTTCTCAGTTTCTCTCTTAACCTGGCTATCGCACAAGTAACTGAGACTCCTCTATATTTGTTTAATAATAAGCTTCACAATACAATAACTGAGCAGTTATTAATCTATTCTTAACCCTCTAAGCTAATCTCATCTTCTCCCAGCATGCATCCCAGAGATACCTGCACTTTGTAGCTTTCTCTCTCCTTATGTCACCTCTCTCGTGGCTGAGTCCGTTACTTCCTCCTCTAACTCCTCCTCAGGCTGGCAGGAAGTCTAGCCCTATTTCCTCCCTCTTCAGTGACTAGCTATAAGCTGCCTTACTAGCATACCAAGTGGGGAGCAGTGTTTCACAACATTGAGACAGGAGATTCTCAGAACAAGGATTGCAACCAGATATGGAGGCAGGGTACAGAAATCAGCATTTGAATTACACAATAACCTTGTGCCTACACACGTACACACAAGCGCACACACACAAACATGTACATACATGCATTTGCAGACATTCACATACACCCACACAAATACACAAATACACATACAGACAGCCACCTGTCACACACAGACATGCACACACATACATGGCACACACACGAGTGCACACACATGCACACACATGCACTCACACATGTGCACATACATACCAGGTATACATGTATGCATATGCCCCAGTGCTGTCGCATGCTGGTGAGACACCTTCCTTTGGAAGGCTGCCGGAACCGGCGCACTCTGAGTCACCCTTTCTTGTTTGCTTCTCTGCAGGAACACACTGTGAACTGTACAAGGACCCCTGTGCTAACATCAGCTGTCTGAATGGAGGTACCTGCGACAGCGAGGGCCTGAACGGCACGTGCATCTGTGCACCAGGCTTCACAGGTGAGCAGTCCGGGACTGTGTTCTCAAACTCACCCCATGGTCCCCGTGGTTGCCAAGGTTAGGCAACCCCAAACCCCCTGCCATAAATGGTTGCAGAGCAGGAACGCCGTTGTCAAATGTCAGGAGGCATGGCTCCGGTGAGGTAGGTTTTAAACAGTAGACTGTGTTGTCGTCAGACTAGGCTCTTCTGCGGTCAACATTTGTCATTTAGATCTGCTAAGACTGCCGTCACTGAACGTTTGTAGAGCTGGAGCTCTGGAGCATAAGCCATGAGCCTTCGAGAGAACGCTTGAAAGTGGTAGTGTTAATGTAGCGTGAAGGGGACAGGAAGGATAGAGTGTGTCTTTTGTGGAGACTGCATTTAGATACCGTTTTATTTTTACTGAATGTTGTGAAAGTAAAAGAATTTTGAGAACTGTAGGCAGTTGGTGGTGTTGGGGAAGAGTGGTTCAGGGTCAAATGGGGATGCAGGGACAGACTGGAATGGGTAGCTAAAGAGAGCTGTGACAGCTGTGGACACAGGAGCTGGGTTCACTTGAGTCTCAGTGGCTTACGA
This sequence comes from Psammomys obesus, assembly GCF_907164565.1. Lineage (NCBI taxonomy): Eukaryota > Metazoa > Chordata > Mammalia > Rodentia > Muridae > Psammomys > Psammomys obesus. The sequence continues at coordinate 8,262,053 of NW_026593286.1, forward strand.
ATGCTAGGGAGTTACCTGTGGATTGGGGGATCCAAGCTAGCCACTGTAGCCACTTCCAAACTGTACAACAATTTGGCAGAGTTCACTGTCTAGTCCTTTCCGGGGAAGCCTTAGCATTTACCTTTGGGGAAGAGTGTCAACAGCCACGTGTCTGGAGGAGCTTAATCTTCTAATCTTTTTTTTTTCTATTTCTCTGTTTCACACCCTGAACTTCTCTTTTGGGTTGTCCTGAGACTGAGAAATGGGCTTGCTCCAGAAAATGATTTGCAGATGCTTTTGTTTATCTGATGGCTTGTAAATGGAGAGGAACATTTATATGTCAGTCAGTGGAGGCAAAATAGTTTGGGGGAGATTTCGGGGTCTTTTCCAGATATTTCTGTCTTACTAGTAACAAATAAAAAGCACAGAAGAAATTAGAAGATATAAAGGTATTGAAACAAAGTTGTTGAGAAATAACATTATTAATATATCGACACCCAAGAGTTTTCCCAAAGCTCTATGTATAGAATATGGCATATAGTCTATGTATGTACCTATGTAACAAAAATGGAATAAAACTGTTATTTGGAAGCCTATTTATGACCTAGGATGAATTGATAAATAAATAAATAAGAAATGAGTTTCCATGTCAAGAATTATACCTTTAAAATACTTTTTATAATAGTGTGTGTGTGTTTTGGGTATGTGCACAGAAGTGTAGGTACCCACAGAGGCCAGGAGGGAGTAAGTCCCTGGAGCTAGAGTTATAGGTGGGTGTAAGCTGCCCAGTGTGGGTGGGTGAGAACATAACACGGGTCTTTTAGAAGAGCAGTATGTGCCCTTAACAGCTGGGACATCTTTTTTTTTTTTTTTTTTTTTTTTTTGCCCCATGCTTTTATTTCTAAAGCATTCTTATTGGTTGCCTTGTAGTCAGTTCTATGAAATGCCATGATTTATTTTTAGTTCATCTTCAGTTTGACTTTTGGCAGTTAAGAATATTTCCATATTGTAAACAATAACGAAATGAATGTTTTTACATGTGTATCTTTCTGCATATGCCCCCACCCCCTTTTTAGTACAATTCCTTAGGAATAGAAACTCAGGGGTCCAGGAGAACGGAGTATTACATGTGTGTTATATTCTCCGAGGGAAAACGAGACCAAACCAAAACAAAATGCCAGCTTTCACACCCAAGGACATGACTGTGCAATTCCTCATCTTGACACACATGCTCCAGGGTTGTGTCTCCAGTAGGTAGCTGTGTCACTGTCACAGCTCTGTTGTTTCATTTGTAGGTCTGCTGAAAACACACTTCTTCTGTGTCCCTCCTTTTACAAACACCCTGCTCAAACCTTTGTTGCTTTTCTGCTAGAGCGTTCACACTAATCTTTCTTTTCAGCTGTTTAGAATGAGTGCACTACCTTTATCTGACAAGAATGTAAATCTTTTTCCTTTGTTAGTTGCCCTTCAAATGTGTCTAGAGTATTTTGTTTTACATATTTCAGCTTTACATAATTAAGTCTTGGCTTCCTCTATCTTTTTGTCCTTGTTTCTCAAGTGGCTTTAACTGTCCAATCTTATTGTTATCCTCTTATATCATTGTAACTATGTATGAGTTATTTTCAAATTTAAATATTTAATCCATTTAAGATTTACTTTGAAAAATTTCTAGGTGAGAAAATGAAATATTTACTGTAGACTATTGAGTAAATCTCCAATAGGACATTTAGTAAGCTGTCTTGGAGATCTCTAGCATACACCAAACCCAGAGATGATCCATTCCTCTCTCCTTTAAATGTTTAAATACTGAATAGCACTTCAAATGACATTATTACCATTGTAAGTTGTCCTGCCTGGAAACTGTGGAATAATCTTGATCCTTTGCATGAGTATCTGTACAGCATGTGTGTGCCAGGCCCACAGAGACAAGAAAATAGTATAGGATCCCCTGGGACAGGAGTTACAGTGACCTTCTTTTCTTTTTCTTGTTTACCTGCCTTTCTCTCAGTGTATCTGAGGTTTAGAGAGTGTCTAAGAACTTCTTTGTTGATGGAGTAGAGTGAGTTAGACAACTAATAGGCATCAGTAAGTTCTCAACCCAGTGTCCCATTTCCCTCCCAACTGAGAGGGCTTCCCTGCTCTCCAAGCCTGACATTCTTCTATCTAGCTCTCTCTATCACCTGGTGTAGGTCCTCTCCATCTTTCAGTTAGTGGCTTGGCATCCACCCTTTTCTCCAAGGCTTTGTTAATCTGTTAGCTCTATAGTGAGAACACCCTATGGCTTTGGTTTGAATTGCTCTAAGGCAAAAAGATGATAAACATTTTTATGTGTTTTTTAAATAACTGCATATCCCCCATGGTGAAGTGTCTCTTCATGTCTTTGGTCCATTTTTCAAATCCTGTCACAGCCTATCAAGGCCCCATGCTATCAGCGTAGCTTGTGGCTACTGGCAGCCTTGGTGATGGGCTGAGGTGATGTTCCTTAGGTTTCCCAGCCCCATTTCACTTCCCCTCCTTTTCCATGCTGCACTGTGTGGAAGGAAGTCACTTGGCCTCACCTGCCCTTAATGAGTGGGGGCTGTGCTCCCCTGTACGAGTGTGGGGTAGTTAAGGACCACTTGGAATCCTTCCCTGTGAGGGATTTGCTTATTCTCCCCCAGTTTATTAGTTTGTCCAATCATTTATTTATATTAATGGGATTCCTGGGTACTTAATGTAAGGTTTGTGTTACAGGACACCATGTCCTAGTTTATTTTGTTGCTCACTATGTTCCCACTTTGGCACTGGGAGGTCTTTCATTTGGCTCCTATGCCCCTTCTACAAATTCCCGTTATGGATGTAGGGGTGGCTGGTTTGTTGTGTTGTGTTTCAGCACTTGTATACTTTTTCATGTCTTAAGATTCGCCAGTCACTTTTTGTCTATTTCCTGTCCTCATCCTGGAGTCACCCCTTTCTCCAAGGTCCCCTGGCTCCTTATTGGAAAATATTCAAAATAGGTATGTAGGCCCTAAAAGTACTTGTTGCCCTTAGGATGCCACAAGTTTTAGAGCCTTGGCTGGCAAGCAAGCACCTATCTACATACTAATGTATGCTTCTGGTACACACACATATCACTGTGCAGCTGTCTGTGCCTATATTAAGTTTAATGGGAATTCACAGTGACATCCCAATTTCATTCCAGCTCAACAGGGATCATTTTGCTCTTCTTTTATTTATCTATAATGCCCCCCCCAGCAACAGCAACCTAAGTGATTTCCACTATCCAACTATGCAGTTCATCTTTCCAACATGTGCCATAGCAGTATCAAAATTGCTACCTTATGTTCTTTTAGAAAATCACTTTTCCAGCTAGAATACAGGGTCTGCTTACAGCTCGTTTTCATTTAGTTTAGCCAGGCCTAAGAGGGACATGGTGGTTCAAGCCTATAATCCCAGCACGCTAGAGGTGGAGGAAGGTGGATTACAAGTTCAAGCTCATCTTTGGCTACATAGTGAGTTCAAGGTCAGTCTGGGCTACATAAGACCTTGTCTCAACAACAGCAGCATCCTAATGCAACTCATTTCTAAAGGCATTAAATTGGCAGATCGGCTTCTGCAGACCTGCCCTTCAGTGAGGCTTCTCTGATCTAGTTACTTTTCTTCACCAACTGCCTTCCTTCATAGAATTTTCCAAGTAGACATTATTTGTTTTTGTTTTTCCTTTTAAACTTTGCTTCATTAGTTATAAAGGCCATCTGTTTTTTTCTTTCATTGAACTACTTATGAACCTTGGTCAAAAATCAGTTGGCAATATTTGTGTGGGTCTATTTTTGAGTTCTTTCTTCTTTTTTATTGATTGATATGTCTGTTGCCAATCCAGCCTCGATATCTAAACTCTGCTGTAGCCATGTGACTTTTTAGATATCTGTTGCCAATCCAGCCTTGATATCTAAACTCTGCTGTAGCCATGTGACTTTTAAAGGTGGGCAGGTGGACTCCTAGTGCTCTGTACTCTCTTTTCTCCTCTTCTCCAGATTCGTTTGGATGCTGGTCACTGTATGTTAACATTGCAAGCGGTCTGACCATCTGTTGTTTTTAATACCAACGTTTCTATGTTGATCATTTCTGTTGTGATGCTCTATTATGGTGGTGGTTGTGTCTTGCTGCTAAGAAGGGACACTTGATGGCCTCACTGATCCACTGTGCGCAGTGAACCTTGAATCCCTCCTCCTCTGATACAAGTCGGGGAGCTGCTTGTCTCTCACACTCGTTGCCAGGCTTTTAGAATTCAGTGCACACACACTATTTGTTAGCAGGCTCTAGAGAGACAGTGTCACTTTGGGAGGACAGTGTCCCTCTGGGAGGGAAACACGCTTTAGCGTTTTAGGTACTTTATTTATCTATCTTCTACTCTCTAGCAGTAGTATTTCCCAGATATGACCTTGGCTTCCACAGACTGCAGCTTTTGTCTCTGTAGCTCAGCAAAACCATTGTGTTTGAGAGCTGACTGCAGGTGGAAGCCAGGGGAGACTGTGGCGTTGGCTGCCACATTTCTCTTCTTGCAGCTCTGGGCTGCCTGTGTCCAGTTCTTCAAGGGTTTTATTTTTCATATATTTCATTCAGTCTTGTAGTGTATAGGGGGTGGCTAAGACAGGTTCCAGTTTTCTCACCACGACGGGAAAAGTTCTAAATAATGTTTTTGAACCTCGATTTACCTGCAATAAAATTCTATTAAAGTATGAAGGAACAAGCTAAAGCGCCGGCCTGGGGCCTGGCATATGTTTATCGCTAGATATTGTGGTTGCAGGGATTTTCATCTGTACCTCTGAGCGTGGACTCTGCCAACTCAAGGCTTTACTAACAGTAATGATCTTCGGATTTTTTTGGTTGTTTTACATTTCCTAACTTAACCAAGGAAAGCATCGCAAATGATCAATATGATTATAGTCTTCTATAAATACTACTCAGTATACATATTATCCACATCCCTCGTAGACAGTAGTAGACTGAGGGCTGGGAAATGGCTCATCTGGTCAAGTGCAGCCTGAGTCTGGATCTCCAGCACCCATCTGAAAAATGGGGCATGGTGGCAAGTCTATAATCCTGGCTTCGGGAAGGGGGACAGAAAAGGAGTACCCATGGCTTATTGGCTAGGTAGTCTAGCTAGTTTGTGAGCCCTGTGTTCAGTGAGAGACACTGTCTCAAAAAATAAGATAGGGGTTGGAGAAATGGCTGAGGATATAAGAGCACTAGCTATTTTTCCAGATGACATTGGGTTTGATGCCCAGCACCAACATGATAGCTTACAGTCATTTGTAATTTCATTTTTATGGCACATGATGCCTGCTTCTGGCCTCTTTTGGCACCAGGCATGCATGTGATACACAGGCATACATGAAGGCAAAGCACTCATACACATTTTTTTTACAAAGGTAAAGCATGATAGAGGAAAACACTCAACTTCAACCTTGGCTTCCATATGTATGTACACCAACATTCACCTACATTTATATTTGTGCACTGTGTATGCAGAGAGAGGGAGGGGAAGTGAGAAAGAGAACAGGTTAAAAAGAAATTGTAAAAGACTGCAAACGTCATTTTGCATCTCTTCACAAATGTTATTCAGGAATGAACACTGCGGGTTTTTTCTAACTTAGGTGAAAGAAAACAATAAACAACTAAACTAGAAAGACAACTGTCTCAGGCCCACAAAATATCAGACTCGTTAAGTTGGCAATTAGTAAAGACACATAATTAGCACTAAGATCCCGGCTAGTAGAATAGGACAAAATGCTTATTGACTGGAAAAATAACATCAGTATGTTGGACCACATGGAATGATGGATGCTTGGCTCAGTGTGGTAGGGCCATCGTAATCTCAACACTTGGGAAGCTGAAGCTTGAGGAGTCCTTTAGTGTAAGGCCACCTTGTGTGCTGAGCATATGGCATGGACCTTGAATTTGATGGAACAGAGTGGGGCATGGGTTCTTGCCTGCTATGAAGGTTGGGAAGAGCCAGGCTGTTTCCTATCACTATTGCTGTTCAGGTCACTGGCTCTTGTTTCAGAATTGTCAACATCTTGGATACCAGCTGAAGCAAACTATTGTTTAGTAAAGATCTCCATTGAGGCTGGCTTCCTAAATGCGTGGAAAGTGGCACTGATGTATGTATCTGTGAAAGCCTTTGATTTTTGTCCTTCAGTCTTTCTCAGCGTATTCCTGTTGATGTGCTTTTCAACCAGTCTACCATGGAATGCCATCTGTGATGGTGTAGTCCATGCCTTCCTCCTCTCAGAGTCATCACCCCACTGATACACTGGGACCATATTTTAAACAGGTTAAAACAGGTTAGCATGAGGCCATTGATTTTGTGTTTTTTTCTATTGATGTAAATTGCTATATTTATTGCAAGAAACAAATTCACCCTGATGTGACAGGATTATAATCATTTTTGGGTGACCCCAAGACCATGAGAGTTTTGTTCGACAGATTTAACTTGAATAGTCAAATGGGAGGTTATACAAGGAGTGTGAAACGAAACAGACGTGAAATCTTTCCGTGCGGGATTCTTCCTTTGAAATGATCTTTGAGTAACATATGGCAGTTTTATAAATGTGAAGTAGACCAGCGGCAGATAGAAAAGCAATTTAATGCTAAGTAAGCCTGGAAGTAATTACTTGAATACACTGAAATGTTGCTTTCTGAAGATGGAACAAATACTTGGTTTTGCTGTTGATTGTGGTGATGAAAGTAGTGTTGTTTTTTTTTTTTTCCATCTCTTTCTGTGTTTATCTAAGCAAATGAGGGCTTATTTTAAAAAAAAAAATTCTCTCCTGTTTTTTTTTTTTTTTCTTTCTCCCTTTTAAGAGAGATTGCCTCTGTGTGAAGTTCCCTCTTCAGCTTTGACAAGAAGCCCTTAGGTTTAAAGAGTGTCTTCATCTTGTATTGGTTCATTGTGATGGCTGTAGAGTTATTCAAGGGTGTCTTTGTTCATGAAAGTTTTGCCAACAAGACACTTCCTATACGGGATGTTTGGATCACAGTGATGCTGTCCTGTGTGCTGAATTAGCGTGTGTCAGCAGGTTCTGTGGGCAGGTTAGGAAGCCCAGAATGCTGTGTCTCATCAGGGTCTGGCCATCCTCCTTTAGAGGAAGAACAGACTGGAGTGGATATAAGCCTCCTCTGAGCCATGACTTCCCAGGAAAGAGTGTGTCAGATTTGGGCTCATCTCATGTCTGTAACTGTCACTGTAGTTGGGCCTGATGCTACCCCTGAGATTTTCAGTCCCTTCCCTGATGAAGACAAGCATATAGGATTAAGAAAGGAGACTTGGTTTTCACAAAGAACTTGAACTAGGTATACAACTGTGTCCACTAAAGAGCCAATGTCCAACCTGGTAAACTCAAATGCTTAGCTACAAAATAATCATAAACTGTGAGTCTTTAACAACATTGGGAACCTAAGTTCGCTTTTTAGGTCAACCTCAAAAGGTTTATTCAGATGCTTCTTCATGGGCTCAAAAAGATAGTCTTCTTAACAATGATTTTTCTTTATTCAGCTTTTTCTTTTTTTATCATTAATTACACTTTATTCACTTTGTATCCCCCATAAGCCCCTCCTTCCTCCCCTCCCGATCCCATCCTCTCTCCCCCTTCTTCACCCATGCCCCTCCCCAAGTCCACTGATAGCGGAGGTCCTCTTCTTCTTCCTTCTGATCTTAATCTATCAGATCACATCAGGAGTGGCTGCATTGTCATCTTCTGTGGCCTGGTAAGGCTGCTCCCCCCTCAGGGGGAGGTGATCAAAGAGCAGGCCAATCAGATTATGTCAGAGGCAGTCCCTCTTCCCATTACTATGTTATCTCCATGAATAGTCCTTGGTTGGAGTATGAGTCTCTGGGAAGTTCCCTGATTCAGCTTTTTCTTAAGAGAAAAATCTTTTGTCTGGTATTTTCTGAGAGTTCCCCACTTTGTCCAAACAGTAGGCAGGGCTGTGATCACCAGCCTGGGGATCTTGTTTTTTTGTTTTTTTTTTTTTTCCCCAAGAAACTCATGGGGGATATGGGTGTAGCCAATCACTGTTAATTTTCTTTATCCTCCTAGGTGAAGAGTGTGACATTGACATCAATGAATGCGACAGTAACCCTTGTCACCATGCTGGAACCTGCTTGGACCAGCCCAATGGTTACACCTGCCACTGCCCTCATGGCTGGGTGGGAGCAAACTGTGAAATCCGTAAGTATTTCAGCTGTGAACTACTCAGCGAGGGTTTTTCATTCAGCCAGCAGAGGGTGCTAACTATGACAGAAAGGCTCTATATCAATAACCATGAAACCATGAGCCTAAGAGGGCCCATTTCAGTCCCTCCTGTCTCCACAGTCCAAGTAGTACTTTTGTCTTTTGCTTTCTGTCACGCTCGCTCCTTGAGATCACATCCAGCCTTTCCACTGGGGAGAGTCTTCAGATGTCATCCAAAGTTCATGGCTACTCGGTCAGCCAAGAAATGTGCTTCACAGACAGGCATTAGAATACTATCCGAAAACGCAGCCTCCGCTCTGGAAAGTCTAAAAAGCCACACAGGATTTGAATTCCCTTTGCCTTTGTGTTTTTAAGCATCTTTGAATATAGCAGGTTCCTTCAGTTGCTTGGTGAAAAATCCAGCAAGGATGAATGTGAAGGAAGAGGCGAAAAGCACCGAGGCTGTGGGTGAACAAACTGAAGTCTAGAAAAGTCAGGATCAAGGTCGGATGTGCAGGGTAGCACCTGATGGAGGTGACAATGCCTCACTATCTTTTTGAAAGCTGATGAATACTCCCCCACTGAAAGGCATTTTCTTATTTAAGCAGGGCAATAAGGTTTCATCTTAGACAATCAGGCTGCCTGGGGGAGTGCTGCCTCCCAGTCCCACATGAGCTGCACAGGAATGGTGTTCAAAGAGCGCTTCACACTGCTGACTGTACTCTTTGATGAGGTGGCTTAGTAAAGTGCTTTCCGGCTAAGTATGAAGACCTGAGTTTAGATCCTTATTGCCTACATAAAAAACATGGGTAGTGGCATATATGTATAATCCTAATGCTTTGAAGGCAGGCACAGTAGAGATCCCTGATGTTTGCTGGCCATGCTTAAGTACCACCTCACCATAACACATTGGCTTTAGTTATTCTTGAAAGGCTTGGCACAAGTGACTCCATTTTTGTTGGCTGAAAGAGATGGTCTCACTATGAAGTGAGCCAAATCCATGATCCACAGGTTCCATTCAGAGACCCTGTCTCAAAAACAGACAGACAGACAGGTCAAAGTTGGTGGCTTCCTCAGGAACAACACTTGAGACGTAGCACTTCTGATCAAGCTGTGGTCATATCCATCTTTGACCCATCTGTCTCAGCTTCAGTCAGTTCTATAAGATGGTCTGACAAGGTCTCAAAATTGTGTGCAATCTCTTCTTCTTTTTTTTTTAATTTTATTTTTTTCTTATCAGTTACATTTTATTAACTCTGTATCCCAGCCGTGTCCAGATCCCTCATTCCCTCCCAGTCCCTCCCTCCCTCCCTCATCTCCACCGTGCCCCTTGCCAAGTCCACTGATAGAGGGGACCTCCTCCCCATTCATCTGATCCTGTTTTATCAGGTATCTTCAGGACTGGCTGCAAAGCTCTCCTCTGTGGCCTAACAGGACTGCTCCTCCCTTGGGGGGTGGGAAGGCCATAGAGCCAGTCATCGAGTTCCTGTTAGAAATAGTTCTTGTTCCCCTCACTATGGGAAACCAATTGGTTACTGACCTACCACAGGCTACATCTGAGCAGAGGTTCTAGGCTACATTCATACATGGTCCTTGGTTGCATGTCAGTCTCAGAAAAGACCCTGTGCCCAGATAAATTTGGTCCTTGTGGAGCTCCTATCCTTTCCCCATCAGACTAACTCCCCTTCTTTCTTATGATTCCCTGTACTCTGCCAAAGGTTTGGTCATGAGTCTTTGCTTTGAAAACACTGCTAGTTAGAGTTTTTCAAATGCGCTCAGTAGACTCCTGTCAATGTTCAATGCGCATCCCCTCTGTCTTTCAAAACGAGGATTGATAATCTTACCCCATGTCCACTCTCTTGATTATCTTTTTTAGGTGTATAGATTTCATTATGTTTATCATATCTTATAGGTCTATATAAGTGAGTATATACCGTGTTTGTCTTTCTCCTGGGATGTGCAATCTCTTCTTGATAGACAAGTTCCTTTTCTGACCACACAAGGGCTTTGGACATTCCCTTCATCCAGAAAGAGATTCCTAGGGAAATTATAATTCCTTGGAATCCACTGTTTTAATAGTATAATAGCCAAAAGGAGAGAACACAAATAGCTCTCTGTATTTTCTTTCTTGCCAGAATGGTTTAGACTATGAGGGATTTGATGTGAAAATTCCTAAAATATGCCCATGCCTGAGACAACTATTATAAAAGAAATAAAAATAAGAGCCAAAATTAGAAGATAGTGTTTGGTATCCATGCATAAGCACCACCTCACCATAACATCTTGGTTTTAGTTACTCTTGAAAGGGTTGGCACATGTGACTCCATTTTTGTTGGCTGTAAGAGATAGTATCACTATGATGTTCAGACTGGCCTTAGACTCACAATCTTTGTGCTTTAGCCTTTTCGGCATTACTTTCTTAGCACAACATTATTTCCATTCTGATAATGTCTTCCCTTATCTCTATACAGTCTTTTGGAACCCTTAAACATCAGAAGATGAGTCTGTTTGTGATTATTCTCTAAATCTGTAAGAGATCTGAAGTTCTTATTTTTTTCAGTGATGTAGCTATAATATTCTACCAAGCCAAAGAGTCTAAATTTTGTTTCAAGAGTAGAAGCTTAGTTAATATATATGGAATGCTTGTGTAGGTCTTCTGCGTGCTGGTGTCAACTGTTGCTGCCCCTTTTGTATGTTAAACATATTTATGCCCTGCCTGCATTACACAAGTCTCCTGAGATGATATAGGAGAACACTATCAAGCTAGTATGCTCAAACTAGAATTGGGATTGATGAGAATCCTTCCTAGGTTGAAGTTTGTGCACTCCTAATTGGGTACAGCAATCTGGCTTGGCATTTATCACCTCTAAGGCTTGAAACATATTGTTCTGTGATTCTCTGGCTTTGGGGGTTGGTTACTAATGAGAGATCTGAGGTTCTTCTGACATTTCTGCACTTGTAGGGGGTTGTTTTCCCTTACAGCTTTGCTTTGCTTTGTATATTTGACATCTTGACTATGATCTGTTGTGGAGATATTCTTCTCTGATCATGTCCATTTGGTTCTAGATGCCTTGTGTGTTTGAATGTCTGATTCTTTTCCTAGACTTGGGAAGTTTTCTGCTACAATTTTGTTGGCTACATTTGCTATGCTTTTTAGTGTTTATCTCAACTCCTTCAGCCCATGGATTCTTGGGTTTGGTCTCTTGACCGTATATCTAGAGTTCTTAGATTTTGTGGTCATGCTCTTTTACTTACTTTTTTTGTTAATGTTGTTGTTATAGATGTTTGATTGTAGTGTTTCGTTAACCTTGTCCTCTCCCACCCTTAGAGTATTTTTTTTTCCTGCTTGATTGTGGCTATTGGTCATGCATTCCACTGTGTTTTTAAATGTTACTCCTTGAGGATTTTTTGTTTGTTTGTTTGTTTGTTTTCAGCATTTCCATTTATTTATTTATTTATTTCAGAATCTCAATTTGCTTGCTAAGACTTTGTTCTGTTTTGCTGACTTTCGTTTTTATCCTCATTGCTGATTTTCTCATTCATTTTCCTCGCTTCCCCCTCACCTCCACCCACTCTGTTAAGAGCGCCAGCTGCTCTCTCTGAGGGCCCAGGTGATTTTGTTTCCAGAACCTACATGGCAGTTCACAATTGGCTATAACTTCAATTACAGGAAATCTGAACCTTATTCTGGCTTCCATAAGCACTTCATGCATGTGGTATACACACACACACACACACACACACAAAAAAAAAACGTCTACACACATCTTGGTTAGGGTTTCTATTGCTGGCATAAAACACCATGACCAGAAAGCAAGTTGGGGAGAAAAAGGTTTATTTGCCTTACACTTCCATATTGCTGTTCATTATTGAAGGAAGTCAGGCAGGTCAGGAACCTGGATGCAGGAGCTGATGCTGAGGCCTCAAACTGCTTACTGGTTTGCTTCCCCTGCCTTGCTCAACCTGCTTTCTTATAGAATCCAGGACCACCAGGCCAAGGATGGGCTCACCCACAGTGGGTTGCACCTTTCCCCATTGATCACTAATTGAGAAAAATGCTCTACAGCTGGATCTTAAGGTGGCATTTCCTTCCTCTCTGATGACTCTAGCTTGTGTCAAGCCAACACAAAACCAGCCAGTACAACACATTAAAAAATAAATCTCAAAGAGGTGTCATCACAGAGGTTACCAAGAAACAACAAAAGGATGAGGAGTTGGGCCAGCTTTTTTCTTGGTCCTTGAAAATTAGAATGACAGTTACCTGCATATGGCTGGGTGTCAGTTAAATTGTGGGCTCTTTAATTACTGAGTCTGTCTGATGTCTGGAGAGTAGTCTTTTTGGGAGTATTTTTCCTTATTTGTGCAGCAGGGACCTTTCTTTGCCATACACAGCCTTCCATTCTCTAGATTGGACAGACTCAGTCTGTCAGAAATCCTTAGGTCACAGTCGTCAAGCGGCTAATGTTCTCCAAGTGCATGGGAGTTGTAGGAGGCAGCCACAGCACCGAGACTGGTAAAGGCAGAAGCCCATCTTTGTATGAATCACCCTGCTGGAGGAATGTGGTTGTGGGAATCGTGTTCACCCCTGGAGAGATACATGGCTCTTGAATTTGATCAACTCACTGGCCTCAGGTTTTTGTTGTTGTTATTGTTTTTAGCATTATTAAAACCCAGGTCTATGCTCAGCTGATGAACTCTACACAGCCAAAGGCAGGGTGGTCTCTCCATAGGCACTTCTCAGCCTTAACCTAGCCCTTGAGAGATCATCACATCTCTCTTAGGGGGTATGTGAGCACTCAGACCCTTGAGCCCAGCCATGCCCAGTACTGTTAAGATAAGAAATCCCTCAGGGCCCATGTTTCTAGAGCTGGGTAGGCTACCCCAGTAAGGTAACTCTCCCTTCATTGGGCCCCTCGGCCTCCTTCTCCTCACACTGGCTTCCTTTGATTCTTTGTCCTGCTCTTCTGCTACAGGCCAGGCTCCTTTGTCTGTGGTAGTCTTCCTTTTGCTCTTCCTTACCCCTGGTTTATGTCCGGAGACCCTAACTGTGCAAGCTCTCTTGACACTTAGTTAAATGAACACTCTGTCCCCTTTTCTGATCCTGTATAGCTTCTTCTCTGCTGCCTTTGCACACCTGTGCTTTCACTACTTGGTGACAATTTGCAGATGCTGTCAACGGACCCAAGCCTCCAAGAGCTCACTTCTCTTCACTTTTCCTTCCTGCTTTATCACAGCACACAGGCAGCACTAGAATCAAGTATTCTGTGAATGGATCTTTGTGAAGGAGTAGCATATTCAACTCCTGTTTTAGTTAGTGTTCTATTGCTGTAGAAACAACGGGACCACAGCAACTCTTATAAAGGAAATCATTTAATTGGGGGCTGGGTGACAGTTCAGAGGTTTTGTCCATTATCATCATGGTGGGAAGTGTGGCAGCACCTAGACAGAAATGATGCTGGAGAAGAAGAGAGAGAATTCTACATGCGGATCTGTAGGTAGTAGGAGAACAGCAGCTCTGGGTCTGGCTTGGCCCACCCCCAGGGACACCCATCCTCCAACAAGGCCACACCTTTCAATCCTTTCAAGTAGTGCCACTCCCTGTGAGCCATTTTCATTCAGAGCAGCACACTTTCCCATTCATTCATTGTTTGAAAAACATTTCAATGGCTGTTAATTCTTCTTAGGCTATTTGATGCTTTCACTGGACAGCTCACTTTCAGGTATGGAAAAATGACATGATTTGAAATTGTACCTTGCTGTTGTAGGCAGCAAATGGCCTTAAGGATTGTTTAGTTATTAAATGACATCATCACAAACATGCCCTTTTCAGTCTCTGTTGAAATCGCCTAGGTGAGTAAATTAGCCAGCCTAGCTGTGTTCACCAAGATAAATTACAAAATAGATATGCACAATTTATTTGAAAGTAAATTATGCAAAGCAGCTGAAGTGTAATTTGGGTAGATTTGGTTTTTGTCATCAGCCTGTTTCACCTTGAACAGCTTGTCTACCACCAGCCCCCAGCAGTTCCAGAACCTTCAGCATAAAAGCCCTTCAGAAAACAAAGAACTGCAGACAAATTTAAACAAAATGCAAACGATCCTTGAGACTTACAAGTGGGACATTTCTGAAACCAAACAGCTCTTGAGCTAGCATTCCTGGCCACACACCTGCTGGGGCCCATGAGATAATCCCATTCGGCATGTTCAGGTTTAAGATTTCGTCTCTGGGCTGGGCTGTAGCCAGCACAGTAAATGATTCATGCAATGGGACTTGGGGGATGTGGAAAATCATTGTCTTACGATGATGGAGCCTGGAAGGGAGATGGCATTTGCAGCCACCTGGCAAGGGAACACTCACTGCCTCTCAGACCGAGCGTTAGATTCCACAGACCCAGGCTGGCTACTAAGCCAATTAGCTTGCAAAGCAGCCGCCTCCAGTCTATCTATTTCACATGACGGTAAAGACAAATCTAGCTTTAAACATGAGGGCAAGGGGATGAAGGAAAACAGTGTTTTGTTTTGTTTTAGAGATTGTGATAGATTTCCGCTTAATGTCTAAACATATTGGAATGCAAATACTTGAGAAGTGTTGCAAATGGAGGGACGTGAAGACCATGGGCAACTCTTGAGGTGTGGGACAACACTATGCTGACCACTTTGTGAGGCACATGTTTTTGTTTTTGTTTTTCACAGTAGTTCTCTTGTGTGAACCTGTGCATGTACACAATCAATATGATGAACATGCTCTTTATACACAGAGTGTGCATAAAGCTCAGCAGCCCACTGAGAACTCCCGTGAGGGCTGGAGAGATGGATCTGTGGATAAACGTACCTGCTGCCCAGGCTGATGACTTGAGTGTCATCCCCAGTATCCACATGGTAGAAGGAGAAGACTAACACCATGGTGGAAGTTGTCCTTTGACCTCAACACATACACCATGACATGTACGTATGCACACACACACACACACACACACACACACACACACACACA